>NW_024544710.1:3600000-4200000 GCF_018167655.1 Microtus oregoni | reverse complement strand
TCTTTCTTTCTTTCTTTCCTCCTCCTCCTCCTCCTCCTCCTCCTCCTCCTCCTCGTCTTCTTCTTCTTCTTTTTTTCTGAGACAGGGTATCTTCATAGCCCTGGCTGGCTGTTCTGAAGGTCAGCTAAACTCACTGTGTAGATTGGCCTCCAAGTAAGCTCTCTCTGCCTCCCAGATTGTGGGATTAAAGGTGTGTGCCTTCCTACCCAGCCAACTGTGGAGATCTTGCTCCTCCACTCTTGGCCTTATTTTCTCAAGACTGAAACTGACTCATCTTCCTGTCTCCAACCCCCACAGACCTGAGCTGAGGTTCCAGGTGCACATGTGTGGTCATATGTGGCTTTTTATGTGGGTGCTGGAATCCAGACTTAGGTCCTCTTACTCACTGAGTCATCTCTCATCTTATTTATACTGTTTCTCATTGAGATTATAGAGTATCAAACATCTAGTAATTGTTGTGATTGATTTGAGACAGAATCTGTTTAGCTCTGGCTAGTGGAAACTCATGATTTTGTCTCAGGTTTCCTGAATCCTTGCCTTCAAGTCTTGTAACAAATATGCTTAGCCTCTTGTTCATCTTTGAAGGCCCATTTAAAATACTCGCTCCCTTCTGTAACCCTGTTACTAATCCATCCAATTTAGAAGGAAAGTCTGCTTCCTTTATTGTTGAGACAGGGTCTCATGTAGCTGATGTTGTTGTTTAACTGATCTTTCTACTTCTACCTCCCAAGTGCTGGGATTATGAGAGTGAGCCACTATACCCAGTTTATTCACCTCTTTTGCATCTAGGTCTGAATTCTGTTTAATCCTATTAAAACCAATCGAATTAATCTTGAGATTCTACATAGTTCTTACTGTTTATCCTGTAGATTCCATGCAATGGAAAAGCAGCTGACCGCATTCACCAAGATGGAATTCACATCCTTGTAAATATGAATGGGTATACCAAGGGGGCTCGAAATGAGCTCTTTGCTCTCAGGCCAGCTCCTATTCAGGTAAGAGAATAATCATTCACAATGTTTATTGTACTAAAAAGACAGTGGTTTTTGGTTTTCTTCCATCTGGCTAACTACCCTTGAAAACAACAGGATAGACATTCTTGAGTGTTCTTGTATGTACTAGGATAGTTTTTTGGGTGTAGACCCAGTGCCCACAGGTAAAATGTCAATGGAGACTAGCATTTCATGGTTTTATAATAAATAGCTCCTTTGTCTAATATATTTGAAGAACACCTTACCACTTACAGGGTTAGTCTGAAAAGCTGCTGGATTGCTCTTGGCCAAAGAAGTCAGCCTCCTTTATATATGTACATAAGTGATTTGGGAGCCTTTAGATGAAGATCCTCTTTTGAAAAACTGGAATAATTTGGTAGGTTTACAGATGGATAAAAGTTCTTAGTTTTCGGTCTGATTGTTTTTTAGGCAATGTGGCTGGGATACCCTGGGACTAGTGGTGCACTGTTTATGGATTATATCATCACTGATCAGGAAACTTCCCCAGCTGAAGTTGCAGAACAGTATTCTGAGAAACTGGCTTACATGCCTCATACTTTTTTTATTGGTGATCATGCTAATATGTTCCCTCACCTGAAGGTAGGCAGAAAATAATGCTATGGGGTTAATTCATTTTTCCCCTTGGATTGTCCATATGCACCCTGACAGGCATGTCAACTTTTCTTCCATTAGAAAAAAGTAGTCATCGATTTTAAATCCAATGGGCACATTTACGACAATCGGATAGTTCTGAATGGCATCGATCTCAAAGCATTTCTTGATAGTCTACCAGATGTGAAGATTGTCAAGGTCAGAACCCAGTCGGCATTTGTTACTGAAATGAACTAAATTTGTTAATTTTTTCTTATAATGCATTTCTGTTTGGATTTTGTTTTCAGATGAAATGTCCTGATGGAGGTGACAATGTAGACAGCAGTAACACAGCTCTTAATATGCCTGTCATTCCCATGAATACAATTGCAGAAGCAGTTATTGAAATGATTAACAGAGGACAGATTCAGATAACAATTAATG
Organism: Microtus oregoni; assembly: GCF_018167655.1. NCBI lineage: Eukaryota > Metazoa > Chordata > Mammalia > Rodentia > Cricetidae > Microtus > Microtus oregoni. The sequence continues at coordinate 4,197,973 of NW_024544710.1, read as the reverse complement.
GATTCAGTATTAGCAATGGACTGGCAACTACACAGGTGGGAAAGACCTTAACTATGTGCCACCATCCATACATCATTTCCTTGAAGCCTTATAACCACTCTATTCTACAGAGGAGGAAATAAGCTTCTTGGAAACTTGCTCTTGTAGCTGTGTCTGGTCTTGAAAGTCATTCGGCTTCAACCATCAGGCTCCTTAGTGAGTGCCTACTGTGCTAATGCTTGTTTTTGCCTGTCTGTGCCTTTATTCTCTTACCTCTAGGCACCATATGGTTGCTTGCTTCTGTAAACTCACCCTTTTCCTGGCCAAATCCTGCCTCGCCTTTCAGTTCAGATAGTTCTTATGGGAACCAGTTACTGAACTGATCTTTTGCCTCTCTTTCCATACTCATTGGTACTTGTCTCCTGTGCTTCTGTTGTTTTGGGGTATATTGTTACATTCAGCATAGTGCAGTGTAATGTTTGTATTTGTATCCTTCAGCAAATGGAATTACTTTAGAACTCATGTCTTAGCCCCAATAATATAGTATGCATTCAGAGAGAGAGAGAGAGAGAGAGAGAGAGAGAGAGAGAGAGAGAGAGAGATGCATACTGGAAGAGGCAAATACATAGGGCAGGAATCTTAGACTTCTTAGGTGCTGACAACATTATTGAGATGTCCATACTCATGTAACAGCATAAGGCAGTCTTCGACAAGTATGGGATTTGCAAATAAAACTGTAGTTGAAGGACTTGACCATCAGTGTAAGGGGGAGTCTTGAGTCTTGGGGAGAAGAGACCCTTTGGGGAGGAGTAATTGAAATTTGCCTTGGAGAGAGGATATGATTTGGAGAAGAGCATTTATTTCATCCATGAAGAACAGAGTAAAAAAAAGCAGAAGCTTTACTGTTGGTTATGGGGTTTTTAGTACTTGTTGTTGTTGTTGTTGTTGTTTTATGAGACAAGAGTTTTTCTTTGGAGCCCTGGCTGTCCTGGAACTCTATAGAATAAACTGACCCTGGGCTGAGAAATTTACCTGCCTCTGCCTTCTAAGTGCTGGCATTAAAGGCTACCACCACTAGCCATGAAACAGGATCTGGCTATGTAACCCAGGCTGTTCTCAAACTTGGCAGCGCCCCCCCCCCTTTTTTTTTGGTTTTTCAAGACAGGGTTTCTGCATAGTTTTTGGAGCCTGTCCTAGAACTAGCTTGTGTAGACCAGGCTGGCCTCGAACTCACAGAGATCTGCCTGCTCTGCTTCCTGAGTGCTGGGATTAAAGGTGTGCTCCACCACTGCCCGGCCTGGCCTCTTTTCATAGGGCAGTTACTCTTAAGTCAAAGTAATGGTGTAACTTTTTATGTCTTAAAAGTAAACTATAGGGCTGGAGAGATGGCTCAGTGGTTAAGAGCACCGCCTACTTGTCTAAAGGTCCTAAGTTCAATTCCCAGCAACAACATAATGGCTTACAATCATCTGTAATGAAATCTGGTGCCCCCTTCTGGTCTGCAGGCATACATGTAGGCAGAATACTGTATACACAATAAGTAAGTAAATAAATAAATAAATAAATCTTTTTTTAAAAAAGTAAACTATATAAAAATATTTTCTCATTACAGTTCAGGGACAGAAGTTAAAATCTTTATACCATTTTATATATTTTGAATTGATTCTTTTTCTAAAAAAATATTTTATGTGTATCGATATTGCCTGAACATATGTCTGTACTATGTGCGTGCCTTGTGCCTAGGGAGGCCAGAAGACAGCATCAGGTCTTCTGGAACTAGAATTATAGATGCTTGCGAGCTGCCCACCATATGGGTGCTGAAGCTCTAACCTAGGTCTTCTGGAAGAACAGCTAGTGTTCTTACAGAACTGAGCCATCTCTAGCTAGCTCACTGACTCATGGCACTCTTTTTATTCTCTCTCTCTGCATCTGTCTCTTACTATGTTGCCCTGGCTAGCCATGAATTATGTTAAACCAGGCTGTCCTCAGAGTCATAAGAAATCTGTCTGCCTACAAATTTGATGCCAGCCTGGTCTACATAGCAAGTTCCAGGTTAGCCAAAGCTACATAGTGAGACCCTGTCTTAAACAAACAAGCAAACAAAAACAAAAAAACAGGCCAGGCATAGGGACACACACAACACTCTAATCTTAGCATTTGGGAAGTCTTACTGTTGACTGAAGCCTGTACATAGTGTGAGGCCTTCCTGGACGTGTGTGTGTGTTGGATGAAACCCCAGGACCTTGTGCATTCCAGATAAACACTCTGCCATGTAGATATACTCCCATTTCTTGGCTTGTTGGGGTAGGGCTTTCATATAGCCCAGGCTAGCCTCAAATCTTGATCTCTGAGCCTTCTTCCCCCATCTCCTGAGTACTAGAATTATAATTGGGTACTGCTGTGCCTTGGTTTATGCAACACTTGAATCAAAACCAGGGCTTCTTACATCTTGACCAGCTGAACCACATCTGCAATTCCCTTTGGCCAGTGCTAACTCTAAATTTAATCATGTTCTTTTTGTTATTCTAGATCAATAATAAAGCTGCAACTGGAGAGGAGGTTCCCCGTACCATTATTGTAACCACCCGTTCCCAGTACGGGCTACCAGAAGATGCCATTGTGTACTGTAACTTTAATCAGTTATATAAAATTGACCCTTCTACCCTGCAGATGTGGGCAAATGTGAGTATGTGTAGATTTGTTATTAATTAATGCGTATTGATGAGTAAAGATTATGTATTTGGGCTACCTTGCTGAAGCTTCTTTCATTTATGGACTATTATGCTCATTTCTTAGCTCCAAAAGTTGTGACATTTTCAGCTGTTTTAAATCATTTTTATTTTTTGAGATTATAATATAACCAATATAATTTCCCCCCCCCTTTCTTCTCTCCCATGTTCCCCAGGTCCAGTCCCTTTTCTCTTTTTCAAATTCACAGCTTTCTTTTCCTTAGTTGTTGTTTGCTTGCTTGTTTGTTTCTCTTTCTTTCTTTCTTTCTTTCGAGAGGTTTCTCTGTAGCAGCCCTAACTGTCCTGGAACTAGTTCTTTTTTTTTATTTATTGTTTTTTTTTAAATTTATTTATTTATTAAAGATTTCTGCCTCCTCCCCGCCACCGCCTCCCATTTCCCTCCCCCTCCCCCAATCAAGTCCCCCTCCCTTGTCAGCCCAAAGAGCAATCAGGGTTCCCTGACCTGTGGGAAGTCCAAGGACCACCCACCTCCATCCAGGTCTAGTAAGGTGAGCATCCCAACTTCCTAGACTCCCACAAAGCCAGTACGTGCAGTAGGATCAAAAACCTATTGCCATTGTTCTTGAGTTCTCAGTAGTCCTCATTGCTGAAACTAGTTCTTGTAGACCAGACTGGCCTCGAACTCAAGAGATCCACCTGCCTCTGCCTTCTGAGTGCTGGGATTAAAGGCGTGCACCACCACCGCCCAGTGCTTCTTTTTTAGTAGTAGTAATTGTTAATGGTGTGTGTATTCATGTGTATTCCTAAATATATAAATGAAATCCACTCATTCTGTATAATGCTACTTGTATTGTTTTTGAGATGAGGTCTCAATGTATCCCAGGCTGGCCTTGTTACATAGCAGAGAATAATACTGAACTTCTGTTCATTCTTGTACTTCCCAAGTACGGGGATAACACAGGTTTGCCACCACATCTGGTTATGTGGTGCTAGAAAGTAATCCAGGGCTGCCTTCATGCTAGACAAATAACTCTACCAGCTGAGCTATGTCCACAGTCATCTTCAGTTTTGATTTTACCTACTGTTGTTGTATTTTCCTCCAGTGTGTGGGGATCAAGGTCAGGGTGTGATACACAGTAGGCAAGCTCTGTACCAGTGAGCTGTATCCCCAGTCTTTTGGTGTATTTATTTTCATTTTTGAAGACAGTGTCTCTATATAGCCCTGAATGTTCTAGAACTCACTATGTAGTCCAGGCTGGCTTCAAACTTAGATCACCTGCTCTGCCTCTTGAGTTCTAGGTTTAAAGTTGTGTACCACCAAGCCTGGTTTCAGTCTTGTGTTTTTTTTAAAAATTTCATGCAATAAACATTTATTTGTTTATTCAAAGTGTTTTGTCCAAACCTGATGTCATCGAACTTTTTCTTCTTAAAGAGTTAGTAAATGAAATTTTCAGTTTTTTAATAAGTAATCTAGTCATCTCTCCTTTTTATTTATAGTATATATATAATGAAAACACTTAGATATTATATAAATTAACCCATGGCTTAGCATATCAAATTTTATTTCTAAACACTGGCTGTATGCCATACTTGGTTTTCAGGCCATAGTTTCCTAACCCCTGGCCTGAACTGATAGCAAAACTTGCTGTGTGGACATCCATATTTAACATCCTTGCAATTCTATGACATTAACCAGGAAAGAATTGGTCAATAGCCCTATTTTGCAATCAGCTCATGAGCCTGGTTTGTAGAAGTGCAATACTGAGTGTATGCGGCCAGCTGGCCCTGAGTTTGTATAACTGAAATGCTATATTTTACCTTAATGTTGTTAGAAAGAAATCATTCCTTGCTTGATCCCCCCCTCCCCATATCTGTTCTATTTGTTTGAAAGGGAAGGGTAATGTAGAAAGAGAGGAAGTGGATGAGTAAGCCTCTATTTTCCCTGAATCCTCGCTTTAGCCAAAACTTACCTAACAGTAGGCTAGTTTTACTTTTTAAAAAATTCTGCTTATGAATATTCCTGCATCTCAATATAGAGATACTAAAGTGTTTAAAAAAAACAAGGAGTTGCTTCCAAGAGTGTTAGATAAATGTATGTACATTGTATGTTTAAAAATGTGAAATAGTCTGAATTTGGAAATTTGTCTATTCTCAAATTTTTCAGAGAAGGAAGTGTGAAGTTCTGTGATATGTTGAATAAATGCACTTCTGAATCAGGAGTAGGTAAACTGGTCTGGAGGCCAAATCCACTGCTTGGCTCGTTGCTTGGTACTTTTTGATGCTGGGGTGGAACCCAGGTCCTTGCACATGCTAGGCAAGTACTCTACCGTTGAGGTACATTCCCAGCCTCTCATTGCTTATTTTTTTTTTTTTTGATTTTTCGAGACAGGGTTTCTCCGTAGCTTTTGGTTCCTGTCCTGGAACTAGCTCTTGTAGACCAGGCTGGCCTCGAACTCACAGAGATCCGCCTGCCTCTGCCTCCCGAGTGCTGGGATTAAAGGCGTGCGCCACCACCGCCCGGCTCATTGCTTATTTTTATAAATAAAACTTTGACACATGGCCACATACATGTGTTTATACACTTACTATCTATGGCTGCTTTCAAGCTACAAAACAGGCAGTGACTAAAAAGCCAGTACTATTTTCTCCCTGGTCATTTATAGAAGTTTATGCTGCCTTCTGGTTGACATTAGGCAATTTGGGCAAATTTTCAAGTTACTCTTGTAATGTGGTGAGGTGGGGGATTTAAAATTTGAAGTACTGTGTATGGTAAAATGTGCCGGTACTTCAAGCTACTCTGGAGGCTGAGATATGAGAGTTGCTAGAGTCTATGAGTTTGTGGCCAGCCTGGAAAACTTAATGAGACCCTGTTCCTTAAAAACAAAAATAGGAGTAGAGGCTTACAGAGCCTCAGCGCTCCCTGGTGGCTACTTGCAGAGGGAGAGTTCTTTTCTGTGGTGGGCATTTGCCCATCCTCCAGTAACTCACCTCACCCATTTTCATGCAAGCAATCCCAACTAATTTCAGTGGATCATAAACACAAAATAACAACGGTAAAGGTGAAGGTAAGAGGGGTTCAGTAAAAATGGAAGGGGTGAATAGTGGAGGGTGGAAATGACTCTTTCCAAAAATATATAATGGAATTGTCAAAAGATTTTTTTTAAGAAATGTAAGTTAAAAAAGCAAACATAAAGACACCCACATTCCCATCTTTAACAAAGACCACTTCCTATATTAGTTCCTGCCTCAGATTGTACCCGTTAGTAACTTGACTTTTGTCTTCTAATTCTTTTCTCTGTCCTCAAACTCTCTGGGGACAGCTAAGAGAAAAGAAGTAACTCAGATGATTTAATTCATCTTTTTAAAGAAAAGACCTAGGTCCCAAACAGGCTTCTTCACTTGTTTATGGCAGAGTCTTCTTGAATTTAGAAACCTTAGAAACCTCCTGCTTCAGTTCTGCCAGGATCATAGGTATGTGCCACAATGCCCAGATTAGGTGGTGTTGGGGGTCAGTCACACTTTCTGAGTGGTTTTGGGAAAGGGCAGATGTGCTATTAATCTTTTCTTTTTCCTTTTCTTTTTTTTTTTTAGATTCTGAAACGTGTACCTAATAGCGTGCTTTGGCTGTTGCGTTTTCCAGCAGTAGGAGAACCCAATATTCAACAATATGCACAAAATATGGGTCTTCCCCAGAATCGTATCATTTTTTCACCTGTGGCTCCGAAAGAGGAGCATGTCAGAAGAGGTCAGCTGGCTGATGTCTGTCTGGACACTCCCTTATGTAATGGACACACCACAGGAATGGATGTTCTCTGGGCAGGAACACCCATGGTGACTATGCCAGGTAAGTGGCTGACAAATCACTGAATCCTTCTTTATTCGTTAACATTTTTCTTTTGGGTCGAGGGGTACTTGAAGGTGAAATTTTTTTTTGAAGGTGAAATTATATGTATTAGAAGTAATTAAGGCAGAATAATAGAAAATGGGACTTACTCAAGCCTGAATACTTGACACCATCCTCCTCGTCTTGTACTGTGTAGATACTTAAATGCAATTACCAATGATGACTATGTGACCTATAGTTCTAAGATGAGCAATTAGTATTTTTACCTTCTAGGAGAGACTCTCGCCTCTCGAGTTGCGGCTTCTCAGCTCACTTGCCTAGGATGTCTTGAGCTCATTGCTAAAAGCAGACAAGAATATGAAGACATAGCTGTGAAACTAGGAACTGATCTAGAATAGTAAGTAAACTGCCAGGAACAAACTATATGTGAAAATGTGACAAAATAAAGTCATAAATTAAGGATGATATAAAATAGATGAATTAAGTTGTATGCTCTATGGATAGAAGGGGACATAATCTAAACTCTCAAGTAATCACTAGACTTTAATAAAGAACTTTCAAAGCATCAGATGTTTTAGCCTAGTATCCATTTCTTCATAGTATTTTAAAAAACCACCACCAACAACAAAAATCACAAAAAAAGCTTAGTTGACTGAAAATGAGTGGAAATTAGAGGGATCATGCTAAGGTAAATGGAGCTTCGCCCATTCAATGAAATAGTGTTTCTAATTTGTCCCTTTGTTTTATGGTGTTTGTTTAAAGCATTAATTTTTTTTTCTGTGTGGTATAGGTGCATGCCTTTAGTCCTAACACTTGGGAGGAAGAGACAGGCGATCTGAGTTCAAGGCCAGCTGTTGTCCTCTGGGCTTTACATGCACACACAAACACAAGCATATATACCCAAATACACATAGTCCATAGGGTCTTTTTGTTTTGTTTTTTTGAAAGGAAGCATTGATAGTACTATGAATACATTTGAGTAGAGCCTAATCAATGGACAGCCAACTTTCACTTTCAATATATTTCCTTTTTTTGTTTGTTTATTTGCTTTTTGTTTTTTGTGACAGCTCTAGCTGTCCTGGAACTAGCTCTTGTAGAGCAGACTGGCCTCAAACTCACAGAAATCCACCTGCCTCTGCCTCCCAAGTTCGGGGATTAAAGGCGTGTGCCACCACCCAGCTCAGTATATTTCTGATGATATGTTAAAATCCATGACAGAAATCAACTTGGAGAGGAAAGGGTTTATTTGCCTTACATATCCATATCACAGTTCATCATGAATGGATGCCATGACAAGAACCTGGAAGCAAGAATTGAAGTGCAGAAATGGAGGAACACTGCTAGTTGGCTTGATCCCCCTAGTTTGCTAGAGGTGGTACTGGCCATATTGGCCTGGGTCATTAATCAAGAATCAAGAAAATGACCTACAGACATGCCCATAGACCATTCTTATGAATACTTGAGGTTCCCTCTTCCCAGATATGTGTGTCAAGTTGCTAGGCCAAGCAGAAAAAAATTTTTTTATATTATTATGCCACAAAAATGACTATAGAATCTAGTTCTGAGTTTTTGTTCTGATTTGTAAAATAGGTTCTCTTTGTTTTTATTACCTAGCCTGAAGAAAATTCGTGGCAAAGTCTGGAAACAGAGAATATCTAGTCCTCTGTTCAACACCAAACAGTACACAATGGAATTAGAGCGGCTCTATCTGCAGATGTGGGAGCATTATGCAGCCGGCAACAAACCTGACCACATGATTAAGCCTGTTGAAGTCACTGAGTCAGCCTGAATAAAAGACTGCGCACGGGAGAATTACCCCTATACCTGAGCCTCAACCTTCTGGGGGAAAGGGAACTAGATAACATGCTTTGTACTTATCTGTACAGTACCTTGTTGCAGATGGATGATATATAACGATAATAGAATAGCACAGCCAGACTTGCTTCCTGCATGATAGGGAGATACAAGAGATAAGAAACTGCTACTCCACAAGGAATCTCTGTAGAGTTTTGCAGTAAGCAGGTGGTGCAGAGGTCTGGAAGGTCTGGTCTCCCTTGGTCTTCCATGGGATGCTTAATGTGGAGGGAGATAGAGATTGACCAGCCATTTCGTGATTCCATGGATAGATTGAGTCTTCTGATCCTTTTTTCCTTTATATTTTGGGTATTGGAGCTTTTAAAAATGTTTGCTTTCAGGTATTTTTACTTACGTGAAGTGATCTTGATTCTTCTGAGATAAGGTTTTAAACTAAAATGTTGCTTCCTGTTTTAGTGTCTGAACTCTGACAGGGTGACAGGGACCGTGCTGGTGTAGTCTTTTTATAGGTTTTATAAACCATTTGAGCCTATATCAGTCGTTTTAGTTAGTGTCTGACCTAATGCTTGATACTGTCAGTGCTTTGTTGATTTAGACAGTGACTTAGGATTTTTTCAGCCTCTTTCCCATTTCTTTTCCCCCACTTCCTTTAAATTCTCCTGTGAGTGCTAACAAAACTAAGTCTTGTTTCAAACATCCCAGAGTGTTTCTCTTAAGCACGCCATCTGGTGCCAAATGAAAATTCTTAAGGAGTGAATATTAATCATGAAGGGCACAGTTGTGGTACTGTTATTGATAATAATGTAGATTTTTTTTTGCCTGATTTTTAGCTATTTCACCAGTGTTTAAGCCCTTGACTGCCCCTCCTATGCTGCTTCCAAAAGTGTTAGTGTGTGATGAGATTTTTACTTTCCTTTCTAAAGTTTGTTTGTTTTTTAAAGTGAGTCCTGTTCTTCCTATTTCTTTCAGCAGAAATGAAATTCCAGGTAAGTATAAGTATTCAAATATTTGATTAGTAAGTTGCAGTTATTTCTGTATATTAAATACTGTTCACTGACAGATTTTGACGTAAAAGCTCTGAAAGGACCATCTCTATACAAGCAGTTATTTTTCAGACTGTGTTAGTGTGTATCTTCTTGACTTAGTCTCTAAGTTTGTGGATTCAGCCTTGATAGTAGTGAATTTGTGTCACTACTTGGTTTAGAGGACAAGTTAGACATTCATTTGCCCTCCTGGAGCTCGAGTTCTTGGTGATGAAGGACAGTTGCATTTCAATAAAAGGGTAGAGGGCTTGAGGCTTAAACAGGCGGCCATAGGACATAGCACTCAGACTCCAGCCACTGACCAGTTTTGTCTGTTAGCGCTCTAGATTACGTCTTTCCAAAGCACCTAGGCAGTGCATCTATTCTGTAGTTGCAGCTGTTGCCTGAATGTACCTTAGCTGACAAGTTGTTGATAATAAAGAACTTGAATTTGTGATTTTTTTTTACTGCTAGTTAAAACCTAAGCAAGGAGTCTCGCGTGTAATTCTGAAGCAGAATTACATTGTAATGAACTGTGTACCTTTAGTAATGTAAATCAAGGAAAACAGTTAAGGGATTTCTTAATTTATTTTTTAACTGAATAAATCTCAGTTAAAGGTTGCCAGCATGGTTACAGGTAAACTGACTTTGAAAAACCACTGAACTGCTAAATGTGGGATTGGATGATAGATGTCCAGGGCCGCTGAAGTTGTGATCTGTGGCCATTTTACATAGCACATCATTCCTCCTATAGGGATGAACTTTTTCCTGGCACAAAAAGTAGCCGCTCTGGTTGAAGCTTTGCATATTGTAACAGGCTTTTCTTTCCAGGTAACATGTCTGTGGAAGACTTAATTCTGATAGAGTTATAGATATTACTGGAAACTAATTTGTTTTTTTCTATTATACTCTGCTTTATTGAAAAAGTAAAGCACTTAAATTGTGCTCCAGAAATTCAGATGTTGTCTTGCAATCTTTAAACAATAAATGGATGATTTCCCCTTAATGTGGCTTGATGTATTTTGTCTCATTATGTTAAGTATTACTGGCGAAACCTATGCTTGAATAGCTCAAAACAGCATGACCAGGAAGTGTTTCCTTACTTTAGGTGTGATGTTAAGAATTAACTTTGTGGGCTGGAGAGATAGCTCAGTGGTTAAGAGCACTGGCAGCTCTTCCAAAGGTCCTGAGTTCAATTCCCAGCAACCACATGGTGGCTCACAACCATCTGTAATGAGATCTGGTGCCCTCTTCTGGCATGCGGGCATATATGGAGGTAGAATGTTGTATACATAATAAATAAATAAATAAATAAATCTTTTTTTTTTAAAAAAAAATAACTTTGTTTTCTTTGCCAAGTCTGATGGGAGGATTGGAGATACTAAATAATACTTTAAGGGATCAGCAGAGCCCCAAATACCTGTATACACTTTTGTGTGTGGGTCATTCTTTGTTTACATTCCATTCTGGGGACTAAGCAGAGTGCCCTATGCATGTCAAGTACATAAATACTGAGCTACAGGTACAGCCCATATAATCTCATTTTTTAATATGGTACTTACAGTTTTTTTTCCCCTTCTCTCTGGACAATGGTTGAACTCAGTCACAAGTTTGGCTTCCAGTTTTTTCAGAGATAAAAGGGAAATGTTTGGGGTTGGAGATGTCTCAGTAGTTGAGAATTTTGGGTGCACTTTCCAGAGGCTTCAGGTTCGATTCCCAACACCTACTTGGTAATCTGTAACTCTCTGTTCCAGGGGATCCGATATCCTCTTTTGGCCTTCTTGGGTACCAGGTATGCATGTGGTGCACAGATGGATATACATACAGGCAAAACACTTAAAAATTAAATATATATATATATATATATATATATATATATATATATATATATTAACATGGTGCATAGACATACATGCAGGCAAAACCCGTACACATAAGATACTTTAACTGTTCAAATAATATTAAGTAAATTTTCATATAATTAACAATCTTATTGTACCTCCAAAGCCCTAATGAGACTTATGTTTGTTGGAATCTGGATACTTTGGGTCATAATGATTAATAGTATTAGAGTGTGTGTTCTGACTCAGAGCTGTAAATCCTAGCACTGGTAGGCTGAGACAGAATTGGTAGGCACTAGAGATTCAAGGGCATCCCAGGCTATCTAGTGAAGCCCTGTCTCAAACAAAAAAGATGGTATGGGAAAAAGGTTGGCCTCACCACTCTGTAGTGTGGGATGAAGTCAACTAGTCGTAAGTCTGTCTTTCACCCTCATTGTTAAGATTGTTTCATTTATCTCCTTCGGTGGCTCCTGCATTCAGTCTAAATTCCTTGAACAGACTAAATAAATTTGTGTAATTGCTGAACAGCCTGAATTTTAACTTCTTTTGCAGTTTTAGAGAGGATTTTCTGTAGCCAAGGCTAGCCTTGAACTTCAGGTTTTACTGCTTTTGCTTCCCGGGTGCTGATGTTAAAGAGATTATAAGCATGTGCCTTCTTATCCTACTGGTATTTTGTATTTGACAAGATATCACTAAGTACTGACTGGCTTCAAATTTGTCTTCACATTTATCCTTTTGCCTCAGCTTCCTGATCTGGAATTACAGGTATGTGTCTTTGTCTTTGGCTGAACTGTTTGAAGGTTTAATTTGAATTCTAACTTTTATTTGAAGCTTTTTGTTGTTGAGGTAATTTCACAACATTTCTCAGGCTGGCCTTGAACCTCTCCTCCCCTTCTCAAGTGCTGGGAGTATAGCGTATATAGACACTCTTGGCTTATGTTTCTTATACCTACCATTTAGATTCTTGACCTATACTTCTAATCCACATCGTTAAGCAATCTTCATTTTTGTGGAGGAGAGTTACTATTATTCTTACTGTTTTTCCGTTCAAGGAGCCTGCTTGTTTGTATTCATTTACTCATCTACCTAGTATCTATCTATCTATCTATCTATCTATCTATCTATCTATCTATCGTGCACTTTGGAACTAACTAGAGCTATTACAATTGCGTTCTAGCTATGCCACTTTCTAGTTGTTTAGCCTCTTAAAATGAGAGTGTTAACATTGCATTTTAATATTTCTTTTTAGGTCTTGTATGGGTACTTTGCTTGTATGTTCGTGAGGTGACAGAGCCCAGAAGAGGGTGTTGAATCTCCTGGAATTGGAGTTACAGATGATTGCATGCCGCCATGCCAGTGCTGGGAATTGAACCTGGGTCCTCTGGAAGAGCAGCCAGTGCTCTTAACAGTTAAGCCACCTCTCCAGCCCCATATTTTTATTTTTAAAAATTTGGGTGTGTAATATATGTTTGTTTCTGTATGGATGTCAGTTGTTTCTCTCTCTGGGATGCTCCATCTTATTTCTAGTTCACTATTTCCATCTTCCATCCCTTACTTACCTGGCCCTATCTCCAGCCCTGAGATTAAAGAGACACCTGTACTCTATGTTCATGCTGATCCAGCATGCATTTTGCTTACTGGACCATCTTCCTGGACCCTAACGTTGAATTTTTAATTATTTAGAGACAATAGTTTCCTTTTGTTGTTTAGGTACGCTCATGGGTTCCCCAAAGTGTTCTTCGGTCTCACTTCCTGAGTAGCTGCGACGAGGGTGTGGCATGCCAGTGTCTAGGAGGCTTATGTACACATTTTTTTTAGATTTTAATTTTTTATATTTATAATTTCTTTTACATGTATGAGGTTTTGCTTGCCTGTATGTCAGTGCACTATGTGTGCACTGGTGCCTGAGGAGGTCAGAAGAGAGCCTTAAATTCTCTGGAATTGGAGTTAATGGGTGGTTGTGAGCCGCTGTACTGGTGCTAGGAATTAAACCCAGATCCTCTGCAAGAATAGTGCTCTTAACCACCGAAGCAACCATCTCTCCAGCCCTTTTCAGGACATGGTATCACTATATGGCTGTTCTGGATCTCACTCTGTAGACCAGGCTGTCTTTGAACTCAACAGAGATCTGACTGCCTCTGCTTCCCTTGGGCTGGGATTAAAGGTGTGCACCACTGTACCTGGCCCCTTCGTGTTTGATTTTTTTTGTTTGATTTTTTTTTGTTTGTTGTTTGCTTTATTTATTTTATTTTCAAGATAGGATTTCTCTGTGTAGCTTTGGAGCACTTGTTTTTCTTGTTGCGTTTTGAATGGGTACTGAAAAGCTTAAAGTAACCGTACTCCATTTTTTTTTCTCCAGGGTCTGACAATTCTGGATGCCAGCACCACAGATCTCTGTTGCTAGATGTTTTTGTTTTGCGTTGCTCCCTCTTACTTTTATTGAGGGGACTAGATGGTCCTTTCTGCCAGCCAGCGCTCAGAGTAGTTGGAAGACCAACCAGGTAGATAAACGTTTAAAAGATTTGGGCAACCCGGTAGTGGTGGCGCATTTAATCCCAGCATTCGGGAGGCGGAGGCAATGAGTTAGAGGGCAGCGAGTTCGGGTACAGGTGGGACTATACAGAGAAACCTTGTCTCAAACAACCAAAAAAAAATATTTTTTTTGGCAATTTAAGCAAGGTAAGTAGAACTAGCCTTCAAATTCTCACTTTTTAAAGAATTGTTTGGTTTTTCTTAGCACTCAGAAAGCTATTAGAAGCCAGGCATGGTAGCTATATATCTGTAATTTCATTACTCTAGCCCGTACTACATAGATCAAATCGCAAAAACAAAATAGGGGCAAAAAAAAAACGGGGGCAGTGAGAATTGTTCCAAAATGGATGGTGCTCATCAAAATGGATGGACAAGTGCTACTTGGTCACAAGTGCTATATCTTGGTCACAGGCGCTATCTCGGCAGTACGGGATTCCATTCTGGAAGCTGGTACGCCCGATTCCATAGTAACATGCAAATTTGCTCTATGATGAGCTGTGATAGGTGGGCACAGGAAGGCGGGAAAACGTCAGTTCCTGTGGGGGGAGGGTTGTCCCTTATAAGAGGCACTGTGCCTGGCAGCCGTTTCAAACCCACTCCGGCGCGCGGGAGCGCCTCCGGAGCCGTTGGTGGGGGCTGTGACGTGCTCCGGAGCCATTGGTGGCTGTGACGTGCGCTGGAGCCATTGGTTGTGGCTGTGACGTGCGCAGGAGCCATTGGTGGTGGCTGTGTCAGTGCTGGCGGCCATTTCATCAGGACCGGACCATTCCTTTGAGGGTCTGCTGTGTGGTGCGCCAGACACCGGGAGCCGGAGCCGGAGTCGGAGCCAGACACCGCTGGATCCGGAGCCGGAGCTAGACACCGCTGGAGCCAGACACCGCTGGAGCCGGAGCCAGACACTGCTGGAGCCGGAGCCGGAGCCAGACACCGCCGGAGCAGGTACGGAGAAGGCGGCCTAGGTGGGGCAGCGGCTTCATTTAGTGTGGTGGATGTTGTTAAAAGCGCCACCGCGACTGTTCACCTCGGCTTCTGTGTGTGAACACGGGAACTATGGAACTGAAGTTCCCTTAGACCCTTTTTCCCCCAGAAAAAGGGCAGAGGGGTCGAGTGGGCGGGAATGTAGCTGAGTACCATCCCTGGCACTGCCAGAAAGGTCCTCCGGTCCCCCCTCCCCTTAAAGCTGTTACCAGCATGGCGGTGTGGCTGGGGTGCGGAGACCTCGACTGAAACCTCTGAGGGGGTTTGAGAAGGTCTCGGGGTGGGAGGATGGAGGGACAAGTGGGACAAGTGAGTAGTGGGAAGAGGGCAGTTCTGGCTCCAAACAGGTGCCATGGTGGCCGGTTCAGGAGGTAGGAGGTCGGGTCTGGGACAGGTGGGACAACAGCGGCATAGAGAGTTTTTATGCTGTGGAAGAAATGGCGCAGCTCTGTCTGCACATAGTGTTATGGCCGCACACCCACTTGGAGGTGTCCAAGTGGGTATGGGATTGTTGGTGAGCTGAGGGGAGATGTTTGAGGATCATGGACAGTAAACCAGTGGCCTAGCAGGTGGGGAAAAGAAGGAGGGGTCGAAGAAGTCTCATTGGAAGTTTCTAGAATTAGAAGAGTGCCAATTCTGTTTCTAGAATTTTCCACAAAACTTGGGCAGGCCATTGGGTGGATTGGGGGGAGGAGCCTGAGAGAGCCCCTGTCTGCTCAGCCAATGGGAAGCTATTGTGTTTCTAGAATTTTCCACTAATACTAGGCAGGCCATTGGGTGGGTTGGGGGGAGGAGCCTGAGAGAGCCTCTGGCTGCTCAGCCAATGGGAAGCTATTTCTAGAATTTTCCACCAATACTAGGCAGGCCGGTCGGGCTGGTTGGGGGGAGGAGCCTGAGAGAATCCCTGCCTGCTCAGCCAATGGGAAGCTATTGTGTTAATTTTTTCAAAAAACAGGCCCGTGGGTGGGTTGGGGGAGGAGCCTGAAAGAACCCCTGGCTTTGCAGCCAATAGGAAGCTGCGGAAGCCTGGGGACATTGAGTGGCAGATGCTGGCGGGAATGGGAGGGGACCAACGGGACTGCACTGGAGATGGGGTGGGAATCAGTTGGCGGACCCAAGTGGGGACAGGGCAGGGTCCAATAGTGGCGGAGGGGACCCTGACCGAGCGGGGCGTGGTCGACTTAGGGCGGGCCAACTACAGCGGATGAGGGGGCAAGGGCACAGGCATTGGAGGGAGGGGGCTGGACTGGCTGGTGGCAAAGCAGCAGGGTTAGAGTTAGGGTTGAGTGCGTGGGCTGCAAGGGCCGCCAGGGACTGCAAGGGGGGGGGGTGGCTGGAGGGAGCTGAGCTCTGCAAGACTGGGGCAAGCGGGGGCGGGGCTGGAGGGACTGAAGCTGGATTGCTGCAAGGGGAGGGGGAGCGGGAGCGGGGCTGGCTGGTAAGGCACGGGGGCGGGGCTGGAGAGACCGAAGCCAATCGCTGCTATGGGGGGGTGAGCGGGGGCGGGGCTGGCTGGTGAGGCACGGGGACTGGAGGCACCAAAGCAGGGGTGGGGGCTGCTGGCGGCGCGTTTCCTGCGAGGGGAGGGAGTATTGGGGGCAGGGCTGGCGGGGGCGGGGGGGGGGGGGAGCCCCCCCCCCAAAGGGCGCAACACCAGAAGAGGGGGCGGTGGCGGGAGTGGGGAGCGGATGGCGGGGATGGGACTCACGTCCTGAGGGAGTGGGTGGGCAGGGGCGAATAGCGGGGAACAGAGTGACTGATGGGGGGGGGTGGCAGGAGCGACTGGCCTGGGTGGGAGGGGCCGGTGGGAGCGGGAGCGACCCGGGTAGCCTCCTGTCATGAGACCTGGTATGGCTCACTTCTCAGGATCAGACCCTAGTGAGGACTAGGAAGTCTCTTAGCCAGAGCTGCAGGGGGAGTTCTGCCCCTGCGAATGTGAGGCCATGACAGCAGCTTATGAGAGACTAGGGGTTGAGAAATTGATAAAGACGACCCGTATTGAAATAAAACTAGGTTAAATTGAGGTTTGTCTTCCTCTTTATGCCTCATTAAAGTGGCACTTGAAGTAGATTAAGGGCTAACTACTACATGCCTTTGGCTTTTTAAATTTATTTTTTCTAGATAAGGTTTCCCTGTGTAGTTCAGGGTTTCCTTGAAACTTACTCTGTAGACCAGGCCAGATATTGGCCTGCTTCTGCCTTCTGAATTATTTATTTATTGGTTTTTGAGGCAAGGCCTCACTAGCCCTGTATGTCCTGAAACTCAACAGTGTAGACCAGGCTGGGATTAATGGTGTGTGCCTACCCTGGCTTTTTTTTTTTTGGGACTGTGTGGGGTTTTTGTTTGTGTTTTTTTTCAAGACAAGGTTTCTCTGTGTAACCCTGGCTGTCCTGGAACTTGCTCTGTAGACCAGGCCTACCTTTACCTTGGGATCTTTATGTCTTTTCATGTCTTTTCCTCCTGAGTACTGAGGTTGCAGGTTTGAGTCACCATACCCTACTATCTCAATATTTTTAATTTTAATTTTATTTTTTGTTTGACCCAGGGTTTCACTGCTTGCTAGCCCTGGCTGTGCCAGAACTCACTCTGCAGATCCTCCTGCCTCTGCCTCCCAGTGGTGGAATTAAAGGTGTGTGCTACCACCGAACCACTCAGTTAATCTTCTTAAAAACTTGCATTTATTTATTTTTGTGTAGACGTGCATGTGCAATGGTGGATGTATGGAGAGCAGAAGATAGACAACTTACAGGAGTTCGTTTTCTTCTATATAGGCCCCTAGGATTAAATTCGGCCCTAGGATTAAATTCAGGTTGTTAAATTTCGTGGTAAGCACCATTTATTGCTGGGCCATTTCACTTGCCTGGACTTGGTTGGTCTTAAAATTGTAAAGAAATAAGAATCTTGGGTTCTATAATTCCAGAGTTTTACATATCTTTGTCAGTGGCCAGAAACTCATAATTCTATGAAGCATGCAACAGTTTATATATTTTCGAGGCCGGCTTTCTCTGGCTTTGGAGCCTGTCCTGGAACTAGCTCTTATAGACCAGGCTGGCCCCGAACTCAGAGAGATCCACCTATCTCTGCCTCCCAAGTGCTGGGATTAAAGGTGTGGGCCACCACTGCCCAGGTCATACAACATATTATTGAGTATGAATAATTCC
Organism: Microtus oregoni; assembly: GCF_018167655.1. NCBI lineage: Eukaryota > Metazoa > Chordata > Mammalia > Rodentia > Cricetidae > Microtus > Microtus oregoni. Next base: position 4,180,111 of record NW_024544710.1, on the reverse strand, counting down.
TGCAAAGTCACTCTGAAATTCATATCTAATGTTGTTTGATTTTTTTCCACTCCATTGTTGATAGTGCTGCCCCCAGAGAGACTCAGGAAAAATGATTTTCATCATGATCACAGAGGTATTTAAAATAGCTATGTCTCTTCAGCATTCTTTGAATGCTCTTATTTGAAATACTGCAGTATGTCAGTCCGTGGGGATAAAATATGGAGGGAGGTACAGAGCAGAGTGGTGGGAAATAGATAAAATACAAAGAAAGTTTAGTTCATGGTGAAAATGATATTTGAAAGGAGTGGAGGCAGTAGATAAGTCAGCAGGCAATTTGATAGTCAATGAACTGTTTGGGGAAAAAAAAAACAAATTAGAACATATTCAAGGCCCTAGGTTTAATCACTAGCGTTAGAAAAAACAAAGCAACTCAAAAAAGTTGGAATTGGGGAATTAGTCCTGCTAACTTGAAGTTTACACACTCATGCTTTTTCAAGCAACCCTAACTAAATACAGTGCCCCCAAAAGATGTGGAAGTAGGAGAGGAAAGGAAGGGGTTCTGTGTGAGGAGGACGGAGATGAGAGGATAATGGAGGGGAATGTGGTCTAAGTGCATTACATTTCTGTGTATGAAGTTGTCAAAAAAGTTGTAATTCTTACTTGATTCACTCCTTATACCAAAATAAGTTTCACACAGATATTAAGAAACAAACAACAAAAACCCTAAAACTTTAAGAAAATGGGTATGGTGTAATTCCTAGCACTGGAAAGGCTATGTTGATGGGAAGCTTGTTAAAGTAGTTGAAGCCAGTCTGACTTACACAGGGAGTTCCGTCCAGCCTGGAACTTGTGTGAGACCTTGACTTAAAAGAAAAATTTAAAGATAGGTGAATTTTGCATTTTATATTATAATAGGCTATTTTCCTAAAAATACAAAAACTTTTAAAATCAATAATTTGGGGAATTTTGTTTTGGAGAATTTTAACTCTGTAGCCCAGGTTAGACCTAAGAGTCTCATTATGTAGTCTATAGCCATAGAATTGAGTGGAATATAAACTGAGCTTTTTAGAGGAAAGTTCAGCAGTTCCAGTATTTTAAATACCCATACCTCTACCCAATTTTTGGTACAGGATCTCACTATGTAGAGCTGGATGGCCCGGAACTCTCAGGCTTCAACACAGATGTCTACCTGCCTTTGCCTCCTTATTTCTACTATTAATGATCAGGGCCACCATACCCCATTTTAAATATTCACAATCTTCTTCAGCAATTCCACTACTAGTACTTTTTCTTTAACTCAAAAAGCTATTTTATCTCGTTTCTTTTTTTACTTTTAAAAATTTGTATTTATGCTGGGCTGTGATGGTGCACGCCTTTAATCTCAGCACTTGGGAGGCAGAATCAGGTGGATCTCTGTGAGTTTGAGGCCAGCCTGGTCTATAGAGCAAGTTCCAGGGGTCAGCCTCCAAAAAGCTACAGAGAAACCCTGGGTTTTTTTTTTGTGTGTGTGTGTGTGTGTGTGTGTGTTTGTATTTTTGGGACAAGGTCTCACTGGCTGGCCTGGAACTCACTCTATAGGCTACACTGACCTCAAACTTAGAGAAATCTGCCTGCTTCTGCCTGAGTGCTGGGATAGGTTCAACTTGTTCTATTTTTTGCGATGGTCTCTATAGCCTGGCTATCTTGGAATTTAATACTTAGATTACACTGACCTCAAACTGAATTCTTGCTCAGTTTCCTGAGTGCTAAGATGAAAGGTGTGTGCTACCACACCAGGCATACCTCCAGCATTTGATGAGGATTGAGGATCTGGGTTTCTGAAGTGAGAAGTGCAAAGATTCACCTGGAGAAAATTGAGTACTCAGTAGAATCTAGTAGGCAAAGATTCTCAGGGATAGAGAGATGGTTCAGTGGCTAAGGGCGCTTGCTACTTTTTCAGAGTTACAACCCCAGAATTGGGTAGCTCATAACCACTTTAACTCCAGCCCCAGGGAATCCAACCTGCTCTTTTGGTGGTAAACTGTGCCATAGGCAAACAGTGACATAAATAAAAATTTAAAAACCTTGAAAGTAACCTTTCAAACCTTGAGGTTTTGTGATGAAGATTAGAAGATCATAAATAAAAAGGGGATCACTTTTATTTTTCTTTTTAGACTTTAAAATTTTTTAATCACTTTTTAAAAAAAAAGTTTTAAATCCAAAAAAAAAGTATTAAGTTTTTTTTGTTGTTTTTTTTTTTTCATTCCATAGCTAAAGGCTGGCCTGGAACTTGTGACAATATTCTTTCTCCATAACTAAAAATGACCTGGAATTCTCTGATGGCTATGACTGGGCTGGAACTTGTGACAGTCTCCTCCTTAAGCCTCCCAAGTGTTGAGGCTATATACATGAGCCACCTGATTTTAGAACCACTCCTTGATATTGATGCATCAGTTATTCTGACTTTGTAGTGACCAAAAGTAAACACATAATACTTCCTAATTATGTTGCTTCCCGTTTAGGGTAGCAGATTGATACGTATATAAGCATTTACAGTGAATTGTGGTAAGAAAATGTGATGGGCAGAAGTGGTAGTACCATAGGGGTAGAGAAGAGAGAGGACAGCCATTTTCTGGTTTACTTTTTACAGTAGTCCTATGAAAGAAACAGTTCTTTTATAACTACTGCTCAAGAGCCTGTCTTGTGAAAGTCTAGGTGAGCCGGCTTACAGCAGACTGTTATTAGCATAGTTGGAGAGGTCTGAATCAAGCTATTTCACCGTTCAGTTCTGAAATATCTCCATATTTCTGAAATTTGCACATCTTACATTTGATGACAGTTATATATACATATAGGGACTTGAGAAGGATGTTGTAGCAGTTAGAAGTGCCTGTTGCTCTTTAAAGGATCCCAAATTTGGTTGCCAGAACTCAGTGTTGGATGGCTCACAACCACCTGTAACTCTAGCTCTAGAGGGTTCTAATATCTCTGGTTACTACAGGCACTTGCAGTCACATATAGGCAGACAGACAGATACAATTAAAAAATTAAAATCTTTTTAAAAAGAAGTGCATATAGGGGCTGTGATCTAGCTCAGTTGGTATTTACCTTAGCATGCATGTAACTCTGGGTTCAGTCACCAGCATTACATAAACTTGAGCATGGCAGGCATACTACTGTAGTCCCAATCCTCAAGAGGGAGGAGGCAGGAGGATAAAAACTTCAAGGTCTTGTTCTATATTACATGGGGTTTAATGCCACCTCAGTATCTAATGTAATAGATTATTATTTTGCTATTGAAGCCAACCTGGACACATGAAAGCTTTTTTTTGTTTTTGTTTGTTTGTTTGTTTGTTTTTTGAGGCAGAGGTTCTCAGTAAACTATGGAGCCAGTCCTGAAACTTGCTCTATAGATCAGACTGGCCTCAAACTCAGAGATCTGTCTGCCTCTGCCTCCCGAGTGCTGGGATCAAAGGTGTGCACCACCACCATCCAGTGCACATAAGCTCTTTTTTTTTGTTTTTTTGGTTTTTCGAGACAGGGTTTCTCTGTGGTTTTGGAGCCTGTCCTGGAGCTAGCTCTTGTAGACCAGGCTGGTCTCGAACACACAGAGATCCGCCTGCCTCTGCCTCCCGAGTGCTGGGATTAAAGGCGTGCGCCACCCCCGCCCGGCACATAAGCTCTTAAAAGTATTTTATGCCCTTGCATTTCAGAAGTTGCTTGTTTTTAGCATTTATTGGAGAGTTTTGATATTATATGGCCTGTGTTATTGGTAGCCCTCACTTTATTTTTTTCTTTTCTTTTTTTTTTGCCCTCCCACCCCCCAAAGATTAGGTTCAGGGTTTTTGTATTTATTTATTTTTGTTTTTTGAGACAGGGTTTCTCTGTAGCTTTAAAGCCTGTCCTGGAACTAGCTCTTGTAGACCAGGTTGGTCTCGAACTCACAGAGATCCGCCTGCCTCTGCCTCCCTAGCCCTCACTGTAAAAGCCTCTTTTTCCCCCAGTTATATTCTTAACATGGATTCAAGCAGCAGCAGCAGTGGCAGCGGCAGCGGCAGCGGCAGCAGCAGCAGCGGCAGTGGCAGCAGCAGCAGCAGCAGCAGCAGCAGCAGCAGTAGCGGCAGTAGCACCAGCGGCAGCAGCAACAGCAGCAGCAGTAGCAGCAGCGCCAGCAGCAGCAGCAAAACCTGTAAGTAGCCCGCTCTTTCCACAGTAATGCACATCGAGCATCTTTGTAGATGACTGAAATGAGGTTTGGGATACTTAGCTTGATTTGGTCCTAGTCTTGTTCTCTTTGGGATGTTGAAGTTTATTTCCCTGGTGTCAAGAGCAGATCTTCGTGTTTGTTTGTGTGTGTGTTTAATGTGTTGTTTACTCCTTTTTGGTTCCTGGGTCATCTTTTATTTCTTCTCAATCTTTCTTGGGGGTATAAATTCTTTTATTTTTTTCTATTTTCCTCCCCCTCTTCCTTTCTTTGACCTTCTTTCCATTGCTGGACAAAGAGCCCAAGGTGTAGTAGGCAAATGTTCTACCACTGACCTATGTCCCCAGTTTTGGGAAAATGTAAATTTCACTAGCTCTAATTTATAAATTGTTTTTCAGGAATAAAAGACATGAGCTATTAGGTTTTATCATGCTTCTTAATGCTTTTTCTTTCTTTGATTTATAGCTGTGACTAAATTGCCACAGAAAGAAGCCAGGTAAGGAGAATTGTTGAAACATGATCTATCTATCTATCTATCTATCTGAAGTATCCACTATTCTGGGTAAGAAAATTTAAGAGTAAACATTTCATTTTCTCTGAGAATAAACACTATATGGTACTTACAGAATCACGATGGTTGTTTGAGTTTATAACCAGTTTTAAAGTATCTGATTCTAGTCTTGGGCCATTTTTTAACTGTTTAGCTGTTTGTTGCTTTTATTTATTTATAGTTTTTAGCTTATTTAAGACTTGATCTCACTATGTAGCCCTGGTTTTCCTGAAACACTATGTAGACCAGGCTGGCTTTTAACTCATAGAGATCTGCCTTGCCTGCCTCTGCCTCCTGAGTGCTGGGATTAAAGACATGCACCACCACACATGGCTAGTTTTTGGCTTTTTGAGACAGGGTCTCACTATGTAGCCCTGGCTAACCTGGAACTTACTATGTAGATAAGGTTGACTTTGAACTTGTGGCCTCTGCTTCCTAAGTGCTAGGATTAAATGAATGCTCAGTTAGTTTGATTTTTAAAATGTCTTTGAACCATGATTTTTTAGTCTCCATCAGTCAAAAAGACGTTTTGTCTGTGATCTAGTCTGCATCTTGCCTCTAGGTGAATATGCTGAGTGTACTGAAATTATGTTGATGCCCAATTCAAATAGCTCATCATATAAAAATCAAGGTTTTTAACCTAGCAGTTAGAGCTTTCAATGATCTGGCCCAGTAAGTTGTAGGAAAAGAAGTGAGTAAGGAATGCATAGAAATCGGGTGAGAACCAAAAGATGACCATGTGCTAGAAATTAAGAGAAGCCATTTAGTTTTTAGTTTTTTTTTTTTTTGAGACAGTCTATGTATCTCTGACTGTCCTATAATTCACTATGTAGACCAGACTGACATCAAACTGAGATCCACCTGTCTCTGCCTTTTGAATTCTGGGATTAAAGATGTGCCACCATGACCAGGAAAAAGACTCTAAAAAGAAAAAATACTTAGTTATCTTTATGTGTATAAGCATTTGCCTGTTGTTATGTATGTGTGCCTTGTACCCATGAAGGCAAGAGGAGGGTTGTTGGACCCTCTGGAACCAGAATTACAACCAGTTACAGGCTACCACGTGAGTGCCTGCTTCTGACTCCAGAGTGCTGGAATTGAAGGCATGTGCCACCACCCAGCCTCAAAGAAAGGTTCTTTAAGGTTATAGTAAATAGGATAGCAAAGGCCCATCAACTTGGCAGCTTAAAAGAGATCGCGTACAGCTGGGCGGTGGTGGCGCACGCCTTTAATCCCAGCACTCTGGGAATTCGAGGCCAGCCTGATCTACAAGAGCTAGTTCCGGGACGGGCACCAAAGCTACAGAGAAACCCTGTCTCGAAAAACTAAAAAAAAAAAGAGAGATCATGTACAGTAGAAATAGATTAGCCTTGGTATCTATAATGGATACAAAAAAAATATAGTAACAGGTATTTGGAGTGCTTTTCATTCATCATAAAAATGTTTCATGTTCAGGAGATGGATCACTGGGTTAAGTAAGGTACTTGCCACAGAAGCCTGATGACTTGAGTTTGATCGTCAGAATCCATGTAAAGGTGAAAGAGAAGTGACTTCACAAAGTTGTCCTGTAACCTCCAATTGTGTTCTGTGGTACATGCACACACCCACACACACTATATACTTCCCCTACAATGATGACTTTTTAAAAAGTATATCATACAGAGGGTTTGTGGCTATAATCAGAGCCCTTGGAAGGCTGAGGCAGAGTTTCTCTGAGTTCCAGTATTATATCTTGGGATAAAGAGTATGTGCTAGCTAATTTTATGTCAGCTTGACACAGGCTAGAATCATTTGAGAGGAGGGAACCTCAACTAAGAAAATGCCTCCATAAGATTGGGCAGCAGGCAAGCCTGTAGGACATTTCTTGGTGATTGATGTGGGAGGGCACAGCTCATTGTGGGTGGTGCCATCCCTGGGCTGTTGGTCCTATGTTCTATAAAAAAGGAGGCTGAGAAAAACCATGATGAGCAAGCCAGTAAGCAGCACTCCTCCATGTCCTCTGCATTAGCTCCTGCCTCCAGGACTCCAAACTCCTTTGCCTTTTTGTCCTGACTTTTCGTTGATGTGGAAGTATAGACCAAATCAACCATTTCCTCCCCAAGTTGCTTTGGTTATGGTGTTTCGTCACAGCAATAAGACAGAAATTGGTGCCAGGATAGGGCATTGCTATGACAGACCTGACCATGTCATTTGGGGGTCGATTGTGAAAGTACTTTGGAACTTCGGGGCCAGAAAATTCATTGAGTGTTCAAAGCCTAGTGAAATGTTCTATGGGAACTTGAAAGATTAGTGTTGAGAGAAATGCAGATGATGGAGGTGTGGTTTTTGAAGTTCCAGAGGGAAGATTTGAAATCACTTAAAGACTCTCATTAGGGCTGTTAACGTATCTTGTGTTAAGAATCTGTGTGTGGAAGAATTGGTTGTGATTATCAAGATACCAAAACCACTAAAGTGAAAAAAAACCTTTGCTTTGCTGGGATAATTGATGCTGGACAACTAGAGCTGAGAAATCAGCAGTGATTAAGAACACACCATCGCTGAGGTGAAATCTTGTGGGAAGTGTTTTCTCAGAATTAGCACACAGAAGTGGTACTCCAGAGGTGACCTAGGTTGTACCTTGTGTTGGCAGCAGAACCTGGTAGTGTATAAGAGTCACCCAGGTGGTACTGGTTTTGAAGTCATGAAGGTATCGTGGAGAGCAGCTGAGACTTGGCACTGTGTGGCAGGGCTGAAGTCCCTGAAGAGAGCCCAGCAGAGGCTATTGGTGAAACTACAGCGCAATTGCAGCAAGAGACCTCCGCATTTTGGAGATGCCAGTACCATAGGACAACTACCAAGAACAACAGTAGTGGAGTGCAGTTGTCCTGATCTTAGGAGACAATCTGTGTGGGCTGTAGTGGGTGGAGCCAGAAAAGTGGTCCTTTAGAGAAGCCCAGAAGATCGTGACTTGAACCCAGATATTGGACATTGAATTATTTACACAGTTGGAGTTTGGTTTTGCTTTATTCAGATTGTGACTGTGCCCTGGTTCTTCCCTCTTGAAGTAAGATAGTGCTTAGTTTTGATTTTTACAGAAGGCCACAGTTGAGAGACTTTGAACTTTCTAAAGAGATTTTGAAAATTTACAAAGACTTTGGATTTTAAGAGATTTGATATGTTAAAGATACTAAAATTTTTTTAAGTGTTTGGAATTTTAAATACTCCGGGACTTGTAAATTTTGTAATGTTTTATATTGTAATGTTTATTAATGTGTGATCTTGTTGATGAACAAGAAAGGAAAGGTTTTATCTTACCAGTGATATCTTTGTGTCAAGTTGACAAGGGGTCAGTGAGAACCTTTGCTCTTTGGCTCTCTTACACAAATTCATCTCAGAGTTGAAGAATGATAAGCTCCCAATGAATTTTTCCCTGCCACCAAAACTATTTTGAGTACTTGCACTCTGACAAGACCCAGTTTACTTTTTGTAGCCGACAGACGCCTCCTTTGGGAAGTTTGTAAGAAAGGGGAAAGGTGTATAGAGTAATTGGAATAATTGAAAGGTTGTAGTTCCAATAAAGGGGAATAGCGTTAGTGTAGTAGGAAACAACCAAAACTTAACAAGTAATCCTGCTTATTGTAGAAAATATGGAAACTGCCCAGAAGGAAAGAATATTTATGCTCATATTTTTCTTTTGTTTTTTTCCACCTTATTACTTAGCTGTGTGGTGATTGACTCAGACTCTGACTCTCTCTATGAGGAAAAGAGATCTAAGATCTGTGAAATAAGCAGTGAAGGCAAGTATCATCTTTGCTTAGAGAAATAGCTGCTCTGAAGCCTTGTCACATGTGGCAGTTTTAGGGTCTGACTCTGCACATTTTTAAGTTTATAATGACCTTGAGGCCAGTGCCGCCCTTTTTTCATTATGTGCTGGATGTCAGTATGGCTGGCTTCCTTCTTCTTTCTTTTCTTTTTTCTTTTTTTTTTGAGACAGGGTTTCTCTGTATAACAGTCCTGGCTGGCTTCAAACTCACAGAGATCCACCTGCCTCTGTCTCTCAAGTGCTGAGATTAAAGGCCTGAGCCACCACTGCCCAACTATGGCTGGGTTCCTCACCTTGATCTGTTTCCTAACACAGTTGCAACTCTTCTGCTGCCTTAGGGTTCTATTTGCCTAGACTCCACTCCTCCATCTTCCTCTCCTTCCATCCTTTATAGGTGGGTATGACAAGGAAGAGGAGAGGGTGAGAGGCATGGCTCAGTCCTCTTTCCAGCTTGGTGGAGACTGGAGCTGGGGGAGGTACCAACTACTATCTACTCTATACACTATTTGTATAAGGTAGAAATCACCAAAAGTCCAGCTACGTCATAGGACTAAATAAAGAAGTTTTTTTAAGCTAGAGAACTTTAACTTGATATAAATGAGATACCACTTTATTGATGTAATTGCCCACATTTTGCTGTGAACCACAAGGCAGCAGGTTTGTGTTTAGGAACAACTGAGCAAATACTTCATGTTGTTTAGACAATGTGATTTTAAAGTGGGCATAGCATACATAATACTTTCATTGCTAATTTATCTGTCATTACTCTTAGTAAAACACAAAATACAGGGAAAACAATCTATAAGTATAATTTTTAACTGTGATTCAGAATGTCCAAACACTCAGTTTTTTTAATTTGTGCTCAATAACCTGCTGATGTCTGTATATACAGAGTGGGTTGGATAGAAGGAGTATATTTATAGATGTCTCTTGAATTTCAGATGAGTCTTCTGACGAGTCTTCTTCTGATGAGTCTTCTAACGTTAAGGGCTCCAGCGATCAGAAGTCTCAAGTAATTGTTATCGATGATGAAGATGACAGTCCCAATTTAAAGGGTTCTGAGCAGAAAAAAGATGTTTCTAGTGATGAGTGCCAAATGCCTGTTCTCGAAAAAGAAATTGATTGTGTTGTTCTTGGGGCTACTTCATCTGCTGATGTTTGTGAAATAGGGGCCCCTGGAAAAAGTTCCAAACAACCACCACTGGAGCCTGAGCCCGAACCCGAGCGGGAGCCTGAGCTTGAGCCTGAGCTAGAGCGGGATCCCGAGCGGGAGCCTGAGCCTGAGCCTGAGCCAGAGCAGGATCCTGAGCCTGAGCCTGAGCCTGAGCCCGAGCCAGAGCGGGATCCTGAGCCTGAGCCTGAGCCTGAACCCGAGCCCGAGCCTGAGCGGGAGCCAGAGCCAGAGGGGGATATCGAGCCAGAGGGGGATATCGAGCCAGAGGGGGATCTCGAGCCAGAGGGGGCTCTCGAGCCAGAGGGGGATCTCGAGCCAGAGGGGGATCTCGAGCCAGAGGGAGATCTCAAGCCAGAGCCAGAGGGGAATATCGAGCCAGAGGGGGATATCGAGCCAGAGCCAGAGGGAGATCTCGAGCCAGAGCCAGAGGGAGATCCCGAGCCGGAGCCCGAACCTGGGCCCGAGCCGGAGCCCGAACCTGGGCCCGAGCCGGAGCCCGAACCTGGGCCTGAGCCGGAGCCCGAGCCAGAGCCCGAGCCGGAGCCCGAACCTGGGCCTGAGCCGGAGCTCGAGCTGGAGCCTGAGCCCGAGCTGGAGCCAGAGCTCCAGCAAAGTGTTACAGCCCAAGAATCCAAGGAGAGAAAGGCTGCCGCTCTGCTGGCGCAACAAAGGAGAAAGAAAAGAAAGAATAGATTTATATGCATGGCTCCACCTAAATCACGTAGGAAACGGCGTCGGGTAGTCTCACAGGATGTGCCCAGCCTGCCAAGTGCCTCTGCAGAGTCTAGTCCCCCTGATGAGCCCACATCATCAGACCAGCCTGCCAAATGCATGCCATTAAAGAAACGTAGAGGCAAAAGGGCACGTACACATGAGTAAAAAGGATCTTTCTGCAAATGGGGGTGGGGGCTCCCATGTCCATCTTATGCTCCAATATGTTAGCATTTACAGTTCAGTCCCCATGGAGTGCTTTTCCCCTGAATTCCTGTCCCTATGATATCTTGGGTCATCATCTTTGACATGCCCCCACTACTCGAATTGTCAAGTCCTCTATGCAGCGTTCCCAGTTTTGGAGTTTTTCTCGTAACATGTTGCCAAATTTGTCCTCTTGGTAGTTTGTTTATAAGAGGACTCTTAATGATTTATTCTCTAGAGCCTTGTGAGTGGCATGTAACAGATGTTTAATAAATTTGTTAAATAAAATGAGTGAAGTCTCTGGCTGGAGTTACTGGTGCCGTGCGTGGGTTCTGGAAGAAGGCAAAAGGCAAGGTTAGACATGCAAATTAGGTGAAGGTGCTGCTGGGGATATATATGGGGTACACCATACAGGCATCATAGTTGCTTATGCAACCTAGCCTCTGTGAACTAGCTCTTGTAGACCAGGCTGGCCTCGAACTCAGAGATCCGAACTCAGAGATCCGCCTGCTTCTGCCTCCCGAGTGCTGGGATTAAAGGCGTGCACCACCACCGCCCAGTTTAGAAGAGCTCTTTTTGAGCTTCCCTTTCTGCTTGATGGTACTGATGTTCAGGGTACAATCAACTATTTATTTTTTTAACTGATAGTGGACCAAAAAATTGGGGCCTTACAGAAGAAACCCATTGCAGCAAAAGTTGAAAGTTGCAAAGACTGGATATGTGCACTGCTAAAGTACTCACTTGCATGGGATTTGATTCCAGTATCCAGGAGATACTAGAGACTCCAAGGGAATGAACAGGAGTCTGATTAGATGAAAGTTTCTGACCCTAAGTGGGCATGTACATACAGAGTGATGAGGTCATCTTCTGGTCCTGTGTGTTGTCATGGTATACCCCTCTACCCCCAGCCATCCAGCCAAAGGACCAGGCCTGTGTGCTCTACTTAAATTCTAGTAGTTACCTGGCAGAGTGTGCTTCCTTCATCCTCACAGCAGCTCTGGCCTCTAAAGTTTCATTTGTCCTTAAAATCAGGACAAAGATGGATATGTAGCCAAAATATGTATTAGGCTGGACACAGCCTGATGGTCATCAGTTTGTACTTAATAAGCCAATACAGTTGATGTGATGGCACATTAATACCAGCACTTGGCAGGCAGAGGCAGGACAATTAGGAGTTCCAGGCCACCCTCTACAAATCGAGTTCAAGGCCAGACTGAAGCTACCTGATATTCTTATCTCAAAAAGCTACGAAGAAAGTAATTACAGTGGAGAAAGAGCCTACTTTTTGATTTGAGTTCAAAGAGAAGGTAGTTAAAAATGACTTACAGGTTTCTCCATGAACACATTTCCCCTTTTGTGTGTATTCTTCGGTTTTGTTTTGTTAGACAGGATTGGGGTTAGAGTCCTTAGATTTGAACATGCTGTGAAGCACTGTGTCACTGAGCTGCATCAATGCTATCCTGTGAATTTTCAAAGCGTCCTTGACTCAGAAAAAAAGGTTAGGGTGAAGTAGATTATTTAGAGTTTTTTTTTGTTGTTGTTGTTTTTCTTCGAGACAGGGTTTTTTCTGTAGCTTTGGAGCCTGTCCTGAAACTAGCTCTTGTAGACCAGGCTGGCCTCAACTCAGAGATGCCTCTGCCTCCTGAGTGCTGGGATTAAAGGCGTGCGCCACCACTGCCCAGCTTATTTGGAGTTCTTTAAGAGTCACAGGAAGCCCTTAAAAACAAGTGATTGTATGAGTCAAAGACATGTTAATACTTAAGCTAGAAGTTGTTACATTTTCTCATTTCGATTCTTAAAATCTCACTTTCCCCCTCAAAATATGATTTCAATTTTTATCTCCTGCTTTACTTCCATTCAGGGGTAATGCACACTTATATCTAAATTATCTTTTGTTTTTGTTTTTCAAGCCAGGGTTTCTTTGTGTAGCTCTGGCTGTCCTGGAACTCACTCTGTGGGCCAGGCTGGCCTCAAACTCATAGGTCTGCCTGTCTCAGCCTCCTGAGTGCTGGGATTAAAGGTGTGCACCACCACTGCCTGGCTACAGCTGAATTATTTTTAAGAGAAGGAACGCAGATCTCTGAGTTCAAGGCCAGCCTGGTCTATAGAGAGTTCCAGGTCAGCCAGAGCCACACACAGAAACCCTGTCTTGGTGGAAAAGAAAAAAGAAAAAAGAGAGAAAGTATATCTGAAGAAGCATCTGTGTGTGTGTGTGTGTGTGTGTGTGTGTGTGTGTGTGTAAGCATTTTGATTTTTTGTGGGTTTTTTGTTTTGTGGTGCTTGGGGATGAACTGGCTACTTCAGCTTGGTGATACTCTTAAGCTTATATTTTGGGAGAAAAATTGTCTTCAGGGAGGGGAAGGGGAAAAGGTATGCCAGGCATTGGGTAGGGGAGGTCAGTTTAGATCTGAGAAAAAAGACTGTGTCCCTGTGCTTTTGGGTGGCTGAGATGATTGAGACAGTTTACCGTGTGCTCTTGGATCCCCTATCAACAAGGCTTCATCTCTGGATTCTATATGCTTTTCTTTTGCGGGGGAGGGGGGAGCATTTGAGACAGGGTTTCTCTGTAGTTTTGGAACTTGTCCTGTAACTGTAGACCAGGCTGATCCGGAACTCACAGAAGTCTGCCTGCCTCTGCTTCCCAAGTGCTGGGATTAAAGGCATGCATGCATCACCACACTCAGTTTCTATGTATGCGTTTAAGCTGCTTTGTCTGTAGGGATGCTTGTTTTGATAATAGCCAGGTTGCTTTGCTAGAGAATGACAGAAGAAAGGAGAAGCTGCCTCTTGGTGTCCTGTCACTACCCTATCTGAAGGTGATTAGCCTGTTTGAATTTTTACCACTATCTTACTGTACTCCATCTCTCTGAGAGCCTCCTGCACTGCTGCCCATAGCTCTTGTCTAGGCTGCTTGTTGTTAGTTTGGATGTGGGGTGCACAAACTTTGAGGAAAAGTTTGCTAATAAGTCTAAAGGCTAGCTTTCTCTGCGTAGACACGGAGGTCCCATTCTCTGCTGCATCTGACAGATGGTAGTGGTTGTCATCTGCCTTTGCTGATACATATCTAGTGTTAAAGCAAAAATGTGAGCTTGTGAAGCCAAACTCACTGTGTTGGCAGTTCATTTTTCTAGCTCTGTGGGCTTCTCTATCTGGTTGTGGTTTGTTCTAGCCATAATTTTTTAAAAGCCTCCTCCAGGTATAATGGCACATATGGTAAATACTAGCAATTGGAAGGAAAAGGCAGAATGATTCCCACGAGTTTGGGACCAGCCTTGCCTATGTGACAAGAGCCTATCTCCTAAAAAAAAGAAAAAAAAAACAAAAACCAAACCAAACCAAACCAAAACAAAACAAAACAAAAAAAACACTTCCAGAGGGAGGAAGGGTTGTAGACACCAGAGGGGTCAAGGACATCACAAGAAAACTCACAAAAACAACTTACCTGGGCTCATAGGGACTCACAGAATCTGAACTGACAACCAGGAAGCCTGTATGGGACTGACCTAAGTACTCTACATATATGTTACAGTTGTGTAGTATAGATGGAGTTTCCTGTCTCATAGCTGTTTCCCAAATGCAGAGACTCAATATTAGTTGGAAACACTTGGCCAATAGCTCAGAGTTGTTACCAGCTAACTCTTAACATTTAAATTAACCTGTATTTCTCATCTCCGCTCTGCCACATGGCTTGGTACCTTTTCTCAGTATGGCATGCTCATGTTGTTTCTCTTTTTCTCTGCTGAAGACTCCAGGCTCTCCCCTTCTTCCTCCCAGCAGTCTCCTAGTCTGGCTCTCTAGCCCAATCTCTTTCTGCCCAGCTATTGGCCAGTCAGCTTCCTTATTAAATCAATCACAGTGACATATATTCACACAGTGTAAAGGCATATTCCACAGCAGTGTAGCTTGCTCTACTTCTGGGACTCCTAACAATGGGAGCAGGACCTGTCCCTAACACTTTGGCCAGCTCTTGGGAACCTGTTCTTCATACTTCATACAAGGGAAGGTGCTTAGTCTTACCTTACCTTGATATGCCATGATTTGTTGATACCCATGGGAGTCCTGCCCCTTTCTGAACATAAATAGAGGAGAAGTGGATTGGGGCAGAGGAGAAGAGGGAGGGGAAACTTCAGTCGCGATGTAAAATAAATTTTTAAAAAGCCAGGCGGTGGTGGCACATGCAGAGGCAGGTGGATCTCTGAGTTCGAGACCAGCCTGGTCTACAAGAGCTAGTTCCAGGACAGGCTCCAAAACTACAGAGAAACCCTGTCTCAAAAAACCAAAAAAAAAAAAAAGCTGGGCGGTGGTGGTGCACGCCTTTAATCCCAGCACCCAGCACTTGGGAGGCAGAAGCAGGCGGATCTCTGTGAGTTTGAGATCAGCCTGGTCTACAAGAGCTAGTTCCAGGACAGGCTCGAAAAACCAAAGAAAAAAAGAAAGAAAGAAAAAAATCCAAACAAACCAAACACTAAAAAGCAAATTTAAAAAAACCCACTTCTATTTACATCAGTAGCAACTGAGCATTGGCCCAATCATGGTTTAATGGAAAGACTGAGGATTTGGGTCAGAAGATCCATTGTCTCTGACTTTTGGGTCAGACACCTGAGCTTTAGTATCCTCATTTGCAAGATAGAGATGGGAACAAACAATGATATGATGCAAAGAGAGGTTCTTTGCAAATACTAAAATGCCACTGGTGGTTCTCAGGAAAGGCAGAGATGGGTCACTCTGTATCACGGGAAAGAGTTGATGCCGCAGCACAATGGGAAATCACCATTCACTCCAGGGAATGTTTGAGCTGCCCACTTTGAGCAGAGTAGAAGTGGTAGCTGGAAACAGTGGCTAGAATCACATTGACTCAGGCCTTGAATACCAGGCCAGCTGGTCAAGGAAAAGCCAGAAGGAAACAAAATGAATCTGGAGGTGAGTGGGTACTGGGTTAGAATGAAAAGAGCCTGGTAGTTAGAGAGTGCTGTTCTATGAAGGGGAAGGCAGGTCTTGATGAGAGAGGTGAACCTGAGTTGCAAAGCAGATGCTGTCCGGGAGAGCCCACAGTCAGAAGATAGCAGTTCACATCCCAGTTGAACACAGGGTAAGGGAAAATGCATTCAAAATGCCTCCAAGGTTTTCTGTCAGTTGTGACAGAATTTTCATTATGGAGCCTCTTAGGCTAAAGATAGACTCATAAATGTGTTGGGAATTTACATTGAATAAATGAAAAATCAGAAACATCAGAGACTGAAGCTGTAGGTGTAGTTATCAGTTTTGAGGTTGAAACCTGGCCTCATAACGTTTGAGAATGTGTGCCAAGAGTAAAGAGAAACACTGAATGGAGCCTGGGAAATAAATGTTAATATATGATGAGCCGGAAGGAAAGAACAGCAAGTTTTTAGACCTTTATGCATGTCTTCTCCTATTTCTTTAGCCATGAAAAATTCACTTGAATTTACCTTTGTAGGAAACGTATGTGCAAAATTCCTGGATGTTTCTTGAATAACATTGAGAAGTTAAAAGAGTATTCTGGAAGGAATTTCAAGCACAATAAGGAAGAACTGGCTCAGAAAATCTACGCACTACTTAACCACACTGTCTTTGATGGAAAGGTAGAAACAACGAATAAGTTTCTATTGAATACCTCTTGTACACCAGCATGCTTGGCTGCTGTACTAACCATGTCTGCTTCATGTCTTGGAGCTGTGCTAGTTTGAGTAGACCTGGACCACTCCATGGGTAGAAAAGAAAGACTTATTGGGGTCCAAACTGCCAAGGCTCTCTCTCAGAGGGGCAGAGAGAAGCAAAACAGTGGGAAAGCAAGCAGATTTTATGATAGTCAGCAGGTAGGGGTCTTTGTGCTGATATAGGCTGTTCAGATTAATCAGGAACTAGATGCCCTTACCCAATAATCGTCTGTTTACCCAGTTAGTCCTTCTGTTTAGGACATGGTCACCAGCGCAGCTGTATTTGGGGGGGGCACTTTGGACTTAGCAAACATGAGAGAGAATGCTTGTGTGAAAGAGAACTTGTTTTGGTTGTATATATGAGCAGATGGCTATTACAGTAGGAGATTAGCACAGGGAGAATGACTGAAAAGTCTGAGAAGTCAGAAAATAGGATTTCCTGAAAGACATGAGGCTCCTGCTCCTTAAAAAATGGTTTGTACTGAGAACGGCAGCAGGGAAAGGACATGTGATAAGGTAAAGAAGATGATGAGAAGGAGCTGGATGAGTTGCTTAGCCTCCTTTTACCCATGTCTCTTGTAAAATGAGGCCAATAATAGTGCAGTCATCTTTCTGTGCCTGCAGGGAACGGGTTCTGGTACCCCTCAACAAATGGCAAAATCTACAGGTGCTCAAATCTCTTATATAAAATGTCCTCTGCTCATCCTCTGTGTATATTTCTAGCAGATGCATGTTTTTGTCATTTTTTATTATCTGACAGTTTTGTACATTTATGTAATAAATTGTAGTCATTTTTGATCTGCAGTTTGTTGAATCCATGGTACAGAACTCAGGCCCATTCTACTTACTACCTCAGAGTTACTATTAGACTGCAATATTTCCATAATCATAAAGTGCTTAGAACAGGGCCTAGGTACAGCAAGCTCTTGTTGTCTTGTCTTCGATGGCCTTGGCAAGTAGGTTAGGAAAAGTTAAATTTAAATTGGTAGGAACCAGTGCACAGGAATGTGTGACGGGAAGCTACTGCTGAATCCATCTGCCAATAGCTTGGTGGTATGGACTGGATTAGAAAATGCAGAGGTAGGGACCTTCTGGCCACTTGTTTTGCTTGTTTGTTTTGGGCTCTTTTATTTCTTACCATGCTTCCTGCATGTGAGGAAAGCACCCTACCCCTGAGCTGTACCATCACCGGTAGATCGTTTGTTGTTGTTTAATCCAGTGTTACAGTCTTCTGCTGAAGAGGCTTTGTGGAGGGAATTCTTATATCCTGAAGGTCCTGTAGCCTTAAAAATCTCCTTCCTTGTGTCCTGATTAACCTATTAATTGTCATTCCCAGGACTTCAATGTTTAGATTTGTTTTTTATTTGCATAAATTTCTCTTCAGCAACTCAAGAATGTAGGAGACAGTTCCTCTTACTTTGTTTTTATTTTTTGAGAATTTCATATGTGACTACTATCTTTGTGTCATTTCTACCACCCCTGTTCTTCCTATATCTCCACCTCTCAAATTAATGACCTCTTTGTGTGTGTGTAGTATGTGTAAAACCTTTTTTTTTCTTTTTCTTTTTGGTTTTTCGAGACAGGGTTTCTCTGTGGTTTTGGAGCCTGTCCTGGAACTAGCTCTTGTAGACCAGGCTGGTCTCGAACTCACAGAGATCCGCCTGCCTCTGCCTCCCAAGTGCTGGGATTAAAGGCGTGCGCCACCACTGCCCGGCTATGTGTAAAACCTACTGAGTCCATTTAGTGTTGCTCCTATGTGTTTAGAGCAGAGCTCTTGGGATTGTATAGCCGATAAGAGTTCATCACTGGAAAACTGATTATTTCTGCAGGGCAGTTATTACCTGTGGCGTTTCATCTAGGGGTGGTGCCTTGTGAAATTTCCCTCGTCCACATTGGCATGTCCTCTTACTTTTTCTCAGAGGGAGAAAAACTCTTGTTCTTATTTTCTGATATGAGTTGTTTCTAGGGAGATAGCTTAGCAGTTAAGAGCACTTAATGCTCTGGCAACAGACCCAGGTTTGGTTCCCAGCATGCACTTGGAAGCTCGCAACTGCTCTATAACTCCAGATCCAGGGGACCTGACACTCTCTTCTGGTACACATGTGGTACATATAAACTCAGGCTTATACACATACACATACATTTTTAAAAAAAAGTAAACCTTTAGAACTGCTTTCTGATACTTTTGTTTGCTTTTCATTTTCAGTTGCCAGAGAAAATAGAAATCATTTGGAATAAAAAGATGCTACGGACTGCTGGTTTATGCACTACCCATGAGATACAACAACCCAAGAGGCAGCGCTATGCTAAGATTTCAATTTCTCCAAAAGTCTGCGACTCTGCAGGTGATTCCAGGACTATGGTGGATTTACCCTAGCACCCTGTCCTTCTGATCTGTTAAATTACTCATCCCCGGCAACCTGTGTCACAGCTTTGAACTGTCATTTCCATGTGGGTAGGCCTTCTGTATGTTGCTGAGAGGACATCATTATTAGATGTCTCACCTTTCCTAGGAATTCAGTGTAGTTTCCAGGCCCATCTGCACATTTCCTTTGCCAAAGCCAGGTCTCCATTCTCTCAATTGCCAAGGGTCAAGATGCCCGCTCTAGCCAGACAGTTTTTCATTTGTCAAAGTCTGGTGACTTATCCCCTCCTTCTGTTCCCTCAGTTTGTGTGTGTGTGCTACTATGTTGCTTTCCTGCTCAGAGCCTGGTTTTCAAGGCCATGGTAGTCTTCTCCTGCTTCACGGGTTTTATCTGGCTTCTCACTGCTCGCTGCTAGCCCATGGTTTATCCATTCTTTGCCCATTGGCTCTCAAAATGCAGCTCGTGGTTTTGTAGATCCAATCATTACTTACATTTTGTTTGACTTCTCCCGAATGCTCCCACCATATTGGAGACTATAGCCTCACACATGCCGTGTAAGTAGTATGCCATCAAATAGCAGCGACAACAGATTTTTAGAATCAAGTGTTTTGTCTTGTTTCTGATATGGTGTCTTGCTATGTTGTCCAGGCTAGTCTTGAACCCCTGGACTCAAGCAGACCTCTTGTCTCAGCTTTTTGAGTAACTGGAACTACATACAGGTGTCTGCCCCCCAACTCAGCTTTGAATGGCCGCCTTTTGGTAGGGAGGGTGAGGGTACAGGTTAGTGTAGCCTTGGCTGGCCTCATACTATGACCCTGAACTTGTATAGTTCTCTTGCCTCAGCCTTTCAGTGCTGGGATTACAGAAGTGGGCTGCCGGTTTTTTGTTTTTAATTAAAAAATATTTTTTATACAATGTATTTTGATCATGTTCTTTCCCCTCCCCCAACTCTTCCCACCTACCTTTATGTATGTTTGCCTGTGTTCTCTCTCTCTCTCTCAAAAAAAAAAAAAACAAGAAAACAAAAAACTAAAATCAAAACAAAGAAACAAAAAAAATCAGTAAGAAAAAATACTTAAACAAAGCAAAGTTGTTTTGAGATAGGATCTTGTCATATAATGCTAACTGATCTCTAACCCAGGGTCATCCACCTGTTTCATCCTCTCAAGTGCTAGGGTTAAAGGTCATGTATGGACTTAAATAGCCTTTCTAATTCTAAATTTAGTCAGTTGTTAAGAGTCTAGCTCACGGGTGTGGGGAGGGGGGTGAGAAGGCTCAGGGCCATCCAGCCTGCTGATCTGAGTTTCTTCTCCAGGACTTACATAGTCAAAGGGAAGAGCTGACTTCCACAAGTTATCCTCTGGTCTCCACATGCATGTGCATGTATGTGCATGCACACACACACACACACACAATAAATAAATGTAATTAATTTTTTCATAATAGAACCCAGCTCAGATCTCTCTCTTACCCCAAACTTCTGCTCACCAAATCTCATGGCCATACATACCTCCTGAGCCCACCTTTGTCCCAAGCGTGAAGAAAGCAAGCCTCGTCCAGGTACATTTCGAGCAATGTCCCACAAAAGGATG
This sequence comes from Microtus oregoni, assembly GCF_018167655.1. Taxonomy (NCBI): domain Eukaryota; kingdom Metazoa; phylum Chordata; class Mammalia; order Rodentia; family Cricetidae; genus Microtus; species Microtus oregoni. The sequence goes on along the minus strand of NW_024544710.1, from coordinate 4,159,872 downwards.
AACATGCTGGAGCTGCTCCCCAAAGACCTGACCACTTAAGAAGCAGTCAAAACCAAAACTAGCTTGTATGTGGGTAGAAATTTGACTCTCCGGATCCTGGGAAGGCAACAATTGCAGCCGACTGTGCTTCTGTGAGACAGCCTTGTGTTTGGTAGGGGTGAAAGTCAAGGGCTTATGGGATAGTAGATCAGAAGAAAATTCATTTTAGTGCTGACAGTTTCTTTTCATTTCTCTCTCAAGATCAAATCCGGGACACCTTGATCCATGAACTATGCCATGCAGCCTCCTGGCTGCTTGATGGCATCCGGGATTCTCATGGTATCTCATGGCAATATTATGCTAAAAAATGCAATTCAGTACACCCAGAACTGCCCAAGGTCACCCGTTGCCATAACTACACAATTCACTACAAGATCTATTATGAATGCATGCTGTGCAAATACAGGTAAGGCCTTTTCAGATTTTTCCCAATTCTTTTGTTATTCCAGCCTCCAATAGCTGTTTGTTTTCTTTTTCTGGTACTGGGAATTGAGCTAAGGGACTCATGGCTGCCAGGCAAACACTACATGGCTCCCCTGCCTGAGCCATATCATCAGCCAGCCCTCTTTTCTTCCTTCTTTCCTTCCTTCCTTCCTTCCTTTCTTTCTTTTTTTTTTTTTTTTTGGTTTTTCGAGACAGGGTTTCTCTGTGGTTTTGGAGCCTGTCCTGGAACTAGCTCTTGTAGACCAGGCTGGTCTCAAACTCACAGAGATCCGCCTGCTTCTGCCTCCCGAGTGCTGGGATTAAAGGCATGCACCATCACCGCCTGGCCTATATGCTAGTCTTGAGCTAGCTTTGTAGCCTTGAACTATGGCAGGACCAAATCGATCTTTAGTAAGTCTATGGACCAATTTAAGGAGTCAAGCTCACTATTTCTTCGTTCTCTTTCTCCATTATCTTCCTGAATTTGAGCTGGCCTGACTCTGCTGCTGCCTGGGGCTCCTCAGAACTCACAGAAAATTGCTTTGAGCATAAAGCTGAGGAGTTGGAGCTGCTGTTGAGGGGTCGTGATTAATTTGTTATTGTGCTGTGGTATCTCCTTTCTCCCCAGGATTGGCCGCTACACCAGATCGCTGAACACTGAACGCTTCATCTGTGCCAGATGCAAAGGGCATCTGGTCTTGCTGCCATTGTTTCGCAAGGATGGAACCCCCATTGTGCCCTATGTGAGACCATTTGCCAAATATGTGCAGGAGAATTATAGAGCCGTGTTTAACGGCACGGCAGGAATCAGCCATGGGAATGTGATGAAAAGACTCAGCAAGGATTATTTTGCCAGTAAACAAAAGGCAAATCCTTAAGGTTTGCCTGGAATATAGTTATGTGAGCCAAATCCTTTACTGGCAAGAAGTTCTAGAAAACTATTTCTGTAAGGTTTTAAGTATTGGGATTTAAATGTGTTTTCTGATTTGTTATTATTGATGATTTTTCTTAATAAAGAGTTCTTTTGCTAACCATACAGCTCTTGACAATACTTGAAGCCCTTTGGATCCACATTGGGTTTTAACTTGGAATGAGTCAGAAGAAAAGGATGTTTCTTGGGAGGGAGAGCAGTGAGAACAGGAGAATATTGTCACAACAGAGTAAGTGGCTCGTAGTGAGTACTCTGCCAGCTTGTTATGCCTCCTCGGGTGTGAGGAGCCAGCCTGCTTCATGAATTCCAGCTGCTCATGGATTTGAGTGAAGCATGCAATCATTCAGAAAATAAATGTTTCCATCTCACATTCCAGCTCTCCTATTCAAGTGCTCGAGCAGACTGCCTATCTCTGGGAGCTATTGAGGGTGTGGATAGGACCCAACATTGTTTTAGTGTATGTACTCCTGTGAATGCCACAGAAAATGCCCACCAACTTGTGGCTTAGAGCAGCACGGATATTCTATTATATTATAATATTTTAGAGTTTGGAAGGTCAAGAGTCTAGGATGAGTCACCTAGATTATGATTAAAGTGTTGACGGGAACTTCTGGAAATCCATTTCTTTTCCAGTACCTAGAGGCCTTCCACAGCCCGTTTCTTGGTTTCTGTTAGGAATTTTTCCTAGTGCGAGCTCTCTGCCAATGCAAAAATCCCAATCAAGCCAAATCACAACAAGCCAAATTAAAAATATCCAGGTTTAATGGGATTCCTGCACTCGCAGGTGGCCACGGGGGGGGGGGGTCGACCGGGAGACCGTGAACATGACCACGGTGTGGGGGGGAGAGACCACCAGGGGACCTTCTGGGGAAGCAGTTTAAGTAGCCTGGAAGAGTGGTCAAGATTTTGGCAGGCTGTCTTGACACTCCTCCAGGGAGGGGTCAAGGCTTGGCAGGCACAAGGACAGGGCCTCCAAAGATGGAGGCCAGAGACCGGGACTTGGGACTTACAGTTTCTTTGAGACAAAACATCTTTTTTACTTTCTGTTCACTTCTAGAGACTTGGGGTCCACTTAGAGAATTCTTGTCTGTGTGTGTGTGTGTGTGTGTGTGTGCGCGCGCGCTTGTCTTGGAACACATATGTACATGTGTATATGCATGTGGAAGCCAGTGACAAACCTTTGGTTTCATTTCCAAGAGCTGTCCACCTTGTTTTTTGAGACAGTGTCTCATGTGGTTGTAGTGCTTTCCAATTCGGCTAGGCTGGCTGACCAGCAAGCTACTGTGTTCTTCCTGTCACCACCCACCCAGGACTGGGGTGATAAGTGCACACCACCATGCTTAACTTTTTTTTTTCTTTTTGGTTTTTCGAGACAGGGTTTCTCTGTGGTTTTGGAGCCTGTCCTGGAACTAGCTCTTGTAGACCAGGCTGGTCTCGAACTCACAGAGATCCGCCTGCCTCTGCCTCCCGAGTGCTGGGATTAAAGGCGTGCGCCACCACCGCCTGGCCATGCTTAACTTTTTATGTGGTTGCTAAGACCAAATTCAGCTCCTTGTACATACATGATTAGTACTTCACAAATTGAGCCCTCTCCCAAGCCCATTATTATCATTATTATTTTTATTATTTATTACTATCTTTGATAGGTCTCATATAGCCTAGGCTGCCCTTGAATTCTTTAAAAAATTTTTTATTACATTTATTGTGGGGGAGGGGCCATGTTTGTGTCATAGCACACATATAAAGTCAGAGGACAAATTTTGGAAGTCAGTTCTCTTCTATCTTGTGGATTCCAGGGATTGAACTCAGCTTGTCAGACTTGGTGACAAGTAACTTTATCTGCTTACCCACCTGGCTCAGCTCCGACCTTGGACGCTATGTAGCCTAGGTAGGTCATTAACTCCCAGTTCTGTCTCTGCCTGCCTTCCAAATACTGGGGATTATAGCATGCACCACTATGACCTGCCAAAATCTAATTTTAAAATCAGTTGGGTCACAGATTAGCGACCTCAGTTCCCCTTTGCCATGTTTGTTGGCTTTTTTTTTTTTTTTTGAGACCGTGTTCCACTGTGTAGCCCTGACTGGCCTGGAAATTACTAGGTAGATCAGGCTGACTTCAGACTCACAGACATCCTCTCGCTTCTGCCTCTCAAATCTGAGATTGCAGGTATATACTACCACACCCTCCTGTTTGGTTGTTGAGACAGGACTTTCCTTATGTCACCCCAGGCTAGTCTCAAACCCACTATGTCTCCCAGGCTAGCTTTGTATTGTTGCTCTTCCTGCCCCAAGTACTTGGATTACAGACATGTACCACCGTGCACAGCTAGTCCCTTTTACCATGTAAAGTGACCTGATCGCATGTTCTGGGGATTAGAGCATGGATGTCTTGAGGGGTCCAGTTTTTGAGGCCTGCTACAAATAATGCTTATCTTTATCAGTGTACCATTACTGATACTTTAATAAGCAGGATATATTATTTTAACATTTTCCTCTTGCTTTTCATTTTGTAGAAGGATGGAGTAGTCTTTGGAGCACCGAGACTAGATGTGACTGTAGGCATATATAGCGTAGGGCAAACTTCCCCAGCTAACTGCTTCCATTCCTTTTCTCCTGGGCTCTAGCATATCTGCAGCTTCAAACAAAGTCCAGCCTGTCACAGAGGGTCATGGCACATCTGTGACTTGCCTGGGAGGACTGATGTGCAGTGGGTAGCCCTGTCACCTGCCATTCTGGAAAGCTCTGGTTATTTTTTTCAATTGTTTTTATTGAGCTATACATTTTTCTCTGCTCCCCTCCCTCCCTCTTCTCACCTCCCCCTCAACCCTCTCCCATGGTCCCCATGCTCCCAATTTACTCAGGAGAGCTTGTCTTTTTCTACTTCCCATGTAGATTAGATCTATGTAAGTCTTTCTTGGGGTCCTCATTGTTGTCTAGGTTCTCTGGGATTGTGGTTTGTGGGCTGGTTTTCTTTGCTTTATGTTTAAAAACCACCTATGAGTAATATGATATTTGTCTTTCTGGGTCTGGGTTACCTCGTTCAATATGATGTTTCTTTCTTTCTTTCTTTCTTTCTTTTTTTTTTTTTTTTTGATTTTCGAGACAGGGTTTCTCTGTAGCTTTTTTGGTTCCTGTCCTGGAACTAGCTCTTGTAGACCAGGCTGGTCTCGAACTCACAGAGATCCGCCTGCCTCTGCCTCCCAAGTGCTGAGATTAAAGGCATGCACCACCCCCACCCATCAATATGATGTTTCTAGATACATCCATTTGCCTGCAAATTTCAAGCTGTCATTATTTTTTTCTGTTGTGTAGTACTCCACTGTGTAAATGTACCACATTTTCCTTATCCATTGCTCTGGTTATTTTTTCCACTTCGCTTTAGACATGGAAAATGCTCCTGTTGACCATTTCTTCTCGGTGGCTATGTGCTAACTACTGCTCGCAAACCATCAGGCTCTGTTGCTGGTGTGTGTGTGTGTGTGTGTGTGTACATGTGTACACGTATGTGAAGGTCAGAGGAGCATATTGGGTGTGCTCTATTGCTCTCCACCGTATTTCTTCATGAACCCGGAGCTCATATCTTCCCCCAACTCCAAGCTGGCAGGCAGCCAACCTACCCCACAGTGTTGAGGTTACAGGCACACTTGGTCATGCCCAGCTTTTTCAAAGGTGTTGGTGGTCTGAACTTGGGTCTTCGTGTTTGCTCGGCAAGCATTCTTCCCAACAGAACCATCTCCTCAGCGCCATTTTCCCCACCTTTTTCCCAAGCCTATTTCTCCCCAGTAAGATCCGGTATTACCCAAATAAGCAATACAAGGTTCTCTGACTGGCCTATGATCCCATTGCCTTATCCCAGGCTATCCTACAGCCTCATCACCATCAGTCCTGTGTAGCTCTGGCTTGCCTGGAACTTTCTCTATAGACCAGGCTGGCCTTGAATTTATGGAGATCCACCTGCTTCTGACTCCCAAACACTGTTCTGTACCACCACATCTGGCGAAGCTAAACCACTTATCAACTCCCCAAAGCATTGCTGTTTTCAGCCTCTCTGCCTCTGCTGCTGCCCTCTCTTCTGCCTAGAAATAAAACACTCCTTCAGTTTCTTACCCCTGGAGATGCCACTTGCCCCTTGAACCTCCAGGAAGCCACCCCAGACAGCTCTTGCCACTAAGCTCAGTCATGGACTCAGCGTGTGCCACCCCTTTGCTTTGTAGCATAGATTTATTGGCATTTGTTCATTTTTACTGCACTTTCCCTGCTGGCCGGAGCTGCTGGGACTCAGGAGTTATGGCTTATTGATGTCTAGTAGCCCCAAAGTGTCCCTAGACTTATTCACTGCCATCACCCAAGCCCATGAGGGTGTCTAGCAGCTTTATACTAAGACAACAGGGGGTCCAGCAGAGGGCACAGCAGTTAGCAGCAGGTGACATGGAAGGAGCAGTACAAGCTTACGTCTCTGCTCTTCAGTACAATCCTGTAAGTAAAAGTTTATCAGTTGTTTTCCTTTTACAGCAATCCAGCAAACAAGCAAACATCGTTTGATACTTTAGACAATAGGTTTTTTTTATGAAAGAAAATCAATAGTTGAGATGTTTAATATGTTTATGCACTTGAAATGATGAAATTGGTTTTACTTGGTCTGCATAAAGGTCTGCCCTATTTAAAAAGTTATTTAAATAGCATAAAATTATCCTTACCAAAAAACTCCCATCAATTCTTTTGGTAATACTAATAAAGCACAAGACACATGTTTTTTTTTGTGCTATTTTAGTGAACTTTGGGAAAATTCTGATGGGTATTTATAACAATTCTTGATTTTCAAGGAATGATGGGTTAAAGATCTTAATTTGTAGTATAAAATGGTTTTTAAAAGTTGTTGCTAGTATATTAGTGACATGAAAACTAGAGTACAGAATGATCTCAATATAGCCCCTCCCTCGATCAAGTTAGAAGTAGTAGAATTAAGGCAATTGCATGTTCAGACTAGACTTTGCATTAGTTCTTTAATTCTTTGTTGATTTGAGTTGCATATGTTTTCAGGGAGCAAGTGTATCCTGGTTGACAGACATTAAGTTTATACTGTATTACAGTCTGGGAACTTTCAAAATGCAGAACAAAAAAATTTTAAGTAAAATACAGGGATGTAACACATGCCCTGGAAACTGTTAATGTAATTAAGGGAAAGTGGCTATAAACTTTTAAGAGATAAGTGTTAGGGATGGGGTGGGTCTTGGCAGCATCAGCATATACTTGAGCTCCATCAACATTGACTTTGCAACCACCCTGGGGAAGCGCTTAATGATTAACTCCTACTGTTGCCATTATCGAAAGTCTTCTATAGGCTCAGACACTGCTGCTTCAGATAAGTCTTTCTGAATCTTTACCATGATCCTTTTCACGAAGAGGACAGTGTTTCCAGTTTTACCAATATAAAAACCCCAACAGACTCAGGGTTATGTAATTTTCTTGAGATCACGTAGCTAGCAATGGCGAACTGGATGTTGAAACTTAAAGTTGAATTTTTTTTTTTTTTCGAGACAGGGTTTCTCTGTAGCTTTGGAGCCTGTCCTGGAACTAGCTCTTGTAGACCAGGCTGGCCTCGAACTCACAGAGATCCGCCTGCCTCTGCCTCCTAAGTGCTGGGATTCAAGACGTGTGCCACCACCGCCCGGCTTAAAGTTGAATTATTGAAGCAAATGTTGACATGAACAAGAAATGAAATCTGAAAAGGACCTTCTGTGGCCAAAGGCTGCCCTTGTGCACAGCCTGGAAATCATTTTGCATTATCTGCCTGGCTCTTAACTCCAGTTTTATAAAATAAGCAAATTGAAGCTTATTTTAGTAGTTTGCCAAAGCTTTCTAACTATTTTCCATCATAATATCTTTTAAACAGTTTTTTCCCCCCAGAGACAGGGTTTTTCTATGTAACAGTCCTGGCTGTCCTGGAATTCCTGTGGACCAGGCTGGCCTTGAACTCACAGAGATCCATAGCCTCTGTGCTCGGATTAAAGGCGTGTGCTAACACCACCCGGTTTAAACAATTTTTTTTTATATTTATTTATTTATTATGGATACAATATTCTGTTTGCATATATGCCTGCTAGAAGAGGACACCAGACCTCATTACAGATGGTTGTGAGCCACCATGTGGTTGCTGGGAATCGAACTCGGGTCCTTTGGAAGAGCATGCAATGCTCTTAACCGCTGAGCCATCTCTCCAGCCCCCGGTTTAAACAATTTTAAAGTTAATTTTGAAAGTTTAAATTTTTCTTTTAGTTTTTAAAAAAGATTAAAAAACCCACTATATGTAATGGCTGTTTTAACTGTTCATTTCGATGTATAGAGTTTGGATCTGGGCCAGTTGCTCATTGGAATGACTACCTTAGCTTAGCTACATGTTGCTTTTAATTTGTGAGTTCATTATAATAAATGATTTTTATTCATTCTATTTTTAATCTAGCGAGAAATTACATAGGCTTGCAGATAATGAAAGTAATTTCTTAGGGTTTATTTAACTTTTATTTTATGTGCATTGGTGTGAAGGTGTCAGATCCCCTGCAACTGGATCTTTAGATAGTTGTGACCTGCCATGTGGGTGCTGGGGATTGAACCCGGGTCCTCTGGAAGAGCAGTCATTGCTCTTAACCACTGAGCCATCTCTCTAGCCCCATGAAAGTAATTTCTTACATATTCTTTCAGAGGTACTCAATGCATATTTGAAATTAAAGTGAAGCCAGGCGGTGGTAGTGCATGGCTTTAATCTCTGCACTCAGGAGGTAGAGGCAGGTGGATCTTTGTGAGTTCAAATTCGAGGCCAGCCTGGTCTGCAGAGTGAGTTCCACGCTAGGGCTGTTACACAGAGAAACCCTGTCTAAAAAACCAAAAAAAAAAAAGAAGAAAAAAAGAAATTAGAGTGCATTTGTAATTTTTATTGCAGTCCTATCTAGTTACTAACAGTTTTAGGCGGCTAACCTTGAAAGGTCTACCTGCAAGGCTTGAACTTGATTCTTCTAAGGGCCAGGATAGTACATTCTTTTCCTTCAGTAATTAGGGCTAGGTTTATCCTTTACTTGCTGACTTGTAAATTTAGTTTGTCTCTCTAGCATACTTGTAATCTTGGTTAATTTTGTTAATTTATTTTGACATTGGGTCTTGTGTAGCCTAGGCTGGCCTCTAACTCATTAAGTAGCTGAGGATGACCTTCAACTTCTGATTTTCCTGCCCCACTTTCCCAGTGCTGAGATTATATTATAGGATGTCCCACTATGCCCAGTTTATGTAGTACTGTAGATAGAAACCAGACATTGTGCATGGTAGATAAGCACTCTTCACCTAAGCTAGATCCCCAGCCCTGGCTCAGGTTTTTAGTTGTTTGTATGTGTAGTAGGGCGTTACCTCTGCAGACAGTATATCACAGCATTATATTGTGAAAGGAAAATTAAAATGATAGACAAAGCTGTGCTACTATCTAAATATATACTGTGCATAGTTTGTATTGTTAAATGTCTAACCTATTAACAGGAAACTTAGCATCATGTACTTTCAAAGCAAGATAGCACTAAAACAATGAATTTACTTCTTAATGACATTGGTGTGTTCCCACCTGGCTCTCTTTTTTGTAGGAGGAGGTGCTACTTTCTCTTTTTCTTCTTTTGGTTTTTCAAGATAGGGTTTCTCTGTCCTGGAACTCGCTCTTGTAGACCAGGCTGGCTTCAAACTCAGAGATCCACCTGCCTCTACCTCCTGAGTGCTGGGATAAAAGGCGTGCATCACCACTGCCCTGCCAGGAGCTTTGAGATAGAGCTGCTTTATATTTTTCTATTTGGAGCTGCCTTCTGTAATGTTATATGGCTTAATACATTTGCTGAAACTTTAGCTTGTCATTTTTTTTTTTTTGGTTTTTCGAGACAGGGTTTCTCTGTGGTTTTGGAGCCTGTCCTGGAACTAGCTCTTGTAGACCAGGCTGGTCTCGAACTCACAGAGATCCGCCTGCCTCTGCCTCCCGAGTGCTGGGATTAAAGGCGTGCGCCACCACCGCCCGGCTTAGCTTGTCATATTTTAAGGTGCTATTTCTTCTGGTGTTCTTTCTCATGTTGCTTGTTAGAATTACCCATACTTGGCAATCCCTTTACAAATTATGCATACAGTACTCCTTTGTGTGATAGCTGTGAGCCTGAGTGCGAAATTGTTGAGAAGTTGTTTTCTGCTTGAATGGTAGATGATAACACAGTGCTGAGAGTGGCTGACATCCCATCATGTGTTACTGTCATGTTGATTTTGTTGTTTTGAGAGTCCCAGATAGCTGAAGTATGAGAAAACCTTCCGTTTCTATCTACTTCTCTCCACTCTGCTTTTTGTTAAGGTTGTCTGGCAAGGGTCACATTTAAATATTCAAGTGCTTATTGTTGTGTCCAGTGCTGGGTGAGGAGATGGGGAATGTGTTCTGGAGGGGTTATCATGAGACAGACCTGATCCATAAAGGAAAAAGATGTAAGCTCCTCGGGTGATTATTGTTGGAGAGTATTAATCAGAAGACTCTCTTGAGAGGGTGCTTAGGTCCTCAGCATTCTGTAGGAAGGTAAACAGCAAGTAGACTTCCCAGACTGAAGTGGTGAGTCAAGTAGTAGTGAGGAGTGAGTGGAGCAGGGCAGAGTCAATTGGAAGATTTCAGAAGAATAGAGGCTGTGGAGTTTGAAGTTAGTTTGAGAGGCAGTTGAGAACCACTGTAGGTTTTTCTTGGCCTGATTTTCCTCAATGTGTGCATATGTAGAGTGATGTCAAGGGGGTCCAGAGGTGGAACATTAAGAGGAAAGTCAGGAAGCAGTTGTTAGACTAGGAGAGGAGGGATGGTTACATAGGAACACCTTTTTGTTCCTTTAATCGTACTGTGTTTTCCTTGTTTTTGATGCCCTATTCCTTTATTAAGTCTCTATTCATCTATGAAGGCCCAGCTTAAAATCTGTCCTTTGAGTGTGTATGTCTAATTTATTTTTCTTGGTTTTAGGTCTATTATTAAGTTAATGTTTCCATAAGTATTAATTAGGGATGAACAGAGGAGTAAGGTTTAAACAAAGTAATTCTCTTAGATACCATTTTGATTTGACATGAAGCAGAATTTGACACAAGGTTTTGAATGGACTTTTGTAGAATTGTAGTGTTCTTATACTTTGTAGACATTTAAGTAATTTTTTTTTTTTTTGGTTTTTCAAGACAGGGTTTCTCTGTGGCTTTGGAGCCTGTCCTGGAACTAGCTCTTGTAGACCAGGCTGGTCTCGAACTCACAGAGATCCACCTGCCTCTGCCTCCCGAGTGCTGGGATTAAAGGCGTGCGCCACCATCGCCCGGCGACATTTAAGTAATCTTATGTGTATTCATGTGTGTGTAGATTTGGATCTCATGATTTTGTTTATTTTATTATTTTGGTGTTTTAAATGTTGTTGTTATGTATCTGTGTTGTTGTATCTGTGCACATGGAGGCCCGGAGGAGGTGTCAGATCCCCTGGAGCTGAAGTTATAGACAGCTTACAGTACTAGGAATTGAACTCAAGTCCTCTAGAAGAGTAGCATGTTAATGGTTAAGTAGCTCTTAACCATTTCTCCAGCCCTATTTTGGCATTTTTGAGACTGAGTCTCACTTAGTCTAGGCTGACCTTGAACTGACTGAGTAGCTGAGAATGACCTTGAATTCTTGATTATCTTGCTCCCACCTCCCAAGTGGGAGCACTTGCCACCATGCCACTTGACATGTGCCACCATGCCAGCTGAAAGTTGTTGCGTTTGTGTTTGTGGTACTAGGTACGCAAGGCCTTGTTGTATCCCGGGCAAGTGGAGCTCTACTTTCAGCCACTCTACTAGTCCACTTAATAGGATATGTTTTGCCTTTTGCTAAAGTGGACTAATTATTTCACTGTAATCTTGAAGGTATTTATATTATCATTTTCTGGAGATCAAACCTAGGGCTTTTGACATACTGGCTAATTTTTTTCTACCAACTGACCTACATTGCCAGTCTATAAGATAATGATGAATCTAGATGATATAACTAAATATAGTCATGCATCTAAGAGTTCATGGAAACTAGCTGGTAAAATTATGTAATGGTGGGTAAAAATATATAGGTGGGGCAGGAGAGATGGCTCAGGTCTTCCAGAGGACCCAATTTCAAATTCCAGTACCAATGTCAGGCAGTTCACAGCCACCTGTAACTCCAGCTCCAGGAGAATGCAATAAGCCTCTAGGCTCTGAAGGTACCTGCACTGATGTGCACACCCCATATTTGAAATTAAAAATAATAAAAACATATCTTTAAAAATGCAGCTTTTAGTCAGTTATTGTGTTTCTGATTTGTGGCTTAGAACAGCCATTGAAATTGGTGAAGGTCTAAAGATACATACCACCCACTAAAAAATGGTAGAGGGAGCTTGGGTAAGCAGATTAGGTTTTTCAGACATAGCCCATCAGACAGAGGGCTACCTTGTTAAGGTTCAGAGGAGGAAACCTATACAAAGTAGATAGCAAGATTATAGAATTCATTATTTCTCAAAATACAAATAGTATTCCAAAGTACTTAGACTAATTACAGAAGGCGATTAGTCGGTAATAAGATTATTGGTACCTGTGAATTGTTTTTCTGTTTTGCTTTTTTATTTATTCATGCACTATTTATCCATTCATTCATTCATTCATTCATTCATCATCAGAGTCTTGATTCTGTAGTAAAGGTTGGTCTAGAACTCCCTATGATATAACTGGGGTGGGGTTGGGCACCTGAATTTAGGACCATCTTCCTGCCTCAGTTTCCCAGGTGCTAGGATTACAGGTGTGTGTTACTGTGCCTGCTACATGAGAGGCTTTGAGGATTACTATCAGCCTGTGCTTAAGGCCACTAGAAGATAACCATACTTTTCCAAAGCATCAGTCACTGATTGAGGGACAGCACTAACTCAAGTAGATCGTGGAATTGTCCCAGTTTAGCCAGTCATTACCTTATTGGCAGACCTTTCAGTTCATCCAGTGAATGCCAGTAAACAATACAGAGTCAGTTTATCAGTAAAACTAACTACTAATTCTGGAAACCAATATACATGGTAATTCTTTGGAATATTTAATAAAATTTTACTTTGTAGGATTTAATTTAAGGTTCTTTCACCCACATAACAGTTTGGGATGATAAACGTGACTCATATTGCCATTATCTCTGCTTGTTATTGACTGATAGATTCTTTTTTTTTTTTGCAGGGTGAGGTTGAATGTTTATTCAGGGGGTTATGGAGGAGGAAGGGTGAAGGGGGGGGACAGAAAGGGAGAGGGAGGGAGAGAGGGAGAGAGAGAGAGAGAGAGAGAAGAGGAGAAAGAGACAGAAGGGGAGAAGCAGAGAAGTGGGGAGAGAGGCAGAAGCAAAGCTGCCTCTCCGAGAGGAAGATGGAAAAGAGGACTGATAGATTTTTTTTTTTAAGTTTTTTTTTTCGAGACAGGGTTTCTCTGTGGTTTTGGAGCCTGTCCTGGAACTAGCTCTTGTAGACCAGGCTGGTCTCGAACTCACAAAGATCCGCCTGCCTCTGCCTCCCAAGTGCTGGGATTAAAGGCGTGCGCCACCACTGCCCGGCGACTGATAGATTCTTACTGTCTGTTGAGCATGTCCTCCTGCTGAATGGACTGGTGAGTCGGACTAGCAGCACAGTTGAGCTGCTAATAAAACGCAGAGTCAGCCGCTTTTCATTACTCGCCCACTCAGCTCTGATGGTACTTAATACTAATGAGTAATGTAGTGGCAGGTGCAGGACTGAGGCTATGGTTGGATGGTAATCCTTCTGCCTAGGCATGAAATGAAATCAAGGTTTCTAAATAAGCCTGAGAGCCAAAGGGTAGGTTTGTTGACATGTAATCACTTGCTAAGTGCAGTGCTGTTTTTCCTGCTGTGGAAAATTTCTGGTCCTTGATACAGGAATGATTCATCATAACCTTGAATAAAACAGTTGAATAAATATTCAATCATTTTTTCCTACGGGTGACATTTGGAGAGGAGAGAGGCTCTAGAAAGGTCTTGTAGTCTTGTGTTTGAAACTGATGAGGCCAAATGCATTTGAAAGAATGTTAGACAATAGTGTCACAGATCTCCCAGCCAGAACTGGAGCAGCAGCTGATAGCAAAACACATATTTTTGCAGTCAAAGATAGTATTCAGACTTAGGAAGAGCAATAAATTATGTAAATATCTTATAAGTTCTGGTTGGATTTGTCCCCCTCGGGCTCCTTTTGTATTTTCTGGGAATTAGAATAGGAGGAGTTGGGAGCCTGTGCTTAAGTTTAAGTGCTGCATTAAACTGACAAGAAAATGGCAGCGCTAGATGTGTAGAAGTGATGTTGGGATTTTGTTTTTTTTTTTTTTGAGAAAACAATATAATTAATACTACTATCTCTGGGTTTATAGGATTTGTACTGTGTTCGTAGTGACCTGGGGAACCTGCTCAAAGCCCTGGGTCGCTTGGAAGAAGCCAAGGTAGGTGTTTGCTAGAACATACTTAAGCATTAGTTTTGAAAACCTGTACCTTTTGCCAAGTCTTCAACTCTTCATTAAGCTATCTTCATAAAATAGTCCTATGAAACTGAGGAAAACGTCAGCATGACTTGCCTCAGACTAGAGCAGGACCAGGCTTTGGCATATCTGTTCTAAATCTGGGGGTAAAGCAAGAACATGAGCATTGTGGAGCCTTCTGCTGAGCTAGATCATCTTTATAACAATGGGCTCCATCATGACCTATGTGGGAATCAATAACATTCCTTCAAATCTGAGGCTTGCCTGCTAGTGATTTTTGGCTCAAGACGCCTATATAATGCAGGTGCCATTGAAAACGCTGCTCTTCTAAGTCCTTTGTGGCTTGTAAGTGGAGAAGAATTTCATCCAATGTTACCCTGTAATACTGGCATTTAAAATTCTTATTTAACCTTCCTCCCTTCATCTTCCTCACCCTTTTTACAGTGGAAGAAAGGCTGTTAAAATATTGCAAATTAATAATTGGAACTCCTGCTCCTCTTGTCTCCACTTCCTCCCCAAATTCCTCCTTTTTCCCCAATCCTAGTTGTCTACCTTCTTTTTCTTCCTCACTTCCTTCTTTTATCCCTCCCCACCCACCTCCTTAAAAAAAAATGAGGACAAAGCTGGTTTGTTTGGAAATGGACTGATCGAAAGAAAACTTGCCAAAGTGGAAAGGTGGCTTTTAGCATTCTGTGTTTCCAAATAATGAATTTGAACTCTAGGTTGGGTTAATTAAAGCTTTTGGTATAATTTACAATTAAATTTATAAATGCAGTTGTCTTGTTACAAGCCACCTTACGCAATCGCGCTGCAGGGGTGAGGAGTGGGGAGAAACCAGAATGCTTCTGAAACTCCCACCTGTTGCTCTGAGCCCCACGCGCATGCTAATGCGTGGAGTGTATGCGCAGCGTAGCTGTCTGTTTGTTCATCCAGGGAGGGAGAAGGCTTTGCAGCACCACTTAATGTTAAAAGCACTAGTTTTAAGTGCAAAAATTCTACCAACACTATGGATTAACCTTATGTAGGTTTCCAGCTGATTAACTATGTTGATTTCAATCTTAGCTGATAAAGCAATTGGTAATTTCTAGAACAAATATCTGATATGCTCCTATCAATTGTCACTCCACCAAGCGGACAGCTAACATGAATTGCACTTCACTGCAGCTTTAGACATCGATTTAGGCTGAGACGTTGCGCCTGCCTTAGGTTGCTGACTTCTTTATTTCAGAGCTCTGGAGACACCTAGTTTGAAAAATGTCATTCTGGTTTTTTTTTTTTTTTGGTTTTTATTTTTGTTTTTGTTTTTTGTTTTTTTTTTTTGTGAGAACTTAGTAAACCAGAAAATACTCTTGAGTGAAATGCAATGTGTTTCTTTTGTAATCAGTGCATTTGAAAATTCAAGCCAGCATACATTCCTAGTAGATGGCAGCAAAATTAAGTTGTCTTTGTAGAAAATGAAGAGCCTTTCTTCCAGCAAAAATCCCTGCTGTATGCAATAGCCCTGATTAACCCTCTCCCTTCTGCATGTTTCCCATGTTACAGACTTGAGACTGTCCTCATTCCCATATGTAATAGACATCCAAAGAATTTCAATTGCTTTGTTGAACTTTTACTAATGATCTTGTTTTTATTTTCTCTCTTGTTTTTGGTTTTTCACCATTGATATTGTATTTAGAAGGTTTCAGGTGGGTGAAACCTCCTATTCCATGCGTAAGGTGCCTCGCTGAAGGGAGCTCGAGGCCTGGATCTAGGGCAGACACACAACCTCCTCCTCCTCCTCTTCCAGCAAGGAACGCACCGAAAAGTCACATGATGAGAAATATGGTAACGGGTTTGTAACTGCCACAGCAAAACAATTTGCCTCCATGCCTGAATCTTCTGTCTTGTGGCTTCAGAAACAGCTTAAAATAATTTTATTTACAAGTTATGTAAAAGAATGTTTTATACTATAGCCACAATTCTGTCAAAAATAAGTAAAACTTAATTAAGATAATAAAATTATTAGATAATTTACTAGTAAAAGCTTCTAACTCTTCTTGTTGTTCATTTTTTTTCCTTTTTCTTCTTTGTTTGGATTGCAGCATTCTGCTCTTCTGATGATGCGCTGTGACCCTGCAGTAGCGCAAAGGCTGCGCAGCGTTAATGCGCATTGCGTGCGAATGAGCCCCTGTGAACGGTTGACTAGATGAGTAATCTGATTGACTGGCTCTCTCAGTCCTATTCTGTAGCCTTTTTGGATAAAATTGGGTTTTAACATACCTCGAGTCCAACTAATCTCATTAAGCAAATATTCTCTACGGGCCTGTCTAGTAGATTAATGGATCTGGTTGGCCGTTTGCTGCGTCTAGGGGTGTTCCATGGAGCGCAGCAGTTCGCAGCGTTTGCGCAGTGCGATGCTGTTAGGTGGCGCCAGCGATGTTTGCGCTTGCATTACAGGGACCTCAACCTAGGTGCATTCCTGTCATGTGAGGTTTTATTTTCTTCCTCCTCAGAAGAGAGGCATGTGCTGTGAGTCTGCAGATTCTGAAACTTGAAGTCTGAATGATGACTGACTTGGCAGAAACATTTTTGTATGGCTCAGTAGCTTAATTTTAATCTTAAGGAAGGAGAACATTATGTTGTGAGAAGCATTTCCGTCAACTCTTTTGGTTTCCTAATGCTTGATTAGAGGTTGAAGGCTTTGGGAAGTTATCTAGGAAACTTTTTGTTGTTTGCTTTGTCTCCTCCCCCACCCTCCAACTCACTTTGTAGCTGAGGATGATCTCAAGTTTATGATCTCCTGCCTCCATCTTCCGAGTGCTCAGATTACAGGCCTGTGCCCCCCATATCCAGTTTAAGAAACCTGTTTTCTATTTTCCTGTTATTTGATTATAAAATTGGGTGCCTTTTTTGGTGTTGCTTTTTTCTGTGATATGTCTTAGCATTTCACAGAACACATTTTGGGAAATGTGGGTTGGGGAAGCCTAGATTTCATGGTGCCCTGTCAAGTATCATCAGTCTCTAGAGCCCATAGGTGTTCAGATAAGAGGAGTATAGCGTTAGTGTTTAGCAGCACCCAACCTCCCAGATGAGTCCTATTATGAGGATTACTCTTTGGTTGGCAGAACTGAACATGGTGGTTTGCACTTGGGTTCTGGTGGCGCAGGCGCAGGAGCAGCCAGCTGTGGCAGCGCATTAGTTTTGGCGCAAGCGAGCCTATGCTGCAGGGTCACTTTTGGCTGGTCAGGGAAGAAATAATGATATCACCTTCTTCCCCCTCCCCAATCTTTTTTTTTCCCCTTTACAAATTTCCCCCTTTCCCCTTATCTCCTTCCCTTCTCGTCTTCTTTCATTAAACCCTCCTAAGGCATGTTATTTGAAAGCAATTGAGACGCAACCAAACTTTGCAGTAGCTTGGAGTAATCTCGGCTGTGTTTTCAATGCACAAGGGGAGATTTGGCTAGCAATTCATCACTTTGAAAAGGTTAGTCATTAATAATTGATATTTATAAAATGTTTATGTGTACAGAATGTTCTTACTAGAATAAAACAGTAGGCATTTGCTTAAGCAGCTGTGTAATATTGTTTCCTTGATAGTATTGCAGCATTTGCAGGTGGCATATAATATGACAGGTTTTTGAGATTTATATTGAAAATGCTTTTTTATTTATTATAATTTTTTTTCTTTTGAGAGTGGGTTTCACTCTGTATAGAATGGCTTGGAATTTACTTTGTGTCTCAGGTTGGCCTTCAACCTAGTGGCAGTCCTTAAGCCTCCTGAGTGCACAAGTGAACTACCACATCTGGCTTTAAAATGACTCTGTTTTTCCTCAGAGTGAAGCGATAGTACGGCTTATAGAGGGATGTTTGCCACATGAGGGAGAATACTGGAGGGTTCAGAGTATCCTGCTGAAAAAGCTGTTTCCAAGTCTAGAATAGGACACACTGCAGCATTGTCTGGAATAACTTGTCATACCAGAAGGCAAGGAAGTATCTATTCACTTATTCATACACTTGACTTTCTCTTTTTTTCCGAGACAGGGTTTCTCCATGTAGCTTTGGAGCCTGTCCTAGAACTCGCTCTGTAGACCAAGCTGGCCTCCAACTCACAGAGATCTACCTATCTCTGCTTCCCAAGTGCTGGGATTAAAGATGTGTGCCACCACTACCTGGCTATCTTTATTTATTTATTTTTTTTTTAAAAAGGGCCCAATAGCTAAGTAAGGCTTTCAGTTTAACTCTTTAAAGACTCATTTACTTTTATGTGTGTGAGTGGAAGTATGTCTGTCACCATGTGTGTGTGCACTGCAGAGGCACTAGAGCTGGAGTTACAGATTGTGATCCACCATGTGGGTGCTGTGAGCTGAAACAGGGTTGGTTTTTTTTTGGGGGGGGTGTTTCGAGACAGGATTTCTCTGTAGCTTTGGAACCTGCCCTTGGAACTATAGTCTTTGAGAAGCTAACTTAATAGCTAAGGGGTTTAAGAGCATTAGCTGTTGTTCCAGAGGGTCCAGGTTCGATTATCAACACCCACATGGTAGTATATGACCTCTTGTAACTCCAGTTTCAGGGGATCTGAAGCCCTCTCTGTCTTCTGAGGGTACCAAGCACACATGTAAGTAGAAGAGATACATGCAGACAAAACACCCATACATATTAAAAAAAAAAAAAAGTTGAGCTGGTCTTAGTGGCACATGCCTTTAATCCTGCAGAGGCAGGCAGATTTCTATGAGTTCGAATCTACCCTAGTCTACATAGTGAGTTCCAGGACAACCAGAGTCACATAGTGAGACCCTGTCTCTATAAAACAAAAACAAGAAACGAACCAACTAACCAAAAAAAGTTTCTAGGATATGTATGGAGCAGATAGACATGTTAAAAGATAGCTGAGGGGTTTCATCAGCAAAAATGTCAACTATGAGCTGATAGGACACTGATCTGAGTTTTCTTTTCAGCAAGGTGCAGGACTAAAAGATGTAAATTAAATCTGGATGATTGAAAGAGATAGGTACTTCTTTTAGTACATTGCCTACTGCTCTTGTTACATTATTCTAAATAAAGTTGCTTTTATTCTTTTTTTGTTTCTTTTGAGACAGGGTTTCTCTGTAGCTTTGCAGCCTGTCCTGGAACTTGCTTTGTAGACCAGGCTGGCCTTGAACTCACAGAGATCCACCTGTCTCAGCCTCCCAAGTACTGGGATCAAAGACCTGTGCTACCACCACGCAGCTGGCTGCTTTTTTGTTTTTACAATTTTTTTTTTCGAGACAGGGTTTTTCTGCAGCTTTTGGAGCCTGTCCTGGAACTAGCTCTTGTAGATCAGGCTGGCCTTGAACTCACAGAGATCCGCCTGCCTCTGCCTCCCTAGTATTGGGATTAGAGGTGTGCGCCACCACTGCCCGACAAAATTTTGGTGTTTTTTTTTTTTTTTCCCCCGAGGCAGGGTTTCTCTGTGGTTTTGGAGCCTGTCCTGGAACTAGCTCTTGTAGACCAGGCTGGTCTTGAACTCACAGAGATCCGCCTGCCTCTGCCTCCTGAGTGCTGGGATTAAAGGCGTGCGCCCCCCCCCCCACTGTCCGGCCTACAAAAAGATTCATTTGGCGATGTATTTGTGTACTTGCCTGCACATGTGTGCAGATAACTCATGGAGGCTAGACGAGGGTGTGGGATCCCCTGGCTGGAGTTAATAAGCTCTTGTGTGCCACCTGACATGGGTCATGGGAACCAAACTCAGTTCTCTGAAAGACCAACAAGCATCCTTAACCATTGACCTATCTCCCTATGTTTTCTTTTTTGTAAGCATTTAAAAAAATATCCAGGTGCCACATGACTTTAGTCCAAGCATTCAGAAGGCAGAGGCAATCATCTCTGTGAGTTCAGGTATATGTATAGTCCTGTCTTTAATCCCAGCTCCAGAGAGGAATTTAAAATGGGAGGAGACAGCTCTCACACACAATCTCATTCTGAGATTCCTGGAGGCAGGATTGCCATTTTCAGACTGAGGTAGAGATGAATGCCAGTGGCTGGCTGTTTAGCTTTTTTTTTTTTTAATGGTTTTGGAGACAGGGTTTTGCTGTAGTTTTAGAGCCTGCCTTGGAACTAGCTCTTGTAGGCCAGGCTAGCCTTGAACTCACAGAAATATGCCTGCCTCTGCCTCCCAAATGCTGGGATTAAAGGCGTGTGCCACCACCACCTGGCTCTGTTTTGCTTTTCTAATCTTCAGGGTGAACCCTATTAGCACTCTCTCTCTCTCTTTTAAATTAATCATGCTGCAGACAGGGTTTCTTTGAGTAGTCTTGGCTATCCTAGAACTAAGTTCTGTCGACCAGGCTGGCCTCTGAGTACTGGCATTAAAGGCGTGCACCACCACTGCTTGGATTTACTTTTTAATTATGTGTTTGTGTGTGGTTGTGTGTTCGAATGTGCAGGTGCCATTGGAGGCCAGAAAAAAGTGTTGGGTTTCCTGAAGTTATAAGTGATTGTTGAGCCTCCTGCTAGAAATTTAAGAATTGAACTCTGGTCCTCTTAACTTCTGAGCTGTCTCTTCACCCCACTTACATGCCTGTCTCTGCCTCCTTCGTGCTGGTATTAAAGGCACTTGCCACCAAGTCCAGTTCATTTTTTAAGATAATGATAGTGTGGTATGTTTGAGTGAGAAAACATTCTTGTCACCTCCCTAGAATTTATAATTTTTTTTGTTTTTTTTCGAGACAGGGTTTCTCTGTAGCTTTGGTGCCTGTCCCAGAACTAGCTCTTGTAAACCAGGCTGGCCTCGAACTCCCAGAGATCCACCTGCCTCTGCCTCCTGAGTGCTGGGATTAAAGGTGTGTGCCACCACTGCCCGGCTAGAATTTATAATTTTAAATGGGATGAGATGTTTGAGATTTGCTTCAAAATTATCTGGCGGAAAGGGGAGTAGATACATAATAAATGAAAGCCAGCATGATTGTTGAATTTATAAAGATGATGAGCCATGACATGTGTTTGTTGCCTACAAGAAATTTTTAAGAGGGCCAGGTGTGATTTATGCCTATTAATCTTAGCACTTGGGAGGCTGAGGCAGGAGGATTGTTGTGAGTTCTGGGCCACACTGGGCTACAAAGTAAATTCTAGGATAGTAATAGAGTTAGACCTTTCCTCAAAGCAAAAGTTAAAGTTTTCAGGCTAGATATCTATGACTATAGATAATCTAAGCTAAGTGTGTCATGCCTTTATCTGATAGAGACTTGTTTATTATCTATATAAAGAAGTGTTTCTAGGAATTTTTAAAATATTTAAAATTATTACATTTATCTTTTCAGTGTTTTGGTTAAATTTATACTTACCATTCTAGAGGGATATTTTTCTAGAGCTCTTGGTATAGGTATACTAGGCTAGCATTCTACCAATGAGCACCAGACTATCATTTGCTTATTTGGAGAAAGTGTCTCATATATCCCCAGGCTGCCTTCAGACTCACTTTGTAGTTGAAGATGACGTGAACGCCACATCTTCCTACTTCCACCTCCCAACTGCTTGGATTAGAGGCTGTGCCTTGCTTGGCTTAATGTTACAGTTCTAATTACATATCTTAGTAAGGACTTGCTGGGTCGTGTGTTTATGTAACAGAGTTACATACTTAAGAGCTCATTGCTTGTTTCTGCCCCCATCTTTTAGAAATGTTAGCCTGACTGACTGAATAAAATTGGGCCAATCATTAGAAATAGTCTGCTTGTATGCTGCTTCATTCCTTTAATTCCAGCGTTTGGGAGGCAGAGGCAGGTGGATCTTTGAGTTTGAGGCAGCCTGGCCAGAGCTACATAGTGAAACCCTGTTTCAAAGAACAGATAAAAGGGGGCCAGGCCGTGGTGGCGCGCTCACTCAGGAGGCAGAGGCAGAGGCAGAGGCAGAGGCAGAGGCAGGTGAATCCCTTGTGAGTTCGAGGCCAGCCTGGTCTACAAGAGCTAGTTCCAGGATAGCTAGGACTGTTACACAGAGAAGGCCTGTCTCAAAAAACCAACCAACCAACCAAACAAACAAACAGATAAAAGGAAGGAAGTACTGTGCTTAGTTAAGTTGAGTTTATTTTGCTCATGAGGTTTTCCTTTCTTGTGATTCAGGGAATGGAGTCTAGTAGGAAGTGCTTTGTCACTGGGCTACATGCCTAGCCCCTTTCTCCAGTTATTTTGATATTAATGAGGCTTATCGATGAAAGGGAACTAAATGAGGACTGTTTTTAAAAACAAAATGAGTTTTCTAGAAAATGTAATTGGATATCTAAAATGAATTTAGAATAAAAGCTTAATGAGAAGTTAATCTGACAAAAGCCTTTCTTTTTCTAAGTAACTGTCTTGTAATTTTTAGGCTGTCACCCTTGACCCAAATTTTCTGGATGCTTATATCAATTTAGGAAATGTCTTGAAAGAGGCACGCATTTTTGACAGGTGAGAATGTTCTGTTTGATGAATTTTCTTGTCTTTTCAGAGTTTGAACTAAAATGTGACAACAGCTTCTTGAAGTACATTTTCCTAGAGTATAGTTTTTCCCTCCTGATAGCTGTTTTCTTCTGTTTTACTTATAGATGTTGTTGGCTGACTTTTCCTTGTTGGTTTTCCTGAATGCTTTTATCCTTCCACTTAGTTCTGTTGAAATTTCCTTTATTGTAAACTGTTAGAAATGATGATTACCTTTTGGGCTAAGTTTGTTTTTTTGTTTTTTGTTTTTTTTTGTTTTTGATTCAGAAAGCTAAGTAAAACTTGACTTTAACTGTTTTGTTGAAGAAACTGCTTTTCTAATTGTGTGTGTTTGTGAGAGGGGCTATATGCACATTGGAGTCTATCCAGAAGAAGACATTGGGTGTCCTTCTCAATCCTGTTATTTTGCCACCTTCTGCCTTTGAGGCAGTTTCTCCTGGAGCCTGGGGCTCACATCTGGGCTAGGTTTGCAGTGTAAGCCTCAGTGGTCCTCCTGCCACAGCCCCTCCACCCAGTGTTGAAGTTGCATATATGTACATGACCATTAAGCTTGGTAGATGGGGGCAGGAATCCAAACTCAGGTCCTCATAATTACACACCAAGCACTTTGATCACCGATCAGCTTCCCAGCCCTGTGATTTTAAAATTTTATGTATATGGGTGTTTTGCCTGCATGTATGTCTGTGAACTATGTGCAGAAGTTGGAAGAGGTATCAAATCCTCTAGAATTGGAGTTGCAGATGGCTGTTAGCTACCATTTGGGTTCTAGGATTCAAATCACAGTCTTCTGGAAGAGCTGCCAATGCTCTTGTCCTCTGAGCCATTTTTTCTAGCACTTGACTTTTAACTTTTTTTTTTTTAAAGATTTTATTTGTTGTGTATACAATGTTCTGCCTGCATGACAGAAGAGGACACCACATCTTACAGGTAGTTGTGAGCCACCATGTGGTTGCTGGGAATTGAACTCAGGACCTCTGGAAGAACAGCCAGTGCTCTTAACCTCTGAGCCATCTCTCCAGCCCCGACTTTTGACTTTTTTTGTCAAAGGAAAATGTACATCTTGAGTGGGAATAGACAACTGTTTTCCTGTGAAAATGTTTTATAGCCTGGCACTTGGGAGTCTGAAGCAGAAGGACTGCTGTGTGTTCAAGGCCTAACTGGGGTATAGAGCAATATTTTCTCTTAAAAAACTTAACAGGGGCCTGCCTGGCTGTAGTTGCTTTCTCCTGTAATACCAGCTCTTGAGAGGCCAAGGGAAGAAGGGCTTGCTCAGACTTTCAAGCCAGCCTAAGCTATAGGGTAAAACCTTGTCTTAAAAAACAAGTGGCTCAGCCGGGTGGTGGTGGCGCACGTCTTTAATCCCTGTACTCGGGAGGCAGAGGTAGGTGAATCTCTGTGAGTTCGAGGCCAGCCTGGTCTACAAGAGCTAGTTCCAGGACAACCTCTAAAGCTACAGAGAAACCCTGTCTCGAAAAAACAAAAAAACAAAAAACAAAAAAACAAAAAAAAAAAAGTGGCTCTTGGTGGTACACGCCTTTAATCCCAGAGGCAGGTAGGTATCTGAGTTCAAGGCCAGCCTAGTCTATAGCTTGTTCCAGAACAGGTTCCAAAGCTATACAGAGAAACCCTGTCTCGAAAAACCAAACAACAACAAAAACAAACTGAACCACACACTCAAAAGTGGAGGGCCGAGAAATTTGCTCAGTGGTAGCGCCCTTGTTTAGCATGCACGAGGCCCTAGGTTCAGTTCTTGGCACCCCAAAAAATATATTTTATAAAGGTGATATTTTTGTTATGCAGTAAAATATATCATAAGTTAATTGTTATTAGTTAATGGCATTTTTGGTATAGTATATCTGGAATTAATTGTAACAAAATACACATTCAAGTTAGTTGGA
Source organism: Microtus oregoni (assembly GCF_018167655.1). Lineage (NCBI taxonomy): Eukaryota > Metazoa > Chordata > Mammalia > Rodentia > Cricetidae > Microtus > Microtus oregoni. The sequence goes on along the minus strand of NW_024544710.1, from coordinate 4,135,618 downwards.
TTTGGGCAGGTGAGATGGTTCAGTGTGTAAAAGTGCCTGGCATGCAATCATATTGACCTGAATTTGATCCCTGGAACCCGTAGTGGAAGGAGAGAACCAACTTCAGAAAGTTGTTTTCTGGCTTCCACATGTGTACCGTGGTTTTTGCCATTTACCAATCTGTTCATGTCATAGACAAACTTATAATAATAATATATTTAATATTAGTGGCATTTGTGTATATGAGTTTGTATGTTTTTGCTTTTCACAGAGCTGTAGCAGCTTATCTTCGTGCCTTAAGTTTGAGCCCAAATCATGCGGTGGTGCATGGCAATCTGGCTTGTGTGTACTACGAGCAAGGCCTAATAGACTTGGCCATCGATACCTACAGACGAGCTATAGAACTGCAGCCACATTTCCCAGATGCTTACTGCAACCTAGCAAATGCACTCAAAGAGAAGGGCAGCGTAAGGATTTTCAGTCTATTTTTATTTCTTTGTTACATGGTAGAAAAGTCTTCATTGTACATATTAAGTAATATTGGTTTTCTTTGGAGTTTTGGTTGATGGGAAGGAGAATACTGAAAAGTATCCATTTTGTGGTGTATTTACCAGCCATTAGGCTCAAAATGATGCAGTTACTTAAATTACTAGAACATAAGTGGTTTCTCTGATTCTTCTCTGTAGTATCTGAATGATTTGTTTTATTTTCCAGGTTGCTGAAGCAGAAGATTGTTATAACACAGCTCTTCGTCTATGTCCTACCCATGCAGACTCTTTGAATAACCTCGCCAATATCAAACGGGAACAGGGCAATATTGAAGAGGCGGTCCGCCTATATCGCAAAGCATTAGAAGTATGTTGAGTACTGTGACTGGGTGTCTAGCCTGTTTGACGGTAGAGGGAAAGCAATTAAGTTTGCCTGCTGTTCACCTCTTCATTTCCTATGTAAGGTCCTATGACAATGCCAGACGTCCCTACATTGAGTTCATTACTTTGTGCATAGATGAGATCTGGACAAAGCCAATGACTAGTAAACTGAGTAAAGCTATTAAAATGAAGAGCTCAGGTCAGTGTCTAGTGATTGGTAGGTGTGGTAGGAGTTTAGAAAAGAGGCTGCATTACTCAGTGTGAGTAACAGGAAGAGAGGCCTACTTCACATTTCAAATGAACATAGGTATAAAATGGAGGAAGCAGTAGAATTTAAGCTACTAGACCCGAAGAATGAGTAAACTTGGAAAAAGAGTTGTGGGAGATAATTGGGAGATTCTGCTATTTAATGTCAGCCGTGATCGTGACTCTCTAGGTCTTCCCAGAGTTTGCTGCTGCACATTCCAACTTAGCAAGTGTACTGCAACAACAGGGGAAGCTGCAGGAAGCACTGATGCATTATAAGGAAGCCATACGGTAAGAAGTTTATAGCTTCTTTTTTCTATTTTCAGTTTTGAGATTATAGTATAATTACATCATTTCCCCTTCCCTTCCCTGCAAAACCTTCCCATATACTTCTCCTTGCTCTCAAATTCATGACTTCCTCTTCCATTAATTCTTGCGAGATGTATATATATATATATTTATTTATTTATATGCAGATATGTTTCTAAACATAATTTGTTATGTATAATGTTACTCAGATGTATATTTTCAGGTCTGACCATTTGGGATTGGATAACCAATTGGTGTACTCTTCCCTGGGGAAGAATATTTCTTCTGCTCTCAGCATTCCTTAGATGCCCTGTAGTTCTTTGTGTTGGACTGAGGCTTGCCCTAATCCACTTCAGCATCCTATCCCCTCCCCTCTTCTCTTCTTCCTCCCCTCTTCTACCCCCTCCCCTTCCCTTCCCTCCACTCCCCTCCCCTCTGCTCTCTTCTTTCTCTCCTCTCTTCTTTCCTCCCATCCCCCCTTTCCTCTTGTTTTTTGAGACAGGGTTTCTCTGTGTAACAGCCCTAGCTGTCCTGGAACTCACTCTGTAGACCAGGCTGGCCATGAACTCAGATCTGCCTGCCTCTGCCTCCCAAGTGCTGGGATTAAAGGCGTGCGCTGCCACCACCACTTGACAAAAGATTTATTTTGTGTATGTGAGTGCTCTGTTTGCATATCTGGCCTTATGCCAGAAGAGGGCATCAGATTCTACTATAGATGGTTGTGCGCCATCATGTGGTTGCTGGGAATTAAACTCAGGACCTCTGGAAGAGCAGCCAGTGCTCTTAACTCCTGAGCCATCTCTCCAGCCCTCAATGCCTGGTTTCTGTAGTACATGTAGATACCTGCTACAGAGGCTAGAAGAGGGCATTAGCAAACCTTGGAGCTGGAGTAAAGGTAGTTGTGAGCTGCACTATGTAGGTTCTGGAAAAAAAAAAAACTCAGGTCCCCTGGAAGATCAGTCAGTGCTCTTAAGTGTTGAGCTACCTCTAGCCCTTTGTTATTTATTTATTCACTTAGTTATTTTAAATTTTTTTGAGACAGGGTCTCTACATAGCCCTGACTGTCCTAGAACTCACTCGTTCTGTAGACCAGGTTGGCCTAGAACTCACAGAAATCCTTCTACCTCTACCTCCCAAGTACTGGGATTAAAGGTGTGTATAATTTAATGTCCCTATTCATTCATGCATCCATATCCATTCATCTACCCATTGATTCCTTCCTATCTATCTGTCTGTCTGTCTGTCTATTTATTTATTTATTTATTTATTTATTTATTTTTGAGACAGGGTTTGTCTATGTAACAGCCCTGGCTGTCCTGGAACTAGCTCTTGTAGACCAGGCTGTTCTCAAACTCACAGAGATTTGCCTGCCTCTGCTTTCCAGGTGCTGGGATTAAAAGTGCGCCACCACCGCCTGGCTCCTGGTTTACATTATTTAATATATTTTATTTATTTTGTGTTCATGGAAGCAATGTGGGCATATACTGTGGTACCCATGTGAAGGTCAGAGAACAATTTACTGGCATTGTTTCTATCCTTTGTTATAGGTTCTGAAGTTTGAACTCATGTCAGGCTTGATTGCAGGTATCTTTACCTGCTGAGCCATCTCTTTTGTGGTTTAAAATTTTATTGTCATCTTTGAAAAAGATTTGTTTTACTTTTTTTTCTTTTGTTTTTCAAGACGGGGTTTCCTTCTGTGTAGCCCTGGCTGTCCTAGAACTTACTCTGTGGGCTGGAGAGTTGGCTCAGCAGTTAAGAGCATTGCCTGCTCTTCCAAAGGTCCTGAGTTCAATTCCCAGCAACCCCATGGTGGCTCACAACCATCTGTAATGAGGTCTGGTCCCCTCTACTGGCCTGCAGGCATATATGTAGACAGAAAATTATATACAAAATAAATAAATATTTTTTTAAAAAAGAACTTACTCTGTAAAGTAGGCTCACCTTGAACTCAGAGATCTGCCTGTCTCTGCTTTCTGAGTGCTGAGATTAGGCTTATCTTACTTTTAAGTATGTATATAAAATCCCTTCAGAATTCAGAAGGTGTTAGATTCTCTGTAGCTGGACATTGTTGTTGGGAAGAGAACTCAGTTCTAAAAGAATATTAAGAGCTCTTAACTGCTGAGTCTCAACTATTAAATAATGTATTGTTATTTAATAATTTATTCTTATTAATTAATAATTAAAGGTTGGCATTTGGCAGCTGCTGAAATGATTCCCTGCCTTTGGGATTCAAGCTAGGCCTCATGCTTGGTAGGCAAGTACTGTGCCACCAAACCACATTAAACCCCCTCCCTCCTCCAATGCTTTAACAACAACAAGGATTTTACACGAGATAATCAAACCCTTGTCTTTTCCTTCAGAATCAGTCCTACATTTGCTGATGCTTACTCTAATATGGGAAACACTCTAAAGGAGATGCAGGATGTTCAGGGAGCCTTGCAGTGTTATACTCGTGCCATCCAGATTAATCCTGCCTTTGCAGATGCACACAGCAATCTGGCTTCCATTCACAAGGTAATGCTGCTTATTGTGACATGGGCACCTTAGCACTGAAGTTTCATTATAGGAAACTCCTTACAAGCTTGCTTTCTTTCCAGGATTCAGGGAATATCCCAGAAGCAATAGCTTCTTACCGCACAGCTCTGAAACTTAAGCCTGATTTTCCTGATGCCTATTGTAATTTGGCTCATTGCCTACAGGTAAGGAACAATAGTCTAGTGTTTTTCTTTCTGTATTGTTACCACTTTTTAATTTTTATGTGCCATAATAATGCAAGCCTGGCTGGAGATTGTTGTTTTTTAGCAAGTGGAGGTCAGAGGGCAGTTTTCAGGAGTCATTTCTCATAACACGTGGGTCCCAGGCATTAACTCCAATTGTCTGGCTTGCCTTTTATTCTTGTCCTTTATTCACTGAGCCAGCCCCAAGATCATATTTTTAGTAGGTAATCTAACACTTTTAGGAAGTCAAATATTTGCAAAATAAATCCTTTGGTAGGTTTTCTGGGTGATCATTTCTTTTTGCTTCCTCTAGATTGTCTGTGATTGGACAGACTATGATGAGCGAATGAAGAAATTGGTTAGTATTGTAGCTGAGCAGCTAGAGAAGAATAGGCTGCCTTCTGTGCATCCTCATCACAGCATGCTGTACCCTCTTTCTCATGGCTTCAGGAAGGCTATTGCAGAGAGGCATGGGAATCTCTGCTTGGATAAGGTGACTTGTCCTTTCATTTTTTTCTGTTATAAACTCAAATGCAAATAAATAAAAACATTGTACAAATCAAACGTACAGTATGGTTTTGCCAATCAGCATGTGGTCAACATCACCCAAGTTAAGAAATAAAGCTTTCTTAGCTATTCCAGAAGTCACTTTCTAATGTGTCCTGTCTTCAACTGAACTCCCTTCAATCCAAAGGATGGGGACTTTTATTTCTTCTTTTTCCCCCTGAAATAGGGTTTCTCTGTAGCTTTGAAGCTTGTCCTGGAACTATCTCTGTAGACCAGGTTGGTCTTGAACTCACAGAGATCCGCCTGCCTCTGCTTCCCAAGCGCTGGGATTAAAGGCATGTATCACCACTGCCTGGAGAGACTTTTCATTTCAAACTCTGAACAAGTTTAATAGTGGTATTTTTCTTAAGGTGAAACTCACAGCTACACATGATGATGCAAACCTATAATTCCAGTTGAGATTATAAATCTATAATCTCAACAAAAACCTCCACCTAATACGAACATCTAAAAACCAAACTAAACGCAACAACAACAAAAGCCCCAATAGGGTTTAAATACAGAGTGTATGGTATTATATACTCAACTTTCAGAATTAGAATATGAATTGATAGAGTTTGGGGTCTGTTTTAGGAAACAGTGGTAAATTAAGATTTCTTTTTGTAAATATTTATTTATTTATTATGTATACAGTATTCTGTCTGCGTGTATGCCCACATGCCAGAAGAGGGCACCAGACCTCATTACAGATGGTTGTGAGCCACCATGTGGTTGCTGGGAATTAAACTCGGGACCTTTGGAAGAGCATGCAATGCTCTTAACCGCTGAGCCATCTCGCCAGCCCTCCTCTCTCCTCCTCCTCCTCCTCCTCCTCCTCCTCCTCCTCCTCCTCCTTTTTAAATACAAAAATGCTTCTTTGTCGAATTTCCTAAAATAATCATACTCTATCCATATTTCATGTTGGAGTCTGTTCAGGCATATTTTCTACACTTCAGGTCAGATATGAAGCATGAGCACTATGCAGCCACCATACACAGCTGTTTACCTTCGAAGGCGCCATTAAACTGGCCACATAAGTGAAGTTTGCTGTCTAAAGTTTTTGGTTTTTCGAGACAGGGTTTCTCTGTAGCTTTGGAGCCTATCCTGGAACTAGCTCTTGTAGACCAGGCTGGCCTTGAACTCACAGAGATCCGCCTGCCTCTGCCCCCCGAGTGCTGGGACTAAAGGTGTGTGCCACCACTGCCCGGCCACTAAAGTTTTTTCATAATTATGGGTCTATATGATTTTAGATTCTACTTTCATTTATTTCACTTAAATTTTTTTTTTTTGAGGCAGGTCTTATGTATATCAGGTTGGCCTTAAAACTCTCTATGTAGCTGGGGATTACCTTGAACTTCTGATCCCTTTTGCTTCCACCTCCCAATTGCAGGGGTCACAAGAGTGCACCAACATGTCCATTTATTTTTTGTTGTTTGTTCTGTTTTGATCACTATGTCAGACTGGCTTTCCTGTAACTCAGTGCATAGACCAGGCTGACTTCAAACTCAGCCTTCAAACTATGCCTCACCTCCTAATGATTGGGATCAATGATGGTACTATCATGCCTGTTCTTTATGTAGTTCTGGGGACAGAACCCTTAGGGCATTATACACGCTAGTCAAAACACACTACTAATCACAAGTCCCTGTTATCGGTTTTTTTCTTTTAGATAAAAATTTGCACATGACTTGACTTTGTTAACGACCATTGTATTCTGTTGGTAGATTAATGTCCTTCATAAACCACCATATGAGCATCCAAAAGACTTGAAGCTCAGTGATGGCCGGTTGCGTGTAGGGTATGTGAGTTCTGACTTTGGGAATCACCCTACTTCTCACCTTATGCAGTCTATTCCAGGCATGCACAATCCTGATAAATTTGAGGTAAGAGTAGGTTCTGGTGACTTTCTTCTGTCATCTTTGATGTTAAGCCCAGTGTTTTGAGAGGCTTGGAGCCAAGGTTATTAAGTATGCCCTCCTCTGTCTTTTAGGTGTTCTGTTATGCCCTGAGCCCAGATGACGGTACAAACTTCCGAGTGAAGGTCATGGCAGAAGCCAATCATTTCATTGATCTTTCTCAGGTAGGCAAAACACAGATCCTTTTCTTCAGATTTTAAGATTTCATAATTAAGTATATGTGTTTGGTATGGTATGTGGGGATGTGCCTGTATGAAGACAGGTGCCCAAGGAGGCCAGAAGAGAGGGTGTCAGATCGCCCAGACATGGAGTTACAGGGTGTCACATGGGTGCTGGAGCAAATGCAGGTCCTCTGCAAGCACAGCAAGTGCCTTTATGTTTTAAATTTTGAGTAAATTTGAAAAAGAAAAACCCTTTTGGTACAAAGTGGGTTTTTTTTGTATTAGGAGTTGAATGGAGGGTCTCATGTTTGTAGTTTTTGATGATGGGTATTAAAAGGAGTAACTACTGTATTTGGGCAATTTGCCCTTGTTTCCTTGGTCATTTACATTTTTATTTGGCATGACTTTTAAGTTGTACATAAAATAGAAATGTGATATAACTCTGTTTGATATATAACTTTTCTAGATACTTTTAATACATACTGAACAAAATCAAGAAGGGTAAATGGCTAAATAGCTAGTTTAAGGACAGACTAGGCTATGTGAGACCGCCCCCATCTCATTTTTTTAAAGGAGGGGGCTGCAGCAAAAAGCCCATCTATTTTTGAGTTTTTGCATTTGTGTGTGTGTATGGTCTTTTTGTTTTATTCTTTTGTAATTCACAAAGTGGGCCTTGAACTTTTGTTAATCCTCCTGCTTCAGCCACCATACCCTACTGGTTGTTTGTCTTTGTTTCTATTTTTTTTCCTCTGTAAATTTTATGATGAGTCAAAGTTGAAACCTATGGGAGAATTAAATTTGCTATGGGTTCTGTTAGTCACATATTTAGACATGAATATGAATAAGTGTGTTTGCATGTAGACACACATCTAAATGTAAATAATGGGATTGGGGACATAGCTCAGTTGGTACAGGGCTTGTCTATTATACACAAAACTCTGGGTTTGATTCTTAGTACTGTATAAACTGGGTGTTGTGACTCATACCTATAATCTCACCATTTTGGAGGTGGAGACAGAGACAGAAGGATCAGGGTTAAAGGTCATCCTTGGCTACGTAGAGTTCAAGGTCTGCCTGGGCTAGAGACCCTGTTTCAAAAACAAGGCTAGGGATGGTGTAGCTCCTAGCAGGTAGATCTGAGTTTGAGGCCAGCCTGATATACTTAGCAGTTCCGGGCCAGGCAGAGCTACATAGGGAGACCCTGTTTCAAATAACCAATAAATAACTAACTGAATGAGTAAATAATAGACATTTTCTTAGATGGGTTGGGAGAGTTATCTCATTTAATAAAGTTTGCATACCAGTATCTTTTGTAGCATGGTTACTACTTCAAAAATATGTCTGGTCTGCTTTTGATTTTTGAGACAGAGTCTCACGGTACCCCAGGCTGGCCTTCTTACTGTGAGCAGTCTCATACACTTCTGGTACATACTAACTAGGGCAGTATTCTACCCAGTGAGCTGCATTTCCAGCTTTGATTTTTATTTTTCTGAGGCAAAACTTTAACTATGTGATCAGAACTGCCTGTAAACTCCCAGTGTAGCCTAGGCTAGCCTTGAACTCAGCCTTCTTAGTGCTAGAATTGCAAATGAGAGATATCTTGAACGACTCTTCCCTCATCTATCTGCCTGCCTATCTATCTATCTATCTATCTATCTATCTAGCCATCTATTGATTGATTTGGCAGGCTCACTATGTGTTCCTGGTTCGTTTGGGACTATCTGTGTAGACCTCTGAAACTGTCCTGGAATTTACAGAGATCCTTGGGATTAAAGGAGTGAGCCACCACGACCTGGCTTTGAATGTTTTTGATAGATTTATCTTTATGTGTGTTATGTTTGTTTATATGTGCACCATATATGTACATTATGTTTGTGCCTGGTGCTTTTGGAGGTCAAAAGGAGTTGGATGCCCTGGAGTTACAAATGGTTGTTAACCATGTAGGTGCTGAGTTCTACATGTAGTCAGTCCTTCAGTGCTCTTGAGCACTAAGCCATCTCTCTAGCCCTGTACCCCTTTTTTGCTATAGGGTCTCACTAGGTAGTCAATCTAGTCTTCAGATGCTAGGATTATAGGCACCTGTCGCTGTATTTTTTTCCATTTTTGGCATGTGTGTATGTGTATTGTGATTAGTGTACATGTAGGTGTACTTGCAGGTTCATATGTTGCTCAGAGTAGGATGTTGGATATCTTTGGCTTCTTTTCTCTTTCTTTCTTTCTTTCTTTCTTTCTTTCTTTCCTCCTCCTCCTCCTCCTCCTCCTCCTCCTCCTCCTCCTCCTCGTCTTCTTCTTCTTCTTTTTTTCTGAGACAGGGTATCTTCATAGCCCTGGCTGGCTGTTCTGAAGGTCAGCTAAACTCACTGTGTAGATTGGCCTCCAAGTAAGCTCTCTCTGCCTCCCAGATTGTGGGATTAAAGGTGTGTGCCTTCCTACCCAGCCAACTGTGGAGATCTTGCTCCTCCACTCTTGGCCTTATTTTCTCAAGACTGAAACTGACTCATCTTCCTGTCTCCAACCCCCACAGACCTGAGCTGAGGTTCCAGGTGCACATGTGTGGTCATATGTGGCTTTTTATGTGGGTGCTGGAATCCAGACTTAGGTCCTCTTACTCACTGAGTCATCTCTCATCTTATTTATACTGTTTCTCATTGAGATTATAGAGTATCAAACATCTAGTAATTGTTGTGATTGATTTGAGACAGAATCTGTTTAGCTCTGGCTAGTGGAAACTCATGATTTTGTCTCAGGTTTCCTGAATCCTTGCCTTCAAGTCTTGTAACAAATATGCTTAGCCTCTTGTTCATCTTTGAAGGCCCATTTAAAATACTCGCTCCCTTCTGTAACCCTGTTACTAATCCATCCAATTTAGAAGGAAAGTCTGCTTCCTTTATTGTTGAGACAGGGTCTCATGTAGCTGATGTTGTTGTTTAACTGATCTTTCTACTTCTACCTCCCAAGTGCTGGGATTATGAGAGTGAGCCACTATACCCAGTTTATTCACCTCTTTTGCATCTAGGTCTGAATTCTGTTTAATCCTATTAAAACCAATCGAATTAATCTTGAGATTCTACATAGTTCTTACTGTTTATCCTGTAGATTCCATGCAATGGAAAAGCAGCTGACCGCATTCACCAAGATGGAATTCACATCCTTGTAAATATGAATGGGTATACCAAGGGGGCTCGAAATGAGCTCTTTGCTCTCAGGCCAGCTCCTATTCAGGTAAGAGAATAATCATTCACAATGTTTATTGTACTAAAAAGACAGTGGTTTTTGGTTTTCTTCCATCTGGCTAACTACCCTTGAAAACAACAGGATAGACATTCTTGAGTGTTCTTGTATGTACTAGGATAGTTTTTTGGGTGTAGACCCAGTGCCCACAGGTAAAATGTCAATGGAGACTAGCATTTCATGGTTTTATAATAAATAGCTCCTTTGTCTAATATATTTGAAGAACACCTTACCACTTACAGGGTTAGTCTGAAAAGCTGCTGGATTGCTCTTGGCCAAAGAAGTCAGCCTCCTTTATATATGTACATAAGTGATTTGGGAGCCTTTAGATGAAGATCCTCTTTTGAAAAACTGGAATAATTTGGTAGGTTTACAGATGGATAAAAGTTCTTAGTTTTCGGTCTGATTGTTTTTTAGGCAATGTGGCTGGGATACCCTGGGACTAGTGGTGCACTGTTTATGGATTATATCATCACTGATCAGGAAACTTCCCCAGCTGAAGTTGCAGAACAGTATTCTGAGAAACTGGCTTACATGCCTCATACTTTTTTTATTGGTGATCATGCTAATATGTTCCCTCACCTGAAGGTAGGCAGAAAATAATGCTATGGGGTTAATTCATTTTTCCCCTTGGATTGTCCATATGCACCCTGACAGGCATGTCAACTTTTCTTCCATTAGAAAAAAGTAGTCATCGATTTTAAATCCAATGGGCACATTTACGACAATCGGATAGTTCTGAATGGCATCGATCTCAAAGCATTTCTTGATAGTCTACCAGATGTGAAGATTGTCAAGGTCAGAACCCAGTCGGCATTTGTTACTGAAATGAACTAAATTTGTTAATTTTTTCTTATAATGCATTTCTGTTTGGATTTTGTTTTCAGATGAAATGTCCTGATGGAGGTGACAATGTAGACAGCAGTAACACAGCTCTTAATATGCCTGTCATTCCCATGAATACAATTGCAGAAGCAGTTATTGAAATGATTAACAGAGGACAGATTCAGATAACAATTAATGGATTCAGTATTAGCAATGGACTGGCAACTACACAGGTGGGAAAGACCTTAACTATGTGCCACCATCCATACATCATTTCCTTGAAGCCTTATAACCACTCTATTCTACAGAGGAGGAAATAAGCTTCTTGGAAACTTGCTCTTGTAGCTGTGTCTGGTCTTGAAAGTCATTCGGCTTCAACCATCAGGCTCCTTAGTGAGTGCCTACTGTGCTAATGCTTGTTTTTGCCTGTCTGTGCCTTTATTCTCTTACCTCTAGGCACCATATGGTTGCTTGCTTCTGTAAACTCACCCTTTTCCTGGCCAAATCCTGCCTCGCCTTTCAGTTCAGATAGTTCTTATGGGAACCAGTTACTGAACTGATCTTTTGCCTCTCTTTCCATACTCATTGGTACTTGTCTCCTGTGCTTCTGTTGTTTTGGGGTATATTGTTACATTCAGCATAGTGCAGTGTAATGTTTGTATTTGTATCCTTCAGCAAATGGAATTACTTTAGAACTCATGTCTTAGCCCCAATAATATAGTATGCATTCAGAGAGAGAGAGAGAGAGAGAGAGAGAGAGAGAGAGAGAGAGAGATGCATACTGGAAGAGGCAAATACATAGGGCAGGAATCTTAGACTTCTTAGGTGCTGACAACATTATTGAGATGTCCATACTCATGTAACAGCATAAGGCAGTCTTCGACAAGTATGGGATTTGCAAATAAAACTGTAGTTGAAGGACTTGACCATCAGTGTAAGGGGGAGTCTTGAGTCTTGGGGAGAAGAGACCCTTTGGGGAGGAGTAATTGAAATTTGCCTTGGAGAGAGGATATGATTTGGAGAAGAGCATTTATTTCATCCATGAAGAACAGAGTAAAAAAAAGCAGAAGCTTTACTGTTGGTTATGGGGTTTTTAGTACTTGTTGTTGTTGTTGTTGTTGTTTTATGAGACAAGAGTTTTTCTTTGGAGCCCTGGCTGTCCTGGAACTCTATAGAATAAACTGACCCTGGGCTGAGAAATTTACCTGCCTCTGCCTTCTAAGTGCTGGCATTAAAGGCTACCACCACTAGCCATGAAACAGGATCTGGCTATGTAACCCAGGCTGTTCTCAAACTTGGCAGCGCCCCCCCCCCCCTTTTTTTTTGGTTTTTCAAGACAGGGTTTCTGCATAGTTTTTGGAGCCTGTCCTAGAACTAGCTTGTGTAGACCAGGCTGGCCTCGAACTCACAGAGATCTGCCTGCTCTGCTTCCTGAGTGCTGGGATTAAAGGTGTGCTCCACCACTGCCCGGCCTGGCCTCTTTTCATAGGGCAGTTACTCTTAAGTCAAAGTAATGGTGTAACTTTTTATGTCTTAAAAGTAAACTATAGGGCTGGAGAGATGGCTCAGTGGTTAAGAGCACCGCCTACTTGTCTAAAGGTCCTAAGTTCAATTCCCAGCAACAACATAATGGCTTACAATCATCTGTAATGAAATCTGGTGCCCCCTTCTGGTCTGCAGGCATACATGTAGGCAGAATACTGTATACACAATAAGTAAGTAAATAAATAAATAAATAAATCTTTTTTTAAAAAAGTAAACTATATAAAAATATTTTCTCATTACAGTTCAGGGACAGAAGTTAAAATCTTTATACCATTTTATATATTTTGAATTGATTCTTTTTCTAAAAAAATATTTTATGTGTATCGATATTGCCTGAACATATGTCTGTACTATGTGCGTGCCTTGTGCCTAGGGAGGCCAGAAGACAGCATCAGGTCTTCTGGAACTAGAATTATAGATGCTTGCGAGCTGCCCACCATATGGGTGCTGAAGCTCTAACCTAGGTCTTCTGGAAGAACAGCTAGTGTTCTTACAGAACTGAGCCATCTCTAGCTAGCTCACTGACTCATGGCACTCTTTTTATTCTCTCTCTCTGCATCTGTCTCTTACTATGTTGCCCTGGCTAGCCATGAATTATGTTAAACCAGGCTGTCCTCAGAGTCATAAGAAATCTGTCTGCCTACAAATTTGATGCCAGCCTGGTCTACATAGCAAGTTCCAGGTTAGCCAAAGCTACATAGTGAGACCCTGTCTTAAACAAACAAGCAAACAAAAACAAAAAAACAGGCCAGGCATAGGGACACACACAACACTCTAATCTTAGCATTTGGGAAGTCTTACTGTTGACTGAAGCCTGTACATAGTGTGAGGCCTTCCTGGACGTGTGTGTGTGTTGGATGAAACCCCAGGACCTTGTGCATTCCAGATAAACACTCTGCCATGTAGATATACTCCCATTTCTTGGCTTGTTGGGGTAGGGCTTTCATATAGCCCAGGCTAGCCTCAAATCTTGATCTCTGAGCCTTCTTCCCCCATCTCCTGAGTACTAGAATTATAATTGGGTACTGCTGTGCCTTGGTTTATGCAACACTTGAATCAAAACCAGGGCTTCTTACATCTTGACCAGCTGAACCACATCTGCAATTCCCTTTGGCCAGTGCTAACTCTAAATTTAATCATGTTCTTTTTGTTATTCTAGATCAATAATAAAGCTGCAACTGGAGAGGAGGTTCCCCGTACCATTATTGTAACCACCCGTTCCCAGTACGGGCTACCAGAAGATGCCATTGTGTACTGTAACTTTAATCAGTTATATAAAATTGACCCTTCTACCCTGCAGATGTGGGCAAATGTGAGTATGTGTAGATTTGTTATTAATTAATGCGTATTGATGAGTAAAGATTATGTATTTGGGCTACCTTGCTGAAGCTTCTTTCATTTATGGACTATTATGCTCATTTCTTAGCTCCAAAAGTTGTGACATTTTCAGCTGTTTTAAATCATTTTTATTTTTTGAGATTATAATATAACCAATATAATTTCCCCCCCCCTTTCTTCTCTCCCATGTTCCCCAGGTCCAGTCCCTTTTCTCTTTTTCAAATTCACAGCTTTCTTTTCCTTAGTTGTTGTTTGCTTGCTTGTTTGTTTCTCTTTCTTTCTTTCTTTCTTTCGAGAGGTTTCTCTGTAGCAGCCCTAACTGTCCTGGAACTAGTTCTTTTTTTTTATTTATTGTTTTTTTTTAAATTTATTTATTTATTAAAGATTTCTGCCTCCTCCCCGCCACCGCCTCCCATTTCCCTCCCCCTCCCCCAATCAAGTCCCCCTCCCTTGTCAGCCCAAAGAGCAATCAGGGTTCCCTGACCTGTGGGAAGTCCAAGGACCACCCACCTCCATCCAGGTCTAGTAAGGTGAGCATCCCAACTTCCTAGACTCCCACAAAGCCAGTACGTGCAGTAGGATCAAAAACCTATTGCCATTGTTCTTGAGTTCTCAGTAGTCCTCATTGCTGAAACTAGTTCTTGTAGACCAGACTGGCCTCGAACTCAAGAGATCCACCTGCCTCTGCCTTCTGAGTGCTGGGATTAAAGGCGTGCACCACCACCGCCCAGTGCTTCTTTTTTAGTAGTAGTAATTGTTAATGGTGTGTGTATTCATGTGTATTCCTAAATATATAAATGAAATCCACTCATTCTGTATAATGCTACTTGTATTGTTTTTGAGATGAGGTCTCAATGTATCCCAGGCTGGCCTTGTTACATAGCAGAGAATAATACTGAACTTCTGTTCATTCTTGTACTTCCCAAGTACGGGGATAACACAGGTTTGCCACCACATCTGGTTATGTGGTGCTAGAAAGTAATCCAGGGCTGCCTTCATGCTAGACAAATAACTCTACCAGCTGAGCTATGTCCACAGTCATCTTCAGTTTTGATTTTACCTACTGTTGTTGTATTTTCCTCCAGTGTGTGGGGATCAAGGTCAGGGTGTGATACACAGTAGGCAAGCTCTGTACCAGTGAGCTGTATCCCCAGTCTTTTGGTGTATTTATTTTCATTTTTGAAGACAGTGTCTCTATATAGCCCTGAATGTTCTAGAACTCACTATGTAGTCCAGGCTGGCTTCAAACTTAGATCACCTGCTCTGCCTCTTGAGTTCTAGGTTTAAAGTTGTGTACCACCAAGCCTGGTTTCAGTCTTGTGTTTTTTTTTAAAATTTCATGCAATAAACATTTATTTGTTTATTCAAAGTGTTTTGTCCAAACCTGATGTCATCGAACTTTTTCTTCTTAAAGAGTTAGTAAATGAAATTTTCAGTTTTTTAATAAGTAATCTAGTCATCTCTCCTTTTTATTTATAGTATATATATAATGAAAACACTTAGATATTATATAAATTAACCCATGGCTTAGCATATCAAATTTTATTTCTAAACACTGGCTGTATGCCATACTTGGTTTTCAGGCCATAGTTTCCTAACCCCTGGCCTGAACTGATAGCAAAACTTGCTGTGTGGACATCCATATTTAACATCCTTGCAATTCTATGACATTAACCAGGAAAGAATTGGTCAATAGCCCTATTTTGCAATCAGCTCATGAGCCTGGTTTGTAGAAGTGCAATACTGAGTGTATGCGGCCAGCTGGCCCTGAGTTTGTATAACTGAAATGCTATATTTTACCTTAATGTTGTTAGAAAGAAATCATTCCTTGCTTGATCCCCCCCTCCCCATATCTGTTCTATTTGTTTGAAAGGGAAGGGTAATGTAGAAAGAGAGGAAGTGGATGAGTAAGCCTCTATTTTCCCTGAATCCTCGCTTTAGCCAAAACTTACCTAACAGTAGGCTAGTTTTACTTTTTAAAAAATTCTGCTTATGAATATTCCTGCATCTCAATATAGAGATACTAAAGTGTTTAAAAAAAACAAGGAGTTGCTTCCAAGAGTGTTAGATAAATGTATGTACATTGTATGTTTAAAAATGTGAAATAGTCTGAATTTGGAAATTTGTCTATTCTCAAATTTTTCAGAGAAGGAAGTGTGAAGTTCTGTGATATGTTGAATAAATGCACTTCTGAATCAGGAGTAGGTAAACTGGTCTGGAGGCCAAATCCACTGCTTGGCTCGTTGCTTGGTACTTTTTGATGCTGGGGTGGAACCCAGGTCCTTGCACATGCTAGGCAAGTACTCTACCGTTGAGGTACATTCCCAGCCTCTCATTGCTTATTTTTTTTTTTTTTTGATTTTTCGAGACAGGGTTTCTCCGTAGCTTTTGGTTCCTGTCCTGGAACTAGCTCTTGTAGACCAGGCTGGCCTCGAACTCACAGAGATCCGCCTGCCTCTGCCTCCCGAGTGCTGGGATTAAAGGCGTGCGCCACCACCGCCCGGCTCATTGCTTATTTTTATAAATAAAACTTTGACACATGGCCACATACATGTGTTTATACACTTACTATCTATGGCTGCTTTCAAGCTACAAAACAGGCAGTGACTAAAAAGCCAGTACTATTTTCTCCCTGGTCATTTATAGAAGTTTATGCTGCCTTCTGGTTGACATTAGGCAATTTGGGCAAATTTTCAAGTTACTCTTGTAATGTGGTGAGGTGGGGGATTTAAAATTTGAAGTACTGTGTATGGTAAAATGTGCCGGTACTTCAAGCTACTCTGGAGGCTGAGATATGAGAGTTGCTAGAGTCTATGAGTTTGTGGCCAGCCTGGAAAACTTAATGAGACCCTGTTCCTTAAAAACAAAAATAGGAGTAGAGGCTTACAGAGCCTCAGCGCTCCCTGGTGGCTACTTGCAGAGGGAGAGTTCTTTTCTGTGGTGGGCATTTGCCCATCCTCCAGTAACTCACCTCACCCATTTTCATGCAAGCAATCCCAACTAATTTCAGTGGATCATAAACACAAAATAACAACGGTAAAGGTGAAGGTAAGAGGGGTTCAGTAAAAATGGAAGGGGTGAATAGTGGAGGGTGGAAATGACTCTTTCCAAAAATATATAATGGAATTGTCAAAAGATTTTTTTTAAGAAATGTAAGTTAAAAAAGCAAACATAAAGACACCCACATTCCCATCTTTAACAAAGACCACTTCCTATATTAGTTCCTGCCTCAGATTGTACCCGTTAGTAACTTGACTTTTGTCTTCTAATTCTTTTCTCTGTCCTCAAACTCTCTGGGGACAGCTAAGAGAAAAGAAGTAACTCAGATGATTTAATTCATCTTTTTAAAGAAAAGACCTAGGTCCCAAACAGGCTTCTTCACTTGTTTATGGCAGAGTCTTCTTGAATTTAGAAACCTTAGAAACCTCCTGCTTCAGTTCTGCCAGGATCATAGGTATGTGCCACAATGCCCAGATTAGGTGGTGTTGGGGGTCAGTCACACTTTCTGAGTGGTTTTGGGAAAGGGCAGATGTGCTATTAATCTTTTCTTTTTCCTTTTCTTTTTTTTTTTTAGATTCTGAAACGTGTACCTAATAGCGTGCTTTGGCTGTTGCGTTTTCCAGCAGTAGGAGAACCCAATATTCAACAATATGCACAAAATATGGGTCTTCCCCAGAATCGTATCATTTTTTCACCTGTGGCTCCGAAAGAGGAGCATGTCAGAAGAGGTCAGCTGGCTGATGTCTGTCTGGACACTCCCTTATGTAATGGACACACCACAGGAATGGATGTTCTCTGGGCAGGAACACCCATGGTGACTATGCCAGGTAAGTGGCTGACAAATCACTGAATCCTTCTTTATTCGTTAACATTTTTCTTTTGGGTCGAGGGGTACTTGAAGGTGAAATTTTTTTTTGAAGGTGAAATTATATGTATTAGAAGTAATTAAGGCAGAATAATAGAAAATGGGACTTACTCAAGCCTGAATACTTGACACCATCCTCCTCGTCTTGTACTGTGTAGATACTTAAATGCAATTACCAATGATGACTATGTGACCTATAGTTCTAAGATGAGCAATTAGTATTTTTACCTTCTAGGAGAGACTCTCGCCTCTCGAGTTGCGGCTTCTCAGCTCACTTGCCTAGGATGTCTTGAGCTCATTGCTAAAAGCAGACAAGAATATGAAGACATAGCTGTGAAACTAGGAACTGATCTAGAATAGTAAGTAAACTGCCAGGAACAAACTATATGTGAAAATGTGACAAAATAAAGTCATAAATTAAGGATGATATAAAATAGATGAATTAAGTTGTATGCTCTATGGATAGAAGGGGACATAATCTAAACTCTCAAGTAATCACTAGACTTTAATAAAGAACTTTCAAAGCATCAGATGTTTTAGCCTAGTATCCATTTCTTCATAGTATTTTAAAAAACCACCACCAACAACAAAAATCACAAAAAAAGCTTAGTTGACTGAAAATGAGTGGAAATTAGAGGGATCATGCTAAGGTAAATGGAGCTTCGCCCATTCAATGAAATAGTGTTTCTAATTTGTCCCTTTGTTTTATGGTGTTTGTTTAAAGCATTAATTTTTTTTTCTGTGTGGTATAGGTGCATGCCTTTAGTACTAACACTTGGGAGGAAGAGACAGGCGATCTGAGTTCAAGGCCAGCTGTTGTCCTCTGGGCTTTACATGCACACACAAACACAAGCATATATACCCAAATACACATAGTCCATAGGGTCTTTTTGTTTTGTTTTTTTGAAAGGAAGCATTGATAGTACTATGAATACATTTGAGTAGAGCCTAATCAATGGACAGCCAACTTTCACTTTCAATATATTTCCTTTTTTTGTTTGTTTATTTGCTTTTTGTTTTTTGTGACAGCTCTAGCTGTCCTGGAACTAGCTCTTGTAGAGCAGACTGGCCTCAAACTCACAGAAATCCACCTGCCTCTGCCTCCCAAGTTCGGGGATTAAAGGCGTGTGCCACCACCCAGCTCAGTATATTTCTGATGATATGTTAAAATCCATGACAGAAATCAACTTGGAGAGGAAAGGGTTTATTTGCCTTACATATCCATATCACAGTTCATCATGAATGGATGCCATGACAAGAACCTGGAAGCAAGAATTGAAGTGCAGAAATGGAGGAACACTGCTAGTTGGCTTGATCCCCCTAGTTTGCTAGAGGTGGTACTGGCCATATTGGCCTGGGTCATTAATCAAGAATCAAGAAAATGACCTACAGACATGCCCATAGACCATTCTTATGAATACTTGAGGTTCCCTCTTCCCAGATATGTGTGTCAAGTTGCTAGGCCAAGCAGAAAAAAAATTTTTTATATTATTATGCCACAAAAATGACTATAGAATCTAGTTCTGAGTTTTTGTTCTGATTTGTAAAATAGGTTCTCTTTGTTTTTATTACCTAGCCTGAAGAAAATTCGTGGCAAAGTCTGGAAACAGAGAATATCTAGTCCTCTGTTCAACACCAAACAGTACACAATGGAATTAGAGCGGCTCTATCTGCAGATGTGGGAGCATTATGCAGCCGGCAACAAACCTGACCACATGATTAAGCCTGTTGAAGTCACTGAGTCAGCCTGAATAAAAGACTGCGCACGGGAGAATTACCCCTATACCTGAGCCTCAACCTTCTGGGGGAAAGGGAACTAGATAACATGCTTTGTACTTATCTGTACAGTACCTTGTTGCAGATGGATGATATATAACGATAATAGAATAGCACAGCCAGACTTGCTTCCTGCATGATAGGGAGATACAAGAGATAAGAAACTGCTACTCCACAAGGAATCTCTGTAGAGTTTTGCAGTAAGCAGGTGGTGCAGAGGTCTGGAAGGTCTGGTCTCCCTTGGTCTTCCATGGGATGCTTAATGTGGAGGGAGATAGAGATTGACCAGCCATTTCGTGATTCCATGGATAGATTGAGTCTTCTGATCCTTTTTTCCTTTATATTTTGGGTATTGGAGCTTTTAAAAATGTTTGCTTTCAGGTATTTTTACTTACGTGAAGTGATCTTGATTCTTCTGAGATAAGGTTTTAAACTAAAATGTTGCTTCCTGTTTTAGTGTCTGAACTCTGACAGGGTGACAGGGACCGTGCTGGTGTAGTCTTTTTATAGGTTTTATAAACCATTTGAGCCTATATCAGTCGTTTTAGTTAGTGTCTGACCTAATGCTTGATACTGTCAGTGCTTTGTTGATTTAGACAGTGACTTAGGATTTTTTCAGCCTCTTTCCCATTTCTTTTCCCCCACTTCCTTTAAATTCTCCTGTGAGTGCTAACAAAACTAAGTCTTGTTTCAAACATCCCAGAGTGTTTCTCTTAAGCACGCCATCTGGTGCCAAATGAAAATTCTTAAGGAGTGAATATTAATCATGAAGGGCACAGTTGTGGTACTGTTATTGATAATAATGTAGATTTTTTTTTGCCTGATTTTTAGCTATTTCACCAGTGTTTAAGCCCTTGACTGCCCCTCCTATGCTGCTTCCAAAAGTGTTAGTGTGTGATGAGATTTTTACTTTCCTTTCTAAAGTTTGTTTGTTTTTTAAAGTGAGTCCTGTTCTTCCTATTTCTTTCAGCAGAAATGAAATTCCAGGTAAGTATAAGTATTCAAATATTTGATTAGTAAGTTGCAGTTATTTCTGTATATTAAATACTGTTCACTGACAGATTTTGACGTAAAAGCTCTGAAAGGACCATCTCTATACAAGCAGTTATTTTTCAGACTGTGTTAGTGTGTATCTTCTTGACTTAGTCTCTAAGTTTGTGGATTCAGCCTTGATAGTAGTGAATTTGTGTCACTACTTGGTTTAGAGGACAAGTTAGACATTCATTTGCCCTCCTGGAGCTCGAGTTCTTGGTGATGAAGGACAGTTGCATTTCAATAAAAGGGTAGAGGGCTTGAGGCTTAAACAGGCGGCCATAGGACATAGCACTCAGACTCCAGCCACTGACCAGTTTTGTCTGTTAGCGCTCTAGATTACGTCTTTCCAAAGCACCTAGGCAGTGCATCTATTCTGTAGTTGCAGCTGTTGCCTGAATGTACCTTAGCTGACAAGTTGTTGATAATAAAGAACTTGAATTTGTGATTTTTTTTTACTGCTAGTTAAAACCTAAGCAAGGAGTCTCGCGTGTAATTCTGAAGCAGAATTACATTGTAATGAACTGTGTACCTTTAGTAATGTAAATCAAGGAAAACAGTTAAGGGATTTCTTAATTTATTTTTTAACTGAATAAATCTCAGTTAAAGGTTGCCAGCATGGTTACAGGTAAACTGACTTTGAAAAACCACTGAACTGCTAAATGTGGGATTGGATGATAGATGTCCAGGGCCGCTGAAGTTGTGATCTGTGGCCATTTTACATAGCACATCATTCCTCCTATAGGGATGAACTTTTTCCTGGCACAAAAAGTAGCCGCTCTGGTTGAAGCTTTGCATATTGTAACAGGCTTTTCTTTCCAGGTAACATGTCTGTGGAAGACTTAATTCTGATAGAGTTATAGATATTACTGGAAACTAATTTGTTTTTTTCTATTATACTCTGCTTTATTGAAAAAGTAAAGCACTTAAATTGTGCTCCAGAAATTCAGATGTTGTCTTGCAATCTTTAAACAATAAATGGATGATTTCCCCTTAATGTGGCTTGATGTATTTTGTCTCATTATGTTAAGTATTACTGGCGAAACCTATGCTTGAATAGCTCAAAACAGCATGACCAGGAAGTGTTTCCTTACTTTAGGTGTGATGTTAAGAATTAACTTTGTGGGCTGGAGAGATAGCTCAGTGGTTAAGAGCACTGGCAGCTCTTCCAAAGGTCCTGAGTTCAATTCCCAGCAACCACATGGTGGCTCACAACCATCTGTAATGAGATCTGGTGCCCTCTTCTGGCATGCGGGCATATATGGAGGTAGAATGTTGTATACATAATAAATAAATAAATAAATAAATCTTTTTTTTTTAAAAAAAAATAACTTTGTTTTCTTTGCCAAGTCTGATGGGAGGATTGGAGATACTAAATAATACTTTAAGGGATCAGCAGAGCCCCAAATACCTGTATACACTTTTGTGTGTGGGTCATTCTTTGTTTACATTCCATTCTGGGGACTAAGCAGAGTGCCCTATGCATGTCAAGTACATAAATACTGAGCTACAGGTACAGCCCATATAATCTCATTTTTTAATATGGTACTTACAGTTTTTTTTCCCCTTCTCTCTGGACAATGGTTGAACTCAGTCACAAGTTTGGCTTCCAGTTTTTTCAGAGATAAAAGGGAAATGTTTGGGGTTGGAGATGTCTCAGTAGTTGAGAATTTTGGGTGCACTTTCCAGAGGCTTCAGGTTCGATTCCCAACACCTACTTGGTAATCTGTAACTCTCTGTTCCAGGGGATCCGATATCCTCTTTTGGCCTTCTTGGGTACCAGGTATGCATGTGGTGCACAGATGGATATACATACAGGCAAAACACTTAAAAATTAAATATATATATATATATATATATATATATATATATATATATATTAACATGGTGCATAGACATACATGCAGGCAAAACCCGTACACATAAGATACTTTAACTGTTCAAATAATATTAAGTAAATTTTCATATAATTAACAATCTTATTGTACCTCCAAAGCCCTAATGAGACTTATGTTTGTTGGAATCTGGATACTTTGGGTCATAATGATTAATAGTATTAGAGTGTGTGTTCTGACTCAGAGCTGTAAATCCTAGCACTGGTAGGCTGAGACAGAATTGGTAGGCACTAGAGATTCAAGGGCATCCCAGGCTATCTAGTGAAGCCCTGTCTCAAACAAAAAAGATGGTATGGGAAAAAGGTTGGCCTCACCACTCTGTAGTGTGGGATGAAGTCAACTAGTCGTAAGTCTGTCTTTCACCCTCATTGTTAAGATTGTTTCATTTATCTCCTTCGGTGGCTCCTGCATTCAGTCTAAATTCCTTGAACAGACTAAATAAATTTGTGTAATTGCTGAACAGCCTGAATTTTAACTTCTTTTGCAGTTTTAGAGAGGATTTTCTGTAGCCAAGGCTAGCCTTGAACTTCAGGTTTTACTGCTTTTGCTTCCCGGGTGCTGATGTTAAAGAGATTATAAGCATGTGCCTTCTTATCCTACTGGTATTTTGTATTTGACAAGATATCACTAAGTACTGACTGGCTTCAAATTTGTCTTCACATTTATCCTTTTGCCTCAGCTTCCTGATCTGGAATTACAGGTATGTGTCTTTGTCTTTGGCTGAACTGTTTGAAGGTTTAATTTGAATTCTAACTTTTATTTGAAGCTTTTTGTTGTTGAGGTAATTTCACAACATTTCTCAGGCTGGCCTTGAACCTCTCCTCCCCTTCTCAAGTGCTGGGAGTATAGCGTATATAGACACTCTTGGCTTATGTTTCTTATACCTACCATTTAGATTCTTGACCTATACTTCTAATCCACATCGTTAAGCAATCTTCATTTTTGTGGAGGAGAGTTACTATTATTCTTACTGTTTTTCCGTTCAAGGAGCCTGCTTGTTTGTATTCATTTACTCATCTACCTAGTATCTATCTATCTATCTATCTATCTATCTATCTATCTATCTATCTATCGTGCACTTTGGAACTAACTAGAGCTATTACAATTGCGTTCTAGCTATGCCACTTTCTAGTTGTTTAGCCTCTTAAAATGAGAGTGTTAACATTGCATTTTAATATTTCTTTTTAGGTCTTGTATGGGTACTTTGCTTGTATGTTCGTGAGGTGACAGAGCCCAGAAGAGGGTGTTGAATCTCCTGGAATTGGAGTTACAGATGATTGCATGCCGCCATGCCAGTGCTGGGAATTGAACCTGGGTCCTCTGGAAGAGCAGCCAGTGCTCTTAACAGTTAAGCCACCTCTCCAGCCCCATATTTTTATTTTTAAAAATTTGGGTGTGTAATATATGTTTGTTTCTGTATGGATGTCAGTTGTTTCTCTCTCTGGGATGCTCCATCTTATTTCTAGTTCACTATTTCCATCTTCCATCCCTTACTTACCTGGCCCTATCTCCAGCCCTGAGATTAAAGAGACACCTGTACTCTATGTTCATGCTGATCCAGCATGCATTTTGCTTACTGGACCATCTTCCTGGACCCTAACGTTGAATTTTTAATTATTTAGAGACAATAGTTTCCTTTTGTTGTTTAGGTACGCTCATGGGTTCCCCAAAGTGTTCTTCGGTCTCACTTCCTGAGTAGCTGCGACGAGGGTGTGGCATGCCAGTGTCTAGGAGGCTTATGTACACATTTTTTTTAGATTTTAATTTTTTATATTTATAATTTCTTTTACATGTATGAGGTTTTGCTTGCCTGTATGTCAGTGCACTATGTGTGCACTGGTGCCTGAGGAGGTCAGAAGAGAGCCTTAAATTCTCTGGAATTGGAGTTAATGGGTGGTTGTGAGCCGCTGTACTGGTGCTAGGAATTAAACCCAGATCCTCTGCAAGAATAGTGCTCTTAACCACCGAAGCAACCATCTCTCCAGCCCTTTTCAGGACATGGTATCACTATATGGCTGTTCTGGATCTCACTCTGTAGACCAGGCTGTCTTTGAACTCAACAGAGATCTGACTGCCTCTGCTTCCCTTGGGCTGGGATTAAAGGTGTGCACCACTGTACCTGGCCCCTTCGTGTTTGATTTTTTTTGTTTGATTTTTTTTTGTTTGTTGTTTGCTTTATTTATTTTATTTTCAAGATAGGATTTCTCTGTGTAGCTTTGGAGCACTTGTTTTTCTTGTTGCGTTTTGAATGGGTACTGAAAAGCTTAAAGTAACCGTACTCCATTTTTTTTTCTCCAGGGTCTGACAATTCTGGATGCCAGCACCACAGATCTCTGTTGCTAGATGTTTTTGTTTTGCGTTGCTCCCTCTTACTTTTATTGAGGGGACTAGATGGTCCTTTCTGCCAGCCAGCGCTCAGAGTAGTTGGAAGACCAACCAGGTAGATAAACGTTTAAAAGATTTGGGCAACCCGGTAGTGGTGGCGCATTTAATCCCAGCATTCGGGAGGCGGAGGCAATGAGTTAGAGGGCAGCGAGTTCGGGTACAGGTGGGACTATACAGAGAAACCTTGTCTCAAACAACCAAAAAAAAATATTTTTTTTGGCAATTTAAGCAAGGTAAGTAGAACTAGCCTTCAAATTCTCACTTTTTAAAGAATTGTTTGGTTTTTCTTAGCACTCAGAAAGCTATTAGAAGCCAGGCATGGTAGCTATATATCTGTAATTTCATTACTCTAGCCCGTACTACATAGATCAAATCGCAAAAACAAAATAGGGGCAAAAAAAAAACGGGGGCAGTGAGAATTGTTCCAAAATGGATGGTGCTCATCAAAATGGATGGACAAGTGCTACTTGGTCACAAGTGCTATATCTTGGTCACAGGCGCTATCTCGGCAGTACGGGATTCCATTCTGGAAGCTGGTACGCCCGATTCCATAGTAACATGCAAATTTGCTCTATGATGAGCTGTGATAGGTGGGCACAGGAAGGCGGGAAAACGTCAGTTCCTGTGGGGGGAGGGTTGTCCCTTATAAGAGGCACTGTGCCTGGCAGCCGTTTCAAACCCACTCCGGCGCGCGGGAGCGCCTCCGGAGCCGTTGGTGGGGGCTGTGACGTGCTCCGGAGCCATTGGTGGCTGTGACGTGCGCTGGAGCCATTGGTTGTGGCTGTGACGTGCGCAGGAGCCATTGGTGGTGGCTGTGTCAGTGCTGGCGGCCATTTCATCAGGACCGGACCATTCCTTTGAGGGTCTGCTGTGTGGTGCGCCAGACACCGGGAGCCGGAGCCGGAGTCGGAGCCAGACACCGCTGGATCCGGAGCCGGAGCTAGACACCGCTGGAGCCAGACACCGCTGGAGCCGGAGCCAGACACTGCTGGAGCCGGAGCCGGAGCCAGACACCGCCGGAGCAGGTACGGAGAAGGCGGCCTAGGTGGGGCAGCGGCTTCATTTAGTGTGGTGGATGTTGTTAAAAGCGCCACCGCGACTGTTCACCTCGGCTTCTGTGTGTGAACACGGGAACTATGGAACTGAAGTTCCCTTAGACCCTTTTTCCCCCAGAAAAAGGGCAGAGGGGTCGAGTGGGCGGGAATGTAGCTGAGTACCATCCCTGGCACTGCCAGAAAGGTCCTCCGGTCCCCCCTCCCCTTAAAGCTGTTACCAGCATGGCGGTGTGGCTGGGGTGCGGAGACCTCGACTGAAACCTCTGAGGGGGTTTGAGAAGGTCTCGGGGTGGGAGGATGGAGGGACAAGTGGGACAAGTGAGTAGTGGGAAGAGGGCAGTTCTGGCTCCAAACAGGTGCCATGGTGGCCGGTTCAGGAGGTAGGAGGTCGGGTCTGGGACAGGTGGGACAACAGCGGCATAGAGAGTTTTTATGCTGTGGAAGAAATGGCGCAGCTCTGTCTGCACATAGTGTTATGGCCGCACACCCACTTGGAGGTGTCCAAGTGGGTATGGGATTGTTGGTGAGCTGAGGGGAGATGTTTGAGGATCATGGACAGTAAACCAGTGGCCTAGCAGGTGGGGAAAAGAAGGAGGGGTCGAAGAAGTCTCATTGGAAGTTTCTAGAATTAGAAGAGTGCCAATTCTGTTTCTAGAATTTTCCACAAAACTTGGGCAGGCCATTGGGTGGATTGGGGGGAGGAGCCTGAGAGAGCCCCTGTCTGCTCAGCCAATGGGAAGCTATTGTGTTTCTAGAATTTTCCACTAATACTAGGCAGGCCATTGGGTGGGTTGGGGGGAGGAGCCTGAGAGAGCCTCTGGCTGCTCAGCCAATGGGAAGCTATTTCTAGAATTTTCCACCAATACTAGGCAGGCCGGTCGGGCTGGTTGGGGGGAGGAGCCTGAGAGAATCCCTGCCTGCTCAGCCAATGGGAAGCTATTGTGTTAATTTTTTCAAAAAACAGGCCCGTGGGTGGGTTGGGGGAGGAGCCTGAAAGAACCCCTGGCTTTGCAGCCAATAGGAAGCTGCGGAAGCCTGGGGACATTGAGTGGCAGATGCTGGCGGGAATGGGAGGGGACCAACGGGACTGCACTGGAGATGGGGTGGGAATCAGTTGGCGGACCCAAGTGGGGACAGGGCAGGGTCCAATAGTGGCGGAGGGGACCCTGACCGAGCGGGGCGTGGTCGACTTAGGGCGGGCCAACTACAGCGGATGAGGGGGCAAGGGCACAGGCATTGGAGGGAGGGGGCTGGACTGGCTGGTGGCAAAGCAGCAGGGTTAGAGTTAGGGTTGAGTGCGTGGGCTGCAAGGGCCGCCAGGGACTGCAAGGGGGGGGGTGGCTGGAGGGAGCTGAGCTCTGCAAGACTGGGGCAAGCGGGGGCGGGGCTGGAGGGACTGAAGCTGGATTGCTGCAAGGGGAGGGGGAGCGGGGGCGGGGCTGGCTGGTAAGGCACGGGGGCGGGGCTGGAGAGACCGAAGCCAATCGCTGCTATGGGGGGGTGAGCGGGGGCGGGGCTGGCTGGTGAGGCACGGGGACTGGAGGCACCAAAGCAGGGGTGGGGGCTGCTGGCGGCGCGTTTCCTGCGAGGGGAGGGAGTATTGGGGGCAGGGCTGGCGGGGGCGGGGGGGGGGGGGGGGAGCCCCCCCCCCAAAGGGCGCAACACCAGAAGAGGGGGCGGTGGCGGGAGTGGGGAGCGGATGGCGGGGATGGGACTCACGTCCTGAGGGAGTGGGTGGGCAGGGGCGAATAGCGGGGAACAGAGTGACTGATGGGGGGGGGTGGCAGGAGCGACTGGCCTGGGTGGGAGGGGCCGGTGGGAGCGGGAGCGACCCGGGTAGCCTCCTGTCATGAGACCTGGTATGGCTCACTTCTCAGGATCAGACCCTAGTGAGGACTAGGAAGTCTCTTAGCCAGAGCTGCAGGGGGAGTTCTGCCCTGCGAATGTGAGGCCATGACAGCAGCTTATGAGAGACTAGGGGTTGAGAAATTGATAAAGACGACCCGTATTGAAATAAAACTAGGTTAAATTGAGGTTTGTCTTCCTCTTTATGCCTCATTAAAGTGGCACTTGAAGTAGATTAAGGGCTAACTACTACATGCCTTTGGCTTTTTAAATTTATTTTTTCTAGATAAGGTTTCCCTGTGTAGTTCAGGGTTTCCTTGAAACTTACTCTGTAGACCAGGCCAGATATTGGCCTGCTTCTGCCTTCTGAATTATTTATTTATTGGTTTTTGAGGCAAGGCCTCACTAGCCCTGTGTAGACCAGGCTGGGATTAATGGTGTGTGCCTACCCTGGCTTTTTTTTTTTTTGGGACTGTGTGGGGTTTTTGTTTGTGTTTTTTTTTCAAGACAAGGTTTCTCTGTGTAACCCTGGCTGTCCTGGAACTTGCTCTGTAGACCAGGCCTACCTTTACCTTGGGATCTTTATGTCTTTTCATGTCTTTTCCTCCTGAGTACTGAGGTTGCAGGTTTGAGTCACCATACCCTACTATCTCAATATTTTTAATTTTAATTTTATTTTTTGTTTGACCCAGGGTTTCACTGCTTGCTAGCCCTGGCTGTGCCAGAACTCACTCTGCAGATCCTCCTGCCTCTGCCTCCCAGTGGTGGAATTAAAGGTGTGTGCTACCACCGAACCACTCAGTTAATCTTCTTAAAAACTTGCATTTATTTATTTTTGTGTAGACGTGCATGTGCAATGGTGGATGTATGGAGAGCAGAAGATAGACAACTTACAGGAGTTCGTTTTCTTCTATATAGGCCCCTAGGATTAAATTCGGCCCTAGGATTAAATTCAGGTTGTTAAATTTCGTGGTAAGCACCATTTATTGCTGGGCCATTTCACTTGCCTGGACTTGGTTGGTCTTAAAATTGTAAAGAAATAAGAATCTTGGGTTCTATAATTCCAGAGTTTTACATATCTTTGTCAGTGGCCAGAAACTCATAATTCTATGAAGCATGCAACAGTTTATATATTTTCGAGGCCGGCTTTCTCTGGCTTTGGAGCCTGTCCTGGAACTAGCTCTTATAGACCAGGCTGGCCCCGAACTCAGAGAGATCCACCTATCTCTGCCTCCCAAGTGCTGGGATTAAAGGTGTGGGCCACCACTGCCCAGGTCATACAACATATTATTGAGTATGAATAATTCCTGCAAAGTCACTCTGAAATTCATATCTAATGTTGTTTGATTTTTTTCCACTCCATTGTTGATAGTGCTGCCCCCAGAGAGACTCAGGAAAAATGATTTTCATCATGATCACAGAGGTATTTAAAATAGCTATGTCTCTTCAGCATTCTTTGAATGCTCTTATTTGAAATACTGCAGTATGTCAGTCCGTGGGGATAAAATATGGAGGGAGGTACAGAGCAGAGTGGTGGGAAATAGATAAAATACAAAGAAAGTTTAGTTCATGGTGAAAATGATATTTGAAAGGAGTGGAGGCAGTAGATAAGTCAGCAGGCAATTTGATAGTCAATGAACTGTTTGGGGAAAAAAAAACAAATTAGAACATATTCAAGGCCCTAGGTTTAATCACTAGCGTTAGAAAAAACAAAGCAACTCAAAAAAGTTGGAATTGGGGAATTAGTCCTGCTAACTTGAAGTTTACACACTCATGCTTTTTCAAGCAACCCTAACTAAATACAGTGCCCCCAAAAGATGTGGAAGTAGGAGAGGAAAGGAAGGGGTTCTGTGTGAGGAGGACGGAGATGAGAGGATAATGGAGGGGAATGTGGTCTAAGTGCATTACATTTCTGTGTATGAAGTTGTCAAAAAAGTTGTAATTCTTACTTGATTCACTCCTTATACCAAAATAAGTTTCACACAGATATTAAGAAACAAACAACAAAAACCCTAAAACTTTAAGAAAATGGGTATGGTGTAATTCCTAGCACTGGAAAGGCTATGTTGATGGGAAGCTTGTTAAAGTAGTTGAAGCCAGTCTGACTTACACAGGGAGTTCCGTCCAGCCTGGAACTTGTGTGAGACCTTGACTTAAAAGAAAAATTTAAAGATAGGTGAATTTTGCATTTTATATTATAATAGGCTATTTTCCTAAAAATACAAAAACTTTTAAAATCAATAATTTGGGGAATTTTGTTTTGGAGAATTTTAACTCTGTAGCCCAGGTTAGACCTAAGAGTCTCATTATGTAGTCTATAGCCATAGAATTGAGTGGAATATAAACTGAGCTTTTTAGAGGAAAGTTCAGCAGTTCCAGTATTTTAAATACCCATACCTCTACCCAATTTTTGGTACAGGATCTCACTATGTAGAGCTGGATGGCCCGGAACTCTCAGGCTTCAACACAGATGTCTACCTGCCTTTGCCTCCTTATTTCTACTATTAATGATCAGGGCCACCATACCCCATTTTAAATATTCACAATCTTCTTCAGCAATTCCACTACTAGTACTTTTTCTTTAACTCAAAAAGCTATTTTATCTCGTTTCTTTTTTTACTTTTAAAAATTTGTATTTATGCTGGGCTGTGATGGTGCACGCCTTTAATCTCAGCACTTGGGAGGCAGAATCAGGTGGATCTCTGTGAGTTTGAGGCCAGCCTGGTCTATAGAGCAAGTTCCAGGGGTCAGCCTCCAAAAAGCTACAGAGAAACCCTGGGTTTTTTTTTTGTGTGTGTGTGTGTGTGTGTGTGTGTGTGTGTGTGTGTGTGTGTTTGTATTTTTGGGACAAGGTCTCACTGGCTGGCCTGGAACTCACTCTATAGGCTACACTGACCTCAAACTTAGAGAAATCTGCCTGCTTCTGCCTGAGTGCTGGGATAGGTTCAACTTGTTCTATTTTTTGCGATGGTCTCTATAGCCTGGCTATCTTGGAATTTAATACTTAGATTACACTGACCTCAAACTGAATTCTTGCTCAGTTTCCTGAGTGCTAAGATGAAAGGTGTGTGCTACCACACCAGGCATACCTCCAGCATTTGATGAGGATTGAGGATCTGGGTTTCTGAAGTGAGAAGTGCAAAGATTCACCTGGAGAAAATTGAGTACTCAGTAGAATCTAGTAGGCAAAGATTCTCAGGGATAGAGAGATGGTTCAGTGGCTAAGGGCGCTTGCTACTTTTTCAGAGTTACAACCCCAGAATTGGGTAGCTCATAACCACTTTAACTCCAGCCCCAGGGAATCCAACCTGCTCTTTTGGTGGTAAACTGTGCCATAGGCAAACAGTGACATAAATAAAAATTTAAAAACCTTGAAAGTAACCTTTCAAACCTTGAGGTTTTGTGATGAAGATTAGAAGATCATAAATAAAAAGGGGATCACTTTTATTTTTCTTTTTAGACTTTAAAATTTTTTAATCACTTTTTAAAAAAAAAGTTTTAAATCCAAAAAAAAAGTATTAAGTTTTTTTTGTTGTTTTTTTTTTTTTCATTCCATAGCTAAAGGCTGGCCTGGAACTTGTGACAATATTCTTTCTCCATAACTAAAAATGACCTGGAATTCTCTGATGGCTATGACTGGGCTGGAACTTGTGACAGTCTCCTCCTTAAGCCTCCCAAGTGTTGAGGCTATATACATGAGCCACCTGATTTTAGAACCACTCCTTGATATTGATGCATCAGTTATTCTGACTTTGTAGTGACCAAAAGTAAACACATAATACTTCCTAATTATGTTGCTTCCCGTTTAGGGTAGCAGATTGATACGTATATAAGCATTTACAGTGAATTGTGGTAAGAAAATGTGATGGGCAGAAGTGGTAGTACCATAGGGGTAGAGAAGAGAGAGGACAGCCATTTTCTGGTTTACTTTTTACAGTAGTCCTATGAAAGAAACAGTTCTTTTATAACTACTGCTCAAGAGCCTGTCTTGTGAAAGTCTAGGTGAGCCGGCTTACAGCAGACTGTTATTAGCATAGTTGG
Organism: Microtus oregoni; assembly: GCF_018167655.1. NCBI lineage: Eukaryota > Metazoa > Chordata > Mammalia > Rodentia > Cricetidae > Microtus > Microtus oregoni. Next base: position 4,104,042 of record NW_024544710.1, on the reverse strand, counting down.
AGAGGTCTGAATCAAGCTATTTCACCGTTCAGTTCTGAAATATCTCCATATTTCTGAAATTTGCACATCTTACATTTGATGACAGTTATATATACATATAGGGACTTGAGAAGGTTGTTGTAGCAGTTAGAAGTGCCTGTTGCTCTTTAAAGGATCCCAAATTTGGTTGCCAGAACTCAGTGTTGGATGGCTCACAACCACCTGTAACTCTAGCTCTAGAGGGTTCTAATATCTCTGGTTACTACAGGCACTTGCAGTCACATATAGGCAGACAGACAGATACAATTAAAAAATTAAAATCTTTTTAAAAAGAAGTGCATATAGGGGCTGTGATCTAGCTCAGTTGGTATTTACCTTAGCATGCATGTAACTCTGGGTTCAGTCACCAGCATTACATAAACTTGAGCATGGCAGGCATACTACTGTAGTCCCAATCCTCAAGAGGGAGGAGGCAGGAGGATAAAAACTTCAAGGTCTTGTTCTATATTACATGGGGTTTAATGCCACCTCAGTATCTAATGTAATAGATTATTATTTTGCTATTGAAGCCAACCTGGACACATGAAAGCTTTTTTTTGTTTTTGTTTGTTTGTTTGTTTGTTTTTTGAGGCAGAGGTTCTCAGTAAACTATGGAGCCAGTCCTGAAACTTGCTCTATAGATCAGACTGGCCTCAAACTCAGAGATCTGTCTGCCTCTGCCTCCCGAGTGCTGGGATCAAAGGTGTGCACCACCACCATCCAGTGCACATAAGCTCTTTTTTTTTTGTTTTTTTGGTTTTTCGAGACAGGGTTTCTCTGTGGTTTTGGAGCCTGTCCTGGAGCTAGCTCTTGTAGACCAGGCTGGTCTCGAACACACAGAGATCCGCCTGCCTCTGCCTCCCGAGTGCTGGGATTAAAGGCGTGCGCCACCCCCGCCCGGCACATAAGCTCTTAAAAGTATTTTATGCCCTTGCATTTCAGAAGTTGCTTGTTTTTAGCATTTATTGGAGAGTTTTGATATTATATGGCCTGTGTTATTGGTAGCCCTCACTTTATTTTTTTCTTTTCTTTTTTTTTTTGCCCTCCCACCCCCCAAAGATTAGGTTCAGGGTTTTTGTATTTATTTATTTTTGTTTTTTGAGACAGGGTTTCTCTGTAGCTTTAAAGCCTGTCCTGGAACTAGCTCTTGTAGACCAGGTTGGTCTCGAACTCACAGAGATCCGCCTGCCTCTGCCTCCCTAGCCCTCACTGTAAAAGCCTCTTTTTTTCCCCAGTTATATTCTTAACATGGATTCAAGCAGCAGCAGCAGTGGCAGCGGCAGCGGCAGCGGCAGCAGCAGCAGCGGCAGTGGCAGCAGCAGCAGCAGCAGCAGCAGCGGCAGTAGCACCAGCGGCAGCAGCAACAGCAGCAGCAGTAGCAGCAGCGCCAGCAGCAGCAGCAAAACCTGTAAGTAGCCCGCTCTTTCCACAGTAATGCACATCGAGCATCTTTGTAGATGACTGAAATGAGGTTTGGGATACTTAGCTTGATTTGGTCCTAGTCTTGTTCTCTTTGGGATGTTGAAGTTTATTTCCCTGGTGTCAAGAGCAGATCTTCGTGTTTGTTTGTGTGTGTGTTTAATGTGTTGTTTACTCCTTTTTGGTTCCTGGGTCATCTTTTATTTCTTCTCAATCTTTCTTGGGGGTATAAATTCTTTTATTTTTTTCTATTTTCCTCCCCCTCTTCCTTTCTTTGACCTTCTTTCCATTGCTGGACAAAGAGCCCAAGGTGTAGTAGGCAAATGTTCTACCACTGACCTATGTCCCCAGTTTTGGGAAAATGTAAATTTCACTAGCTCTAATTTATAAATTGTTTTTCAGGAATAAAAGACATGAGCTATTAGATTTTATCATGCTTCTTAATGCTTTTTCTTTCTTTGATTTATAGCTGTGACTAAATTGCCACAGAAAGAAGCCAGGTAAGGAGAATTGTTGAAACATGATCTATCTATCTATCTATCTATCTATCTATCTATCAGAAGTATCCACTATTCTGGGTAAGAAAATTTAAGAGTAAACATTTCATTTTCTCTGAGAATAAACACTATATGGTACTTACAGAATCACGATGGTTGTTTGAGTTTATAACCAGTTTTAAAGTATCTGATTCTAGTCTTGGGCCATTTTTAACTGTTTAGCTGTTTGTTGCTTTTATTTATTTATAGTTTTTAGCTTATTTAAGACTTGATCTCACTATGTAGCCCTGGTTTTCCTGAAACACTATGTAGACCAGGCTGGCTTTTAACTCATAGAGATCTGCCTTGCCTGCCTCTGCCTCCTGAGTGCTGGGATTAAAGACATGCACCACCACACATGGCTAGTTTTTGGCTTTTTGAGACAGGGTCTCACTATGTAGCCCTGGCTAACCTGGAACTTACTATGTAGATAAGGTTGACTTTGAACTTGTGGCCTCTGCTTCCTAAGTGCTAGGATTAAATGAATGCTCAGTTAGTTTGATTTTTAAAATGTCTTTGAACCATGATTTTTTAGTCTCCATCAGTCAAAAAGACGTTTTGTCTGTGATCTAGTCTGCATCTTGCCTCTAGGTGAATATGCTGAGTGTACTGAAATTATGTTGATGCCCAATTCAAATAGCTCATCATATAAAAATCAAGGTTTTTAACCTAGCAGTTAGAGCTTTCAATGATCTGGCCCAGTAAGTTGTAGGAAAAGAAGTGAGTAAGGAATGCATAGAAATCGGGTGAGAACCAAAAGATGACCATGTGCTAGAAATTAAGAGAAGCCATTTAGTTTTTAGTTTTTTTTTTTTTTTGAGACAGTCTATGTATCTCTGACTGTCCTATAATTCACTATGTAGACCAGACTGACATCAAACTGAGATCCACCTGTCTCTGCCTTTTGAATTCTGGGATTAAAGATGTGCCACCATGACCAGGAAAAAGACTCTAAAAAGAAAAAATACTTAGTTATCTTTATGTGTATAAGCATTTGCCTGTTGTTATGTATGTGTGCCTTGTACCCATGAAGGCAAGAGGAGGGTTGTTGGACCCTCTGGAACCAGAATTACAACCAGTTACAGGCTACCACGTGAGTGCCTGCTTCTGACTCCAGAGTGCTGGAATTGAAGGCATGTGCCACCACCCAGCCTCAAAGAAAGGTTCTTTAAGGTTATAGTAAATAGGATAGCAAAGGCCCATCAACTTGGCAGCTTAAAAGAGATCGCGTACAGCTGGGCGGTGGTGGCGCACGCCTTTAATCCCAGCACTCTGGGAATTCGAGGCCAGCCTGATCTACAAGAGCTAGTTCCGGGACGGGCACCAAAGCTACAGAGAAACCCTGTCTCGAAAAACTAAAAAAAAAAAGAGAGATCATGTACAGTAGAAATAGATTAGCCTTGGTATCTATAATGGATACAAAAAAAATATAGTAACAGGTATTTGGAGTGCTTTTCATTCATCATAAAAATGTTTCATGTTCAGGAGATGGATCACTGGGTTAAGTAAGGTACTTGCCACAGAAGCCTGATGACTTGAGTTTGATCGTCAGAATCCATGTAAAGGTGAAAGAGAAGTGACTTCACAAAGTTGTCCTGTAACCTCCAATTGTGTTCTGTGGTACATGCACACACCCACACACACTATATACTTCCCCTACAATGATGACTTTTTAAAAAGTATATCATACAGAGGGTTTGTGGCTATAATCAGAGCCCTTGGAAGGCTGAGGCAGAGTTTCTCTGAGTTCCAGTATTATATCTTGGGATAAAGAGTATGTGCTAGCTAATTTTATGTCAGCTTGACACAGGCTAGAATCATTTGAGAGGAGGGAACCTCAACTAAGAAAATGCCTCCATAAGATTGGGCAGCAGGCAAGCCTGTAGGACATTTCTTGGTGATTGATGTGGGAGGGCACAGCTCATTGTGGGTGGTGCCATCCCTGGGCTGTTGGTCCTATGTTCTATAAAAAAGGAGGCTGAGAAAAACCATGATGAGCAAGCCAGTAAGCAGCACTCCTCCATGTCCTCTGCATTAGCTCCTGCCTCCAGGACTCCAAACTCCTTTGCCTTTTTGTCCTGACTTTTCGTTGATGTGGAAGTATAGACCAAATCAACCATTTCCTCCCCAAGTTGCTTTGGTTATGGTGTTTCGTCACAGCAATAAGACAGAAATTGGTGCCAGGATAGGGCATTGCTATGACAGACCTGACCATGTCATTTGGGGGTCGATTGTGAAAGTACTTTGGAACTTCGGGGCCAGAAAATTCATTGAGTGTTCAAAGCCTAGTGAAATGTTCTATGGGAACTTGAAAGATTAGTGTTGAGAGAAATGCAGATGATGGAGGTGTGGTTTTTGAAGTTCCAGAGGGAAGATTTGAAATCACTTAAAGACTCTCATTAGGGCTGTTAACGTATCTTGTGTTAAGAATCTGTGTGTGGAAGAATTGGTTGTGATTATCAAGATACCAAAACCACTAAAGTGAAAAAAAAACCTTTGCTTTGCTGGGATAATTGATGCTGGACAACTAGAGCTGAGAAATCAGCAGTGATTAAGAACACACCATCGCTGAGGTGAAATCTTGTGGGAAGTGTTTTCTCAGAATTAGCACACAGAAGTGGTACTCCAGAGGTGACCTAGGTTGTACCTTGTGTTGGCAGCAGAACCTGGTAGTGTATAAGAGTCACCCAGGTGGTACTGGTTTTGAAGTCATGAAGGTATCGTGGAGAGCAGCTGAGACTTGGCACTGTGTGGCAGGGCTGAAGTCCCTGAAGAGAGCCCAGCAGAGGCTATTGGTGAAACTACAGCGCAATTGCAGCAAGAGACCTCCGCATTTTGGAGATGCCAGTACCATAGGACAACTACCAAGAACAACAGTAGTGGAGTGCAGTTGTCCTGATCTTAGGAGACAATCTGTGTGGGCTGTAGTGGGTGGAGCCAGAAAAGTGGTCCTTTAGAGAAGCCCAGAAGATCGTGACTTGAACCCAGATATTGGACATTGAATTATTTACACAGTTGGAGTTTGGTTTTGCTTTATTCAGATTGTGACTGTGCCCTGGTTCTTCCCTCTTGAAGTAAGATAGTGCTTAGTTTTGATTTTTACAGAAGGCCACAGTTGAGAGACTTTGAACTTTCTAAAGAGATTTTGAAAATTTACAAAGACTTTGGATTTTAAGAGATTTGATATGTTAAAGATACTAAAATTTTTTTAAGTGTTTGGAATTTTAAATACTCCGGGACTTGTAAATTTTGTAATGTTTTATATTGTAATGTTTATTAATGTGTGATCTTGTTGATGAACAAGAAAGGAAAGGTTTTATCTTACCAGTGATATCTTTGTGTCAAGTTGACAAGGGGTCAGTGAGAACCTTTGCTCTTTGGCTCTCTTACACAAATTCATCTCAGAGTTGAAGAATGATAAGCTCCCAATGAATTTTTCCCTGCCACCAAAACTATTTTGAGTACTTGCACTCTGACAAGACCCAGTTTACTTTTTGTAGCCGACAGACGCCTCCTTTGGGAAGTTTGTAAGAAAGGGGAAAGGTGTATAGAGTAATTGGAATAATTGAAAGGTTGTAGTTCCAATAAAGGGGAATAGCGTTAGTGTAGTAGGAAACAACCAAAACTTAACAAGTAATCCTGCTTATTGTAGAAAATATGGAAACTGCCCAGAAGGAAAGAATATTTATGCTCATATTTTTCTTTTGTTTTTTTCCACCTTATTACTTAGCTGTGTGGTGATTGACTCAGACTCTGACTCTCTCTATGAGGAAAAGAGATCTAAGATCTGTGAAATAAGCAGTGAAGGCAAGTATCATCTTTGCTTAGAGAAATAGCTGCTCTGAAGCCTTGTCACATGTGGCAGTTTTAGGGTCTGACTCTGCACATTTTTAAGTTTATAATGACCTTGAGGCCAGTGCCGCCCTTTTTTCATTATGTGCTGGATGTCAGTATGGCTGGCTTCCTTCTTCTTTCTTTTCTTTTTTCTTTTTTTTTTGAGACAGGGTTTCTCTGTATAACAGTCCTGGCTGGCTTCAAACTCACAGAGATCCACCTGCCTCTGTCTCTCAAGTGCTGAGATTAAAGGCCTGAGCCACCACTGCCCAACTATGGCTGGGTTCCTCACCTTGATCTGTTTCCTAACACAGTTGCAACTCTTCTGCTGCCTTAGGGTTCTATTTGCCTAGACTCCACTCCTCCATCTTCCTCTCCTTCCATCCTTTATAGGTGGGTATGACAAGGAAGAGGAGAGGGTGAGAGGCATGGCTCAGTCCTCTTTCCAGCTTGGTGGAGACTGGAGCTGGGGGAGGTACCAACTACTATCTACTCTATACACTATTTGTATAAGGTAGAAATCACCAAAAGTCCAGCTACGTCATAGGACTAAATAAAGAAGTTTTTTTAAGCTAGAGAACTTTAACTTGATATAAATGAGATACCACTTTATTGATGTAATTGCCCACATTTTGCTGTGAACCACAAGGCAGCAGGTTTGTGTTTAGGAACAACTGAGCAAATACTTCATGTTGTTTAGACAATGTGATTTTAAAGTGGGCATAGCATACATAATACTTTCATTGCTAATTTATCTGTCATTACTCTTAGTAAAACACAAAATACAGGGAAAACAATCTATAAGTATAATTTTTAACTGTGATTCAGAATGTCCAAACACTCAGTTTTTTTAATTTGTGCTCAATAACCTGCTGATGTCTGTATATACAGAGTGGGTTGGATAGAAGGAGTATATTTATAGATGTCTCTTGAATTTCAGATGAGTCTTCTGACGAGTCTTCTTCTGATGAGTCTTCTAACGTTAAGGGCTCCAGCGATCAGAAGTCTCAAGTAATTGTTATCGATGATGAAGATGACAGTCCCAATTTAAAGGGTTCTGAGCAGAAAAAAGATGTTTCTAGTGATGAGTGCCAAATGCCTGTTCTCGAAAAAGAAATTGATTGTGTTGTTCTTGGGGCTACTTCATCTGCTGATGTTTGTGAAATAGGGGCCCCTGGAAAAAGTTCCAAACAACCACCACTGGAGCCTGAGCCCGAACCCGAGCGGGAGCCTGAGCTTGAGCCTGAGCTAGAGCGGGATCCCGAGCGGGAGCCTGAGCCTGAGCCTGAGCCAGAGCAGGATCCTGAGCCTGAGCCTGAGCCTGAGCCCGAGCCAGAGCGGGATCCTGAGCCTGAGCCTGAGCCTGAACCCGAGCCCGAGCCTGAGCGGGAGCCAGAGCCAGAGGGGGATATCGAGCCAGAGGGGGATATCGAGCCAGAGGGGGATCTCGAGCCAGAGGGGGCTCTCGAGCCAGAGGGGGATCTCGAGCCAGAGGGGGATCTCGAGCCAGAGGGAGATCTCAAGCCAGAGCCAGAGGGGAATATCGAGCCAGAGGGGGATATCGAGCCAGAGCCAGAGGGAGATCTCGAGCCAGAGCCAGAGGGAGATCCCGAGCCGGAGCCCGAACCTGGGCCCGAGCCGGAGCCCGAACCTGGGCCCGAGCCGGAGCCCGAACCTGGGCCTGAGCCGGAGCCCGAGCCAGAGCCCGAGCCGGAGCCCGAACCTGGGCCTGAGCCGGAGCTCGAGCTGGAGCCTGAGCCCGAGCTGGAGCCAGAGCTCCAGCAAAGTGTTACAGCCCAAGAATCCAAGGAGAGAAAGGCTGCCGCTCTGCTGGCGCAACAAAGGAGAAAGAAAAGAAAGAATAGATTTATATGCATGGCTCCACCTAAATCACGTAGGAAACGGCGTCGGGTAGTCTCACAGGATGTGCCCAGCCTGCCAAGTGCCTCTGCAGAGTCTAGTCCCCCTGATGAGCCCACATCATCAGACCAGCCTGCCAAATGCATGCCATTAAAGAAACGTAGAGGCAAAAGGGCACGTACACATGAGTAAAAAGGATCTTTCTGCAAATGGGGGTGGGGGCTCCCATGTCCATCTTATGCTCCAATATGTTAGCATTTACAGTTCAGTCCCCATGGAGTGCTTTTCCCCTGAATTCCTGTCCCTATGATATCTTGGGTCATCATCTTTGACATGCCCCCACTACTCGAATTGTCAAGTCCTCTATGCAGCGTTCCCAGTTTTGGAGTTTTTCTCGTAACATGTTGCCAAATTTGTCCTCTTGGTAGTTTGTTTATAAGAGGACTCTTAATGATTTATTCTCTAGAGCCTTGTGAGTGGCATGTAACAGATGTTTAATAAATTTGTTAAATAAAATGAGTGAAGTCTCTGGCTGGAGTTACTGGTGCCGTGCGTGGGTTCTGGAAGAAGGCAAAAGGCAAGGTTAGACATGCAAATTAGGTGAAGGTGCTGCTGGGGATATATATGGGGTACACCATACAGGCATCATAGTTGCTTATGCAACCTAGCCTCTGTGAACTAGCTCTTGTAGACCAGGCTGGCCTCGAACTCAGAGATCCGAACTCAGAGATCCGCCTGCTTCTGCCTCCCGAGTGCTGGGATTAAAGGCGTGCACCACCACCGCCCAGTTTAGAAGAGCTCTTTTTGAGCTTCCCTTTCTGCTTGATGGTACTGATGTTCAGGGTACAATCAACTATTTATTTTTTTAACTGATAGTGGACCAAAAAATTGGGGCCTTACAGAAGAAACCCATTGCAGCAAAAGTTGAAAGTTGCAAAGACTGGATATGTGCACTGCTAAAGTACTCACTTGCATGGGATTTGATTCCAGTATCCAGGAGATACTAGAGACTCCAAGGGAATGAACAGGAGTCTGATTAGATGAAAGTTTCTGACCCTAAGTGGGCATGTACATACAGAGTGATGAGGTCATCTTCTGGTCCTGTGTGTTGTCATGGTATACCCCTCTACCCCCAGCCATCCAGCCAAAGGACCAGGCCTGTGTGCTCTACTTAAATTCTAGTAGTTACCTGGCAGAGTGTGCTTCCTTCATCCTCACAGCAGCTCTGGCCTCTAAAGTTTCATTTGTCCTTAAAATCAGGACAAAGATGGATATGTAGCCAAAATATGTATTAGGCTGGACACAGCCTGATGGTCATCAGTTTGTACTTAATAAGCCAATACAGTTGATGTGATGGCACATTAATACCAGCACTTGGCAGGCAGAGGCAGGACAATTAGGAGTTCCAGGCCACCCTCTACAAATCGAGTTCAAGGCCAGACTGAAGCTACCTGATATTCTTATCTCAAAAAGCTACGAAGAAAGTAATTACAGTGGAGAAAGAGCCTACTTTTTGATTTGAGTTCAAAGAGAAGGTAGTTAAAAATGACTTACAGGTTTCTCCATGAACACATTTCCCCTTTTGTGTGTATTCTTCGGTTTTGTTTTGTTAGACAGGATTGGGGTTAGAGTCCTTAGATTTGAACATGCTGTGAAGCACTGTGTCACTGAGCTGCATCAATGCTATCCTGTGAATTTTCAAAGCGTCCTTGACTCAGAAAAAAAGGTTAGGGTGAAGTAGATTATTTAGAGTTTTTTTTTTGTTGTTGTTGTTTTTCTTCGAGACAGGGTTTTTTCTGTAGCTTTGGAGCCTGTCCTGAAACTAGCTCTTGTAGACCAGGCTGGCCTCAACTCAGAGATGCCTCTGCCTCCTGAGTGCTGGGATTAAAGGCGTGCGCCACCACTGCCCAGCTTATTTGGAGTTCTTTAAGAGTCACAGGAAGCCCTTAAAAACAAGTGATTGTATGAGTCAAAGACATGTTAATACTTAAGCTAGAAGTTGTTACATTTTCTCATTTCGATTCTTAAAATCTCACTTTCCCCCTCAAAATATGATTTCAATTTTTATCTCCTGCTTTACTTCCATTCAGGGGTAATGCACACTTATATCTAAATTATCTTTTGTTTTTGTTTTTCAAGACAGGGTTTCTTTGTGTAGCTCTGGCTGTCCTGGAACTCACTCTGTGGGCCAGGCTGGCCTCAAACTCATAGGTCTGCCTGTCTCAGCCTCCTGAGTGCTGGGATTAAAGGTGTGCACCACCACTGCCTGGCTACAGCTGAATTATTTTTAAGAGAAGGAACGCAGATCTCTGAGTTCAAGGCCAGCCTGGTCTATAGAGAGTTCCAGGTCAGCCAGAGCCACACACAGAAACCCTGTCTTGGTGGAAAAGAAAAAAGAAAAAAGAGAGAAAGTATATCTGAAGAAGCATCTGTGTGTGTGTGTGTGTGTGTGTGTGTGTGTGTGTGTAAGCATTTTGATTTTTTGTGGGTTTTTTGTTTTGTGGTGCTTGGGGATGAACTGGCTACTTCAGCTTGGTGATACTCTTAAGCTTATATTTTGGGAGAAAAATTGTCTTCAGGGAGGGGAAGGGGAAAAGGTATGCCAGGCATTGGGTAGGGGAGGTCAGTTTAGATCTGAGAAAAAAGACTGTGTCCCTGTGCTTTTGGGTGGCTGAGATGATTGAGACAGTTTACCGTGTGCTCTTGGATCCCCTATCAACAAGGCTTCATCTCTGGATTCTATATGCTTTTCTTTTGCGGGGGAGGGGGGAGCATTTGAGACAGGGTTTCTCTGTAGTTTTGGAACTTGTCCTGTAACTGTAGACCAGGCTGATCCGGAACTCACAGAAGTCTGCCTGCCTCTGCTTCCCAAGTGCTGGGATTAAAGGCATGCATGCATCACCACACTCAGTTTCTATGTATGCGTTTAAGCTGCTTTGTCTGTAGGGATGCTTGTTTTGATAATAGCCAGGTTGCTTTGCTAGAGAATGACAGAAGAAAGGAGAAGCTGCCTCTTGGTGTCCTGTCACTACCCTATCTGAAGGTGATTAGCCTGTTTGAATTTTTACCACTATCTTACTGTACTCCATCTCTCTGAGAGCCTCCTGCACTGCTGCCCATAGCTCTTGTCTAGGCTGCTTGTTGTTAGTTTGGATGTGGGGTGCACAAACTTTGAGGAAAAGTTTGCTAATAAGTCTAAAGGCTAGCTTTCTCTGCGTAGACACGGAGGTCCCATTCTCTGCTGCATCTGACAGATGGTAGTGGTTGTCATCTGCCTTTGCTGATACATATCTAGTGTTAAAGCAAAAATGTGAGCTTGTGAAGCCAAACTCACTGTGTTGGCAGTTCATTTTTCTAGCTCTGTGGGCTTCTCTATCTGGTTGTGGTTTGTTCTAGCCATAATTTTTTAAAAGCCTCCTCCAGGTATAATGGCACATATGGTAAATACTAGCAATTGGAAGGAAAAGGCAGAATGATTCCCACGAGTTTGGGACCAGCCTTGCCTATGTGACAAGAGCCTATCTCCTAAAAAAAAGAAAAAAAAAACAAAAACCAAACCAAACCAAACCAAAACAAAACAAAACAAAAAAAACACTTCCAGAGGGAGGAAGGGTTGTAGACACCAGAGGGGTCAAGGACATCACAAGAAAACTCACAAAAACAACTTACCTGGGCTCATAGGGACTCACAGAATCTGAACTGACAACCAGGAAGCCTGTATGGGACTGACCTAAGTACTCTACATATATGTTACAGTTGTGTAGTATAGATGGAGTTTCCTGTCTCATAGCTGTTTCCCAAATGCAGAGACTCAATATTAGTTGGAAACACTTGGCCAATAGCTCAGAGTTGTTACCAGCTAACTCTTAACATTTAAATTAACCTGTATTTCTCATCTCCGCTCTGCCACATGGCTTGGTACCTTTTCTCAGTATGGCATGCTCATGTTGTTTCTCTTTTTCTCTGCTGAAGACTCCAGGCTCTCCCCTTCTTCCTCCCAGCAGTCTCCTAGTCTGGCTCTCTAGCCCAATCTCTTTCTGCCCAGCTATTGGCCAGTCAGCTTCCTTATTAAATCAATCACAGTGACATATATTCACACAGTGTAAAGGCATATTCCACAGCAGTGTAGCTTGCTCTACTTCTGGGACTCCTAACAATGGGAGCAGGACCTGTCCCTAACACTTTGGCCAGCTCTTGGGAACCTGTTCTTCATACTTCATACAAGGGAAGGTGCTTAGTCTTACCTTACCTTGATATGCCATGATTTGTTGATACCCATGGGAGTCCTGCCCCTTTCTGAACATAAATAGAGGAGAAGTGGATTGGGGCAGAGGAGAAGAGGGAGGGGAAACTTCAGTCGCGATGTAAAATAAATTTTTAAAAAGCCAGGCGGTGGTGGCACATGCAGAGGCAGGTGGATCTCTGAGTTCGAGACCAGCCTGGTCTACAAGAGCTAGTTCCAGGACAGGCTCCAAAACTACAGAGAAACCCTGTCTCAAAAAACCAAAAAAAAAAAAAAGCTGGGCGGTGGTGGTGCACGCCTTTAATCCCAGCACCCAGCACTTGGGAGGCAGAAGCAGGCGGATCTCTGTGAGTTTGAGATCAGCCTGGTCTACAAGAGCTAGTTCCAGGACAGGCTCGAAAAACCAAAGAAAAAAAGAAAGAAAGAAAAAAACCCAAACAAACCAAACACTAAAAAGCAAATTTAAAAAAACCCACTTCTATTTACATCAGTAGCAACTGAGCATTGGCCCAATCATGGTTTAATGGAAAGATTGAGGATTTGGGTCAGAAGATCCATTGTCTCTGACTTTTGGGTCAGACACCTGAGCTTTAGTATCCTCATTTGCAAGATAGAGATGGGAACAAACAATGATATGATGCAAAGAGAGGTTCTTTGCAAATACTAAAATGCCACTGGTGGTTCTCAGGAAAGGCAGAGATGGGTCACTCTGTATCACGGGAAAGAGTTGATGCCGCAGCACAATGGGAAATCACCATTCACTCCAGGGAATGTTTGAGCTGCCCACTTTGAGCAGAGTAGAAGTGGTAGCTGGAAACAGTGGCTAGAATCACATTGACTCAGGCCTTGAATACCAGGCCAGCTGGTCAAGGAAAAGCCAGAAGGAAACAAAATGAATCTGGAGGTGAGTGGGTACTGGGTTAGAATGAAAAGAGCCTGGTAGTTAGAGAGTGCTGTTCTATGAAGGGGAAGGCAGGTCTTGATGAGAGAGGTGAACCTGAGTTGCAAAGCAGATGCTGTCCGGGAGAGCCCACAGTCAGAAGATAGCAGTTCACATCCCAGTTGAACACAGGGTAAGGGAAAATGCATTCAAAATGCCTCCAAGGTTTTCTGTCAGTTGTGACAGAATTTTCATTATGGAGCCTCTTAGGCTAAAGATAGACTCATAAATGTGTTGGGAATTTACATTGAATAAATGAAAAATCAGAAACATCAGAGACTGAAGCTGTAGGTGTAGTTATCAGTTTTGAGGTTGAAACCTGGCCTCATAACGTTTGAGAATGTGTGCCAAGAGTAAAGAGAAACACTGAATGGAGCCTGGGAAATAAATGTTAATATATGATGAGCCGGAAGGAAAGAACAGCAAGTTTTTAGACCTTTATGCATGTCTTCTCCTATTTCTTTAGCCATGAAAAATTCACTTGAATTTACCTTTGTAGGAAACGTATGTGCAAAATTCCTGGATGTTTCTTGAATAACATTGAGAAGTTAAAAGAGTATTCTGGAAGGAATTTCAAGCACAATAAGGAAGAACTGGCTCAGAAAATCTACGCACTACTTAACCACACTGTCTTTGATGGAAAGGTAGAAACAACGAATAAGTTTCTATTGAATACCTCTTGTACACCAGCATGCTTGGCTGCTGTACTAACCATGTCTGCTTCATGTCTTGGAGCTGTGCTAGTTTGAGTAGACCTGGACCACTCCATGGGTAGAAAAGAAAGACTTATTGGGGTCCAAACTGCCAAGGCTCTCTCTCAGAGGGGCAGAGAGAAGCAAAACAGTGGGAAAGCAAGCAGATTTTATGATAGTCAGCAGGTAGGGGTCTTTGTGCTGATATAGGCTGTTCAGATTAATCAGGAACTAGATGCCCTTACCCAATAATCGTCTGTTTACCCAGTTAGTCCTTCTGTTTAGGACATGGTCACCAGCGCAGCTGTATTTGGGGGGGGCACTTTGGACTTAGCAAACATGAGAGAGAATGCTTGTGTGAAAGAGAACTTGTTTTGGTTGTATATATGAGCAGATGGCTATTACAGTAGGAGATTAGCACAGGGAGAATGACTGAAAAGTCTGAGAAGTCAGAAAATAGGATTTCCTGAAAGACATGAGGCTCCTGCTCCTTAAAAAATGGTTTGTACTGAGAACGGCAGCAGGGAAAGGACATGTGATAAGGTAAAGAAGATGATGAGAAGGAGCTGGATGAGTTGCTTAGCCTCCTTTTACCCATGTCTCTTGTAAAATGAGGCCAATAATAGTGCAGTCATCTTTCTGTGCCTGCAGGGAACGGGTTCTGGTACCCCTCAACAAATGGCAAAATCTACAGGTGCTCAAATCTCTTATATAAAATGTCCTCTGCTCATCCTCTGTGTATATTTCTAGCAGATGCATGTTTTTGTCATTTTTTATTATCTGACAGTTTTGTACATTTATGTAATAAATTGTAGTCATTTTTGATCTGCAGTTTGTTGAATCCATGGTACAGAACTCAGGCCCATTCTACTTACTACCTCAGAGTTACTATTAGACTGCAATATTTCCATAATCATAAAGTGCTTAGAACAGGGCCTAGGTACAGCAAGCTCTTGTTGTCTTGTCTTCGATGGCCTTGGCAAGTAGGTTAGGAAAAGTTAAATTTAAATTGGTAGGAACCAGTGCACAGGAATGTGTGACGGGAAGCTACTGCTGAATCCATCTGCCAATAGCTTGGTGGTATGGACTGGATTAGAAAATGCAGAGGTAGGGACCTTCTGGCCACTTGTTTTGCTTGTTTGTTTTGGGCTCTTTTATTTCTTACCATGCTTCCTGCATGTGAGGAAAGCACCCTACCCCTGAGCTGTACCATCACCGGTAGATCGTTTGTTGTTGTTTAATCCAGTGTTACAGTCTTCTGCTGAAGAGGCTTTGTGGAGGGAATTCTTATATCCTGAAGGTCCTGTAGCCTTAAAAATCTCCTTCCTTGTGTCCTGATTAACCTATTAATTGTCATTCCCAGGACTTCAATGTTTAGATTTGTTTTTTATTTGCATAAATTTCTCTTCAGCAACTCAAGAATGTAGGAGACAGTTCCTCTTACTTTGTTTTTATTTTTTGAGAATTTCATATGTGACTACTATCTTTGTGTCATTTCTACCACCCCTGTTCTTCCTATATCTCCACCTCTCAAATTAATGACCTCTTTGTGTGTGTGTAGTATGTGTAAAACCTTTTTTTTTCTTTTTCTTTTTGGTTTTTCGAGACAGGGTTTCTCTGTGGTTTTGGAGCCTGTCCTGGAACTAGCTCTTGTAGACCAGGCTGGTCTCGAACTCACAGAGATCCGCCTGCCTCTGCCTCCCAAGTGCTGGGATTAAAGGCGTGCGCCACCACTGCCCGGCTATGTGTAAAACCTACTGAGTCCATTTAGTGTTGCTCCTATGTGTTTAGAGCAGAGCTCTTGGGATTGTATAGCCGATAAGAGTTCATCACTGGAAAACTGATTATTTCTGCAGGGCAGTTATTACCTGTGGCGTTTCATCTAGGGGTGGTGCCTTGTGAAATTTCCCTTGTCCACATTGGCATGTCCTCTTACTTTTTCTCAGAGGGAGAAAAACTCTTGTTCTTATTTTCTGATATGAGTTGTTTCTAGGGAGATAGCTTAGCAGTTAAGAGCACTTAATGCTCTGGCAACAGACCCAGGTTTGGTTCCCAGCATGCACTTGGAAGCTCGCAACTGCTCTATAACTCCAGATCCAGGGGACCTGACACTCTCTTCTGGTACACATGTGGTACATATAAACTCAGGCTTATACACATACACATACATTTTTTAAAAAAAGTAAACCTTTAGAACTGCTTTCTGATACTTTTGTTTGCTTTTCATTTTCAGTTGCCAGAGAAAATAGAAATCATTTGGAATAAAAAGATGCTACGGACTGCTGGTTTATGCACTACCCATGAGATACAACAACCCAAGAGGCAGCGCTATGCTAAGATTTCAATTTCTCCAAAAGTCTGCGACTCTGCAGGTGATTCCAGGACTATGGTGGATTTACCCTAGCACCCTGTCCTTCTGATCTGTTAAATTACTCATCCCCGGCAACCTGTGTCACAGCTTTGAACTGTCATTTCCATGTGGGTAGGCCTTCTGTATGTTGCTGAGAGGACATCATTATTAGATGTCTCACCTTTCCTAGGAATTCAGTGTAGTTTCCAGGCCCATCTGCACATTTCCTTTGCCAAAGCCAGGTCTCCATTCTCTCAATTGCCAAGGGTCAAGATGCCCGCTCTAGCCAGACAGTTTTTCATTTGTCAAAGTCTGGTGACTTATCCCCTCCTTCTGTTCCCTCAGTTTGTGTGTGTGTGCTACTATGTTGCTTTCCTGCTCAGAGCCTGGTTTTCAAGGCCATGGTAGTCTTCTCCTGCTTCACGGGTTTTATCTGGCTTCTCACTGCTCGCTGCTAGCCCATGGTTTATCCATTCTTTGCCCATTGGCTCTCAAAATGCAGCCCGTGGTTTTGTAGATCCAATCATTACTTACATTTTGTTTGACTTCTCCCGAATGCTCCCACCATATTGGAGACTATAGCCTCACACATGCCGTGTAAGTAGTATGCCATCAAATAGCAGCGACAACAGATTTTTAGAATCAAGTGTTTTGTCTTGTTTCTGATATGGTGTCTTGCTATGTTGTCCAGGCTAGTCTTGAACCCCTGGACTCAAGCAGACCTCTTGTCTCAGCTTTTTGAGTAACTGGAACTACATACAGGTGTCTGCCCCCCAACTCAGCTTTGAATGGCCGCCTTTTGGTAGGGAGGGTGAGGGTACAGGTTAGTGTAGCCTTGGCTGGCCTCATACTATGACCCTGAACTTGTATAGTTCTCTTGCCTCAGCCTTTCAGTGCTGGGATTACAGAAGTGGGCTGCCGGTTTTTTGTTTTTAATTAAAAAATATTTTTTATACAATGTATTTTGATCATGTTCTTTCCCCTCCCCCAACTCTTCCCACCTACCTTTATGTATGTTTGCCTGTGTTCTCTCTCTCTCTCTCAAAAAAAAAAAAAACAAGAAAACAAAAAACTAAAATCAAAACAAAGAAACAAAAAAAATCAGTAAGAAAAAATACTTAAACAAAGCAAAGTTGTTTTGAGATAGGATCTTGTCATATAATGCTAACTGATCTCTAACCCAGGGTCATCCACCTGTTTCATCCTCTCAAGTGCTAGGGTTAAAGGTCATGTATGGACTTAAATAGCCTTTCTAATTCTAAATTTAGTCAGTTGTTAAGAGTCTAGCTCACGGGTGTGGGGAGGGGGGTGAGAAGGCTCAGGGCCATCCAGCCTGCTGATCTGAGTTTCTTCTCCAGGACTTACATAGTCAAAGGGAAGAGCTGACTTCCACAAGTTATCCTCTGGTCTCCACATGCATGTGCATGTATGTGCATGCACACACACACACACACAATAAATAAATGTAATTAATTTTTTCATAATAGAACCCAGCTCAGATCTCTCTCTTACCCCAAACTTCTGCTCACCAAATCTCATGGCCATACATACCTCCTGAGCCCACCTTTGTCCCAAGCGTGAAGAAAGCAAGCCTCGTCCAGGTACATTTCGAGCAATGTCCCACAAAAGGATGAACATGCTGGAGCTGCTCCCCAAAGACCTGACCACTTAAGAAGCAGTCAAAACCAAAACTAGCTTGTATGTGGGTAGAAATTTGACTCTCCGGATCCTGGGAAGGCAACAATTGCAGCCGACTGTGCTTCTGTGAGACAGCCTTGTGTTTGGTAGGGGTGAAAGTCAAGGGCTTATGGGATAGTAGATCAGAAGAAAATTCATTTTAGTGCTGACAGTTTCTTTTCATTTCTCTCTCAAGATCAAATCCGGGACACCTTGATCCATGAACTATGCCATGCAGCCTCCTGGCTGCTTGATGGCATCCGGGATTCTCATGGTATCTCATGGCAATATTATGCTAAAAAATGCAATTCAGTACACCCAGAACTGCCCAAGGTCACCCGTTGCCATAACTACACAATTCACTACAAGATCTATTATGAATGCATGCTGTGCAAATACAGGTAAGGCCTTTTCAGATTTTTCCCAATTCTTTTGTTATTCCAGCCTCCAATAGCTGTTTGTTTTCTTTTTCTGGTACTGGGAATTGAGCTAAGGGACTCATGGCTGCCAGGCAAACACTACATGGCTCCCCTGCCTGAGCCATATCATCAGCCAGCCCTCTTTTCTTCCTTCTTTCCTTCCTTCCTTCCTTCCTTTCTTTCTTTTTTTTTTTTTTTTTGGTTTTTCGAGACAGGGTTTCTCTGTGGTTTTGGAGCCTGTCCTGGAACTAGCTCTTGTAGACCAGGCTGGTCTCAAACTCACAGAGATCCGCCTGCTTCTGCCTCCCGAGTGCTGGGATTAAAGGCATGCACCATCACCGCCTGGCCTATATGCTAGTCTTGAGCTAGCTTTGTAGCCTTGAACTATGGCAGGACCAAATCGATCTTTAGTAAGTCTATGGACCAATTTAAGGAGTCAAGCTCACTATTTCTTCGTTCTCTTTCTCCATTATCTTCCTGAATTTGAGCTGGCCTGACTCTGCTGCTGCCTGGGGCTCCTCAGAACTCACAGAAAATTGCTTTGAGCATAAAGCTGAGGAGTTGGAGCTGCTGTTGAGGGGTCGTGATTAATTTGTTATTGTGCTGTGGTATCTCCTTTCTCCCCAGGATTGGCCGCTACACCAGATCGCTGAACACTGAACGCTTCATCTGTGCCAGATGCAAAGGGCATCTGGTCTTGCTGCCATTGTTTCGCAAGGATGGAACCCCCATTGTGCCCTATGTGAGACCATTTGCCAAATATGTGCAGGAGAATTATAGAGCCGTGTTTAACGGCACGGCAGGAATCAGCCATGGGAATGTGATGAAAAGACTCAGCAAGGATTATTTTGCCAGTAAACAAAAGGCAAATCCTTAAGGTTTGCCTGGAATATAGTTATGTGAGCCAAATCCTTTACTGGCAAGAAGTTCTAGAAAACTATTTCTGTAAGTTTTTAAGTATTGGGATTTAAATGTGTTTTCTGATTTGTTATTATTGATGATTTTTCTTAATAAAGAGTTCTTTTGCTAACCATACAGCTCTTGACAATACTTGAAGCCCTTTGGATCCACATTGGGTTTTAACTTGGAATGAGTCAGAAGAAAAGGATGTTTCTTGGGAGGGAGAGCAGTGAGAACAGGAGAATATTGTCACAACAGAGTAAGTGGCTCGTAGTGAGTACTCTGCCAGCTTGTTATGCCTCCTCGGGTGTGAGGAGCCAGCCTGCTTCATGAATTCCAGCTGCTCATGGATTTGAGTGAAGCATGCAATCATTCAGAAAATAAATGTTTCCATCTCACATTCCAGCTCTCCTATTCAAGTGCTCGAGCAGACTGCCTATCTCTGGGAGCTATTGAGGGTGTGGATAGGACCCAACATTGTTTTAGTGTATGTACTCCTGTGAATGCCACAGAAAATGCCCACCAACTTGTGGCTTAGAGCAGCACGGATATTCTATTATATTATAATATTTTAGAGTTTGGAAGGTCAAGAATCTAGGATGAGTCACCTAGATTATGATTAAAGTGTTGACGGGAACTTCTGGAAATCCATTTCTTTTCCAGTACCTAGAGGCCTTCCACAGCCCGTTTCTTGGTTTCTGTTAGGAATTTTTCCTAGTGCGAGCTCTCTGCCAATGCAAAAATCCCAATCAAGCCAAATCACAACAAGCCAAATTAAAAATATCCAGGTTTAATGGGATTCCTGCACTCGCAGGTGGCCACGGGGGGGGGGGGGGTCGACCGGGAGACCGTGAACATGACCACGGTGTGGGGGGGAGAGACCACCAGGGGACCTTCTGGGGAAGCAGTTTAAGTAGCCTGGAAGAGTGGTCAAGATTTTGGCAGGCTGTCTTGACACTCCTCCAGGGAGGGGTCAAGGCTTGGCAGGCACAAGGACAGGGCCTCCAAAGATGGAGGCCAGAGACCGGGACTTGGGACTTACAGTTTCTTTGAGACAAAACATCTTTTTTACTTTCTGTTCACTTCTAGAGACTTGGGGTCCACTTAGAGAATTCTTGTCTGTGTGTGTGTGTGTGTGTGTGTGTGTGTGTGTGTGTGTGCGCGCGCGCTTGTCTTGGAACACATATGTACATGTGTATATGCATGTGGAAGCCAGTGACAAACCTTTGGTTTCATTTCCAAGAGCTGTCCACCTTGTTTTTTGAGACAGTGTCTCATGTGGTTGTAGTGCTTTCCAATTCGGCTAGGCTGGCTGACCAGCAAGCTACTGTGTTCTTCCTGTCACCACCCACCCAGGACTGGGGTGATAAGTGCACACCACCATGCTTAACTTTTTTTTTTCCTTTTGGTTTTTCGAGACAGGGTTTCTCTGTGGTTTTGGAGCCTGTCCTGGAACTAGCTCTTGTAGACCAGGCTGGTCTCGAACTCACAGAGATCCGCCTGCCTCTGCCTCCCGAGTGCTGGGATTAAAGGCGTGCGCCACCACCGCCTGGCCATGCTTAACTTTTTATGTGGTTGCTAAGACCAAATTCAGCTCCTTGTACATACATGATTAGTACTTCACAAATTGAGCCCTCTCCCAAGCCCATTATTATCATTATTATTTTTATTATTTATTACTATCTTTGATAGGTCTCATATAGCCTAGGCTGCCCTTGAATTCTTTAAAAAATTTTTTATTACATTTATTGTGGGGGAGGGGCCATGTTTGTGTCATAGCACACATATAAAGTCAGAGGACAAATTTTGGAAGTCAGTTCTCTTCTATCTTGTGGATTCCAGGGATTGAACTCAGCTTGTCAGACTTGGTGACAAGTAACTTTATCTGCTTACCCACCTGGCTCAGCTCCGACCTTGGACGCTATGTAGCCTAGGTAGGTCATTAACTCCCAGTTCTGTCTCTGCCTGCCTTCCAAATACTGGGGATTATAGCATGCACCACTATGACCTGCCAAAATCTAATTTTAAAATCAGTTGGGTCACAGATTAGCGACCTCAGTTCCCCTTTGCCATGTTTGTTGGCTTTTTTTTTTTTTTTGAGACCGTGTTCCACTGTGTAGCCCTGACTGGCCTGGAAATTACTAGGTAGATCAGGCTGACTTCAGACTCACAGACATCCTCTCGCTTCTGCCTCTCAAATCTGAGATTGCAGGTATATACTACCACACCCTCCTGTTTGGTTGTTGAGACAGGACTTTCCTTATGTCACCCCAGGCTAGTCTCAAACCCACTATGTCTCCCAGGCTAGCTTTGTATTGTTGCTCTTCCTGCCCCAAGTACTTGGATTACAGACATGTACCACCGTGCACAGCTAGTCCCTTTTACCATGTAAAGTGACCTGATCGCATGTTCTGGGGATTAGAGCATGGATGTCTTGAGGGGTCCAGTTTTTGAGGCCTGCTACAAATAATGCTTATCTTTATCAGTGTACCATTACTGATACTTTAATAAGCAGGATATATTATTTTAACATTTTCCTCTTGCTTTTCATTTTGTAGAAGGATGGAGTAGTCTTTGGAGCACCGAGACTAGATGTGACTGTAGGCATATATAGCGTAGGGCAAACTTCCCCAGCTAACTGCTTCCATTCCTTTTCTCCTGGGCTCTAGCATATCTGCAGCTTCAAACAAAGTCCAGCCTGTCACAGAGGGTCATGGCACATCTGTGACTTGCCTGGGAGGACTGATGTGCAGTGGGTAGCCCTGTCACCTGCCATTCTGGAAAGCTCTGGTTATTTTTTTCAATTGTTTTTATTGAGCTATACATTTTTCTCTGCTCCCCTCCCTCCCTCTTCTCACCTCCCCCTCAACCCTCTCCCATGGTCCCCATGCTCCCAATTTACTCAGGAGAGCTTGTCTTTTTCTACTTCCCATGTAGATTAGATCTATGTAAGTCTTTCTTGGGGTCCTCATTGTTGTCTAGGTTCTCTGGGATTGTGGTTTGTGGGCTGGTTTTCTTTGCTTTATGTTTAAAAACCACCTATGAGTAATATGATATTTGTCTTTCTGGGTCTGGGTTACCTCGTTCAATATGATGTTTCTTTCTTTCTTTCTTTCTTTCTTTTTTTTTTTTGATTTTCGAGACAGGGTTTCTCTGTAGCTTTTTTGGTTCCTGTCCTGGAACTAGCTCTTGTAGACCAGGCTGGTCTCGAACTCACAGAGATCCGCCTGCCTCTGCCTCCCAAGTGCTGAGATTAAAGGCATGCACCACCCCCACCCATCAATATGATGTTTCTAGATACATCCATTTGCCTGCAAATTTCAAGCTGTCATTATTTTTTTCTGTTGTGTAGTACTCCACTGTGTAAATGTACCACATTTTCCTTATCCATTGCTCTGGTTATTTTTTCCACTTCGCTTTAGACATGGAAAATGCTCCTGTTGACCATTTCTTCTCGGTGGCTATGTGCTAACTACTGCTCGCAAACCATCAGGCTCTGTTGCTGGTGTGTGTGTGTGTGTACATGTGTACACGTATGTGAAGGTCAGAGGAGCATATTGGGTGTGCTCTATTGCTCTCCACCGTATTTCTTCATGAACCCGGAGCTCATATCTTCCCCCAACTCCAAGCTGGCAGGCAGCCAACCTACCCCACAGTGTTGAGGTTACAGGCACACTTGGTCATGCCCAGCTTTTTCAAAGGTGTTGGTGGTCTGAACTTGGGTCTTCGTGTTTGCTCGGCAAGCATTCTTCCCAACAGAACCATCTCCTCAGCGCCATTTTCCCCACCTTTTTCCCAAGCCTATTTCTCCCCAGTAAGATCCGGTATTACCCAAATAAGCAATACAAGGTTCTCTGACTGGCCTATGATCCCATTGCCTTATCCCAGGCTATCCTACAGCCTCATCACCATCAGTCCTGTGTAGCTCTGGCTTGCCTGGAACTTTCTCTATAGACCAGGCTGGCCTTGAATTTATGGAGATCCACCTGCTTCTGACTCCCAAACACTGTTCTGTACCACCACATCTGGCGAAGCTAAACCACTTATCAACTCCCCAAAGCATTGCTGTTTTCAGCCTCTCTGCCTCTGCTGCTGCCCTCTCTTCTGCCTAGAAATAAAACACTCCTTCAGTTTCTTACCCCTGGAGATGCCACTTGCCCCTTGAACCTCCAGGAAGCCACCCCAGACAGCTCTTGCCACTAAGCTCAGTCATGGACTCAGCGTGTGCCACCCCTTTGCTTTGTAGCATAGATTTATTGGCATTTGTTCATTTTTACTGCACTTTCCCTGCTGGCCGGAGCTGCTGGGACTCAGGAGTTATGGCTTATTGATGTCTAGTAGCCCCAAAGTGTCCCTAGACTTATTCACTGCCATCACCCAAGCCCATGAGGGTGTCTAGCAGCTTTATACTAAGACAACAGGGGGTCCAGCAGAGGGCACAGCAGAGCCTAGGAGGGCAAAAAGGTAGACTCTAGGTCAGGCAGGATGAGGCAGGAAGTGCACTCCTGAGCCCAGTCAGACCCCGCCCAAATGATGACTGGCAATACACCCTGGTCCTCATTATCTCGTTTATTGCAAGTTGAAGCAGAGTTTTAGGCATAAAAGTGTGCGGATATTGACATGCAGGGGACCACAGGCACATTCAGTGGCAAGCAAGGGCTGGCCCTCTCCGTGCGTCACCTCTCACTCCCCTCACACAGGGAAGGCTGAGTTCTACTTGCCGAATTCGAAGGGTAGTGGTGCTCCAGGCAGCTAGCTCTGAAATAGCAGGATGGGACATGGCAGCTGAGGCAGCTGGGAGGGTAGTTCTCAGGAGACCTGGAGGTGCTGGGCTGTCAGTGGGTCCCAGCAGCGACGTTCTGTGTGAGTCAGAGCTAGCCCAGCCACAAGGAGGAGAAGAACCTGCATGGGTTAGGACCTGGGTGGCACAGGCTACAGTTTCACTCCAGAGTTACAAGCCCAAGTAGGAGGCCTCTGTCGTCTCAGACCACGAAGATTCCCGCCATGAAGATGATGGCTGACGTTGGAGCCCTCTCTGGTCAGAGCGGCCCAGGCGTATGAGGAGCATCCACATTTGTTCTCTGAACTTCACCCCCACAAAGGCATAGAGCAGTGGGTTGAGGCAGCAGTGCAAGTAGCCCATGCCCGAGGTGACTGACTTGGCCACGTCCACGTGGCTTTCTCGACCACAGTTTCGGGCCAAAACTCCCAGGTCCATGAGGATATCCACCAACACCACCAGGTGATAGGGGGTCCAGCAGACAGCAAAGGCCACCACCACCACCACCACTAGCTTTATGGCTCGTAAGCGCCTCTGGCCTCTGGAGACCAGCAGCACAGCCAGGATATGGGCATAGCAGTAGGCCATGACTACAAGGGGCAGCAGGAAACCGGCCACCAGCTGCAGGATACGCAGAGCCGTGTGACCCACCTGGGGAAAGTTGTACTGGCAGCGAGTGGCATTGAGGCGCTGATCATAGCTGGCTGACAGGAAGATGAAGTCTGGGAGGGCAAAGAGCAGACAGAGTCCCCAGACAACTATGCAGGTGAGGGCTACGCGTAGCCAGGGGTCCCTGCGGTAGATCTGGGTGGCATGCACTATGCTCAGATAGCGGTCAAAGCTTATGCAGTCCAGCAGGAAGGCCCCTGCGTAGAAGTTGATGTTAAAGAGGGCACCTGCCACTTTTCAGAGGCCAGAGCCGAAAACCCACTGGACAGCAGCGTCTACTGCCCATAGTGGCAGGGTCAATACCAGCAGTGCATCAGCCACAGCCAGGTGGAGCAGGAAGGTGTCTGTGCTGCTCAGGGCAGTGCGCTGGCTCAGTAGCACAGCAGCCACAGCCCCGTTGCCTAGTAGCCCCAGCAAAAAGAGGAGGCTATAGAGGGCTGGCAGGAAGGCTCTGTCAAAGTTCAGACTGAAGTCCTGTGTGCAGGGCGGGGAGTCAAAGACGCTCTCGTTTTCCCCGTAATCATAAGGAGAGGTACTGTTCTCCAGAAGAAAGGCAAAGTCCGAGGCATCTAGCACTTGACGTTCACTAACCTGCCCAAGGAAGGGGAAAGAGGGAAGGGAGGCCGTTCTCTGTAAAGGCCTGGCAACTGTCTTGCCCTTTGTGCCTTGTCATTTATTCTGATGAGTGTTTCCCTTAGCAATAGCTCTGTCAGGGTCAGACCCTGAGCTGTCACTTTCTTTCTCCTGGGCCCACTTCTCCTTAACTCCACCTACTGGGACAGTGATTCGTAGTCTCAAAGGCTGGCGACCCCCAGACCCTTTCTGGATGATCACACAGGCCAGGTGTCCTTTGCAGCAGGAGGAACGTCCTTCCAGGTCTGGAGCCTTCTATTCTCTTTCCCTTCCCTCTTGTGGCTTGTCTGCCTCAATATTGTGGCCACACCGGGATCAAAACCACCTGCCTCCCCAGGTGATCCCTCCCCACTTCAACTTCAGGTCCCTGGCCCTCCTTTCCCCCCTCAGCCCTTATCTGGAGACCCCAGCTTCCTGGACTCACAGAAGGCTTTCCTACAAACCCCTGTGCACCCTACGCACACCATGCACACATGTATACTCCCCGTCCCCTACCCAGAGGCTTTTGCAGCTATGTCGGCACCCACTGAGCTCCCCAATAGGAAGGTCTCCCCAGGCTTATTTCAACCTCTTGGGCTCAAGTGAGCTTTCTGCCTCTGCCTCCTAGGTAGCTAGAACAATGTGGGTATTCCACTTCCCTGGATAGCCGGAATCCTCTTCACCCTTCACCTCATCCCAAACTGTCCCCGAGCTAGAGACCACCAAGGTTGAGTCTCTCCAATGTGACAATTGCTGGTGAGGCATCCAAGCCACAGAGGCAGGAGACATGCCTGCGGTTAGTGGCCAGGCTGGGTTCCTAAATCCCACTAATGCACTCATTCCATGTGGCTTCCTCAACTCTCTGGTGTCCCTGCCTGGGCTGCGGGCCAGTCCAGACTTGTCCCTGGCACAGAAGCTTGGCCACTTGATACTGTAACGTAGCTGAGCTGAGCAGCAGAACTTACCTCAAGGTACATGGTTAGGCTGGCGCTCTGGCTGCGGCTGCTGGGGACAGGTCGCGTGCTGCCTGCTTCTCTGCTTTGGCACTTGTGGTTGGGAACTTACAGTGAACAGAGGAAGTGAAGACTTCACGGCTCAGCACTGCCTCTTCCAAAGGGTTATCTATCTACATCAGCCCTCCACCGGGTCCCTCTGCTGCTACTCCTGTGGTCAGGTGAACACATCTGGAAGGAGTTAGCCAGGAACCTCAGACTGCTACCAAGTCTGCAGTTCTGGTCCTTCTCAATACCATGCACCAACAACTAAGCATGTCTAGGAGCAGGCAGGAAGTGTGATTTGATGGCAGTGACTGGAGAGGGGAAGCCCACCTTCCGAGGGTACCTTCTCCCCAGCAAGTCTGGGACTGGAGGCTCACTAAGACTGGGTTAGAGTGGGGTGTGTCGGGAATACTGCTGTCATCGCTGCATGGGAAGGGAGGAGGTCTCCAGGAGCAGCATGCCACCTCTTCCTGATTTGGGGATGGCTGCCTCTGACCTGGCATGGGTGGACACATATAAAACCGTTATGGATTATAATAAGCTGCGTCATCCAGAATGCCCTATAGTGTCCGGATCAGGTGGAGGTGGTCAGAGCACACTTGGGAACTGGGAAATACATGATAACGTAGTGGGTCGCAGCTGGAACTGCGCGGTGCAGACCAGCGGTGCAGCTGACAGGGCTACAGGCTGTCAGAAACATTGGCGTTCCATCTGGTGGCAGAGCAAGAAAGGCTGGGCCCCAGGGAAGGGTCTGGGGTGGCTGGGTGGGGGGAGGCTCTTGGAGGAGAGAGGAGAGGTCTGAAGCCACACAATGGGGAAGTGGAGGGCAGTCCTGGGGCCAGGTGCAGGGACTGCTTCTGCATCACGCTTCTCGCTCATTGCTCAACAGCTTAGCCCATGTGCTGGTCGGTCTGGGGTTGTGTCCTCTCTTCCAGACCTATCTCAAAGTGGGTGCTCTGAAAAGGATGTGAGCACTCATAGAATTGTTGGTGTTTTGGTTCCTTTGCGACAGCCTCAGTCTGTAGCCCAGCCTGGCTTTGAACTCACAGCAGTCTTCCTGGCTCAGCCTACGCTGGGACTATTGGTGTGCACCATGGCACACAGCATTTGGCAGGAGGGTGGGGTAGTTCACTGTCTTGTAAAAGGATAAACTGATGTATTCATCCAGCTGCAAACAAGTGGCGATCCACGTAGCTGTCACGAGGCTAAATGCAGAAGAACCAGTTCCTACATGGTGGAAGAGGCAAGTCAGAGAATAGTGTCTATACTTGGGTACTGGTTGTGTTCATTGTTGAAATCGTCACACAAAGCAACAGTCCGCATGCATCAGTGCTGGGTAATGGAAGCCAGGACTGTAGAATTTTTTTCAGGGTCTTTGTGACACTGGCTGAACTCAACAGGCTAGCCTCAAGCTCAGAGATCCACCTACCCCTGCCTCCTGCTTGCTGAGATTAAAGTTGTGAGCTACCATGTCTGGCTTAATGTAATTTTTTTTGAGAAAAGAACTGCGATGTAGCCCAGGCTAGCTTTGAGTTCATGACACTCCTGTGTTAGCCTCCCGAGTACTGAGATTACAGGTGTGAACCACCACACTGTGTTGACAGTTTTCAAGCAAACCGCTCCACCAATTCAGTCCACGTGTATGGACATGGCATGGCACCTGTCAAGAATCAATGCCCGTTCTCTTCCTGTGGACAGACAAGACACTTCTCTGAACTAGCCTGTCACCGGCAGGGCTCAAGTCAAAGGGAACTGAGGTCATAGAGGAGGTCATGAGCTGTGTGAACGGAGGGGACTAGGGGGATTCCTGAGGCCAGGACAGTGAGGATGTATAGGACTCCAGCATTTGACTACCTGTAGGGGCAGAGCAGACAGAAGCCTGGCAAACACCACAAAATCCCTTGTGTGCCCACAAGGACCACAGTTTTCCCATGCCTGTTTGTGGCTTACACAGAAGAGAAACATAACTGCAAAGATTATATATTTGTTCTTTCTTTCTTTTTTGCTTTTATTTATTTATTTATTTCTTTATCTATTTATTTATTTATTTATTTTGAGGCAGGGTTTTGCTGCGTATCCCTGGCTGTTCCAGAACTCATTCTATAGACCAGGCTGGCCTCGAACTCACAGAGATCTGCCCGCCTCTGCCTCCTGAGAACCGGGATAAAAGGTGTGCGCCCCCACTGCCCCGCTACTTGTTCATTTTCAAGGACTTAGTCTGCCATTGTGTTCCCTGTCCCAGTTTTGGCATTAAAGGGGACTTTTGCTTTATGAAGGAAGTGGTGGTGGAAATAGATGGTCATTTTAGAAATACCTTTTGTTGGCAGAAGCTGGCAGTCCAGTGTGCTGGTGTGTGGAAGTGCAAAGGGTCTAGGGAGCCCTGGTCTCCTTCCTGGGCCTCAGTCTCATTTGTCTAGGGGAAGATGATCCTCATCCCAGGGTGCTGGGAGGGATGCCAGACTGACAGTCAGGTGTGGAGAGCCTTCCTTTCTGAGGCCCAACTACCAGGCATCGGGATCAGGCCCTGATAGACCAGCTGGGGCCCTCGCTATTCTTGAGAGACCTGCGCAACTGCTGTGCAATGGGCAGAAGACTGAAGTTGTCTGGATTCCAGGCCCCATCCCACTGCTGTGACCTTGGAGAGATCAGAACAAAACCCAGGCAGTGCCCTCAGCAGAGTTGCTCTAAGATTAGCTGAGGTAACCACAGGCTTGCGCAGCTAGGCCTTTAGCGCTGGGAGGGCTTAGTACAGGTCCGGCTGAGAGCTCCACGTGAATACCAGAGCCGCCTGGAACCTTCCATACCAAGAGAGCCCATGATAGAGGGTAGTAGCTTATGAGGCATGTAAGTGTGGCTTGGGCCAGGGCCAGAGGGCTAGTCCTCCATAAAAGTGGTCCTTGGCCTTGATTTACAGAGGGGGCCCTGCCAGTTCCAGCCAGATTCCCTGACTGTCCAGCTGTGCGACTCCGGGAAAGCGGTTCATCTTTCTGCTTCAGTTTCTTTGTCTGAAGAGTGGGTCTAAGGATAGCATCCGTTTGGTGGGGCTTTCCTGTGAACTGTACACCCTATGCGTGGAAAGTTTGTGCCAAAGGTGGATGCCCAGTTAGGAGCTTGCTCCTATGCTTCTGGTGCCAAACCAACTTCCAAGCCTCAAAATTGCAGAGCTGGGGGCTTTGTCCATTGTTTGCAGCTTAGATAGTCTGGAAGATTCCTGTGTCACAGAACTGAACCAAGCCCTCACCTGGCCCCAAGACTAGGTCAGAGCCAGCTACCTAGCCAAAAGCTCACAGCCTGTGTTCTGGTCTCTGGGCCCTCCCTCTTCTGCAGCAGGGAGGGCCGAGGAGGAAGTTAGTCAGAGCGAAGCTGCCTGGGGCCTCAGCAGTGGTCAAGGTGTGAAATGTGCACCTGGCTCGTCTCTGCTTCCCCTCCCCCTGTTGTTTTTCATTCTTTCACACCTCTGAGCTGTGGTTTGGTGAGCTAGGAGGCTGGGAGATAAGACACCCTTGTGCCCAGTCCCTCACAGGAAAGAGGGCCCCTACACTAGGAACAAGGGCCATTTCCTTCTGTCCTCCAGCCTCCTGCTTCACCGCCTCCTGAGGTCCTCATAACAGACCCCTAGCCAAGCTCCCAAAAGCTTCCGAGCAGCCGCAGTTGCCAGCCCCAAGCCGCCATGAGAGCCTGCCTAGGCAAGACCAGAGATTGTTGAAATGTCTGGGCACTTTTATCTCACACTCCTAGGTCTTGAGGCTTTCTTCCCTTGGCCCCAAATTTCCCAAGGGAAGGAACACTCAAGTCACAAGGAGGCCCAGGGACAAGGCCCAGGGTGGAGTGTGTGCCAGGTCCTTTCCTCTGCCCATAGTAGCGCAGGGCCCAGGGACTACGTGGGTCAGGCATTTGGCAGCTGTGCCAAGGCTGATTCTACCTTGGGAGCTAGATGAACCCCAGCAGGGTGATATGAATATGTGACGTTTGTTGATAATTTTCTCTCAGGGGCTGTGCTAAGTGCTTTGCTATTGTTATTGTGTTAGGTTTGACATAAAGTCTATGTAGCCCAGGCTGGCTTCGCACCACTGTTAGGTCTCAAACCCTCCAAAATGGCACTGATTGTGTCCCCAAATAGCAGTCTGGGTTCAGCTCAGGCTGGACTCTGACAGGGTAAACAGAAGAATTTCTAGTGGGTAGTCAAAAGCTTGGACTCAGCATTCCTCGGAGAACCATTTCTGTTGTCAGGAGGAGCCATTATATTGCCTTCCTCTGGCAACCTCTGCAAATGGGGTCTCTGAGTCCCTGTTACCACACACCTGTAGCTCACGCGGGTTCTTATTACCACACACCTGTAGCACATGTGAGTCCCTGTTACCACACACCTATAGCTCATGCGAGTCCCTGTTACCACACACCTGTAGCACACCTGAGTCCCTATTACCACACACCTGTAGCACACGTGATTCCCTATTACCACACACCTGTAGCACATCTGAGTCCCTATTACCACACACCTGTAGCACACGTGATTCCCTATTACCACACACCTGTAGCACACATGATTCCCTATTACCACACACCTGTAGCACACGTGATTCCCTATTACCACACACCTGTAGCACATGTGAGTCCCTGTTACCACACACCTATAGCTCATGCGAGTCCCTGTTACCACACACCTGTAGCACACGTGATTCCCTATTACCACACACCTGTAGCACACGTGATTCCCTATTACCACACACCTGTAGCACATGTGAGTCCCTGTTACCACACACCTATAGCTCATGCGAGTCCCTGTTACCACACACCTGTAGCACACCTGAGTCCCTATTACCACACACCTATAGCACATGTGATTCCCTATTACCACACACCTGTAGCACACGTGATTCCCTATTACCACACACCTGTAGCACATGTGATTCCCTTTTACCACACACCTGTAGAACACGTGATCCCTATTACCACACGCCTGTAGCACACGTGATTCCCTATTACCACACACCTGTAGCACACGTGATTCCCTATTACCACACACCTGTAGCACACGTGAGTCCCTGAAACCACACACCTGTAGCACACGTGATTTCCTATTACCACACGCCTGTAGCACACGTGATTCCCTATTACCACACACCTGTAGCACACGTGAGTCCCTGAAACCACACACCTGTAGCACACGTGATTCCCTATTACCACACACCTGTAGCATATGTGATTCCCTATTACTACACACCTGTAGCACATGTGATTCCCTATTACCACACACCTGTAGCACACGTGAGTCCCTGAAACCACACACCTATAGCTCATGCGAGTCCCTGTTACCACACACCTGTAGCACACCTGAGTCCCTATTACCACACACCTGTAGCACATGTGAGTCCCTGAAACCACACACCTGTAGCATATGTGATTCCCTATTACCACACACCTGTAGCACATGTGATTCCCTTTTACCACACACCTGTAGCACACGTGAGTCCCTGAAACCACACACCTGTAGCACACGTGATTCCCTATTACCACACACCTGTAGCACACGTGATTCCCTATTACCACACACCTGTAGCATATGTGATTCCCTATTATCACACACCTGTAGCACATGTGAAAGCCCCATGCTAGCTTCCTGACTCTTCTCATCTCCCCCAAGCTGCTCTAAATTTCTCGGCTGTTCTAGCTTGCACACCTCCCTCCAAGCAGCTACTCACCCTTTATAACTAGCAAGGCTGTCCCCACCTTTTTGCTGCTTTCCCTGTCCCTAAAAGGTAGCCATGTAACTTTGGACCTGCCCCCCTCAACTGCCTTTGGTTATTCTCTTCTCCCAAGAGGTAGCCATGTAGCTTTGGACACCCCCAAATGCCTTTGGCTAGTCTTTTTCCCATGAGAGGTAGCCATGTAGCTTTGGACACCCCAAATGCCTTTGGCTAGTCTCTTTCCCATGAGAGGTAGCCATGGCTACTTTGGACTTCCTCAAGCACCCTTTCTTTTTCCCACTCATGGAGTGGTTCCGTTCAGTGGTTTCATCGCATACAACCACCTAGCTGGCTCAAGGCATATGTTTTTGCCAAAAACTTGGTTTGTAGTCCTGCATGTGAGATTTTCTTTTTCTCACCAGTGGTGAGGGACTCATTTTCCTTACGCCTTTTCAATCTTCCCTGTCTTTCTAGTCTGTCTCATCTGAACTCTCTGAACTGCTGGAAAATGACTCAACTAATGAAAGCTAATTTCCTACAGTTCTAGCAGAGCGTGGTATTAGCCTCGGGGGCTCTGTGCATGGAGCTGCCACACCAGCTCTGTGTCTAGCACAATTGAGCTCATATTTCTCCATCCAGGCGGAAATCATCTGCATAGGCACAGACATCAGGGCTGTCTCTGCCAGAGCCCAGCTGTCCCTGTGGGGCAGTTTGGTAGGTATATGGTAAGTAGGCCCACAGATTCGGAATCAGGCGGAGTTGTCTTACTGGCTCTCCCATTTACTAGCTGCATAACCACGCATAGGAGATTTTGCCTCCCTGTGTCTTATTTTTTCCCTCTGGGTTGAAAAAGAAAAATATACTGTTTGTCTGTATAAAGGTACTCAGGACAGTTGCCTGGCAGTCGGTCCCAGGCTCCTCACCTGGTTGTGGCTGCTCAGCTTCCTACCAGAACTGAACACAGCCAAGAAAACAGCTTCATTTGCCTTGAGTCGCCATATGCTAAAGAATCAAAGCCTAGGTCTTCTATGAGTTTGGAAGTGAGAAGGACTTTGACCTTGGGGCCTGAGTGCCATCTTGAATCCTCACACTCAAGTTTATAGGTGATGGGTGGGTGGTCCCTCCAGACAGGGTGCCTGACAGATGTCAGGTCAGCTAGATGCCAAGTGCAGTAAAGGCAAAGCCCAGAAACTTGGCCTTGCCCCTGGAATCAGGACTAAAATGGAACTTGAGGGAAAGCCCAGGAGACCTCAACTCTAGATAAAGAACTACAGGGCAACCAAGGAATACCAAGTGTGGGAGACATCAGAGCTCACCAACTGGTTATCCAATACTAACTGGTCAGCCCTGAAAACATAACATGGAAGTAACATTACATCAAGTAGGTTGTACTTATATATTTGGGAATATATGCACACACACACACACACACACACACACACACACACACACACACACACACGTCTTCAGAAAAGCTCAATATATGTTCTGTTCTTTAGAGACAGGAAACAAGCCCCAAAGATTCAGTTAAGTTGCAGGGTCCACAGCAAATAAATCTCAGAACCAGGATGTCAAGCCAGGCTGGCTTCAAAATCCACCCCTACCCAGCCTTTCCGGCTCTGACCAGGGAACACACTTCATCTGGTGAGCACTTGCTTTGAAATCCAACAGGGTTTGAAAAGCCTTTTATGCGAATTTAGGATGAGTAGAGAGCCCTGAGTGCCCTGCCTGGCATGGGGTGCTGGGTGGGGCATTACTGCTCACCATACAAATCCCCAACGGGGGCCTGGGCCACAGCCAAAGCAGTCCCTTTCTGGAATCAGGAGAGCTCCTCCTGACTGCCACACTCACAGAGAGGATAGAATAGGAAGAACAAGAGATGCTGGAGTGGGAACCGGAGGTGGTTACCAAGGAAACCAGCAATGTGGTGAAGCTCAAAACTGAGCCTGGCTGGTTGGGGGAGGGGGCGGAAAAGAAAAAGGAAATTATATTATTTAAAATTCAAGTTGCTTTGGAGGATGGCTTAGGACAGCTCCCCCTGCCCCCGCCCGCACACCTGGTGGCTCTCAGATTAATTTTCAGCTATTTGCTAGTGAATAGAACAGTGATTTCACGTAATTACCCCGAATATTATAAATCACAATGTCTTCTGCTCTAGCTGAGAAAGGGCTCACATGGGAAGACGAGTAGGAAGGCAGGGCATGCTGGTATGCTAGCATGCCTGCAGTCCCAGCACTTGGGAGGTGGCAGGAGGCTCAGGAATTCAAAGGCACCCTCAGCTACATAGTAAGTTTGAGGCTAGCCTGGGATCCATGAGACCCTATGTCAGAAATTTAAAAAAAAAGGAAATGAAAGAAGGGGGATAAAAAAAGCAGGGAGTGAGCGAGAGAAAAGGGGTCAGGAAGAAACGTGAGTTGGGTGCGGAGGTGTACACTCAAGAGGCTGAGGTAGGACGATTTCAAGTTCTAGGCCAGCCTGGGTTACATGGCCCAGCTTGGAAGAAGGTAGGGCTAGGAAGGTGAGTTTTGGGTGTGTTAGCTGAATCAAGAGCAGAAGGGAAGGAAGAGAAGCTGACTTAGGGATGAATCCGCAGGATGGTGATTGACCCTGGCCACGCTCTGCCGTTAGCCGTCTCCAGGCACACTTGCCATCCCCTGCGATGGTCCATGATCTTGCTCTTACAGTGAAGCAAACTAAGACACAGAGAGCGTCCTTTTTAGATTTAAGCACGGGCATTTGGAGCTAGAGACAACAGAGAGTGATGCTTCTGTGTCTTCACAATGGCTCTTCATGTGGCTTTCTAAGTTACATTACTCAAAGGATGCGATTTACAGTAAGGGTTATGCATGAAGCAAAATTGAAAGGTTAAGTAAAAGTATATGGTTTACTAGGGGCCCAGAGAGATAACTCAGTGTTTAAGAATGCAAAGGACCTGAGTTTAATTCCCAGCATCCATGTCTGACAGCTCATAGCTGTCTGCAACTCCAGCTCCAGGGGATCTGAAACTCTCCTCTGGCCTCCTAGGGCATAAACTTGCACATGACACACACATATAATTCAAAATAAAATAAATCCTTTCAAATGGATGTAGTTTACTTATTTCACTCATCTTAAAACATTTCCAGCCAGGTGGTGGTGGCACATACTTTTAATCCCAGCACTTGGGAGGCAGAGATAAGTGGAGTTCGAGGCCAGCCTGGTCTACAAAGCCAGTTCTAGGACAGCTATGGCTGTTAGATAAATTCTGTCTTGAACCCCCCACCCCCACCAAAAAAAAAACAACCAAAAAATAAAAACAGCCATTTCCTTGAGGCTGCTGTAGGAAGTTCTGAGTGTGTGAGGTACTGACTGTGTGCTGTTGATAAGGCATGACCACGACCAGGACCCTGGCCTCCGATCCAGATGGAAATGGCAAAAGCTTCCTCTGGATCACGTGTGGATTTTCTGTTGTTGTTTTTCGAGATAAGTTTTTTTTGTTTGTTTTTTCAAGACAGGGTTTCCTTGTGTAGTGCTGGCTGTTCTGTAGACCAGGCTGGCCTTGAACTCAGATCTGCCTGCCTCTGCCTCTGCCTCCGGAGTGCTGGGATTACAGGTGTGTGCCATTACTGCTGGGTTCCATGTGCCCATGTTAATAGTGTGTGCAGAAAATGTCCAGAGTAGCTTTCTCCCCACAGAGATGTTTATGGCCTGAAGACAGCTCGCCTACAGAGCCTGTTCCTACTGAGATTGATTAGCTAATCCTACCCCTTGATCCAGCCGGCTACCACAAAACCTGCCTCTTTGTTTATCTGTATGCAATAACCTTGTCTCTTTGTTTAACTGCCTATAATAAACACCACATGCTTGGTGAGGTTTCTCTGAGAACCCAGACCACATAATATTAGCTGTCTGTCAGAGTGTCCTTCTGTGTCTTTTCTTCATTCCCTTGCCATCCCTGTCAGGTCTGTCCCTGGAGCCTTGCTGGACTCTGAAGACTGGGAATGGAGCTCAGTTGATACAAGAGCTCTTGCTTAACAGGCTTGAAGCCCTGGCTTCAGTCAGGACAGTAGAAACTGGGTCTGGTGGTACAGGCCTGTAATCCTAGCGCTGGACGCAAAGGCAAGAGGATCAAAAGTTCAAGATCATCTTCTAGTTCGTCACAAACTCAAGGCTAGCCTGGGCTATTAGAGACCCTGTCTCAACAACAGCAACAATTCATTTTCTTTTGTAAATGAAATTGTAAGGTTTTTGTTTGTTTTGTTTTTTGAGACAGGGTTTCTCTGTGGCTTTGGAGCCTGTCCTGGAACAAGCTCTTGTAGACCAGGCTGGCTTCGAACTCACAGAGATCTACCTGCCTCTGCCTTCCGAGTGCTGGGATTAAAGGCATGCACCACCACCACTGGCTTGTAAGGTGGTTTTATGAGGTTCTTTTGAAAGACCCTCGACGAGGACCTCTTTTCGGGAGGAGACCTCCCCAACGCCAAGGAACAGGCCGAGACTGCACGGATGCAAATCGCAAGAGGTTTATTGAGTAGACACAGGTACCTGTGGGCAACAAGATCTCTTGGAAGATTTTGCGCACCTGCCAACTGGAGGGCGGGCTTTTTATAGGGAAGAGCAAAAAGCAAGTTTACAGAAGCAAAAGCATGGTTATCGGTCGACCGGAATGAGGCGGGGGCATGAATGGTTTCCTCTCTCAGCATGGGTGTCAGCAAGAAGCAAGTTTACAGAAGCAAAAGCGTGGTTATCGGAATGCGGCGGGGGGGGGGGGGGCATGAAAGGTTTCCTCTCTCAGCATGGATGCCTGGCAACAATCATCCTGTTCCTATCTTATAGCTAACCTGCTTTGTTGACATCCTATCTTATTGACATCTTGCCTTGCAGTCTTCCTATCTCTATCTCCTGCTCTCTCAGGCACATGGGATGTTCTTACAGGAGCAGGCTGGCTGCTGATCCGGAGATTTTTTTAAAGCAAACAGGACGTTCCCCCGGGAGCATGCTAACTACGGGTTTTGAGGAGGGGGTCTGTAGGGTCTTTCACTTTGTTTAGGTTTTGGTGTGAGAGGACTTAAATTAGTAGAAACCACAGTCCTTCTATTGTTCTGAATATCCCTTTGTGATGCTGTCCAAGTTTCATTTGCTGTGATGAAATACCTTGCCATAATCAGTGAAAGAGAGAAAGGAATTTAGTTTTAGCTCCTAACTCCAGCTTATATAAGTCCATCCTAACAGGGAGTCACAGGAGCTTGAAGCAGGGAGAATGAATGCAAGCATGCTCGCTAGTACTCAGCTCGCTTTCTCCGCTTTTATACAACCCAGAAGAAGCCAAAGCTAGGGGATGGCACCACCCACAATGGACTGGATCTTCCCACATCAATTAAGACAGTAATCAAGACATTTCCCACCCCCAGAAACACCCACAGACCAACCTTATCTAGAAAATGGTTCATTGAGAGACTCTTCAGTGTGACTCTAGAGTGTGTCAAGTTGACAATTAAAACTGATTGCCACAGATGTCTTTAGGAAAGTATACATCTCTGGAGTGGACAAATTTGCCTTTGTCAGTTCTGTTGAAGTCAACTCATACCAGCAGAAATGCAAGCTAGATGGGCTGGAAAGATGACTCACTCAATGGTTAAGAGCACACATTGTTCTTGCACAGGACACGTAGGATGGTTTGATAAACCAGCATGCATCAGGCAGCTCACAACTACCTGTAACTCCGGTTCCCGAGGATCCGATGTCCCTCTGACTTCCTCCTCATACACTGACATACACATAGTATACATAAATAAATAATAATTTTTTAATGCAAACTAGATCCCAGGACCGAGGGCCTTTCTTTTATTTTGGTTTGTCTCCCCCCCCCCCCCCCCATTCTCACAACAGTCTCACATACCCCGGGCTGGCTTCAAACTCCCTGTAGCAGGAATAATAAAAACTCAGAGACAGATATTAGGGTTCAATCTAAAGA
Organism: Microtus oregoni; assembly: GCF_018167655.1. Classification (NCBI taxonomy): domain Eukaryota; kingdom Metazoa; phylum Chordata; class Mammalia; order Rodentia; family Cricetidae; genus Microtus; species Microtus oregoni. The sequence goes on along the minus strand of NW_024544710.1, from coordinate 4,066,455 downwards.
TCAGAAAAGCAAAGCAGCCAACCACTGGCTCTTATCTCTACCTTAGACCAAAATGGGCGATCCTGCCTCCATGAATACGCAGTCTGAGATTGAGAGCTGTCTCCTGCCATTTTATATTGCTCTCTAGTGCTGGGATTAAAGGTGTGCACAACTACCCACCCCCCAGCCTCTATGGCTAACTAGTGTGGCTGCTGGGATTAAAGGTGTGCGCCACCACTGCCTGGCCTCTACAACTGACTAGTGTGGCTGCTTTGCACTCTGATCTTCAGGCAAGCTTTGTTTATTAAAGCACAAATAATATACCACTATAATTCCTGATGTAGCCAAAGATGACCTTGAATTTCTGATGTTCTTGCCCCCACTTTCAAAGTGCTGGGATTATAGATAAGCATCACTGTGTCAAGCTATTTTCTCAGTCTTTCTGTCTGCCTTAGGGACAGCAGTGTAGCTCCTGCCACACTACATGCAGGATCTGTCTTCACTCTCCAGGTTCACCAATTAGGAAAAGTCAATGGTGACACCTGCCACAAGACCAGATCAGTGCTATGTCCAGTTGTCATCAGAGAGGCTTCCTCTGGTAGCAGGTGGGAGCAGATGCAGAGAACCACAGCCAGATATTATGTCTAAATTGAAATCTAAATCAGAAGTTGCCATTGAGTCCCTCCCCTCGGAGGTTGGGAAACACAGTGGAAGAAGGGGAAGAAAGATTGTAGGAGTCAGAGGGGGTGGAGAACACCAGGAGAACATGACCTACCTAATCAACTAGGTAGGGCTCATATGGGCTCAGAGACCAAAGCAGCAATCTTGGGGCCTGCATGGGTCTGTACCAGGTGTAATGATCTGTTCTGTCTCTTTAAGAGACAAGCCACGCCCACTCCCTCCCCCATCTGCTGAGGCAGGCCGATTTTCCTTCCTGCTTGCAGCCTGAGTCTCTTTCCCCTCTCCCTCTCCAAGAGGCAGCTTCTACTTTTCCCCTCCTATCCATGTCTGTCTCTCGCTGGCTGTGTGTCTCCCTGCCCAGGACCAGCCACCACTGGGGGACCTGCAGCCACCCCTGCCAGGGACTGGCTGCTCTCAGGACCCCCTGCCCACTGCCTGCTGCCACTTGGCCCGCTGCAGCTACTTGGGGATCCTGCAGCATTGTTATTAATCCATTTCATTGGTGCCATGCTGCAGGATCCCTGGTGGCTGCAGCATCAGAAACACTGCAGGTCCCTGAGTTGGGGCAGCCAGTGGGCCCCAGAGCAGCCAGTCCCAGGCAGGTCTCCATAGGTGGCTGATCCCGGGTGGCGGGTGAGAGACAGATGGATAAGCATGAAATGCAGAGTGAGGTTGGATATTTATTAAGTGGGTTATGGAAGGGAAGAGGGAGAAGGAGAAGATCAGAGAGAGGGAGGGGGAGAAGGCAAAGGAATGAGACTCAGGCTGAAAGCAGGAAGGAAGATCTGCCTGCTTCAGCAGATGGGGAGGGAGTGGGCGTGGCTTGTCTCTTAAAGAGACAGAACAGATCATTACATCAGGTTCTCTGGGTATATGTTGTGGCTGTTAGCTTGGTGGGACTACTAACTGTGGGAATGGGTATGTGAGTATGTCTCTGACTCTTGCCTGCCCTTGGGACTCTTTTCCTCTTGTTAGGTTGTTCAGCTTCGATGTAAGGGCTTTTGCTTTGCCTTATTGTATTTTGTTTTGTTTCTCTTGGAAGCCTGCTCCTTTCTGAAGGGAGATGGAGGGAGAGTAGATTGGGGAGAAGGTGAGGTGGGGAGGGATCTGTGAGAAATGCAGGGAGGGGAAACTGTGGTCAGGGTATATTGTATGAGAGAAGAACCTATTTTTAATAAAAAAATAAAGTTAAAAAGAGAGAAAAATCAATGTTTAGCCTCATTATGCACATTAGGAACAAAAACAAAGTAACTTCCTCCTGGGTTGGTTTGACCAAGAGGGAACCCAAATTTGAATTCTCCATGTCTTTCCCTATGTCTTCCATCTTTCTGTAGTTGGTGGTTTCTGGTGTGTCTGTTCTGTGATCCAGATCTGTCTGTTTCTGTGTGTTGTGCCTGTTGGTCTGAATCTGCACCTGTCCTGAACAAAGGGCTTTGCTCTGTGTTTATTGACCAGCACAGAAACCATGGCATGGGAATGAAGGATTCTTTACAGAAATCTTTCACAGAATTTTTACAAGGGACTAAGTTACCCTCACCTTACCCAGAAGAGCATCCATGAACACAAACTGATGCTTTCAGCCTATCCACATGGGGCTCTCAACATTCCTGGTGTATTTGTTGGACAAGGTTGCTTTTCAACCTGTTGGCTACTTTTAGCAAATGATTACACACATATATAATATTCTGGGTCAGGGACATAAAAGAGAACATAACTCAAGATTGCAGCTATGCGTTAGCTTTGGTTGTAAAAGCTGATTGCATGGGAATTCCCAGGCATAGTCAGGTTGGTTACATTGTTCTCTTAAAGGCAGGTTAAACTTAAGCTGGCTGGGTGCACAGTTGGCTAGCAGGTTAAATATATAGCCTTAAATGATCTCAAGGCCTATTATGAACTTGACTACAGTCTGGCAATAGTTCAGTCTCTTTGGAGTTAAGAACTATTGTCAGAAAAATGTGTCCCCGCAGTGTTAATCTCCAGCTTATTTGGCAAAGCATTTTCTCTTTCTCACCAAAGCCCATTTCTGCTCCTTTTCATGATGTCAAAATGTAAGGTGTCTGCAGGACACATCTCAGCAGATGTCAGTGAACACCAGTCAGAACATGGAAGTTGGCTGCTGGCCTGTCCATCAAGGTCCTCCATGATCTGGCCCCAGTTGCCTGCCCAGCATAACTCCCCACTTTGCTCTCTACCCCCTCTATTCTACTCACACTGGGCTCCATGGCACTGGAAACCTGTCCCTATATTCCACTGCTTGGTTGGTGTCTGTTTCAGTCCCACCAGCTCCTCAGAACTCAGAGATACAGTTCAGAGCCTCAAAGACACAAGCAGTTGCCTTAGATGGACTCTGTGGCTTTGTTCAAGAGCCAAGTGTGATAGGGCAAGCCAGAGGTGAGGAGACCCAGGGGAGGAACAGGCAGTTTCAGTACTGTATACTGCACTGTGGGGCAAGTCCCTTGACTAGAAGTGCCTTTGCCATCTGATTTTCTGCTTTCTAGCTTTTGAACGCTCTCATTCCTTTATTCTTCTGGGTATCAGCAAACAAAAATAGAAAGACCAAGTCAGGTTCTGTGAATTACTCTGTCCTTGCAGGAATGAAGATATTCTATGGAGACATCTGTGCCTCTTCCTTTGACTATCAGAAATTGTAATTTCCCCAGGAATTTTATGATGGGAGAAGGAAAAGGCTGAAGCCTGGAGCCAGTCAAAGGGACAGGAGATAGTCTTGTAGACAGAGATTTCCCACAGTCCTGATGACTTCAGATCACCCTGCAGGGGAGGTTGGAGGGAACCAAGTGAGTGCTTGTCTGTAGACTTTCTCTGTTCTGCCGTCAGTTCCCAAATAACCACACAGAGACTTATTAATTATAAATGCTTAGCCAATAGCTTAGGCTTGTGACTAACTAGCTCTTACAGCTTAAATTAACCCATATTTTTTAATTTATGTGCTGCCATGTGGGTCATGGCGTGTTACCTTATTTTCTGCACATCCTGCTTCCTCTGCATCTGGCTGGTGATGTCACTTTTCTTCATCCCCACTCTTGTCCTCAAGTCCCACCTAACCTCCACCTGCCTAGTTGTTGGCTAGTTAGCCCTTTATTAAACCAATGAGAGCAACACATATTCGCAGTGTACAAAAAGACTGTTCCACAGCAAGTGTTGATGGGCAGAATCACACCTTGACCAGGACTTCTTAGTTATTCGTACCTCTGGCCTCCACTCACACCTAGACTTCGTATCAAGACCAAGGAAGGTGAACTTGGGGGTCACTGAACCTCTTTATTTGTCCTTCTTTCCAATGGTGCCACATTGATCCTCCTTTTCAGCTTCACACTTTGTCGGTTTAATTGACCTATTAAAATGCATGGCCCAGCCTAGCTTGTTGGGGGTGCCAGGGCTCAGGCTCTGACCCTAACAACTCCAGTAATAAACCAAACATAGGACATGTATGGCATGTAAGTTAATGAACTGTTTTTGGAGTCAGGCCTGGTATTCAGTCCCCATGTTAGTAGTTGTGTGGTCCTTGCTCTCATCTGCAAATATAAATCAGCTTGTGAAGTATCTGCCCTTGTCTGGTCACCCACTCTGGAATGCCCATCCCTCTCTATCCTTTTAACCTGGTTTACATCCCTCATAGCTTGCTTAACCATCTGCTGGCTGCGCTTATTTAGATCATTTAGATTTTGGTTTGGTTTGGTTTCATGCTGTAGCCTAAGTGGGCCTCAAACTCGCTATATAGGCCAGGTTGGCCTTGAACTTGTTGTGCTTTTTTTGCTTCAGCATCTGGAGGGATGGCATTACAGATGTGAGCCACAACCCCAGCTTCTGCTTGCTAAAACACAGACAAATAAAGGGGGAAAGCTGAGAAAGGAGATGAATTCAATGTGGCAGTATTGGGAAGAAGGACAAAATGGTTCACCCCTGTAAGATCCCACGACTTGACGACTTGAAGAGAGAAGGCCATTCCTTGCTACACCTTCCCTGGAACAGAATTATGAAGCTGTATTTGCTGTGGCCTAACAGTAGCCCCTGTTTATGGTCCTGACTAGTACCTGACTTTTCCCTGCTTCTTCCCTTCCCTTCCCTTCCCTTCCCTTTCCCCCCTTTTTTTTTCGAGACAGGGTTTCTCTGTAGCTTTGGAACCTGTCATGGAACTAGCTCTTCTAGACCAGGCTGGCCTCTAACTCACAGAGATCTGCCTGCCTCTGCCTCCTGAGTGCTGGGATTAAAGGTGTGCACCACCACCGCTCGACAAGATTATAATTTTATTGTGTGTGTGTATGTGTGTGTGTGTGGTGCTGGGAATGAAACATAGGATCTTGTATACATGCTTTGCTTTCAGATACCCATGATTTAGAGTTTTTATTTGTTTTTAGTTTTTGAGACAAGACTACACTATGTGGCTGGGCTAGTCTTGACCCAAGATTTGGGGCTTTTAAATTTCTATATTTCCAAAGCCTCAACTTTTGTTTTCCTCCAGCAAGGCTGTGCACCAACTGAACCTCCCCTAAACAGTGTTAGCAACTGGGGACCAAATCTTCAAAGTCTTAAGACTATGGGGGAAAATTTCACTCAAACCACGACAGCACCTTACCCCAAGGTGTAGTAGTATGGGGCGGCAGGGCTGCGTCCCCCACACCCGGCCGCCCACATGGCTAGCTTATGCTCCGAAATAACAACACACAAACTGTATTCTTTTAATCACTGCTTGGCCCATTCTCTTCTAGGCTAATTCTCACATATTAATTTAGCCCATTCCTAATCATCTGTGTGTAGCACCCCAAGGTGCGCTTACCGGGGAGATTCTAGCCTAGTCCATCCTGGGTCCAAGCTTCATCCCGGGAGCGGGGCATGGCGTCTCTCTCAGGCGTCTGCTCCCAAGAGAGCTGTCGAGTCTCTGAGCTCACTTCCTCTTCCTCCCAGCATTTTGTTCTGTTTACTCCTCCCACCTATCCTCTAACCAATAAAATGGGCCAGGGCAGTGCCTTTATTAGCCAATGACCTTCCTCCATCATTTCCCCTTTTTCGGTTTAAACAAAAAAAAAAAAGGATTTAACATAGCAAAATTACATATAAGAAAACAGTTATCAAGTAAAAGTTAAAATAATCTTTATCATAACTAAGGAAAACTATAACTATAACTAACTATTCTTAACTCCATCAAAGACTCCAGAAAGATATAATATTACCTAAGTAAACAAGAACTAAGAAACTTTTAAAACTCTAGAAATGACAGAGACATCTCGCTGCCTGGACAGTCACCCAAAGTTCCTCTGTACCGTTGGGGCATCCATCTTCAGCCTTCAGGCCCATGGTATCCAGCAGACATTTCCATAAAGCAGGAAAATTCAAAGTCAGTTCAGTCACTATCTGTTGTGTCCTGCAGAATGTCTCGCAGACTCTTTCATGAATCAGGAACCCCGAAAGATCATCTCACCTTAGGCAAGTTCAGTAGTCCTCTCTCTGCGGGTTCTCTGTTTCCAGTTTATGCAATAGTCCAGGCAAGAGCAGTTTCTTGCCCAAATGGCTATCAAACCCCATAAGGTGCCTCTTCGATGCCCATCTTCCTCTTGAAGTAGATTGGTGCTGCCAGGAGCAGAGTGTCTCATTGTCATGAAAAGTCCTCAGTTATTAAAACATTAAATGTCCTATTCTGTAATCTTTGAAAGACACGAAGAATGTCTATCTAAAATATATCTCTATATATCTAGAAAATCTAACTAACATGACTACAAGCTTTACTATTATTGATGATTATCCATTAACAACCTATATTTCTCAATTATACAGTACATATTTAAATGAACTACACAATCACAATACCTTAATCAAAATCAGAAACACTTATACATATAACAAAATTGACCTTAAATTTCTATCAATAAAGCAAAATCTATACTAATGTAAATTATTCATATCTATATCATATCCACCTTTAAATGTAAAAGGACGTTTATAAACCATATTCGGGAACATGGGCGCAGTTTTTTCTCTCCAAACTGCTTCCTGCTGAATGGGGGCGTCGTTAATTAGGTCTTTCATGGTATAACCTGTGTGCTAGTTTCATCTCAGTTGGCAGTTGAGCGAAGCAATTTTCTGAAGATGTTCACTGCAACCCTTCAGGAGGGCGTGGTCCATCATACCAAATCGGAATAGAAGAAATGAACAGCGTCTCATCCTCTGTGAAAACAAAATAAGAAACTCCTTTCCAAAGCATCATGTCCTTAGATCCAAATTTCAAAGTTAAGGCATCAAAATATCTATGTCGGATTAGTTCAGCAGCATTTATCAATAAATATCTTTTAGCAGCTGTTGCTTCTTCCTCAGCATTCAAACAATTCAAAGAGAGCATAATAGCATACAGTATCAAGATTCTCTGTGTATTTTCCATCTTTGTGCAGCTTTGTTTTAACCTCTATTTTGTTTATTTTTACTTTTAACTCTTTGCTTTTTGAGACAGGTTCTCTGTATCTTTGACCTGAAGTAACTCTGTAAACCAGGCTGTCTTTGAACTCTCAGAGATCCGCCTGTCTCTGCCTCCCAGGCATTCGGGATTAAAGGTGTACACTACTACACCTTGAACTCACAGAGATCTGTTTGTCTCTGCCTTCTAGGCACTGGGATTAAAGGCGTGTGCTACCACACACACAACTTTCTTCCTTTTTTTTGTTACTTTAAGAACTTTAAATTTTAGTCTGCATATATTTTTAACACACTTCAAACCATTTAGAAATTTTCTTTGTCTTTGAATCTCTCTTTACTATATATCTCTCTTTTTCTGACTACACGAGCCTTTAAATTACTGAGCAATATGGGTAGGATTAAAGGCGTGGCTTTGCCAGCTAGATCCAGTCCATTCCTTAGCTTTCCAGCCTCATGGCTGAGGTACTGGCTGTAGCCATGTTTACTGGATGGCATTTCAAGGTCCCTGCCAGCAAGTGAGCTACAACAGACAACACTCAAGTCCTCTCTCAGTAGCCGGCCCTCCTGCCTCAAACAGTCAGAGTTTGCCCTGGCAGGACAGCCCAGAAAGCCGGCATTTTTAAACGGCGCAGCTTTTTTCCTGCTACGGCTGAAAACCGAAAAGCATGCGCTCAGCTTTTCGTCAACACCGTTTAAGTGTTTCGTGGCAGGACTTCTTAATGAGCTGCAGGCTTTGCAGCTAAAGCTGAGTCAGGAAGCCTCTCTTAGATGAGGCGCTTGCTTGCCTCTAGCAAGCAGAGCAGAGCGAGTCTAGTTGCCATCAAACAAATCATAGCACTTTACTCCAAATGCTCTATTCAAAAGCTCTGTCTCCCGCAGGAACCAGACAGAGATCTCAATGGCGACACAGCCCCAGGAAGTCGCGCTTTAATATGACACAGCATTTTTTCTGCTACTGTTGCCGAATCAGGAAATCTCTCTACAGCACGCCACCAACAAACAGCAAAAATCTGTGTTAAACTCTCTCTCCCTTATTTTTAAGCCTTCTCAGGTTTTTTAAGTGGGTTTCGGCTGTCCACACGTCTGGGCGCCAACCTGTAGTAGTATGGGGCTGCAGGGCTGCGTCCCCCACACCCGGCCGCCCACATGGCTAGCTTATGCTCCGAAATAACAACACACAAACTGTATTCTTTTAATCACTGCTTGGCCCATTCTCTTCTAGGCTAATTCTCACATATTAATTTAGCCCATTCCTAATCATCTGTGTGTAGCACCCCAAGGTGCGCTTACCGGGGAGATTCTAGCCTAGTCCATCCTGGGTCCAAGCTTCATCCTGGGAGCGGGGCATGGCGTCTCTCTCAGGCGTCTGCTCCCAAGAGAGCTGTCGAGTCTCTGAGCTCACTTCCTCTTCCTCCCAGCATTTTGTTCTGTTTACTCCTCCCACCTATCCTCTAACCAATAAAATGGGCCAGGGCAGTGCCTTTATTAGCCAATGACCTTCCTCCATCACCAAGGGGCCAGTGTCATGAAGTAGTGTTAGGAAAATTTTGACTGCCAGGTGGTGGTGGTGCATGCCCTTAATCCCAGTACTCTGGAGGCAGATCTCTGAGATCCAGGACAGCCTGGTCTACAGAATAAGTTCCAGGACAGCCAGGGCTACACAGAGAAACCTTGTTTCAGAAAAAAAAGAAAGAAGGAAGGAAGGAAGGAAGGCAGGCAGACTTTGACCAAACACGATAATAAGCTGTCCACCTCTTATGTACTTAAAAATGAAAGGCCCCACAAGTGGTCCAGGAGATAAGATGTAGTCACTTCTCTCAACTAATGTAAAAGCCCCCTCTCCCTCTCAGGGGTGTGACTCTCTTTCTCTGGGAGCTCTCCCACTGTTGGTCAGTGCCTCAACTTTTAAGTCCTCATTCAGTAAATAAATGTTTATTTATACTCAATGAAGATTTTTTATCACTTTCTGTGTGTATGTTTATGATTAGGTACATGTGCATATATGTGCTCATGTATGTGGTAGCCAGAGGTCAACTTCAGGTGTCATTACCCAGGTGTTGTCCACCTTTTTTTTTGAGACAGGGTCTCTTACTGACCCAAAATTTACCTATGTAAACTAGCCCTGGGGATCAGTCTCTCTGCTTCCCCGTGCTCAAGGTACATACCACCATACCTGACATTTTATTTTATTTCAGTTTTTCGAGACAGGGTTACTCTGGAACTTGCTTTGTAGACCAGGCTGGCCTTGTACTCACAGAGATCCATCTGCCTCTGCCTCCCAAGTGCTGGGATTAAAGGCGTGCGTCCCCATCACCTGGTACATCTGACAATTTTTTCATGTACATTCTGGGGATGGAAAGCAGGTCTTCAGGCTTGCAAAGGCAAGTCCTTTGCCAGTTGAATGCCACCTCCCCAGCCATTTTGTTGCTTTTTAAAGAGAGGGCCTCTTTCTGTATTCAAGGCTAGCCTAGAACTTACTATGTGGCTCAGATTGGCCTTAAAATTGTGGCAATTCTCATGCACCAGCCTTTCAAGTGCTGAGATTATGAGTATGAGATTCCACACTGGGCTCAATGAGTTTTTGTTGATTGAGTTTGAAAATGGACAAATGCGTGAGTACGTGTTATAAATAGAAGCATTCAGCAACTCTTCTGCATGGAAATTCTGTGTGCCTGCAGTCTGGGAACTTGGTCCATGGCTGCTAGTTAGGACTGGACCCAGCATAGGGTCTTTTCTAGGGGCAACTAAGCCCCCTTTAGTTCATTGCATTAACTTCCTAAGGCTGCCATAACAAACGACCTCAAACAAGGCAGAATATCACCATGGAAACATTCACTCACAGTTCTGGAGGCCAGAAGTCCAAAATCAAGCGTTGGTGGGAGGTACATGTTCTCCTGAGTATTAAAATTCCAGACTAGATGCTGTTCAAGTTATGCCCACTTGCAGCCCCCTCCAGCTCCATTCTCATAGCTGATTCTGGAATTCCTTCTGCTGAAGATAGCCTGTCTATGAGTCTGTAAACAGACCCATAGGTGTTCGGGTCCCAGGAGGATGACAGACACCTCTCTCACTCCCCCACCAAAGGGTACAGATCTTAGGTTGCCAGACTCCCTGTGACATCAGAGGGCTACCAGTGGCGACGTATCCTTGGAGTCACATATTCCTTCCTTGGAATTCTGTCCCTCTCCCCCTGCTGCCGAGGAACTAGGGACAACCTGGCTGCAGGCTCATGCTGTGAAACCTCACCATTTCTCTGAACCCTTTAAGAAGGAACCCCCACTTTGCCTTGTGGGGATGAACTTTCCTCAGAGTCCCCACAGGAAAGTTGGCTGCCCATGGTGTTAATGACTCGTTTAATAAACTCCTTACCCAAAAGAACAATCCATTTCAGTATTGCCATTGAGCTCCCTAAACAAGACCTTCCTAGGGGAGGCCCATCCTGGGCTCCTTCCATCTCTCACTGCCTCCCTCCAGCTGCTGCTCCTCATCTTTACGATGACTGCCCTCTCCTCTCAATAGCACTTAAGGCCCATCCAGAAAATTCCAGAGGGTCCCGCCATCCCAAAGTCTTTAATGCCCTTTCTTTAGAATTTATTTTATTATTTTATGGGCATGGGTATTTTGCTTGCATGTATTTCTGTGCACCATATGCACGCCTGGTGCCCAGGGAGGCCAGAAGAGGGCATCAGATCCCCTGAAACTGTCATTATGGATGGTCATGGTGTGGTTCTGGGTGCTGGGAATGGAACCTGGATCCTTTGAGAGAAGCCCGTGCTCTTAATAGCTGAACCATTTCTCCAGCCACAAGATCCCATTTTTTCAAATAAAGTATAATTCGTGGTTTGTGGAGGTTGAGACCATGTATATGTTAGGGAGCCCATCCATGAGTGCCAGCCCGTTGTCAACTGCTCTGTATTTTTCCAATTCCTAGATGCTTACTGCAGCTTCTATTTTGAGAAATGGCGACTTGAAGGGAGTGGAATTGTAGAGGATAATGGGAGTAGGGATAGAATAGAGTTTAGAAATGAATCCCACATTTGCCAGGCTGGTTGCAGAATGAGAGAGGGGGGGCTGGGTATTGACTGAGCTCTGCTGATTCTTTTTGTGCGTCAAGGACCGGGACCACTGCAGACAAAGACATGGAGAGGCAATTATGTCTGACGGAGAGTAATGACTATACTGTGCTTCTTTCTGGGTCATTGGGCCCTGGGTCGGCTGTGTTTGGTGGCTTTCAAGAGCTCTCCAGGGAATTGTCATGCATATGGAGAACAGACAACCACTAGACAGTAGCAGCCTAGGAAAGACAATTTCACCACAGCTGTTCATGCAGATTATCTTTAAGAGTAGTAACAAAGTTCATAACGTTGACATCAATAATTAACCCTCTTGACCTTCTCGGTGAACGAATAATGAAGTAAAAGACCCAGAGGTGGTGGCTGCTAATAAGAGAAGGTGCTCTCTGTAGGTGCAGCAACTGGCATAGGCTCGCTGCCTGAGCAGACGGGGATGAGAAAGGGAAAGGGGCTGGAGATGATTTGGGCCAGAACCAGAGGACAGAAGTCATTCTTAAGTTTCTTCCCTGCTTGCCTGCAGCAGCACTACAATTGGAGAACAGATGATAGCACATGAAAAGGCACATGCCAGTTAACTGGGGGAGTTACAGCACTGTGAGACATCTTTTCCTGGGAGGTAGTGCCTCTTCTGACCTAGAGGTAAACAGAAAGACAAGGAAAGAAGCCCTGCTTTAGTTGATTCTAGATGTAGTAGGCACATATGTTTGAATACTTGGTCCCTAGTTGGTAGAACTGCTTGATAAGGATTACATGTGACATTACTGCAGGAGGTGTGTCCCTGGGGGTGGGCTTTGAGCTTTCAAAGCGCTCACCCATTCTCAGTGTATTCTCTCTGCCTCCTGCTCCACCACCATTGTAATGGTTGTTCTGTCTCTTTAAGAGACAAGCCACGCCCACTCCCTCCCCCATCCGCTGAGGCAGGCTGATCTTCAGCTTCTGGCTTGAGTTGAGTTCTCTTTCCATCTTCCTCTCGGGAGGCAGCTTCTGCCTCTCTCCCCACTTCTCCCCTTCCCCTGCTTCTGTCTCTCTCTTCTGTCTCTCCCCTCTCTCTCCTCTTTCTTCCCCTCCCACTCTCTCTCTCTCCTCTTCTCCCCTTATCTCTTCCCCTCCATAACCCCCTGAATCCAACCTCACTCTGCATGTCATGCCTATCCATGTCTCTGTCTCTTGCCCGCCCACCACATGTCTCCCGGCCGGGCAGCCATCTCTGCCTGGGACTGGCTGCTCTCAGGGCCCGCTGCCTGCTGCCACATGGCCCACTACCACCACTTGGGGACCTACAACATTTCTGCTGCCTCCAGCTGCCAGGGATCCTGCAGCATTTTTAGTTTTTCCATTCCAACCATGAACTCTGACCCCTGAAACTGTAAACCCAATTAAGAGCTTTCTTTTGTAAGTTCTCTTGGCCGTGATTTATTTTATTTTATTTTTGGTTGTCAAGACAGGGTTTCTCTGTGTAGCTTTGGAGCCTGTCCTGGAACTAGCTCTGAAGACCGGACTGGCCTCGAACTCACAGACATCCGCCTGCCTCTGCCTCCCAAGTACTGGGATTAAAGGTATGCACCACCACTGCCTGGCTGCCATGATGTTTTTTCATATCAAGAAAAAAGTAAACAGTGCAGAAGTTAGTACCAGGAGTGGGTGGGTGTTGCTAGGAAGAAGCCAACTGAGTCTCATTTGGGGGGGGGGGCTTTGGACTAGAAAAGTGGTTGAATGCTCTAGGCAGCACCTAGTAGGAGCTTGAAAGACAGTAATGCTGAAGTCGTGTGGGCCGTGGAGGACTAGCAAGAGGTTTCAGAGAGGAACAATATTAGCAGCTGGGCTAGAGATCATTCTTGTGATAGTCTGGCTGCTTTCTGCTCTTGTCCTAAAGATTTGCTGGAGACTATATTGAAGAGTAATGAATATCTTTTTTGGCAGAGGGGATTTCAAGACAGCCTAATATTGACTCTGTTATAGCAGTCACTCTTATGCAGGTCTCCAGTGAAAAAGATCAAGTCAATGAGGAGAAGGCCAGTAAGCGGCACTCCTCCATGGCCTCTACCTCAGTGCCTGCTCACTTTCTGCCCTGACTTCCCTGGATGATGGACCACAAGCTTTAAGAGGAAATACACCCTTTCCTTCCACAGTTGATTTTAGTCATGGTGTTTTATCATAGCAATAAAAATCCCAAGAATTGGCCAGGCGGTGATGGCACACACCTGTAATCCAAGCACTTGGAAGTCAGAGGCAGATGGTTCTCTGTGAGTTCGAGACCAGTGCTACACAGAGAAACCCCTTCTCAAGAAACCAAATAAGATGGGCAGTGGTGGCTCATGCCTTTAATCCCAACTCTCGGGAGGCAGAGGCAGGTGGATCTCTGTGAGTTCGAGGCCAGCCTGGTCTACAAGAGCTAGTTCCAGGATAGGCTTTAAAGTTACAGAGAAACCCTGTCTTGAAAAACAAATTAAAAAAAACACTGCATGATGTCAGTGTGGTTGGCAAGAGCCTAATATTTCATTACTTTAGAAGCAGATGCAGGATAATTCCATACAGTCTAGTCTATACTCAGTATTAGAGGTTTCAAAAAAAAAGAAAGAAAGAAAGAAAGAAACCAAATTAAAAAAAAAAACCCTAAGACATTTACCTAGTACCCAAGATTTGTGACTTTAAGTTTTACATTTTACATTAACACCCGCTCTCATCCCTAAATCTAAGCAATATACCCCTAAAACACCTTACAATTTTATTCACAAAATCCAGACATGGTGGCTTTGCATTGTCTCTAAACCTTGTAAAGTATAGCCTTTAAACAGCACAACATAGAAAACCACGGAATCATCGTGAAGACACCTAAATGTGACTCTCTCCGGAAGCCTGCACTGATTTTTTCATGTGTAATACATTTTCTTTTCTTTTTAAAATATTATTATCGAAGTTCAGCCTCAGTTTAGGCTTGCTTCTAACTCACTTTTTTTTTTACATTTTTAATTGACATTTATTGAGCTTTACATTTTTTTCTCTGCTCCCCTCCCTGCCTCTCCCCTCCCCCCTTCAATCCTCCCCCAAGGTCCCCATGCTCCCAATTTACTCAGGAGATCTTGTCTTTTTCTACTTCCCATGTAGATTAGATCTATGTAAGTCTCTCTTAGTGTTCGCATTGTTGTCTAAGTTCTCTGGGATTGTGGTTTGTAGGCTGGCTTTCTTTGCTTTATGTTTAAAAACCACCTATGAGTGAGTACATGTGATAGTTGTCTTTCTGTGTCACTCAAAATAATGTTTTCTAGCTCCATCCATTTTCCTACAAAATTCAAACTGTCATTATTTTTTTCTGCTGTGTAGTACTCCATTGTGTAAATGTACCACATTTTCCTTATCCATTCTTCAGTCAAGGGTCATTTAGGTTGTTTCCAGGTTCTGGCGATGACAAACAATGCTGCTATGAACATACTTGAGCACATGTCCTTGTGGCATGATTGAGCATCCTTTGGATATATACCCAAAAGTGGTATTACTGGGTCTTGAGGAAGGTTGTTTCCTAATTTTCTGAGAAATTGTCACACTGACATCCAAAGGGGTTGTAACAGCTTGCATTCCCACCAGCAATGCAGGAGTGTTCCCTTTACCCCACAACCTCTCCAGCATAAGTTGTCATAAATGTTTTTTTATCTTCGCCATTCTTACTGGTGTAAGATGGAATCTCAGAGTTGTTTTGATTTGCCTTTCTCTGATGACTAAGGATGTTGAACATTTCCTTAAGTGTCTTTCAGCCATTTTAGATTCCTCTGTTGAGAGTTCTCTGTGTCTGTACTCCATTTTTTTTTATTGGATTTTGTGATCTTTTGGTGTCCAATTTCTTGAGATCTTTGTATATTTTGGAGATCAGACCTCTGTCTGATGTGGGGTTAGTGAAGATCTTTTCCCATTCTGTAGGCTGTTGTTTTGTCTTGTTGACCACGTCCTTTGCTTTACAGAAGCTTTTCAGTTTCAGGAGGTCGCATTTATTAATTGTTGCTCTCAATGTCTGTGCTGCTGGGATTATATTTAGGAAGTGGTTCCCTGTGTCAATACGTTCAAGTGTACTTCCCACTTTCTCTTCTATAAGGTTCAATGTGGCTGCCTTTATGTTGAGGTCATTGATCCATTGGACTTGAGTTTTGTGCATGGTGATAGATATGGGTCTATTTTCATTCTTCTACATGTTGATATCCAGTTATGCCTGCACCAATTGTTAAATATGCAAATTTGCTTTCTTTTTTCCATTTGATATTTTTGCTTCTTTATCAAAGATCAGGTGTTTGGAGATATATGGATTGATATCTGGGTCTTCTATTTGGTTCCATTGGTCCTCCTGTCTGTTCTTATGTCAGTACCAGGCTGTTTTCAGTACTGTAGCTCTGTAGTAGAGTTTGAAGTCAGGGATTGTGATGCCTCCAGAGTAATACATTTTCTAAAGCCCCCGCCCTCACACACACACATACACACTTAAATCTACACTCCTGTCTTAATACTTCACTAACTTTGCTTTCTTCTGGCTCACCCTGAAATTCTTGTCTGCCTCTTGTAAAGGCATAGCTTTGCCAAATGGAGATTGCTCAGCGGGGAAGGACCTTCTTAGGTTCCTGGTGGCACTAAAACTCTCGCTGGAGCTGCTGTGTCCTGAGGCCCAGCGCTCACTTATCCCCAGCACTGGGTTTCCTGTAGTCCCTGACTTTGCACAGATGAGTCCTGAATCCCTTACTAGGGCCAGCGAGAGAATGAAGAAAGACCAGGGACACAGACCCAGAAAAGCTGGGCTTGAGTGGTTGGGAGAAGCCACGGTACCCTGGAAGCATGTGTTTGATATACATTCAGCAAGGAGGCAGGTTTAGGGCATACAGCTGAAGAAGGAGGCAGGCTTAGTTAATCTCAGCAGGCACAGTCTGTAGAGGAACAGTCTTCAAGCTGTGAACATCCAGGAGGAGAAAGTTGAGGGGGACATTTTCCACAATCCACTCTCAACATGGACACTTGGAGCCCTGCGGAAAGCTCTGCCCTCACTCTGAGCCTTACCCTGGAGGAAAAGGGAGGCTGTGCCATTTTCTTCCCATGAGTCTGAATCTACAGTCCCCAACATGGCTGTGTTCGTGACAACAACACACATTCACTAAGACCTTCATTGGCTCCCCACTTAGTTCTCAGATGTTCGGGGTGATCTTCACACTTAGCCCAGGGGAGGTTTGCGACAAAGGCGACACTGGACTGTAATGATGGCAAGAAGGAAGATCATGACAGCTGCTGCGCCTGACAAAACCAGGAGGCTATTTTAACAGGCTAAAGCCGACGCCCATCAAGGAGCAATTGTGTATGGCAACAGTAGCAGAAGCAATGTTTGCTTTTCTAGGGTGCGCTGACAAACGGGGCTCACACACACATTATTATTTGGGGTCCAGGCACTCGGGAGGCAGGTCCTAATAAATCCCCAATTACAATTTACTCTTGCTATAGGAGCTGCTGCCATGCATGTGTGTGACATATTAAATTCTGTCTACATGGCAGGGCTGGAACCTGGCCCCAGTAGTTTGATGGAGCCCCTGGGACTCTGGTTAGAAAAATGCCCCCCCTCAAAAAATCCCCTAGAGGGAGTCATTAGTATCAACAGGTGTCAAAGGGTGTGACCAAGTCACTGGAAAGCAGCAGGCTTCTCCTCTGGCCTGTCTTACCTGCATGAACACAATTACCAGACGAGTCAGAAACACAGCCACTGGGCTATTTGAATCAGGTTGCTAAAGAACTGGATAGCACTTCAAACCACCAAGCTTTTCCCCTTTGGCTCCACGCCTCTGCAGCTGGCCACCTTTCCTTCTTCAGTACACTGCCACTCTTGTGGCGCTGAGACAGAAAACTGGGGACAACCATCTCCTTGCTGTGGAGGTTGCCATCACCTCCCCTACACTGAGCTTGCGGGCCTGGCCTCCATCACCTTCAGGCTGCTCAATTTTTTTTTTAAACAAATACGACACTTTGAAAGCAGCTAAACTGAAAGCAAAAATGGGAACGTGCTTGGATCACTCAGCTGTGTATCCACCCCTCAGTTTCTCTCCCCTTTTAAACTTGTTTCAAGTAGCCAATTTCATCACCCCCTTCCCTGGCTGGTCTCCAAAGAATCAATGAAGCTGAAATATGCCTTCGCCACACTTCAAGGGTTTCTCAAAATCTCTCCCGAAGTACCAACATCTAATTACCTATGCCTAGATTCTATTTGTTCCCCAAATCTCTTTCCAAGTACTAACATATATCTGCCTGTCTTTGGATTCCCTCTCTGGATTTTACTTGTCTCGAGGTTTTTATTTATACCCGGTGAGCTGAAATGCATGCCTTCCATCCTTCTGTTCCGTTACCCCTTCCATCTTCCTTTTCCTTGTTCCTCCTTCCCTTTAGTAGTGTACTTCTCAAGGAGTGGTCGCTTGTCTGACTGATTCAAATTCCCCGGAGTCGGTGGCTATAGTTCTTGTCCCTGTTTGGGGACCACTTTGTCACGTTCTGCACAACTCTAGGGACTGACCTTACTGGGGCATAGAGGGAACTGAAGAAATCACAGACACACTAGAAAAGCTGGGACCAGGTGGTCTGGGCTCTCAGATGGAGAGGCCACGGCACCCCGAATGTTTATTATATAGAGTTGAATGGAGAGTTGGAGTCACTGCCTACAGTTGAAAAGGGCAGGGTTTGTGATAGACGGCCAGTTCAAGGGGACAGGAGCAGCCAATCTCAGGAGGAGCATGCTCTGTTGGTGATAAACATCCAGGAGGAGAAAGCCACTGTGGGCATACTCTATACACACTGTAAACATCACCAGAGACCAGAGGAAGGCTCGGGCATCCTTGTGAGCCTTACCAGGGGAAGGCTTTGACATGCTCATGGATCTGAGACACTGGTTGCTGACATGGCTGTGTTCACTTGCTCTTTGCATTGGAGAGATTTTAATTCTTTAGGGCCTGTGTTACACTGGCTATATCTGGAGCCACGGACATTCCATAAGCTCGGTGGTTATAGAGCCAGGAGAGGTGCAGGCAGCTGACAAGAGTTCCTGGAAGAGAGAGAGCGTGCTGAAATAGAACACAGGGCCTTCTATGCGCCAGGTAAGCACTCTATAAGCCCAGCTGTTGGCATTTTGTTTTCTTCTGTTGTTCTTTTCTTTTTTAAAATTTATTTATTTTATGTGTATGATTGCTCTATTGACTTTATGCCAGAAGAAAGCACCAGATCCCAGGACAGAGGGTTGTGAACCACTATGTGGTTGCTGGAATTGAATTCAGGTCCTCTGGAAGAGCAACCAATGCTCTTAACCACTGAGCCATCTCTCCAGTCTCATCTTTTTATGACAGTCTTATTCTGTAGTTCAGGCTGGCCTCAAACGCGCAGAAATTCTCCTTCCCTAGGCTTCCAAGTTTGGGACTAGAGGCATGAGTCCCTCCCTGTGCCTGGCTTTTGCCATTTGTATTTCTGGGTTTCATTTTTTTTTTTTTTGGTTTTGGTTTTTTTGAGACAGAGTTTCTCTGTATAATAGCCCTGGTTGTCCTGGAACTCGCTTTGTAGACCAGGCTGGCCTCGAATTCACAGAGATCCGACTGCCTCTGTCTCCTGAGTGCTGGGGTTAAAAGTGTGTACCA
This sequence comes from Microtus oregoni, assembly GCF_018167655.1. Taxonomy (NCBI): domain Eukaryota; kingdom Metazoa; phylum Chordata; class Mammalia; order Rodentia; family Cricetidae; genus Microtus; species Microtus oregoni. Next base: position 4,047,668 of record NW_024544710.1, on the reverse strand, counting down.
TTATGCCCAGGCTTGATTTTTTTTGAGGAGAGGTCTCATATAGCTGAAGCTGGCCTCAGACTTACTATGGTAGTCATGGATGACCTGGGACTTCTTACCTTCACCTCCTGAATTCTGGGATTTTGGGTGTGTGTCACTACACCTAGTTTTATGTGGTGTTGGGTGGAGATAAAACTCAGGGCAACTCGGGGCTTCCTGCATGCTGGGAACTCTACCAATGGAGCTATACCATTAGCATGGTGTGTGTGTGTGTGTGTGTGTGTGTGTGTGTGTGTGCGTGCGGTGTATGCAGGGATGCATGCCTGTGTGTATTTCAGGGAGGGATCCAGAGGAGGATGTCAGGTGTCCTCTATCACTGTCACTTGGTCTGAAGCTAAACCTGTCGCTGGTAAGCTCAGTGATCTTACCACTTAACACTGTCTTCACACCCAGCTTTTTACGTGGATTCTAGGGATTTGAACTCATGCTATCTTGTTTGCAAAGTAAGCACCCTTAACTGCTGGGCCATTATTTCAGCCCCTCCCCCTTTTCCCCCTTTTCTCTGTTTGAATGAGGATGACTCAAACTCATAATCCTCCTTAGCCACCTACATACCAGGATTACAGAATTACAGATGTATACCACAAACCATCCTGGCTTGCTTCTTCTTCTTCTTCTTCTTCTTCTTCTTCTTCTTCTTCTTCTTCTTCTTCTTCTTCTCCTCCTCCTCCTCCTCCTCCTCCTTCTCCTCCTCTTCTTCCTCCTCCCCCCTCCTCCCCCTCCCCCTCCCCCCCTCCCCTCCTCCTCCTCCTCCTCCTCCTCCTCTCTTCTTCTTCTTCTTCTTCTTCTTCTTCTTCTTCTTCTTCTTCTTCTTCTTTTTTCAGACAGGGTCTCTTCTTGCCCAGACTGGCCTCAAATTCATTATGTAGCTGAGGATGACCTTGATCTTCTGATACTCAGGTCTCTACTTCCCAAGTGCTGGGGTCACAGGCAGGTATCACCAAACCTAGTGCATTAACACCGCCCCACCCCTGCCCCACCCCTACCCCACCCCTGCACCCCTATTTTTGTTTAAGGAAGAAAAACAAGCAGCTCAGAACTGCTTGTTATGTTTTGCCCCAGGAAAACCCAGACAGCCTGGTCACAACTGCAGGCTGAGGGACTGCTGAGAGTCTTCAGTAGCTTTCTCCCTACAAGAGAGACTGACCTTTAGGATGGGCAAATGGACAGCATTCAGTGTCCACTTCCTGTTCAAGCTGAGTGTCCTGGGCCCTCACGAAGGACTTTACTAAATCCTTTTTGAGGTGGCTGCTTCCACAGGAGTAGAGCCGGTCTCCCCTATCCATGGAGGGTTTGTACCTGTGATAAAGTTAAGTTTATAAATTAAATAGATTAAGCAAATAATTAACAAATAGGACAATTATACCAATACACTTTAATATAAGTTATGTAAACACAGTTTTTCTCAAATGGGCTCATTGTAATTTTCTTCCACTTTAAGGAAAGACTTTAGATCATCTCTTTGGCATATTCAAAATCCCAGCACCGCTGCTCCATGCTTGGAGGCCTGGCCTAGTGCAGGTCTAACCTCAGCTACTGAAGAGATGGAGGCAGGGTGATTTCTGTGAGTCTATGACCAGCCTAACTGCACAGCGAATTCCAGCCTGAGCTACAGAGAAATAACGGCAGCAATTATAATAGAGGTTGGCAACATGGTAGCCTGACCATGGTAGCTGCCAATGATGGTGGCTGACCATATAAGTCAGCGGCTGTGCACACTGCATGGATTCCCCTGCGAAGGTGTGTTCGTGTTCTCAGGAGAGTGAGGCGGTATGCGAGTTTTACTATACTCCTCTGAAGGGACACAATTTTAAAAGTTTTGAATTAATCCCTAGCATAGCAAGGGGAAAGGGGCACTATAAAACTTTTGAATTATTTCTGGGATTTTCCTTTTTATATTTTCAGACCTAGTTTGGCCATGGGTAACTGAAATCACGGAAAGCAAAACTGAGGATGATTATAGCCACTCCTTTCTCCCCTGAACTGGATTCAGGTTTTTCCTAGCCCTGTCTCCCTAAGTCTCTCAGCTGCCTAGGAAGGTAAGGCGGGCAGCCTTTCTATTCCTTTTTAAATATTTCACCTGTACATATGTGTGTACTACATGCATGCCTAGTGCCTGTAGAAGTGTAAGAGGAGGTTTGAATTCTTTGGGACCAGAGTTACAAATGGTTGTGAGCTGCCATGTGGGGCTGGGGATTGAACTCAGGTCCTCTGGAAGAGCAGTCAGTACTTGTAATCGCTGAGCCACCTCTCCAGCTCCCTTTTAGTCCTTAATTTTTGTTTGTCAGAAAATATGCATGATATAAAACTCACCATAGGGCCGGGTGGTGGTGGCACGCGCCTTTATTCCCAGCACTCTGGAGGCAGAGACAGGCGGATCTCTGGAGTTCAAGGCCAGCCTGATCTACAAGAGTTAGTTCCAGGACAGGCTCCAAAAGCTACAGAGAAAAAAACAAAACAAACAAACAAAAAAACAAAAACAACCCCCCCAACCCAAAACTCACCATAGTAAGGACTTCTTGGACAGGATTCACAGACACCCTTTGTGATATCAATGTATTCTGTCCATCTAGAATATTGCACTTACTCTGGATGAAGAGGTAGGCAGATCTCTGAGTTTGAAGCCAGTCAGATCTGTAGACTAGGTCTGTAGAGCGAGATCCAGGACAGTCAGGGCTACACAGAGAAACCTGTCTTGAAAAAAGCAAACAAACAAACAAATAAAAAATCCCAAAACAGCAACAAAAGAAGAATATTGCATTTTGCTCCCAGTCCCAAATGAAAGCATCTCAGTATCTTAGACATTATAGAAGACAAGTTCAGAGTTGCTTTTCATAAACCTTAAAATTCTTGATTATTATCTGGGTGGGGGTAGTGCATACCTTTAACCCCAGCACTCAGGAGGCAGAGGCAGTAGGATCTCTGTGATATCTAGGCCAACCTGGTTTACAGGGAAAGTCCCAGAACAGCCAGGACTACACAGAGAAACCCTGTCTCAACAAACAAATAAAATCACCACCACCAAACAAATATCAGGAAGAACACACTATTAAACTTTATGCCTTATTCGTAGCTATAGTTGTGAAGGACAAAGAATAATACCAGAATCAAGTTCAGTTTTGAATCATTTCATTTAGACACATTTCTTTTGGGAACAGGGCCTCATGTAGCCCAGGCTGTCTTGGAACTTCTGATCCTCCTGCCCATCTCCTAAGGGATAGGAGTACAGGCTCAGGCCACCATACCTGGACAGCAAGGAATTTTTAATGATTGTGATAAACACACAGAATTTAAAATTGGCTATCCTAACCATTTTTAGGCTCAGAGGCATCAGATACATTCCCTCTGCTGTGAAGTCATAATCAGTATCCATGATCAGAACACTCTCACCTTGTGAAACTGAAATTCTCAGCTCTTGACACTGGGTGGGGTGGCTCATGCTTGCGATCCCAAACACTGAGTAAGGAGCTTGGAGCAGGAGGATTACCCAGGAATTTAAGAACAGCCCATGCTACCCAGTTTCAAGCCAGCCTGGGCTACTGAATGAAAACCCGTTTCAAAAAAAAAAAAAAAAAAGAAAGAAAGAAAAAGAAAAGAAAAAAAAAAGCCAGGTATAGTGGTGGTACGTGCTTGTAATTTTAGCAGGAGGAAGGAGGATCAGGAATTCAATGATTCAGTGCCAGCCTTTGATACATACTGAGTTCTAGTCCAACCTGGGCTACATGAGACCCTGTTTCAAAAAACAAAACAGGAGCTGAGGATGTGGTCAGTTGGTAGAGTGCTTGCCTGGCATGTGTAAAACCTTGGGTTTGACCTATAGTGCCATATAAGTCAGGCTGGTGCTGTATACTTGTGAGACCAGCACTCGGGGGTGGCAGCGAGAGGACATTTTCACTTATCCAGTGATTTTGAGGCCAGCCCTTGGATATGTCCTGTTTCAAAAGCAAACAAAACACTGTCACAGTCTTTCCCACTTGTGACCTCTGACAGCCACAATTGAACTTTCTGCCTATGGATCTGAGTGTTTCCAGGGAATTTTACCCCAGAGTGCTGAGGGCCAAACTCACGGCTTCCAACATTGAAGGCTAAGTGTTCTACTGCTGAGCTTCAGCCCCAGGCCTCTGGAGACTTCTTACATGTGGAAGTCGTCCATTTTCTCTTCAAGGAGAGGCAACTGCTTGGAATTTTCTTTGTTGGCATCCTACAAGCTGTCTGGTCCCCCTTCCTGCATCTCTCCCAGATGCTCTGTGACACTCAGAAAGCGAGGACTTCACATCCAGATGTGGTGGCACATGCCATTAATCCCAGCACTCAGGAGTCAGAGGCAGATGGATCACTGTGAGTTCAAGGCCATCTTAGTCTACTCTACAGAATGAGTTCCAGGACAGGCAAGGTTACACAGAGAAACCCTGTCTCCAAAATCAACCAACCAACCAATCAATCAATCAGTCAGTCAGTCAGTCAGTCAGTCAATCAATCAATCAATCAGTAAATTAAAAATGTAAAATAGAAAAGAAAAAAAGTCCCTCATACCTAAATGAATGAGAAAGGTTCCAAAGGTCACCCCATCCTCTTGTCCTGCCTTTCTGCAGTGTCTGTCCATCCAAAAGGCACAAAAGTTAAAGGCAACAAAATTCCTTCAGGACTGACATCTTCAGCTACATACTCTAGTTGCTGTGTAGGCTGTGGCACAAGCCAGGTGGTGTAGCTCCTAAGTCGAGGCACATGGGAAGGAGAGGGAGGCAGGAGTTGCCCCTCCCACTAAGAGGACTTGTGAGTACCCCATCTGGATCTTGGAGGGAGCAGTATATCCCAAGAAAATGCTCCCTTGCAGAGAGATTGAGTAGCGGGATTGAGTAGCTTTGGTCAGATAGATGCAGGAAGCTCTCATGTGCTAATTCGTGGTGGGGGACTGCAGATCATAAAATGGATTTCAAACCAGGAAGAGGGGATTTGGCAGGTTTTTGTTATAAATAAATACATTGAGCCTGTTTTGCGCAGCATGATATGTGAAAACGTTCCATGGTCCCATGTGCTCAGCATGGTGGCCCATATGTTTAATCCTAGAACTCAGGAGGTGGAGGTAGGATGCTCATAAATTCAAGGTTAACCTCAGCTATGTATTGAGTTCAGTGCCAGCCTGAGCTACATGCAACTTGAAAAGAAAGTGCTTCCATGCTGACCCAGGCTGGTAGTTGGGCAGACACTAGTTCTGGCAAACTCTGTTGGTTGTTCACCTTGGCCTGGGTTTGCTCTCCTTTACCATTAGAAGCGCCTTCCTGCTGTTCAGGAGCTGTGACGTCCTATGTTCAAGGCCAGGTATAGGTACCAGAACAAACAAACAACGAAACAAACAAAAACCAAACAAACACCTCCAAACAGAAACCCCAAACCAAACTAAGCAGCCGACCAAATGGAGCCATGTGGAATGACTAAGTTCTGGAAGATAAGACTGGAGGGGAAATGTGATGGAGTCATAGAAAGGGTTGCATGTTTCAAAAAGAGAAATGGGGCTGGGGAGCTAGATTAGACAGTGAAGAGCTCGCCACATAAGTGTGAAGACCTGAGCTCAGTTTCCATAATTCACATGAGAACACCAGGCTTATGTTCCCTGTGCTGGGGAAGTGGAATACGCAGTGCCTGGGGCTCTAGCCTAGCTGGTTAGAGCTCCAGGTCCCAGTGAGAGAATTTGTTCCAGAAACAATGCAAGCAGCTCTTGAGGAGCAGTAACCTAAGCTGACCTCTCCTCCACACCCACTTACAGGCTCTACACACACACACACACACACACACACACACACACACACACTCATGCACACATACACTTACACACACGCAAGCATGCACACACTTTAGAGAAATAATAGAATCTCTTCCTTTTCTAGATCTATTTATTTGATTGTATGGTGACTTTTTTAAATTAATGAATTTTATTTTGTATGTATGAGTGTTTTGTCTGCATGTATGTCTGTACACCATGTGCCTGTCTAGTGCCCATGGAGGTCAGAAGAGGGCATCAGATCCCCTGGAACTGGAGTTACAGTTGGCTGTGAGCCACCATGTGGGTGCTGGGAACTGAATCTGGGTCCTGTGCAAAAGCAACAAGCACCATTAGCCATTGAGCCATCCTCTCCAGGCTCCCATACAAATATTTTTTCAAGCTAAACTGCAGTTAGTTATGGTGGAGCACATTTGTGATCATAGCAGGGGAGAAGGGTCAAGACTTTAAGGTCATCTTGGGCTACATTCTTTTATTGTTGTTGTTGTTTTTTTTTTGTTTTGTTTTTTCAAGACAGGGTTTCTCTGTAGCTTTGGGGCCTGTCCCAGAACAAGCTCTTGTAGACCAGGCTGGCCTCGAACTCACAGAGATCTGCCTGCCTCCACCTCCTGAGTGTTGGGATTAAAGGCATGTGCCACCACTGCTCCGTAGAGCTACATACTTTTAAGGCCAGATCTGTTGCAATAGCAAAAGAATATAATGGCCAATATTGTTGTTTTATGTTTTATCAGTTTTAATTATTCCACTCAGCAGCCAACTAGCTCAGCCTTTTAGCTGCCATAGACGGAGGCCTAATTTTCCTTTTTATATTTTCTCTTTTCTCCCCAATATTGTGCTAAAATAAAACTTGCTTGCTTCAAGGGATAAATACATCCTGGCTAGGAGAAGCGAGGAGACTATATAGGCCACTGGGACATGTTTCCTACTAGTACTCCGGAAGAGGCTCTTGGTTTGTTTAAGGAGATGAACTGGAAGCAGCCAGTCTCTCAGCCAGCTGGCAGATTTCTTCAGCTTCTGGCTGAAAGGACAGTGAGAGAGGGCAGTAAGTGGCTTAGCAGATAACTGTGCCCCACAGGGACAGCTAATCCCCAGATGTGCCTCCACCCTGTGCGTACTCCCTCCCACACGTGGGGCCCTGTGGAAGATTCAGAGACCCACGCTTGACATCTGGAAGGCAGGAATGACTCACGCTGAATTTCCCCACACTCTGAGGAGATAGGACAGAAATTAAAGTGATTGAAAAACCTGGTATCCTGGATAGTTTTGTGTCAACTTGACACACGCTGGAGTCATCTGAGAGGAAGGAAGCTCAACTAAGAAAATGTCTCCATGAGACTGGGTGGCAGGCAAACCAGTAGGGCATTTTCTTAATTAGTGATTGCTGCGGGGAGGGCCCAGCCCATCGTGGGTGGGGACACTACTGACCTGGTGGTCATAGGTTCTATAAGAAAGCAGGCTGAGAAAGTCACAGGGAGCAAGCCGGTAAGCAGCACTCCTCCATGGCCTCTGCATCAGCTCCTGCCTGCTTGAGTTCCTGTCCTGACTTCCTTTGATGATGAACAGTGCTGTGGAACTGTAAGCCAAATAAGCCCTTTCTTCCCCAAGTTGCTTTGGTCACGGTGTTCCATCCCAGCAATAGTAACCCTAACTAAGACACCTAGTCAAGAGAGGTCATGTTTCTTCACAGCTAGACTTATGACCTGGTATGCACTACGAAGAGGCACATTTGGGTGCACTGAATGAAGGGCTTGGGCACAGGACGGAAGGTGGGGTGGAGCTTTGTGGGGGGGGGCGTGGGAAACCATAGCTTCAAATGAAGCATATGTGTTCTTAATCTATCAAGAAGACGTTCTCCACTCAGGAACAGTCTATAGCTCAGCACTATCAGAAGCTCAGGAGGGTGACAAATTATTGTTTGTTTTTAAAATAAAGATTTATGTTGGTGGGGCTGTGTAGGAGGAAGGCTGCTTGTTCGTCTCGGCCACCCATAACCAAAATAATCACACAGAAACTGTATTAATTAAATCACCGCTTGGCCCATTAACTCTAGCTATTTATTTATTTATTTATTTATTTATTTAATGAGACAGGGTTTCTCTGTGTACCTTTGGAGCCTGTCCTCTGTAGACCAGGCTGGCCTTGAACTCACAGACATCCGCCTGCCTCTGCCTCCTGAGTGCTGTGATTAAAGGCGTGTGCCACCACCGCCTGAGCTCTAGCTTCTTATTGGCTAACTCTTACATATTAATTTAACCCATTTTTATTAATTTGTGTATCACCACGTGGCTGTGGCTTACCAGCTAAAGTTCAGTCTGGCTCCAGCGGGCCTATATTGGCTTCTCTCTGACTCCACCCTTCTTTCTCCCAGCATTCATTTCTGTCTTCTCCACCTACCTCAGTTCTGCCCTGCTATAGGTCCAAAGCAGTTTCTTTATTCATTAATGGTAATCACAGCACACAGAGGGAAATCCCACATCAGGGCTGTGTGCATGTGTGAGCGCTGGTACCCAAAGAGAACAGATCAGATCCCCTGGAGTGGGATTTACTGCAGCTGTAAACCATCTGACTCGGGTACTGGTCTTCTGGGAGCTCGACCTCCACACTCTTGCCATGCACACGCATATCCACACCCACACAATAGTGTGTGTGTATCTAAGAAGGTTTTTGTTTTTGGAAAAGGAACTTAAACTTGGGTGGGCTGGGAGAGAATTTGCAAGAATTGGGGAAGGGGGCAAATATAATCAAAATATATTTAAATTTAAAAATTGTTTTCAAGAGAAAAAGAAATAAAGAAGAGCTTTAACTGGGCCTGGGGAGCAGGCTATCACCCCAGCTATTCAGAGTGCTGAGGCAGGAGGAGCACAAACACATTCAAGGGTGCTTAGGCAATTTAGTAAGACACTTATTTTCAAAATAAAAACTAAAGAGAGGGCTGGGACTGGGTGTGGTGATGCACACCTTTAACCCCAGTACTCGGAAAGCAGAGGGAGGCAGATTTGTGTGAGTCCTAGGCCAGCTATATTACATAGGGAGATCCTGCCCCCACCCCCAAAACCCCCCCCAAAAAAAAGAAAAGAAAGAAACTAATTCAGTGGCAGAGCACTGGCCAGCACCCCACAGGCCCAGGTCTCCATCCCTAGCCCTGCAAACCAAACCAAACCAGCTTTAGTCAGGTGTTGTGGTGCATGCCTGTAATTCCAGTTACTCAGGAGGTTAAGGGTGGTGGATCACGAGTTCGAGGTTTGCCCAGGCTCCACAGCATGACCCCGTTTCCAATAACAAAAGTACAACCACTGCTATATACATCAGGGCACGGTTTTCAAAGCAACCAGGCAATCTCTAGGAAACAGGTGCACCTGCTCTGACTCAGCCTGGCCACAGGCGCCGAGGGTTCAGCGGCACATCATAGACTATTCTTAGATAGCCTTCTCTCTTCTCTAGCCTTCCTCCCGTGACTCAAGCCCCACAGGACAGCCACTCCTACCTCATTTTCCTCTACCTCATCCTGCCTTGCTAGGGAGAGATTACTTAGAACACAGGTCCAATCATGTCACAGCCCAGCTTAAACTTCTCCAGTATTTTCCAGTGCTCTCTGGTGACAGGTCCCCTCTTGTCAAACGTGTCATTTGTCCACCAAATGGATCAGTAGGCTCATCCCCATTCCTCTTTGCCTGTTGTTCCCCTCTGCCGAAGCCCTAACTGCTAGGAATCTCTTCCTTTCAGAAACTGGCCTTGAGCAGCCCATGAGCTAGCACCTGCTTGTCTTTGGGCTTCTATAGGACAGCATGTAACAGCATAGACTAGAAATGGACATGCCGCCCTGGAAGTGTCTTTAGAATCCTTCCACCTCCCCTTCATGAATCACTTGAAACTCATGGCTGGCATTTCCCCGAGGCTGTGTGAAGCTGAGACACCTGAAATGAAAGCGCCCTGTGAGTCACATTGTCACAGAGCCACAGTCCCCCCAAAGAACCGGTTCAATTATAAACGAGATGAAAATGTTAAGTCCTGCCAGCCTGGCATCTACCTAGAATGCCAGCAATCTAGAAACAGAAACAAGGGACCCATAAGTTTGAGGCCAACCTGGGTCTTACATTAAAAAAAAAAAAAAACAAACCTTAAGTCCCTAATTTAGGAACTTTAGGAACTTAAACTCATGCAGATTAAATCTCCCTTATTCCCTTACCAATGTAAATTTAAACTAACTTCATGTTTAGTCACCTGCAGGACACTGTCCTCTCTGCAGGCCATAACCCCATCCTCACTACTCTGCCCAGAGGCAGGCAGGCACAGGAGACAGTTTAGCCTGAGACCCTATTTGGTTTTGGTTATGTGTGCTACCTGCCTCTTGTACTAATACATCTGGCAGCACCTTCGCACAGTCCTCTCTAAACAGCACACCTAGCAACAGCTTCCCCGCCTGGCACTCACCTGTGTCTAAGCAACAGCAGCATCCCCTCATGGCACACACTTGTGTCTAAGCAACAGCAGCATCCCCTCCCAGCACCCACCTGTGTCTAAGCAACAGCAGCACCTCCCCCCGCATCTGTGTCTAAGCAACGCGCCCACCTGCATCTGCCTACATGCACTCTGGTCTCTGAACGATAGTATAGATTTCCCCACTCCTAGCAGCAATCAGACATAGATGGTTTCTGCTCAGGTGCATTCCTGATGTCGTCAAGGTACAGGAATAAAAGGAGTAATCTAGTCTGAACTGGTTTAGGGTAATGAGAAGTATGGCAAACAAACATGTTCTTCACGTGAACTTCTAGAGGGAGTATCCTATTTAAATGTTATGCTTATACACAAGTGTGCACGCATATGACTAAACTCAGAAACACTATGGGAAAGGATGTGCACAGCGGGAAAAATGATACATGATGTAACCTATCAGTCAACACGGAGAACCACCCAAAATATGCCACTTAATAACCATCTTCCCCCTCTCTTTTTCTTGTTTTTTTAAGACAAGGTTTCTCTGTGTAACAGCCCTAGCTGTCCTGGAACTCACTCTGTAGACCAGGCTGGCCTCGAACTCACAGAGATCAACCTGCCTCTGCCTCCTGAGTGCTGGCATTAAAGGTGTGCGTCACCACTGCCTGGCCCAGCTTTTTCTCTTGAACTTCATAAAAGGACACACCAAACAATAACTAGGGCCACTGAACGGTCTCAGGCACGTGGCCCAGTCAATCCCCACAGTGTATTTCTCTCTGAGAAAGCTATCTGGTTCTTTTGCATGTGTGCGAGCCCTTATTTTCAGTTCTGTGAGTAAGAGGCCAAGAACCTGGTAATACCTAGCCCTCTTCCCCAAGCACTGGTGACAGCACCATGGTCCTTCTGGGACACTGTCAGCTGGATAGTAGAGGCACAGATCTGGTTGAAATCTCAACTCCTGCACTTCCTGGCTTCATGACATTTGGTCACGTAAGGTCTCCATCCAGTTCCCAAGGTGTGCAATGAGGATTTGGTGAACCCTTCTAACTGTCCCTTTCGATCTCAGTAACTTCCTACACCGTCGACTGACCCCAGGGCGGTGCCAGCTCTACTTAACCATAGTTTCATTTTCAAGATTTTATATGTGGAACCAAGCCCTCTTTTCTGAGCTTACCACGCTGGGCAGCTCATTCCCTTCTCTTCTGTCCATCAATCCACCCCGTCTTCCAGTTGACTTCTAGCCCCACAAGCAATCCACGTTACCCCAGACCATCTTGTCTCCACCCATCTCTGCCAATCAGAGCCCATGGCCAGCTTCGTCAAGGTGCACTTGGTCACCTAGCACGCCTCCATGCCTTTCTCTGAGTGTTTTCCAGGCCTGGAGAGCCCTTCTCTTATTGCCTTGCCTCGAAAATTTGTGGGAGAGAAAGTTCTTTCCTCCTATAGGGTCACCTTTATCATAAGAAAAGCTCTCTGCCTCTTCCCAGCCTCCTCCTGCCTTGGCTGAGGGGTCATCAGCAACAGTCTCAGTGACTGTCACCCTCAGCACTTGCTCCAGGCTTGCTTCTGAGACTGGCATCCATCTTTTGTCTGGGGGACATTTTTTTCTGCTATCTTTCCTTCAGCGCTGAATGCACTTTCAGGGCTCTCCACTCTCAACCTGCCTTCTCAGCTCTCCACTCCAGACAGCATTCTCCGGGTGACTCATCTCTCCTCTAACTTCGAAGAACAGTCTCCATGGCTTCTTGACCTACTTATTGCCTGCTCACTTTTTTTCTCTTTTTGTGGTTTTGAAAAAGGGTCTATTTGCTGTGTAGTTGAGACTGGCTCTGTACTTCAAACGGCCCTGTACTTCAAATGATGCTCTTGCCTCCACCTCCTGAGTGCCGGGATTAAGACGTGCGTCACCATGATACCTGGCTTGCTCACTTCTTTATTTTTCTATTAAATTTTTTCTAGGCCACCAAAATTGCTCGGCATGTAAAGGCCCTGCCACCAAACATGACAACCCGACTGCACTCACTCCTTGTATTACTGTTAGCGTCCTTCCCTTTTTCTATTCTTTCCTCCATCTCTAGCATTTTCTCTATTGTTTTAAATGTCCTTTCTTCCCTGCTTCTGTATATAAGAGAAAACCAGTCCAAGGCCCTAGAAACCCTCCTGTGTGGGGATTACAGGTACGGGCCGCTATGCCCAGCTCGCATGCTTTTGTTTTAGTTTTAGATGTTGACTCTAGGGGCTCAAGCACACCAGGCTAGAGATCTGTTGGTGTCTGCATCCTCACTCCAGGATGTATGTAGCTTTGATTTGAATTTCCCGATGGCAGGGCAGCAAATGCTTTTCATGTCTATACTGACCAGTTGTTTCTCTGCACTTGAAGAGTGTCTGCTGCTGACTTCCTCAGTCCATTTTGTTTGTATTGTTTACTATTTCCTTTAGTTATTGTTTTTAGTTCTCTATTACTATTTTTTTTAATACTGGGGATTGACCCTAGACCCCTATATCTGCCAGGCAAGTGACCTGCCCACTGTGCTGTATCCCCAGCCTTCTTTTTACTTTTGATTTTAGGCCCCAGTCTTAAATCTCATGTCAAGGGCCTAGGCAGCCTTTGAGCTTTCGATTTTCCCGCCTTAACTCCCCCTGCCCCCCAAGTAGCTGGGATTACAGGCTTGTGCCATTAGGACTGACTTTTACATTTTTTATTATCCTAAATATAAGTTGCCTTCCATGTAAGTATCTGGGAAACATTTTTTTTCTCCAGCTTTTAGGCTATTTCTTCACTTTGTTGATTGCTTCTATGCATCACACAGCCCAGGCTGGCCTCAAACTCACTAGGGAGCTGAGGTTGGCCTTGATTTGATCTTTCTGCTTCCACTCCTAAGTGCTGGGATTATAGATGTGTATCACCACACCGGGCTCTATAACACACACACACACACACACACACACACACACACACACACAGAGAGAGAGAGAGAGAGAGAGAGAGAGAGAGAGAGAGAGGATCTATCTACCTCCGGAGTCTGGCTGGCTGAGAATGACCTTGAACTTCTAATCCTCCTGCCTCTACTTCCTGAGTTCTGGGTAACAGGTATGAGCCTCTACGTCTGCTTCGTGCGGGGCTGGGGAAACCTCATCTTCCTGCAGTCTGGGGAAGCCCTCTCCCCATGGAGCTACATCACCAGCTGGCCTGTAGTCTATCTGAGTCAGCCATTATGACACCCCTGCATTGCTAATTTAGCTCAGGAGTGCCTTGGCTACTCACAGTTTTTGTTTTCACATTAATTATCCTCGTTTTATACACAAGGCATAAATGTGCTAACTTGCTCACAGTCCCGCAGCTAGCGCATGGTCACACCAGACTCTGTTATGCAAGTACAGACACATGCTCCAGTGCAGCTTTTCCTCAACAATGGCCCTCCTGAATGACGCTCTTCCCATTAGATCACATTGCTTAATGATGTTGTTGCTCTCCTGGTCTGTGAAAGGGTTCGCTTTGAAGACTGCACAATGTCCAAATTGCTTAATGACACCTGCTCAGAATAGATCCTGGTCACAAGGCAATAAATGACTGCACCAGAAAATACAGCCGCAATAATAAATATACTGCACAATTTTGAGAACAAAAAAGAAAATAGATCTGCAAACACACCGTAATCACGGCTATGTAAAAGAAAAGCTAAAAGTTCAAGGAGTCTGAAAAATATCTGGGAGCATACTGCAGTAAAACATGAGTGCCTGTGATTTCTAGAGCCGTCAGGTCGAGCCCTGCAGGTCCAGCAGCCCTGAAGTGTTTTGAGTTTCAGGGCCTGGATGAATTTTCTGGGAAAGTATAAGAAAATATTAGAGGCTGGGCGACTTAAACAACAGAAATGAATTTTCTCACAATTAGCAAGCAAATTTGGTTCCTGGTGAGGGCCCTCCTCCCTGGCTTATAGATGGTTGTCTCCTCTCTCCTTCCCTGTCCCCCTCACCATTCCCCAAGAGTCTGTTCTTCACACTGCCTCCCCAGTGTTGGGATTACGGGGGTGTGCCACCCAGTGCAGCCTGGCATTTCCTCTTATGCCAGTCCTGTCAGATCAGGTCCCTGCCCTCAGTGATTACTTTTCTGAAAGTTCCGTCTCCACATAGTCATATTAGCAGCCAGGGCTTCCACAGCTCAATTTTGGAGACCCACTTTGACTACAGAGGGACCTCTTTGAGACACTGATGAAAACTCTGCACACTGTCCCTGGGAGACTCCTACATCTCTACCGAACTTCAGGAAGTTCACTGGTCCCACTTGAGAGCCACCGCCTTAGGCTACCTTCCTCTTTTCACAGATGCAGAAACGAAGGTTCGGAAAGGGGAAATGAGCTGCAGATGTCAGAAAGGAAGCAGCTCTCCTGATTCTCCATCCTGTGCTCGCCTCCCTCACCCCGTCATCTGGTAGACCTGCCAAGAACCTTAGAATAGTACGAGACAGGCATCCCTGGTGACCTGGTAAACAAGCATGGCTTGGGTCCTGGGCAGGGGGCAAAGCAGATGGCTGCTTCTTTACGTGGGACAGTTCCTGGGACAAACCAGGTGACATCTAGTGTACAGCCCTTTGCTGTTGGTCAGCATAGGGCTTGTATGTAAGTGGGGGAAATGGCTTCTTTGCATGCATTCCACTCAGGAGCCAAACCTGCTGTCTGGTGGCCCTTACACTCTGCACTTCCAGGCTCCTCAGAGGCAGCTTCTGGGCGCTTGCTCTAAGCTCCAATAGTCTGTACTTACACAGTTCTAGAAGAGGAATCATGGGAAAAGCTAAATGACTTGAGGTGTTCAGAACCTAGAATTAGGGAGGAAACAGTTTTTCAAAATGTCTTCTACCCTGCCATGGTGGAACATGTCTATAACACTAGATCTGGGGCCAGAGGACAGACAGTCAGGGTCTCAAGGGTTTCCTGGCCAGCCTGTCTGGCCAATCCCTGAGCTTCAGATTTAGTGAGAGATCCTATCTCAAAAAATAAAGTGGAGGCAGGGTGTGGTGGCATGCACCTTTACTCCCGTCACCCAGGAGGCAGAGACCCTGTCAGAGTTCAAGGCCACCCAGGGCTACACAGTGAGATCCTGTCTCAAAAAAAGAAAAAAATAAAGAAAAAGGGTGGTGAGCAATAAAGGAAGAGACTTGGCATAAACCCCTGGCACCCACATCTACGTGAACATAGTGCACACAAGCATACACCTCTGCATGTAAAAATAAAAGGGCAGGACAGGCTCCAAAGCTACACAGAGAAGCCCTGACTCATAAAACCAAAAATAGAAATAAAATAGCAAATCAGAGCCAGGCATGGTGGCAACGCTTGCGAGGGGGAGGCACGTGGACCAGGAGTCTAAGTCCTTTCCCCACACACTCCAGGCCAGTCTGAGCTATAAGAGATTCTGAAAAAGGATGGAGGGAGTACCAAGGTCAACCCACAAAATGTCTCCCAATCAGATAACAGAATTATCCATAAGGAAGAAGAGCAGCATAAGGTGATGAGAAACCCTCAGGAAGACTCTGAAAACGCCGTTTATATATTTAACTACTCATTTAAAATTTCTACATGAATTAAATGGTTCTTTATTTGTGCTCCACTGCCCATTCTGAAGTAAGGGAAGTGACTTACAGTAACTCACTTTCTTTATATTAAAAAAATTACTTGTGTGTATGTGTGCTCACAGTGTGTGTATGGAGATCAGTTCTTTCGGCCACCTCTAAGTACTGGTGATGGAACTCAGGAGACCAGGTTTGTGTGGCCAGTGCTCTTACCCAGAGAGCCACCTTGCTGTCCCCTCCCTTTTTTGCGATAGAGTCTCATGTATCCCAGGTTCCCAGGCTGGTCTCAAACTCCAGGTGGAGATGAACATGAACTTCTGATTCCTTGCCTCTACCTCCGGAGAGCTGGGATTACCGGGGTGCACCACCACTTCCAGTTTATGTGGTGCTGGGGATGAACTGAGGTCTTCAAGTATGGTATGGGGGGCACTCTGCCAACTGAGGTACACCCCGGCTCTCAGTAGCTCTACTTCTAAAGGATGGAGTGAGAGAATGAAGTGGTGATTATGACAGGAAATGATATTCATCTTTAGGCAAAGGGGATCATCTCAGAGAACCGCTTTTTAGTTCAACAACTGAATTAATAAATAATTTGACTTTCTTCCTACGTTCCCTGATAATGTCACAAATCAGCATGGTGTCTTTACTGATATCACTGACAGCAAAAACAAGCGAGACTCATCGTGGGCCTGGTCTGGCGGCTGATGTTTCAGAGAAAATTCCACTAGCCTTGCTCCCCATAAACAACAAAGTCTTGAAAGCGTGCACACACTCCCCTGCTGCTGTCTCTGTGTCGGAGGGGCCTCACCGTGGCCCAGCACATCAATCAATAGGGTGTCTGTCTGGAGGGAACAAGGAATTGTTGCAGGGGACGTGGAGGTAGGAGGCTAGCTAGTGTGTTGAAGTGTCAAAGGGGCCCTGGAGACGCAGGATCAGAACAGTGACCACCTCCCCCGCCTTCCACTGCGCAGAATCAGAACAGTGACTACCTCCCCCGCCTTCCACTGCTGCGCAGCATCAGAACAGTGACACCCCCCCCCCCCCCCCCCGCCTTTCACTGCTGCGCAGCATCAGAAAAGTGACCACCCCCCTCTTCCACTGTTGCGCAGCATCAGAACAGCGACCACCTTCCCCGCCTTCCACTGCTGCCTTTAAATTGACCCCAGTAACCCACCTAAGAGCCAATTTGCAGCTTGAAGGACTGAACGGCAGGAAATCCCAAGCTGCCATCGCTTTCCAATGAACAGCCTAAGCGGTCCTACCCTCTGCTGGTTATAGGCGAGTATTACAAGGCTGACTGGGACAGTCCAGTGCTAGAGAGCTTCCTTAGCAGGTGCAAGGCCCTGGTTTTAATCCCCAGTACTGCAGACAAAACAATAAAAAGAGGAGGGGGGATTAAACAAAAGTGAGTTAAGACATTGACACAGGGGAAACTATTTCTTTTTTGCCCTTTCTCTTCCTTTCTTCCTTCTTTCCCTCCCTCTCTCCCTTCCTCCCCCCTCCCTCTCTCTCTCTTTTCTTTTTTCTTTCTTCTTAATCAGGCTGATCTCAAACTCACAGAGATTCACCTGCCTCTGCTTCCCGAGTGCTGGGATTAAAGGCGTGAGTCACCACACCAGGCCCCTGGAAACTGACATTTCATGTAGCGATATGCAATGATAAAATCAAGGAAATGAGCAATATTTATCATTTATTTGTGGTGCAAACATTCAAAATCCCTTCTTCTGGCATTTCGAAATAGACGTTATTAAGTTCAGTTATGCTATTTCGGTGCCAGAACTTCCTCCCACTGTCTAGTGGCGACAATGCTCACTAAGTGTTCTCTCTTTTGGGAGTATGTGTTAAAGTCTCACTGTGCAGCTCAGGCTGCCTAGGAACCGGCTGCCCTCCTGAGTACTAGGGTTACACACATGCACCCCTAACTCAGCTGAACCAGCCTGTCTCTACCCGCATCGTCCTAACTCAGCTGAACCAGCCTGTCTCTACCCGCATCGTCCCACTGTTCTCAGCTTCTGGAAACCATTTTATTATTATTTTCTGAATAGGATAAATTCATTTAGCATCTGCATATGAGCGAGAACTATTGTATTTGGTTTTTTTTTGTGCCTGCCTTATTTCATTTGACATCATTTTGGTTTTCTGTGTGTGTTCTTCATTAAAAAAATAAAATTAGCTGGATGGCGGTGGCGCACGCCTTTAATCCCAGCACTTGGGAGGCAGAGACAGGCGGATCTCTGTGAGTTTGAGGCCAGCCTGGTCTACAGAGTGAGTTACAGGACAGCCAGGGTAACACAGAAAAACTCTGTCTAGAAAACAAACAAATAAAACACCAAAAAAATTTATTCCTTTTATCGTTTGTGTGTTTTATTGCAGGTATGTGTGTGTACCACATCTGTGCTTGGTGTCCTCAGAGGTCAGAAGAGGTCATTGGATCCTCTGGAACTGGAGTTAGGGATGGTAGCAGACTACCATGTAGGTGCTGGAGATTGAATCAAGGTCTTCTGCAAGAGCAACAAGTGCTCTTAACTTCTCAACCATCTTTGCAACCCTCTTCATTTCTTTTTGTCAGACTCTTGGCCCTTGGTAACAGGGCCTCAGATCTTAGTTGACCCCCCCCCCCTCCGCGACCTTAGTCCAACTGATTCCATGATGTAAGTACCACTCAGGCTCTGAAACCCATTACATAGCCAGCACCACCTGTCAAAATAAAAACAAGGGCCTAATCCACCAAAGTCCATAGTTCTGGGAAAGACTCTAAATGTACTAACTTTGCTTTTTGGCTTCTGTGGTTCTGTTTCTGTCTGTTCTTGTTAACTGAAGTGTGTCAACCCAGGACATGATTTTTATGCTTAAAAGTTCACCCCAAGACAGGCTTGGAACTACACTGATCCTGAACACCCAGTGGCTGCTTAATAAAGACTTCCTATTGGCTTAAACCCATGCCCAAGCAATCTTCTCTGTGAGCACCCCAAACATTTCTGGAGGTCCCATACAGATAGATCCCAGAGATCAGACCTCGATACACTGGGGGTCTCAGAGCCCCTGGAGTGAGGAAGAGTGTGGTGGGTAAGGATCTCCTAGGGGGTGCGTAACCTGAGATGATCCAGGCCCCCAGGGCTCCCTTTTATAGGTTGTTGCCTAACATTTCAGAGGGAGCTGACACCTCCACTCCAAAAGGAAACCAATTAGAAAGTCCCCTGGTGTATCACTTCTGGTCTGTCACCTCCTGGTGAGTCTGATTAAGACTCCTTCTGTTGGCGTACATAGGAGAGCTCGGACATGGCGGCTGATGCAGGGTCTGTATTTGTGTGGAACATCATTGGATCCCTCTGTCTGTTCAGGTGTGTGACTGTGTGCTGTCTGCCCCGGTTGTCCTCTCTCTCTCTCTCTCTCTCTCTCTCTCTCTCTCCCCCTTGTGTGTGTCTTTCTTTGTGTTTCTATCAGTTTTGTTTCTCTGTATTGACCAGTGGCTTTCTCTGGTGTGAGACCCTCCTCACACCCGGCTTAGGACCTGTGCTCCTCCTGCTGGTGACTCACATCCTTTTGGCTCTGCCAGAGAAACAACAACAACAACAACAACAATACCCTACCTGTCCCGCTCTGGGAGCAGGAGCTCCTGCTTGTTTTGTTGCTTGACTCCTGTGCAGTCAGGGTTGGTCCCTGTGTGAGGTGGAGAGAGGTCAGGACTCTTATCCTGTGACCCTGTCCTCCCAGTGGAGTGCACACAGGCAGAGGTACACAGTTGTCCCAGTGAATACTGCTGCTCTAAGCAGCCCCAGGGAAGGGGAAACATTCCCCTGGGCTGAGCCCAAAGGAAGAGGGAAAGTTCCACTCCTTTCTCTGTCATGACTCATGTCATCTGTATAATTGGAAAACTCAAATCTCGCCATTCTCTGAAAAAAAGTTAAAGAATAAAATTGACCCTGGGCTGGGCAGGAAGATTGCTGCTAGACAACACAGCCTGGACAGAACAGATTTTCTCTTCTCTCCAACACTGACCAAAGGGACTTGAAGCAATTTTCTCTAGGTCCTTTTTAGAAAGATTAAAGACAGCTGCTAAAAAGATTTCCTTTGCTACCCAGTTGGCCTCAGATTTTAGAAAAAAAGTTATAAAAGTTAAAAAAAAAGCAAAGACATAAACAGGCTCGAGTTGCTGGAGGTAGCTCAAAGGGTGTTTAACAGCACAGAGCTGATCAGGACAAGACCTTTTGCATCAACCGAAAGCCACCATCACCTCTGATGATGAGACACAGTTGACTTACAGATACCCAGAAAAATTGTCATGTCTCACCCTCGGTCATAAGAATATATCCTAGCAGAAAGTTCTGCCTCCAATCGAAAGATACAGTTGGACTATCTCTCAGATTGACAACAAAGATTCCTGGGGATGTGGGCAGAAACCAACCCCAGGACTGCCCCAACAACAAATTCCTATACTTGTTCAACAAACCAGTTCAGCTATCCCCACTCAGATTAAACAATTCCCAATGACCCTGGAAGCAAAAGGGGAAATTGCAGTTCATATTGCCTGAATTAGGGAGACAGGCATCCTGGTGTCCTGCCAGTCTCCCTGGAGTCCACTTCTCCTGCCTGTGAAGAATCCTGAGACCTTGGATTATAGACCTGTCCAAGATCTGAGGGAAGTGAGTAAGGAGATCAATACTATCCACCCAATAGTACCAAACCTTTTCACTCTCATGAGTCTGATTCCTCCAGAGAAACAGGTGTGCACTGTCTTAGACCTGAAAGATGCATTTTTTATCCTCTTGTTGGCATAGGTGAGTTAACCCATCTTTGATTTTAAATGGGCGGACCCAGAGAGGGGTTATGGTAGGCAGCATTCCTGGACCAGGTTGCCCCAGGATTTAAAGACACTAGATGTAGACTTCTTGCCCTTCTGTCAGAGGTTTCTTGGGAAAACTCGATTATAAAATAGCCACCTCGGAACTGCTGCAAGAGTTACAGACCTTGGGCTACAGAACAGTGTCATCGGCTAAGAAAGCCTAACTTTGTACGTCAGAGGTTACCTATCTTGACGACAGGATGGCTACCGTCCTTCAGATCCTTACTTCAGAGACCAAGACACAGGTTCCAGAGTTCCTAGGTACTGCTGGGTATTGCTGTCTCTGCATACCAGAGTTTGTGGAAATAGCAGCACAAAGTGGGGGGAAACTGAGCCCCTGATCTGGACTGAGACTAAACAAAAAACATTTGAGGCCTTAAAAATAGCTTAAACTTCCACTCCAGCCCTAGAATTTCTAGACATAAGGGGCTTTAACCCAAACTTCAGAGCCAAGAAAATGCCCTATGACAAGCCTATCTAAGAGCTGTGGGGGCTACTGCTAGTTTAATGAAAGAAAGCAAACCAGTTAACTTTGGGTCAAGATCTTATACTCACAGCACCCCACAACACAGTGGCCCTCCCTGAGGAACACCAGAGGCTGTCTAATGACTGTGTGACCCAGTACCAAGCCCTGTTCTGTCCCCCTCAAGTCCAGTTTGAGAAACCCCCTGCTATCAATTTTGGCTATACTCTCACCTGATGATGCAGGTGTTCATCCATGACTGTTGGAGATGAAAGATGAAACCAGCTATGTGGGAGCTACTGTGGCTACTTTAATGAAAATGATTTGGGCCCAAGTGAGGTACCTCAGTCCAGAGAACAGAACTAATGAAATGAGCCAAGCTCTCAGATGGGGAATAGAAAAGACCACCAACATACATACGGACTGTCGGCCAGTGTACTTTTACTACTGGCCATGCCTACAGTATGATCTATAGAGAAAGGGAGCTTCTCACAGCTAGAGAAAAGGGACATTAAATAATCTTGGCCCTCCTAGAGGCTATTTGGCTTTCCCTACAAACTGTTGTCCTCCACTGCCAGGCTATTGACCTGGTTGCCCGACAAACAGCCCCAAGACCAGTGGGCCTATTGATACCCTAATGACATAGCATGACCTGGTGCTGCCTGAGAATCCACGGTAAAGAAGTCACGGACAGCTCAAACCCACAGGCTGATGGAGGACAGCAGAGGGAAAGGTCATTCTCCCAGAAACACCAGGCAGGACTCTGGTAACTGACCTTCACCAGGCTGCTCAGCTCAGGTCCACAAACTTTCTGAGTTGCTCAGACCAAGGTATGTTATACCTAGACTGGACAACCTAGTGCGGGATGCCTCAGCCAGATGCCAGGTTTGTGTTCAAGTCAATACAGAACAGGGAGCCCTTACCCAGGCAGGGCTCCAATGAGAGACCAACAGGCCCACAAACTCTGGGAAAACTGACTTCACCAACATCCGGCCTGTGGGAGAAAGATAAAAGTGCCTGCTAGTTTTAATAGATACCTTTTCTGGGTGGTAGAAGCGTTCCTCACCGGGACTGAAACTGCTCAAATAGTAGCTAAAAGCTCCTCCAGGAACTCATCCCCTGATTTGGTCTCATCCGAGGCTCCGCACTGGCCTGGCTTTCATAGCCAAAACCTCTCAGTTAATAGTTAAAGATTTAGACATAGATTTAAAACTTCCCTGTGCATACAGATGACAGAGCTGTGGCCAGGTAAAAGGGATAAACAGGGCACGGAAAGAAACTAGAACAAAACTCTCATTAGAGTCCAGCGAAGAATGGACAGGGCTCCTTCCTTTGCTTTGACTCTCTGCACTCCATATAGGGAGGGATCTACTCCCCTATGAGATTATGATAGGAAGACCTCCCCACTGCTTCCCAGGCACAGAGACCAGCAGTTGGCAGAACTCTCTAACCATTTGTTTCTCAACAGGCCCTCCAGTTCTCCAGAAAGGTTATTATTCATTGGACTATCCGAGTGACAGTCGACCCCTGAGTCCACCACCACATTCCCCTTGTTCCAGTTCAGGATACAGTCTGGGTCAAGCGAGTAGCCCAAGGGGCACTGAAACCAACTTGAAATTCTCTCCACTCCTAAGGTGGTGAAGGCAGCTGGCATTACTCCTTGGATCTACTGCATCCAGGTCAAGAAAACAGAAACCACAGAAGCTGCTGCTAAGTAGACTGTCTCCAGACTATGGACCATTGAAATTAAGGTTTCATTGGGTCCCTGGCCCTTCCACTCTCTGCCCCTCTACCTCCTCCCGAGTCTTGTGTTTTGCACTATGGGTATAAATGCAGGATCATGATCCAACCCCCACTGTCCTCAGGCCTGGACTGGAAACTGAGGAGGACAGATACAGGGAAGGTATCAGCTAGAGGGACTACTGACCAGCAACACATGTTCTATATTGACTTTACTTGCTGATGCCTACTTTAAATATCTGGTTGCACTAGAGAAAGGAAAGCTATGGAAATTTATCTTTTGAGATAGAAATGCAGAGTTTACAATTCTATGCATGCCCTGCAGCTGGGCTTCCCAGTTGCCAGAAACAAAGGAGTTTCCACCGCAAAACTGGGGCTTCCAAAAAATTCCTTTAAAATTCCTTTGGGAAACAGGACAAACCTGGGGAACTAGACTCTATGCCACTCTATGCCTGGGGGATGAATGGAGTTAATCATTCCCAGCCAGAAATCAGCCAGGATTGCTGCTTATGCTTAGATACCTGGCCCCATTACTCGGAACTGGGCTGAAACTTGTTAATATCCAAAACCTTTTCTCTCCTTCTTTCCTTTTGGTTTTTCAACACAGGGTTTCTATGTAGCTTTGGAGTCTGTCCTGGAACTAGCTCTTGTAGACCAGGCTGGCCTCAAACTCACAGATATCCACCTGCCTCTGCCTCCTGAGTGCAGGGATTAAGAGCATGCACCACCACCACCCAGCTATATTTAAAACCTTTAGCCTAGGCACTTCTCCTTATTCTCATGCCCGCTGTTCTGCCTTATGGGCTAATTCATCTGGATAACAAACAGCAATATTACCAAGCCCCTGGGAATACATGGTGGGCGTGTACCAATGGTTTGTCTAAATTGCCTTTTCTGATGCTTTCACAACTAAGTAGACAGGTTGACCAGAACATATTAAAAGTTTCAGTTACTGAAAGTCTTTTTTTAAAAAAGCTTTTCACAGTTGATATCTCCTGATGGTGTCGGGGTGTGTGTGATGGGGATGTGGAAGGGCAACACAAACTGAATTTGGTGGGATTTTTGTGGGGGACACAAGGGTGGAAGAATGGACCTGGGAGGAATGAGATGCAAGTGGATTCGGGTTGCATAAAAATATTCTGTTTCTGAATTAAAACAACAGCTAGATTGCCTTGCAGAAATGGTCCTACAAAATTAGAGGGGTTTAGACGGGATAAAGGGGATGATGTGTGGTTTGGGGAGCAATCTGTTCTTTCTATGCTAATTGATCAAGAGGAATTAGAACAAATCATGGTTGAAAAGTAACTCAAAAGGAGAAAGAGACAAAGGCATAAATTGATACACGTTCTCTTGTCCCTCCTAGCTATTTTGCCATCCACACCAGCTGGGCCTTTAACTCTCTTTCTGATTGAATTACTGAGGTGGGGCTGCACCTTAAATTACATAAGCAATTATGTGTCATTTCAGTAAAATTAAAGATTCTTAGGACCAACCACACCACTTTAGAACAGGATAAGTCCACAATTTGATTCATTCACTAAGACCAGTGGGGAATATAATAGGCCCCGGACCTTAATAGGTCCTCAGACTTTAGCACAATTGACTCCATGATGAAAGTGCCATTCAGGCCATAAAACTCAGCAAGTAGACAGCACCACCTACCAAAATAAAAACAAAGATCTAATCCATCCAAGTGCACAGTTCTGGGAAAGTCTCTAATGCACTAACCTTGTTTTTTTTATTTATTTTTTATTTTATTTTATTTTTTTTTATTTAAATTTATTTATTTATTAAGGATTTCTGCCTCGTCCCCGCAACCGCTTCCCATTTCCCTCCCACTCCCCCATCAAGTCCCCCTCCCTCATCTGCTCGAAGAGCAATCAGGGTTTCCTGACCTGTGGGAAGCCCAAGGACTGCCCACCTCTATCCAGGTCTCCTAAGGTGAGCATCCAAACTGCCTAGGCTCCCACAAAGCCAGTACGTGCAGTAGGATCAAAAACCCACTGCAATTGTTCTTGAATTCTCAGTATTCCTCATTGTCCGCTATGTTCAGCTAGTCCGGATTTATCCCATGCTTTTTCGGACCTAGGCCAGCTGGCCTTGGTGAGATCCCAGTAGAACATCCCCATTGTCTTAGTGTATGGGTGCACCCCTCGTGGTCCTGAGTTCCTTGCTCGTGCTCCGTCTCCTTCTGCTTCTGATTTGGATCTTGAGATTTCTGTCCAGTGCTCCCATGTGGGTCTCTGTCTCCTTTCATCGCCTGATGAAGGTTAATATTCATGAGGATGCCTATGTGTTTGTCTTTGGATTCACCTTCTTATTTAGCTTCTCTAGGAACATGAATTATAAGCTCAATGTCCTTTTTTATGGCTAGAAACCAAATATGAGTGAGTATATCCCATGTTCCTCTTTTTGGGTCTGGCTTACCTCACTCAGGATAGTGTTTTCTATTTCCATCCATTTGTATGCAAAATTCAAGAAGTCCTTGTTTTTTACTGCTGAGTAATACTCTAATATGTATATATTCCATACTTTCTTCATCCATTCTTCCGTTGAAGGGCATCTAGGTTGTTTCCAGGTTCTGGCTATTACAAACAATGCTGCCATGAACATAGTTGAGCATATACTTTTGTTGTATGATAGGGCCTCTCTTGGGTATATTCCCAAGAGTGGTATTGCTGGATCCAGGGGTAGGTTGATCCTGAATTTCCTGAGAAACCGAAACACTGCTTTCCAGAGTGGTTGCACAAGTTTGCATTCCCACCAGCAATGGGTGAGTGTACCCCTTTCTCCACAACCTCTCCAGCAAAGGCTATCATTGGTGTTTTTTATTTTAGCCATTCTGACAGGTGTAAGGTGGTATCTTAAAGTTGTCTTGATTTGAAAGACCCCCACAGTATAGACAAACAGCTAAGCAGCAGCAATGCCAGGCTTAAACTTTGGAGCAACACAAGTAACATTAGAGCAGGGAAGTTCGACTTGAGAACAAGGGCGGAGAAGCCAGGCAAGATATCTGCGGTCAGCCGGTCAGCCATCTGGCCCCAAGCGATAAGGAACCCGCAGCTGGCCTGCTCTAATGAGAACATCCCGTTTGCTTAGGGAAACAGGATGCCTATAGTCAGCACATGTGCCCAACTTAGAATATCAGTAATTCACAGAAGAGACAACTCCCCCTATGAAAGATCCCAGCTTAGCTGCTGTAACGTCATTTCACAAAGCTTTTGACGAACGACTGTAAGTGCAGAGTAAGGTCAGGGTCCCTGGCTGCAAAACAGGATATTTATATCCATAGATTCGGACAGGACATCAATTAACAGGATATCTGTTCCCATACATCTGTGCTGGGAGAGGAAAAACCACCTGTGCCCCTTGCCCCATTCCAACTGACCACTAATGATGCATTTGCTTCTGTAATCTGCTTCTGCTGCCCTCTTTCCTATAAAAAGACCTTCCCCCAGTCTGCAGGCGCGCTTTGTCTTTCGAGAGACTAAGTCGCCCCAGGTACCTGTGTACTGAATAAAGCCTCTTGCTGTTTGCATCCGAAGAGTGATCTCGCTGTTCCTTGGGAGGGTCTCCTTAGCCTGAAAGACTGCCCACCACTGGGGTCTTTCAGATTTGCATTTCCCTGATCGCTAAGGAAGTTGAGCATGACTTTAAGTGTCTTTTGGCCATTTGAAGTTCTTCTGTTGAGAATTCTCTGTTCAGCTCAGTGCCCCATTTTATAATTGGGTTGATTAGCCTTTTGCAGTCTAGTTACTTGAGTTCTTTATATATTTTGGAGATCAAACCTTTGTCAGTTGCGGGGTTGGTGAAGATCTTCTCCCAGTCAGTGGGTTGCCTTTTTGTCTTAGTGACAGTGTCCTTTGCTTTACAGAAGCTTCTCAGCCTCAGGAAGTCCCATTTATTCAATGATGCCCTTAGTGTCTGTGCTGCTGGGGTTATACGTAGGAAGTGGTCTCCTGTGCCCATGTGCTGTAGAGTACTTCCCACTTTCTCTTCTATCAGGTTCAGTGTGTTCGGACTGATATTGAGGTCTTTAATCCATTTGGACTTGAGTTTTGTGCATGGTGATAGATATGGATCTATTTTCATTCTTCTACAGATTGACATCCAGTTTTGCCAGCACAATTTGTTGAAGATGCTCTCTTTTTTCCATTGTATACTTTTAGCTCCTTTATCGAAAATCAGGTGTTCATAGGTTTGTGGGATAAAATCCGGGTCTTCTATACGATTCCATTGGTCGACTTCTCTGTTTTTATGCCAGTACCACACTGTTTTCATTACTGTAGCTCTGTAATAGAGTTTGAAGTCAGGGATGGTAATGCCTCCAGAAGATCCTTTATTGTATAGGATTGTTTTGGCTATCCTGGGTTTTTTGTTTTTCCATATAAAGTTGATTATTGTCTTCTCCAGATCTGTGAAGAATTTTGATGGGATTTTGATGGGGATTGCATTGAATCTATAGATTGCTTTTGGTAGAATTGCCATTTTTACTATGTTGATCCTCCCAATCCAAGAGCAAGGGAGGTCTTTCCATTTTCTGGTGTCTTCTTCAATTTCTTTCTTCAAAGACTTATAGTTCTTGTCAAGTAGATCTTTCACATCCTTGGTCAGAGTTACCCCAAGATATTTTATGCTATTTGTGGCTATCGTGAAAGGTGATGCTTCTCTGATTTCCCTCTCTGCTTCCTTATCCTTAGTGTATAGGAAGGCAACTGATTTTTTGGAGTTGATCTTGTATCCTGCCACATTACTAAAGGTGTTTATCAGCTGTAGCAGTTCTTTGGTAGAATTTTTGGGGTCGCTTATGTACACTATCATATCATCTGCAAATAACGAAAGCTTAACTTCTTCCTTTCCAATACGAATCCCCTTGATCTCCTTATGTTGTCTTATTGCTATTGCGAGAATTTCAAGCACTATGTTGAAGAGGTATGGAGAGAGTGGACATCCTTGTCGTGTTCCTGATTTTAGTGGGATGGCTTTGAGTTTTTCTCCGTTTAATTTAATGTTAGCTGTTGGCTTGCTGTAAATAGCTTTTATTATATTTAGGTAGGACCCTTGTATCCCTATTCTCTCCAAGACCTTTATCATAAAGGGGTGTTGAATTTTGTCGAATGCTTTTTCAGCATCTAATGAAATGATCATATGGTTTTTTTCTTTCAGTTTATTTATATGGTGGATTACATTGATAGATTTGCGTATGTTGAACCAGCCCTGCATCTCTGGGATGAAGCCTACTTGATCATAATGGATAATTTTTCTTATGTGTTCTTGGATTCGGTTTGTCAGTATTTTATTGAGAATTTTTGCGTCGATGTTCATGAGTGAGATCGGTCTGTAATTCTCTTTCTTGGTTGGGTCTTTGTGTGGTTTTGGTATCAGGGTAACTGTAGCTTCATAAAAGGAATTTGGCAATGACTCTTCTGTTTCTATATTGTGAAATACATTAAGGAGTATAGGTATTAGTTCTTCTTGGAAGTTCTGGTAGAATTCTGCATTGAAACCATCTGGTCCTGGGCTTT
Organism: Microtus oregoni; assembly: GCF_018167655.1. NCBI lineage: Eukaryota > Metazoa > Chordata > Mammalia > Rodentia > Cricetidae > Microtus > Microtus oregoni. The sequence goes on along the minus strand of NW_024544710.1, from coordinate 4,019,282 downwards.
TTTTTGAAGGGAGATTTTTGATAACGATTTCTAATTCTTCGCGAGTAACCGGTCTATTTAGATCATTCACCTGGTCTTGGTTTAGCTTTGGTATATGGTACTTATTTAAAAAAATGTCCATTTCTTTTTTTTTTAATTTTTTTTATTTTATTTTATTTTTTTATTTTTATTTTTTTTTAAATGTCCATTTCTTTTGTATTTTCCAGTTTTGTGGCATACAGGCTTTTGTAGTAAGATCTAATGATTCTCTGAATTTCCTCTGTGTCTGTGGTAATGTCTCCCTTTTCATTTCTGATCTTATTTATTTGAGTGTTCTCTCTCTGTCGTTTAATTAGTTTGGATAGGGGTTTGTCGATCTTGTTGATTTTCTCCAAGAACCAGCTTTTTGTTTCATTGATTCTTTGGACGGTTTTCTGTGTTTCTATTTTGTTGATTTCAGCCCTCAGTTTTATTATTTCCAGTCTTCTACTTCTCCTGGGCGCATCTGCTTCTTTTTTTTCTAGAGCTTTCAGGTGTGTTGTTAAGTCCCCAATGTATGCGTTCTCCATTTTCTTTAAGTGGGCACTTAGTGCTATGAACTTTCCTCTTAGCACTGCTTTCATTGTGTCCCATAGGTTTGAGTATGTTGTCCCTTTATTTTCATTAAATTCAAGGAAGACTTTAATTTCTTTCTTGATTTCTTCCTTGACCCAGGTGTGGTTCAGTAGTTGACTGTTCAGTTTCCATGAGTTTGTCAGTTCTTTGGGGGCAGCGTGGTTGTTGCCTTCTAACTTTAATCCGTGATGATCTGATAAGACACAGGTGGACACTGATATTTTTTTGTATCTGTGGAGGTTTCCTTTGTTTCCGAGTATATGGTCAATTTTTGAGAAGGTTCCATGAGCTGCAGAGAAGAAGGTATATTCTTTCCTATTTGGGTGGAATGTTCTATAGATGTCTGTTAAGTCCATTTGCTTCATTACCTCCAATAATTCTCTTAATTCTCTATTAGGTTTCTGTCTGATTGACCTGTCCCTTGGAGAGAGAGGTGTGTTGAAGTCTCCTACTACTAGTGTGTGTGGTTTGATGTCTGCCTTGAGTTCTAGTAATATTTCTTTTACATAAGTAGGTGCTTTTATATTGGGGGCGTATATATTCAGGATTGAGACGTCCTCCTGATGAATTGTTCCTGTTATGAGTATCAAGTGACCGTCTCGGTCTCTTCTGATTGATTTTAGTTTGAAGTCAGTTTTGTTAGAAATTAGTATGGCCACACCTGCTTTTTTCTTAGGACCATTTGCTTGAAACACCTTTTCCCAACCCTTTACTCTGAGTAGGTGCCTGTCTTTGTGGTTGAGATGTGTTTCTTGCAAACAGCAGAATGTTGGATCCTGTTTTCGTATCCAATCTTTTAGCCTGTGCCTTTTTATAGGTGAATTGAGCCCATTAATATTAAGTGATATTAATGACCAGTGGTTGTTTACTCCGGTTATTCTTATTGCTTTTGGTAGTAGAGATTGTGTGTCTCCCTTCTTTGAGATGTGCTCGTGAAGGGTCATTAGATGCCTGGGTTATTGTAGGCAGTGTTGGCAGTGTTGGATTCCTTGGGTTGCGATTTTCCTTCTATTACTTTCTGTAGGGCTGGATTTGTGGCTACGTATTGTTTAAATTTGTTCTTATCCTGGAATGTCTTGTTTTCTCCATTGATAATGAACGATAGCTTGGCTGGGTATAGTAGTTTGGGTTTGCATCCATGGTCTCTTAGCTTCTGCAGAACCTCTATCCAGGACCTTCTGGCTTTCATAGTTTCCATAGAGAAGTCAGGTCTAAGTCTGATCAGTTTACCTTTATAAGTTACTTGCCCTTTTTCCTTTGCAGCTCTTAATATTCTTTCTTTAACCCGTATATTTTGTGTTTTGATTATTATATGGCGAGGAGATGTTTTTCTTTGATCCAGTCTGTTTGGTGTTCTGTATGCTTCTTGAATATTTAAATGAATATCTTTCTTTAAGTTGGGAAAGTTTTCTTCCATAATTTTGTTGAAAATATTTTCTGGGCCTTTGAGCTGTGACTCTTCTCCTTCTTCTATTCCTATTATTCTTAGGTTTGGTTTTTTTATTGTGTCCCATAGTTCCTGAATGTTTTGTGTTGAGAATTTGTTGGCTTTGCTGTTTTCTTTGGTCTGTTCGTTTATTTTCTCTATGGTGTCCTCAGCATCTGAGATTCTTTCTTCTAGCTCTTGTATTCTATTGATCATACTTGTTTCTGTAGACTCTGCTCGTTGGCCTAGATTTTCCATATCCAGCTGGTCCTCAGTTTGTATTTTCTTCCTTGCCTTCATTTTAGTTTTCAATTCTTTTTTTTTTTTTTTAATAATTTTTTTTATTAAGAAAAGAAGAAAAAAAACATAAACAAAAAACAAGTTTCCACCTCCTCCCAGCCTCCCATTTCCCTCCCCCTCCTCCCACCCTTCTCCCCCTCCTCCCACCCTTCTACCCCTCCCCCCACTCCTCTCCCCCTCCCTCTCCAGTCCACAGAGCAGTCCAGGTTCCCTGCCCTGTGGTAAGTCCTAGGTCCTCCCCCCTCCGTCCATATCTAGGAAGGTGAACATCCAAACTGGCTAGGCTTCCACAAAGCCAGAACATTAAGTAGGATCAAAACCCCGTGCCATTGTCCTTGGCGTCTCATCAGCCCTCATTGTTCGCCATGTTCAGAGAGTCCGGTTTTATCCCATGCTTTTTCGGTCACAGTCCAGCTGGCCTTGGTGAGCTCCCAGTAGATCAGCTCCACTGTCTCAGTGGGTGGGTGCACGCCTCGTGGTCCCGACTTCTTTGCTCATGTTCTCCCTCCTTCTGCTCCTCATTGGGACCTTGGGAGCTCAGTCCAGTGCTCCAGTGTGGGTCTCTGTCTCTGTCTCCATCCATCACCAGATGAAGGTTCTATGATGATATGCAAGATATTCGTCAGTATTGCTCTAGGATAGGGTCATTTCAGGTTCCCAATCCTCAGCTACCCGAGGAACTAACTGGGAACCTCATGTTGGGCACTTGGGAGCCCCTCTAGGGTCAAATCTCTTGCTCACCCTAAAGTGGTTCCCTTAACTAAGAATTGTGGTTCCGTGCTCCCCTATCCACCTTTCCTTTATCCCAATTCTCCTGATTCCCCAAGTCCCCCCTCCTTCCCTTCTACCTTTTCTCTCCCCATCTCCCCTTACCCCCATCCCACCCCACCCCCACGATCCTAATTTTCTCCCCGGCAATTGGGTCTACTTCCCTTAGCCAAGAGGATAACTATATGTTTTTCCTTGGGTTCACCTTCTTACTTAGCTTCTTTAGGTTCACCTATTGTAGACTCCGTGGCCCTAATTTATGGCTAGAAACCAATTATGAGCGAGTACATCCCATGTTCATTTTTTTGGGTCTGGGACACCTCACTCAGGATAGTGTTTTCTATTTCCATCCATTTGCCTGCAAAATTCGAGAAGTCATTGTTTTTTACCGCAGCGTAGTACTCTAGCGTGTATATATTCCATACTTTCTTCATCCATTCTTCCATTGAAGGGCATCTAGGTTGTTTCCAGGTTCTGGCTATTACAAATAATACTGCTATGAACATAGTTGAACAAATGCTTTTGTCATATGATAGAGCATCTCTTGGGTATATTCCCAGGAGTGGTATTGCTGGGTCCAGGGGTAAGTTGATCCCGAATTTCCTGAGAAACCGAAACACTGACTTCCACAGTGGTTGCACAAGATGGCATTCCCACCAGCAATGGATGAGGGTACCCGTTCCTCCACAGCCTCTCCAGCAAAGGTTATCCTTGGTGTTTTTGACTTTAGCCATTCTGACAGGTGTAAGATGATATCTCAAAGTTGTTTTGATTTGCATTTCCCTGATTGCTAAGGAAGTTGAGCACGACTTTAAGTGTCTTTTGGCCATTTGAACTTCCTCTGCTGAGAATTCTCTGTTCAATTCAGTGCCCCATTTTTTAATTGGGTTAATTAGCATTTTAAAGTCTAGTTTCTTGAGTTCTCTATATATTTTGGAGATCAGACCTTTGTCTGTTGTGGGGTTGGTGAAGATCTTCTCCCAATCAGTAGGTTGCCTTTGTGTCTTATTGACTATGTCCTTTGCTTTACAGAAGCTTCTCAGTTTAAGTAGGTCCCATTTATTCAATGTTGCCCTTAATGTCTGTGCTTCTGGGGTTATACATAGGAAGCGATCTCCTGTGCCCAGCTCCTGTAGGGTACTTCCCACTTTCTCTTCTATCAGGTTCAGTGTGTTCGGGCTGATATTGAGGTCTTTAATCCATTTGGACTTGAGTTTTGTGCACGGTGATAGATAAGGGTCTATTTTCATTCTTCTACAAGATGACTTCCAGTTGTGCCAGCACCATTTGTTGAAGATGCTTTCTTTCTTCCATTTTATACTTTTAGCTCCTTTATCGAAAATCAGGTGTTCATAGGTTTGTGGGATAAAATCCGGGTCTTCTATACGATTCCATTGGTCGACTTCTCTGTTTTTATGCCAGTACCACACTGTTTTCATTACTGTAACTCTGTAATAGAGTTTGAAGTCAGGGATGGTAATGCCTCCAGAAGATCCTTTATTGTATAGGATTGTTTTGGCTATCCTGGGTTTTTTGTTTTTCCATATAAAGTTGATTATTGTTCTCTCCAGATCTGTGAAGAATTTTGATGGGATCTTGATGGGGATTGCATTGAATCTATAAATAGCCTTTGGTAGAATTGCCATTTTTACTATGTTGATCCTCCCAATCCAAGAGCAAGGGAGGTCCATCCATTTTTTGGTATCCTCTTCAATTTCTTTCTTCAATGCCTTAAAGTTCTTGTCAAATAGATCTTTCACTTCCTTGGTTAGATGTACCCCAAGATATTTTATGCTGTTTTTGGCTGTTGTGAATGGTGAAGCTTCTCTGATTTCCCTCTCTGCTTCCATATCCTTTGTGTATAAGAGGGCGACTGATTTTTTGGAGTTGATCTTGTATCCTGCCACACTACTAAAGCTGTTTATCAGCTGTAGGAGTTCTTTGGTGGAGTTTTTGGGGTCGCTTATGTACACTATCATATCATCTGCAAATAACGAAAGTTTAACTTCTTCCTTTCCAATTCGAATCCCCTTGATCCCATTATGTTGTCTTATTGCTATTGCTAGAACTTCAAGCACTATATTGAAGAGGTATGGGGAGAGTGGACAGCCTTGTCGTGTTCCTGAGTTAAGTGGGATGGCTTTGAGTTTCTCTCCGTTTAATTTGATGTTAGCTGTCGGCTTGCTGTATATAGCTTTTATTATATTTAGGTATGACCCTTGTATCCCTAATCTCTCCAAGACTTTTAACATAAATGGATGTTGAATTTTGTCAAATGCTTTTTCAGCATCTAATGAAATGATCATATGGTTTTTTTCTTTCAGTTTATTTATATGCTGGATTACATTGATAGATTTTCGTATGTTGAACCAGCCCTGCATCTCAGGAATGAAGCCTACTTGATCATAATGGATAATTTTTCGGATGTGTTCTTGGATTCGATTTGCCAGTATTTTGTTGAGGATTTTTGCGTCGATATTCATGAGTGAGATTGGCCTGTAGTTCTCTTTCCTGGTTGAGTCTTTGAGTGGTTTTGGTATCAGAGTAATTGTGGCTTCATAAAAGGAGTTTGGTAATGACCCTTCTGTTTCTATCTTGTGGAATACATTAAGGAGTATAGGTATTAGATCTTCTTGGAAGATCTGGTAGAATTCCGCATTGAAACCATCTGGTCCTGGGCTTTTTTTGGTAGGGAGGTTTTTGATAACCTCTTCTAATTCTTCGCGACTAACAGGTCTATTTAGATTGTTCACCAGGTCCTGATTTAACTTTGGTATATGATATTTATCTAAAAAAGTATCCATTTCCTTTACATTTTCCAATTTTGTGGCATATAGGCTTTTGTAGTAAGATCTAATGATTCTCTGAATTTCCTCTGTGTCTGTGGTTATGTCCCCCTTTTCATTTCTGATCTTATTAATTTGCAAATTCTCTCTCTGCCGTTTGATTAGCTTGGATAGTGGTTTGTCAATCTTGTTGATTTTCTCCAGGAACCAGCTTTTTGTTTCATTGATTTTTTGTATTGTTTTCTGTGTTTCTATTTTGTTGATTTCAGCCCTCAGTTTGATTATTTCCAGTCTTCTACTCCTCCTAGGTGAGTCTGCTTCTTTTTTTTCTAGAGCTTTCAGGTGGGCTGTTAAGTCTCCAATGTGAGCTTTCTCTGTTTTCTTTAAGTGGGCACTTAGTGCTATGAACTTTCCTCTTAGGACTGCTTTCATAGTGTCCCATAAGTTTGAGTATGTTGTTTCTTTATTTTCATTGAATTCCAGGAAGACTTTAATTTCTTTCTTTATTTCTTCCTTAATCCAGCTATGGTTCAATAGTTGACTGTTCAGTTTCCATGACTTTGTATGCTTTCTGGGGGTAGCATTATTGTTGAATTCTAACTTTAATCCATGGTGATCTGATAAGACACAGGTGGTTACTAATATTTTTTTGTAACTGTGGATGTTTGCTTTGTTACCGACTATGTGGTCGATTTTCGAGAAGGTTCCATGAGCTGCAGAGAAGAAGGTATATTCTTTCCTATTTGGATGGAATGTTCTATAGATGTCTGTTAAGTCCATTTGATTCATTACCTCCACTAATTCTCTTATTTCTCTGTTAGGTTCCTGTCTGATTGACCTGTCCATTGGTGAGAGAGGAGTGTTGAAGTCTCCTGCTATTAGTGTGTGCGGTTTGATGTCTGCCTTGAATTTTAGCAATGTTTCTTTTATGTACGTGGGTGCTTTTATATTAGGGGCATAGATGTTCAGGATTGAGACTTCATCCTGATGAACTGTTCCTGTTATGAGTATAAAATGCCCCTCTCCATCTCTTCTGATTGATTTAAGTTTAAAGTCAACTTTGTTAGAGATTAGTATGGCCACACCTGCCTGTTTCTTAGGACCATTTGCTTGATAGGCCTTTTCCCAGCCCTTTACGCTGAGTAGGTGCCTGTCTTTGTGGTTGAGGTGTGTTTCTTGTAAACAGCAGAATGTTGGATCCTGTTTTCTTATCCAATCTCTTAGCCTGTGCCTTTTTATAGGTGAGTTGAGTCCATTGACATTAAGTGATATTAATGACCAGTGGTTGTTAACTCCGGTCATTTTTTTTTAGTCGTAGAGTTTGTGTGTTTCCCTTCTTTGTTTTGTGTTGGTGAAGGGTCTCTAGATGTCTGAGGTATTGTGGTCATTGTTGGACTCCTTGGTTAGTGATTTTCCTTCAATTACTTTCTGTAAGGCTGGATTTGTGGCTGCGTATTGTTTAAATTTGTTTTTATCCTGGAAAATTTTATTTTCTCCATTTATAGTGAATGAAAGCTTGGCTGGGTATAGTAATCTGGGCTTGCACCCATGGTCTCTCAGTTTCTGCAGTACATCTATCCAGGACCTTCTGGCTTTCATGGTTTCCATGGAGAAGTCAGGTGTAAGTCTGATAGGTTTACCTTTATAAGTAATTTGGCCTTTTTCCTTTGCAGCTCTTAATATTCTTTCCTTATTCTGTATGCTTTGTGTTTTGATAATTATATGGCGAGGGGATGTTTTTTTTTGATCCAGCCTATTCGGTGTTCTGTATGCTTCTTGCACCTTCATAGGAAAATCTTTCCTTAGGTTGGGAAAGTTTTCTTCTATAATTTTATTAAATAGATTTTCTGGACCATTGAGCTGCCCTTCTTCTCCTTCTTCTACTCCTATTATTCTTAGGTTTGGTCTTTTTATTGTGTCCCATATTTCCTGAATGTTTTGTGATGAGAGTTTGTTGGACTTGCTGTTTTCTTTGATCAGTGTGTTTATTTTCTCTATGGTATCTTCAGAATCCGAGAGTCTTTCTTCTATCTCTTGTATTCTGCTGGTTATGCTTGTTTCTGTAGTCTCTATTCGTTTACCTAGATTTTCCATGTCCAGACGGCCCTCTGTTTGTGTTTTCTTCTTTGCCTCCATTTCAGTTTTCAGGTCTTGAACTGTTTCCATTATCTGTTTGATTGTTTTTCCTTGGTTTTCTAGGGTATCATTCACTGATTTATTCAATTCTTCAAACTTTCTGTTATATTTCTCATCCATTTCTATAAGGGCGTTTTTTACATGCTGTTTAAGGGTGTCAATCACTTTCATGAAGTCAATCTTTTCTCCTTCCTCTTGATTAAGGGGTTCTTGTCCTCCCGTTGTGAGGTCGCTTGTTTCTGGTAGCTTCATGTTGCTTTTCAGCTTGTTGGGCGAATTCTTGCCTTGACGTCGGCCCATCTCTTCTTCCAAATGCTCCCTATGGATCTTCTTTTACCGGATTAGGTCTCCTTGCCTACCAAACGCTGTCTCTCCCCAATGTTGGCTCTCCCAATGCTGGGTCTCCCCAATGCTGGGTCTCCTGGCGCCGAAAGATCAGGCCTCCGTGCTGGTTGGGCAGCTCGCAGACAAAGCGCCTACCCCGCTTGGTGCAGGCAGGCCACAGAAACAAAGGAACCGCTGCCCCCCGGGAGCCCCGGCTACTCGGACTCAGCGCCCAGATAAGCTGGGCGATGCCACGCGCCAAAAGAGGACAGTGGGGGCGAAGTGGGGAGGGCTCTGGACGGAAGCTGGGTGGGCCAGGAAGAAAGAGGCAGCACCCGGGGAGTAGAGGCCCTGCAGAGAGCCCAAGCAGGACAGGGGGCCAAGAAACCCCCGAGCTCCCCGTCCCAGGCTGGCGCCGTGGGCCAGAAACTCACCCCAATGCTGGGTCTCCTGGCGCCTAAAGATCAGGCCTCCGTGCTGGTTGGGCAGTCCGCAGACAAAGCGCCTACCCCGCTTGGTGCAGGCAGGCCACAGAAACAAAGGAACTGCTGCCCGCCCGGGAGCCCCGGGTACTCGGACCCAGCGCCCAGATAGGCTGCGCTGGGCGATGCTACGCGCCAAAAGAGGACAGTGGGGGTGAAGTGGGGAGGGCTCTGGACGGAAGCTGGGTGGGCCAGGAAGAAAGAGGCAGCAGAGAGCCCAAGCAGGACAGGGGGCCAAGAAACCCCCGAGCTCCCCGTCCCAGGCTGGCGCCGTGGGCCAGAAACTCACCCCAATGCTGGGTCTCCTGGCGCCGAAAGATCAGGCCTCCGTGCTGGTTCGGCAGCCCGCAGACAAAGCGCCTACCCCGCTTGGTGCAGGCAGGCCACAGAAACAAAGGAACTGCTGCCCGCCCGGGAGCCCCGGGTACTCGGACCCAGCGCCCAGATAGGCTGCGCTGGGCGATGCTACGCGCCAAAAGAGGACAGTGGGGGTGAAGTGGGGAGGGCTCTGGACGGAAGCTGGGTGGGCCAGGAAGAAAGAGGCAGCAGAGAGCCCAAGCAGGACAGGGGGCCAAGAAACCCCCGAGCTCCCCGTCCCAGGCTGGCGCCGTGGGCCAGAAACTCACCCCAATGCTGGGTCTCCTGGCGCCGAAAGATCAGGCCTCCGTGCTGGTTGGGCAGCTCGCAGACAAAGCGCCTACCCCGCTTGGTGCAGGCAGGCCACAGAAACAAAGGAACCGCTGCCCCCCGGGAGCCCCGGCTACTCGGACTCAGCGCCCAGATAAGCTGGGCGATGCCACGCGCCAAAAGAGGACAGTGGGGGCGAAGTGGGGAGGGCTCTGGACGGAAGCTGGGTGGGCCAGGAAGAAAGAGGCAGCAGAGAGCCCAAGCAGGACAGGGGGCCAAGAAACCCCCGAGCTCCCCGTCCCAGGCTGGCGCCGTGGGCCAGAAACTCACCCCAATGCTGGGTCTCCTGGCGCCGAAAGATCAGGCCTCCGTGCTGGTTGGGCAGTCCGCAGACAAAGCGCCTACCCCGCTTGGTGCAGGCAGGCCACAGAAACAAAGGAACTGCTGCCCGCCCGGGAGCCCCGGGTACTCGGACCCAGCGCCCAGATAGGCTGCGCTGGGCGATGCTACGCGCCAAAAGAGGACAATGGGGGTGAAGTGGGGAGGGCTCTGGACGGAAGCTGGGTGGGCCAGGAAGAAAGAGGCAGCAGAGAGCCCAAGCAGGACAGGGGGCCAAGAAATCCCCGAGCTCCCCGTCCCAGGCTGGCGCCGTGGGCCAGAAACTCACCCCAATGCTGGGTCTCCTGGCGCCGAAAGATCAGGCCTCCGTGCTGGTTGGGCAGCCCGCAGACAAAGCGCCTATCCCGCTTGGTGCAGGCAGGCCACAGAAACAAAGGAACTGCTGCCCGCCCGGGAGCCCCGGGTACTCGGACCCAGCGCCCAGATAGGCTGCGCTGGGCGATGCTACGCGCCAAAAGAGGACAGTGGGGGTGAAGTGGGGAGGGCTCTGGACGGAAGCTGGGTGGGCCAGGAAGAAAGAGGCAGCAGAGAGCCCAAGCAGGACAGGGGGCCAAGAAACCCCCGAGCTCCCCGTCCCAGGCTGGCGCCGTGGGCCAGAAACTCACCCCAATGCTGGGTCTCCTGGCGCCGAAAGATCAGGCCTCCGTGCTGGTTGGGCAGCTCGCAGACAAAGCGCCTACCCCGCTTGGTGCAGGCAGGCCACAGAAACAAAGGAACCGCTGCCCGCCCGGGAGCCCCGGCTACTCGGACTCAGCGCCCAGATAAGCTGGGCGATGCCACGCGCCAAAAGAGGACAGTGGGGGCGAAGTGGGGAGGGCTCTGGACGGAAGCTGGGTGGGCCAGGAAGAAAGAGGCAGCAGAGAAGTTTTCAATTCTTGAACTGTTTCCATTACCTGTTTGATGGTTTTTTCTTGGTTTCCCAGGGTATCATGTACGTATTTACTCATTTCTTCAAACTTTTTGTTATACTTCTCATCCATTTCTATAAGGGCATTTTTTACATGTTGTTTAAGGGACTCTATTGTCTTCATAAAGTCGATTTTTTCTACTTCTTCTGTGTTAGGTTGTTCAAATACTTCTGTTGTAAGATCATTGGGTTCTGGTGTTTTCATGTTTTTTTTTCAGATTATTGGGCGAATTCTTGCCTTGGCGCCTGCCCATCTCCTCCTATTGATCCTATCCAATGGGTCCTTTAAAAACCAAATCAGGTTTCCCTGCTGGCCAAGTGCTCCGCTTACAAAATGTCCTCACTCTCTTTCGTGGTTCCTGCTGCAGGCCAAGAACCCTCTCACCCCTCTGAAGGATCTTCAGGACAGGACCAGGCTCCCCGTGTGCCAGTGACCTGGCCAACCAAAGGCCTACCTCTTTGATTCAATTGTAGTAGGGCGATCTGCTCTCCTTATTGCACGCCTGTCCCCGCTGTTTGGGTCTGCCTCTGCGCCAGTCCCCGAAAGCCTCTTCCTGTATGCTGTGTCGCTCCGCCGCGTCTGGCCGCCGGCCGCTCCGCCGCGTCTGGCCGCCACCGCTCCGCTGCGTCTGGCTGCTGCCGCTCTGCCTCTGTGCATCTGGCCGCTGCCGCTCCGCCTCTGTGCGTCTCACTAACCTTGTTTTTTTGGCTTATGTGGTTATGCTCTGGCTGACTGTTGTTGTTAACTGAAGTGTGTCAACCTAGGATTTGGTGTTTGTTTGTTTGCTTGGTTTGGTTTTGGTTTTTTGAGACAAGGGTTTCTCTGTAGCCCCGGCTATCCTGGAACTTGCTCTGTAGATCAAGATAGTTTCAAATTAAGAGATCTGCCTGTCTCCACCTTGCAAGTTCTCTGATTAAAGGCATGTACCACTACCGCCAGGGCAGAACATGGTTTTGTGCTTAAAAACTCGCCCTGAGGCATGCCTTTAATTCTAGCACTTGGGAGGTGGAGGCAGGTGGATCTCTATGAGTTTGAGGCCAGTCTGGTTTATGAGGCTAGTTCCAGGACAGCCAGGGCCAGGGAAATTACACAGAGAAAACCTGTCTCTATCTTGAAAAATCAAGCAAAATAAAACAAAACAAAAAACTCACTCTGAGAAGGCTCAGTGCTCCACTGGGATCCTGCACACCCAGTATAGTCGCTGGCCAGCTAACAAAGGCTAACTGTTGGATTAAACCCCTATCTGAACAGTCTTCTATAATACCTGCACTTGGGAAGTAGAGCCAGGATTGGGAGTTCAAGGCCAGTCTCAGTTATGTAGTCAGTTTTAGGCTACATTGGGATGTAGAGTGATACACACTCTCTCTCCATCACACACACACACACACACACACACACACAAAACAACTAAACAAAAAAAAGAAAATTAAGCTGTATCTATAAATGACATGCTGTTTCTAATTGTGATGCGATCTAAAGTCCTTTTAGTGTTGCTTTTGGTTATGAAATACACATAATATTTTACAGGGGTATTGTTTACCTTAGCACTAATTTTCTCATTATTATTTTTTCTTTCTGTGTCTATGTATGTGTGCGGCATAGCACATGTGTGAAGGCTGGAGGCCAACTTTGAGGACTCAGTTCTCTTTTTCCATTTTATGGGTTCTAAGGATTGAATTCAGGTCACCAGGTTTGGCAATAAAGTACCTTTATTCTCCTGAGCCACCTCACTGGCACCTCATTCTCATGAGGCAAGTGAGATAAACACTGTGCTATGAAAACATCCCTGTAATGGTAAAACTATAATGCTGCAGGTTCCTAAGTGGCAGTGGATCCACAGGCAGGGAGTCATGTGGTGGGTGAGAGTCCTTGGCAGGGCAGCCAGTCCCAGCAGGTGAGAGACAGACAGATAGGCCACTAAGGGCAGCGAGTCCCAGGCAAGGAGTCACAGCGGGTGAGAGACAGAGATGGATATGCACGCCATGCAGAGTGAAGTTGAATATTTATTTAGTGGGTTATGGAAGGGAAGGAGAGAGGGAGAGAGAAGGGGGATGAGGAAAGAGAGAGAGAGACAGAGACAGAGAGAGACAGAGAGAAAAGGAAGAGGGGTGGGGTAGAGGAAAGGAGCCAAGGCAACAGCTACCTCTTTCGGGGGGGAAGGGGTGGGAGGGGCTTGTCTCTTAAAGGGACAGGACAGACCATTATAATCCCTTCCCAACGTCATACCTGTAAGGTTAATTCCTGTTGTTCTGTGTGAGAGTACTCTGTACTTCCCCATCAATGATCAAGCATTTCATTGAATAAATGCACTATGTGTACTAACACAGTCCTACACAAATAGACTGAATATGATGACCTGTATAGCCTTCTCAGTACCCTTTGTTTCTCCATTAATTTAAATCTAATGAGAAGTTAGAAAAAAAGAACATGAAGACTGGAAACAAGCTCAATGGTGGAATACACCAGACCCAAGTGAGGGGCCTTGAATAAAATTCCAAATACTGTTGTGGTGTTTTCATTGGTGAATACCGCTCAGCCATGGGTTTAAACCAATAGAAAGTCTTTATTAGCTGGCCAGTGACTACACTGGGTATTCAAGATCCCAGTGGAGCCCTGAGCCTTCCTCAGGGTGAGCTTTTAAAGACAAAAAAACATGTCTGGAGTTGACATACTTCAGTTAACAAGAACAGTTAGCCAGAAACAGAACCACAGAAACCAAAAAGCAATGTTAGTGCATATAGAGACTTTTCTAGAACTATGGACTTTGGTGGATTATATCTTTGTTTTAGTTTTGGTGGGTGGTGCTGTCCATGTGCTGACATTTCTAGCCTGATTGGTACTTCTTCCACCATGGAAGTGTGCTAAGTCACTTGTGCTAAGGGTTCAGGGCCTTCCAAGGTCTGGGGCCCTGTTACAATACCACACACATAGAAAAGAAAGAAAGAACAGGGAACCAAAGAGTAAACTCATGTATGTAATGGTAAAAATAAAATTGCTGCAGATCCCAAAGTGGCTGCAGCAGCAGAAACACTGTAGGTCAAGTAGCAGCAGTGGGTAGTGGATCCCAAGAGTAGCCAGTCCTGGGCAGGGACAGCGCAGTTCCCTGAGTGGCTACAGTGGACCACGAGGAGAGACAGTCAGATGGGCATGCCACAAGACCATGCTGCAGGTCTCCAAAGGTGGGCTGGTCCCAGGCAGGGAGTCATGTGGCAGAGGAGAGAGACAGAGACATGGATAGGCATGGCATGCTGAGTAAGGTTGGATATTTATTTAGTGGGTTTTAGAAGGGAAGGAGAGAAGGGAGAAGAGCAGAGAGAAGGGGAGAGAAAGAGAGAGGAGAGAGAGAGAGAAACAGAATGGGGAAAGGTAGAAGTGGGGAGAGACAGAAGCTGCCTCTTTGAGAGGGAGATGGAAGAGGGGGAAACTCAGGCTGGAAGCTGAAGATCAGCTTGCCTCAGATTGGGGGAGGGAGTGGGCATGGCTTGTCTCTTAAAGAGACAGGACAGACCATTACAATGTAGGGAATCAGGAAGGGAGGAAGGTACTATCAGTGACTGTAGGGATAAGTTCAAAACAGAAAGGAACACAAGCATGTGTTGGTTGTTGTTTAAGCTTGGAATGATGGCTCCTGCTTGTAACCCCAGCACTGGGGAGACTGAGTCAGGAGGATTGCTGTCGATTCTAGGTAACAGAATGAAACTCTGTATCACCAAACAAATAAAAAGTGAGAAGAAAGGAGAAATTGGTTGCTTTGACAAAGAGTGAAACTGGTAAAAGGTTTGGTGAGGCACATGAAGAAAACAGGCAAACTGGGTGGGTATGGTAAATCACACCTGAAATCTCAGAAGATGGGATGAGAGGCAGGGGATTGAAAGCTCAAGGTTATTCTGGGCTACATAGCAACTTTGAAGCCAGCTTAGGCTACAGGAGACTCTGCCTTAAAATAACAACAACAACAAGATGCATACATACATATGTTGCACGGAGAGGGGGGGACACTTTGTTTGACCAAGACGTCAGGCTAGTTTACATCCAAAATAATCACACAGAAACTGTATTCATTTAAACACTGCCTGGCCCATTAGCTCTAACTTCTAATTGTGTAGGGATAAGTCCCACCCCTTAGGGGGCGTGTTCACCTCAGGCTAATGTTTACCTATAAATCTGGCGAGCGTGCTCACAGTGCTTGCTTCTGCTTTCCTGGTCTCCGAGGGAATGGTGGTTCTGTAAGTTTATTAAAGCTGTATATATTTTCACAATCTGTCTGCATTCATTTACGCCGTTACATTTTGGTGCCCAACGTGGGGCTCGAACCCATGACCCTGAGATTAAGAGTCTCATGCTCTACCGAAGAAGCTAGACAAAAGGGGGAGATGTAGAGATAAGTCCCGCCCCTTAGGGGGCGTGTTCGCCTCAGGCTAATGTTTACCTATAAATCTGGCGAGCTTGCTCGCAGTGCTTGCTTCTGATTTCCTGGTCCCCACGGGAATGGTGGTTCTGTAAGTCTATTAAAGCTGTATATATTTTTACAATCTGTCTGCATTCATTTATGCCGTTACATAATTGGCTAATTCTTACATCTTTATTTAACCAATTTCTATTAATCTGTGTATTGCTAGGTGACTGTGGCTTACCAGCAAGATTCTAACCAGTGTCCATCTCGGGTAGAAGATCCATGGTATCTGCCACTTTGCCCTTCTTCTCAGCATTCAGTTCTGTCTATTCCGCCTACCTAAGTTCTGCCCTATCAACTAGACCAAGGCAGTTTCTTTATTCAACCAATGAAAGCAACATATGAACAGAAGGACCTCCTACACCATACATATATACATACTTACATACATAAAATTTAAAAAGATAAAGAAAACCAGAGCCAAAGACAGTTGAAGGAAATGAAAAGCTACAAAAATTACCACAATTCATACAGATATTAAAATCAACAGGATGTCATGAGGGAACTTGTTGCAGAATATTATTGTAAGGTGTGTTACTTTTGTTTATGCTCTAGAATACTTGCTTGATAATGCAAAAAAAGTGTTTGATTTAAAGAAAAATTCACCTGTAGTCCGGAGGCTGAGTCAGCCACTAGCTGACAGGAAGCTGTGGGGAGGAGCCAGGTGAGAAGGGTATGTAAAGATGGGCATAAGGAGGAGAGCTAGCTGAGCTGCTTGCTATTCAGCCTCTCTGGGAAGCAGGATTCTACTTCAACCTTTGACTCTTCAGCAGGACAGAGATTTAGATAAGTTCTCTTAGTAGCTTGAAAAGAGTCGGTGCATGAGGGAACAGAATTTCCTCAGGCTGCTGCTCTTGAGGCCAGGCCACTGCTGATAACTGCGGAGCTGCAACTGCTGATGAGAATAGCCTTAGCCTAAGAGGCAGCAACGATTAGAACAGAGGAATAAAATCACACAACAGGAACCACAACAGGAACTAGCTGCTCACACAGTATCTATGCAAAGTACAGTTGATGCATTTCTAACTATAGAAGGAAAACAGTTGCTTCACAATGGGCTAATCTGGCCATGCACCCCGACCACAAGGTAAAAGTTGGCAAAATCCTGGAGTCAGGCAGGCTAAAGCAGAACATGCTATGCGTGTAGGAAGGCTGGTGAGAACAGAACCCTGCTCATGACGGAGTGGTCACACTAACCCAGGAGAAGCTTCCTGCAAAACAATCACAGTCGACCTGCACTCTGGTCCCGGTGCTGCAAGGCAAACAAGTCATGGGCAGCAACTGGTTTAAAGGATATATATATATATATATATATATGTGTGTGTGTGTGTGTGTGTGTGTGTGTGTGTGTGTGTGTGTGTGTGTGTGCGTATGCATGTGTCTGTGTGCTGGCAGAAGCCAGGGGCGACAGATCCCCTGGAGCTGGAGCTGCAGGCAGTTCTGAGCTCCTGATGTGGGTACTGGAAACTGAACTGGGGTCCTCTACGAGAACAATGCATGCTTGTAACCTATGAACCATCTCTCCCGGCCCCCCCTCACTATTTTTCAATACTCCCCCCCCCTTCGAGACCAGGTTTCTATGTAGCTTTGGAGCCTGTCCTGGAAGTAGCTCTGTAGACCAAATTGGCCTCAAACTCAGAGATCCGCTTGCCTCTGCCTCCTGACTGCTGGGATTAAAAGCATTTAGCCTGATTCACTTGGCATGATTTTAAAAATAGTTTTCTGCCTGGGATGCAATTCAGTCAGGAGAGTGCTTCCCTAGCATTTGAGAAGCACTGGATTTGATCCCCAGCATTCAGTGGACTGGACAAGGTACCCTACCCATGAAAGTTCAGCACTTAGGATGGCCCAAAGTTCATTGTCATTCCTAGGAAGTTCAACAACAGCCTGAGACAGAGGAGATACTGACTAAACAAATGACAGGTGAGTCTGGAATGTTGGAGTGGAAAAGTTCCACCCCAACCCCTCTCCTGGGAGTTGCCCAGTCCAGACTCCACCTCCGAGAAAGCCCACCAAACAGTGACCCGTCTCCAGGAAGGGTCAAGACCACAACAGGGTATTTAATCTGCCCCTTCACCCCAGAGAACAAACACGTGGTCTTCCTGGTTCTCCATTCCCTTCTCCGTGTTTTCCTGGTCCTTCCTCTCTGGGGACTGGAAGGCCACCTGGGACACTGGCACCCATTAAACATGGGCTTTTTCTAATTTGGACTGATTTGGTATGATTTGGATTATTACATCAGGGGAGAGGCTAATTGGCCCGTAAAATCTTTACAATACATATGTAGTAAATGGAGATTTCTCTTTATAACTCAGACTGGCCACGGAATTGTGATCTTCCTGCCTCAGCTTCCTAAGTATAGAGATTACAGGCCTGCACAACCAACTCCATACAAGACTGGAATTTTTTTTTCTGAGACAGGGTTTCTCTGTATATTTAGAGCCTGTCCTGGAACTTGCTCTGTACACCAGGGTGGCCTCGAACTCATAGAGACCCACCTGTCTCTGCCTCCTGAGTGCTGGGATTAAAGGCCTGTGCCACCACCGCTCAGCCAAGTCTGCAAGCTTTTAAGGCTCCTATACTTAAAGAAATACCAGCACAACAGGGCAATGGAGGCATAAGCTTTTAATCCCAGCACTCAGGAGGTAAAAGCAGCAGATCTCTGTGAGTTACAGGACAGCAAGGTCTACAGAATGAGTTCCAGAATAGCCGAGGCTACACAAAGAAACCCTGTCTCAAAACAAACAAACAAAACAAAACAAAAAAAGATATAAAAAAGAAAAGAAATACTGTCATGATAAAACCGTATAGCATTTGGGGCAGGAGAGATGGCTAAAGGGATAAAAGCACTTGCTGCTCTTGCAAAGGACAAAGGTTGAGCCCGCAGCATCATATAGGAAGGAGCTCATTAACACCCATAACTTCAGTTCCAAGGGATCCAACAGGTTCTTCAGTGCTCTACAGGCAGCAGGCATGGACACAGTTCATACAAGGCAAAAACACAGATATGGAAAGTAAAAGTGAGCAAAATGTTTTTCAAAACAGTAAAGTGAAAGGCAGCTAATAACCTCAAAATTGGCTCTTTTCCATCTTCCTCTCAGAGAGGCAGCTTCGCTTCTGCCCCTCTTCCCACTTCTCTGCTTTTCCCCTTCTCTGTCTCTTTCTCCTCCTCCTCCTCTCTCTCTTTCCCCCTTCTCCCTTTCCCCCTCATAACCCCCTAAATAAATATTCAACCTCAAATAAAAACAACCTCAAAATTATTTACACCTCCTCTAATAGGCTTCATTACTCTACCCTCAGAGAGACACCTACAAGGACCTATTTGTTTTTCTGTCCCTAAACGACTCTTTTCCGTGCTGGGTACCTGTGTCACACAGAGCATAGCTTATGCATTTGTCTTCCTTCTCAACAAAGGACACAGAGGGACTGCTGAAAGAGCAATGCACTGTCACTGCACCTGTGACATAATCTCCCAGTTGGTCACTCAAATGGTGGCCTGCTTTAACTTTCCTACTGCGGTTACACCAACCATTCATCTGCAAGTGGAAGACAGCGAATCTCTGGAAAGTCAGCAGAGTTTTCAAAGTCAGCTGACCCCAGGAAAGCCAGGGAGCAGGGGACGGCTGGGGACAGTGGCAAACAGGGGTTCCAAGGCTGCTAGCGTTGTGCAGCTTGGTCTGATTTATGGCAACAGGGACTCCATCACGCTAAGAACACAGGCTGCCCTTCTTGCTGTCATTGTGTAACCAGGGTGACAGGAGCATGACAGAATGATTCCCATGGTCACATGGTGGTCACAACATCCAAGGGCACATGGACACAGGTGGTCAAAACATCCAAGGGCACATGGACACCGGTGGTCACAACTTTAAGGGCACATGGACACCGGTGGTCACAACATCCAAGGGCACAAGGACACAGGTGGTCACAACATCCAAGGACACATGGACACCGGTGGTCACAACTTTAAGGGCACATGGACACCGGTGGTCACAACATCCAAGGGCACATGGACACAGGTGGTCAAAACATCGAAGGGCACATGGACACCGGTGGTCACAACATCCAAGGGCACATGGACACAGGTGGTCACAACATCCAAGGGCACAAGGACACAGGTGGTCACAACATCCAAGGGCACAAGGACACAGGTGGTCACAACTTTAAGGGCACATGGACACAGGAGGTCACAACATCCAAGGGCACATGGACACCGGTGGTCACAACTTTAAGGGCACATGGACACCGGTGGTCACAACATACAAGGGCACAAGGACACAGGTGGTCACAACATCCAAGGACACATGGACACCGGTTGTCACAACTTTAAGGGCACATGGACACCGGTGGTCACAACATCCAAGGGCACATGGACACCGGTTGTCAAAACATCCAAGGGCACATGGAGACCGGTGGTCACAACATCCAAGGGCACATGGACACAGGTGGTCAAAACATCCAAGGGCACATGAACACAGGTGGTCAAAACATCCAAGGGCACATGGACACGGGTGGTCACAACATCCAAGGGCACATGGACACAGGTGGTGACAACATCCAAGGGCACATGAACACAGGTGGTCAAGACATCCAAGAACACAAGGGCACATGGACACCAGTGGTCACAACTTTAAGGGCACATGGACACCGGTGGTCACAACATCCAAGGGCACAAGGACACAGGTGGTCACAACATCCAAGGACACATGGACACCGGTTGTCACAACTTTAAGGGCACATGGACACCGGTGGTCACAACATCCAAGGGCACATGGACACAGGTGGTCAAAACATCCAAGGGCACATGGACACCGGTGGTCACAACATCCAAGGGCACATGGACACAGGTGGTGACAACATCCAAGGGCACATGGACACAGGAGGTCACAACATCCAAGGGCACATGGACACCAGTGGTCACAACTTTAATGGCACATGGACACCGGTGGTCACAACATCCAAGGGCACAAGGACACAGGTGGTCACAACATCCAAGGACACATGGACACCGGTTGTCACAACTTTAAGGGCACATGGACACCGGTGGTCACAACATCCAAGGGCACATGAACACAGGTGGTCAAGACATCCAAGGGCACAGGGGCACAGGTGGTCACAACTTAAAGGGTACAGGGACACAGGTGGTGACAACATCCAAGGGCACATGAATACAGGTGGTCAAGACATCCAAGAACACAAGGGCACATGGACACAGGAGGACACAGCATCAAAGGGTACATGGACACAGGTGGTCACAACATCCAAGGGCACATGAACACAGGTGGTCAAGACATCCAAGGGCACAGGGGCACAGGTGGTCACAACTTTAAGGGTACAGGGACACAGGTGGTCACAACATCCAAGGGCACATGAACACAGGAGGACACAACATCCAAGGGCACATGAACAAAGGAGGACACAACATCCAAGGGCACATTGACCCAGGTGGTCACAACATCCAAGGGCACAGGGACACAGGTGGTCACAACATCCAAGGACACATGGACACAGGAGGACAAACATCCAAGGGCACAGGGACACAGGTGGTCACAACATCCAAGGGCACAAGGACACCGGTGGTCACAACATCCAAGGACACATGGACACAGGAGTACACAACATCCAAGGACACATGGACACAGGAGGACACAACATCCAAGGGCACAAGGACACCGGAGGTCACAACATCCAAGGACACATGGACACAGGAGGACACAACATCCAAGGGCACAGGGACACAGGTGGTCACAACATCCAATGGCACAGGGACACAGGTGGTCACAACATCCAAGGACACATGGACACAGGAGGACACAACATCCAAGGGCACAGGGACACAGGTGGTCACAACATCCATGGGCACAAGGACACCGGTGGTCACAACATCCAAGGACACATGGACACAGGAGGACACAACATCCAAGGGCACAGGGACAAAGGTGGTCACAACATCCAAGGGCACAGGGACACAGGTGGTCACAACATCCAAGGACACATGGACACAGGAGGACACAACATCCAAGGGCACAGGGACACAGGTGGTCACAACATCCAAGGGCACAAGGACACCGGTGGTCACAACATCCAAGGGCACATGGACACAGGAGGACACAACATCCAAGGGCACAGGGACACAGGTGGTCACAACATCCAAGGGCACAGGGACACAGGTGGTCACAACATCCAAGGGCACATGGACACAGGTGGTCACAACATCCAAGGACACATGGACACCGGTGGTCACAACATCCAAGGACACATGGACACAGGAGGACACAACATCCAAGGGCACAGGGACACAGGTGGTCACAACATCCAAGGGCACAGGGACACAGGTGGTCACAACATCCAAGGACACATGGACACAGGAGGACACAACATCCAAGGGCACAGGGACACAGGTGGTCACAACATCCAAGGGCACAAGGACACCGGTGGTCACAACATCCAAGGACACATGGACACAGGAGGACACAACATCCAAGGGCACAGGGACACAGGTGGTCTCAACATCCAAGGGCACATGGACACAGGAGGACACAACATCCAAGGGCACAGGGACACAGGTTGTCACAACATCCAAGGGCACAAGGACACCGGTGGTCACAACATCCAAGGACACAGGGGCACAGGTGGTCACAACTTTAAGGGTACAGGGACACAGGTGGTCACAACATCCAAGGGCACATGAACACAGGAGGACACAACATCCAAGGGCACAGGGACACAGGTGGTCACAACATCCAAGGACACATGGACACAGGAGGACACAACATCCAAGGGCACAGGGACACAGGTGGTCACAACATCCAAGGGCACAGGGGCACAGGTGGTCACAACATCCAAGGACACATGGACACAGGTGGTGACAACATCCAAGGGCACATGAACACAGGTGGTCAAGACATCCAAGAACACAAGGGCACATGGACACAGGAGGACACAGCATCGAAGGGCACATGGACACAGGTGGTCACAACATACAAGGGCACATGAACACAGGTGGTCAAGACATCCAAGGGCACAGGGGCACAGGTGGTCACAACTTTAAGGGTACAGGGACACAGGTGGTCACAACATCCAAGGGCACATGAACACAGGAGGACACAACATCCAAGGGCACATGTGCACAGGTTGTCAAAACATCCAAGGGCACATGGACACCGGTGGTCACAACATCCAAGGGCACATGGACACAGGTGGTGACAACATCCAAGGGCACATGAATACAGGTGGTCAAGACATCCAAGAACACAAGGGCACATGGACACAGGAGGACACAGCATCGAAGGGCACATGGACACAGGTGGTCACAACATACAAGGGCACATGAACACAGGTGGTCAAGACATCCAAGGGCACAGGGGCACAGGTGGTCACAACTTTAAGGGTACAGGGACAGAGGTGGTCACAACATCCAAGGGCACATGAACACAGGAGGACACAACATCCAAGGGCAAATGAACAAAGGAGGACACAACATCCAAGGGCACAGGGACACAGGTGGTCACAACATCCAAGGGCACAAGGACACCGGTGGTCACAACATCCAAGGACACATGGACACAGGAGGACACAACATCCAAGGGCACAGGGACACAGGTGGTCACAACATCCAAGGGAACATGGACACAGGAGGTCACAATATCCAAGGGCACAGGGACACAGGTGGTCAAGACATCCAAGGGCACAGGGGCACAGGTGGTCACAACTTTAAGGGTACAGGGACACAGGTGGTCACAACATCCAAGGACACATGGACACAGGAGAACACAACATCCAAGGGCACAGGGACACAGGTGGTCACAACATCCAAGGGCACAAGGACACCGGTGGTCACAACATCCAAGGACACATGGACACAGGAGGACACAACATCCAAGGGCACAGGGACACAGGTGGTCACAACATCCAAGGGCACAGGGGCACAGGTGGTCACAACATCCAAGGACACATGGACACAGGTGGTGACAACATCCAAGGGCACACGCACACAGGTGGTCAAGACATCCAAGAACACAAGGGCACATGGACACAGGAGGACACAGCATCGAAGGGCACATGGACACAGTTGGTCACAACATCCAAGGGAACATGAACACAGGTGATCAAGACATCCAAGGGCACAGGGGCACAGGTGGTCACAACTTTAAGGGTACAGGGACACAGGTGGTCACAACATCCAAGGGCACATGAACACAGGAGGACACAACATCCAAGGGCACATGGACACAGGTGGTCAAAACATCCAAGGGCACATGGACACCGGTGGTCACAACATCCAAGAGCACATGGATACAGGTGGTGACAACATCCAAGGGCACATGAACACAGGTGGTCGAGACATCCAAGAACACTAGGGCACATGGACACAGGAGGACACAGCATCGAAGGGTACATGGACACAGGTGGTCACAACATCCAAGGGCACATGAACACAGGTGGTCAAGACATCCAAGGGCACAGGGGCACAGGTGGTCACAACTTTAAGGGTACAGGGACACAGGTGGTCACAATATCCAAGGGCACATGAACACAGGAGGACACAACATCCAAGGGCACATGAACAAAGGAGGACACAACATCCAAGGGCACAGGGACACAGGTGGTCACAACATCCAAGGGCACAAGGACACCGGTGGTCACAACATCCAAGGACACATGAACACAGGAAGACACAACATCCAAGGGCACAGGGACACAGGTGGTCACAACATCCAAGGGCACATGGACACAGGAGGTCACAACATCCAAGGGCACAGGGACACAGGTGGTCAAGACATCCAAGGGCACAGGGGCACAGGTGGTCACAACATCCAAGGACACATGGACACAGGAGGTCACAACATCCAAGGGCACAGGGACACAGGAGGACACAACATCCAAGGGCACAAGGACACCGGTGGTCACAACATCCAAGGACACATGGACACAGGAGGACACAACATCCAAGGGCACAGGGACACAGGTGGTCACAACATCCAAGGGCACAGGGCCACAGGTGGTCACAACATCCAAGGACACATGGACACAGGAGGACACAACATCCAAGGGCACAGGGACACAAGTGGTCACAACATCCAAGGGCACAAGGACACTGGTGGTCACAACATCCAAGGACACATGGACACAGGAGGACACAACATCCAAGGGCACAGGGACACTGGTGGTCACAACATCCAAGGGCACAAGGACACCGGTGGTCAAAACATCCAAGGACACATGGACACAGGAGGACACAACATCCAAGGGCACAGGGACACAGGTGGTCACAACATCCAAGGGCACAGGGACACAGGTGGTCACAACATCCAAGGACACATGGACACAGGAGGACACAACATCCAAGGGCACAGGGACACAGGTGGTCACAACATCCAAGAGCACAAGGACACTGGTGGTCACAACATCCAAGGACACATGGACACAGGAGGACACAACATCCAAGGACACATGGACACAGGAGGACACAACATCCAATGGCACAAGGACAAGGTGGTCACAACATCCAAGGACACATGGACACAGGAGGACACAACATCCAAGGGCACAGGGACACAGGTGGTCACAACATCCAAGGGCACAGGGACACAGGTGGTCACAACATCCAAGGACACATGGACAAAGGAGGAAACAACATCCAAGGGCACAGGGACACAGGTGGTCACAACATCCAAGGGCACAAGGATACCGGTGGTCACAACATCCAAGGACACATGGACACAGGAGGACACAACATCCAAGGGCACAGGGACACAGGTGGTCACAACATTCAAGGGCACAAGGACACCGGAGGTCACAACATCCAAGGACACATGGACACAGGAGGACACAACATCCAAAGGCACAGGGACACAGGTGGTCACAACATCCAAGGGCACAGGGACACAGGTGGTCACAACATCCAAGGACACATGGACACAGGAGGACACAACATCCAAGAGCACAGGGACACAGGTGGTCACAACATCCAAGGGCACAAGGACACCGGTGGTCACAACATCCAAGGACACATGGACACAGGAGGACATACATCCAAGGGCACAGGGACACAGGTGGTCACAACATCCAAGGGCACAAGGACACCGGTGGTCACAACATCCAAGGACACACGGACACAGGAGGACACAACATCCAAGGGCACAGGGACACAGGTGGTCACAACATCCAAGGGCACATGGTCACAGGTGGTCACAACATCCAAGGACACATGGACACAGGAGGACACAACATCCAAGGGCACAGGGACACAGGTGTTCACAACATCCAAGGGCACAAGGACACCGGTGGTCACAACATCCAAGGGCACATGGACACCGGTGGTCACAACATCCAAGGACACATGGACACAGGAGGACACAACATCCAAGGACACAGGGACACAGGTGGTCACAACATCCAAGGGCACAGGGACACAGGTGGTCACAACATCCAAGGACACATGGACAGAGGAGGACACAACATCCAAGGGCACAGGGACACAGGTGGTAACAACATCCAAGGGCACAAGGACACCGGTGGTCACAACATCTAAGGACACTTGGACACAGGACGACACAACATCCAAGGGCACAGGGACACAGGTGGTCACAACATCCAAGGGCACATGGACACCGGTGGTCACAACATCCAAGGGCACAGGGACACAGGTGGTCACAACATCCAAGGACACATGGACACAGGAGGACACAACATCCAAGGGCACAGGGACACAGGTGGTCACAACATCCATGGGCACAAGGACACCGGTGGTCACAACATCCAAGGACACATGGACACAGGAGGACACAACATCCAAGGACACATGGACACAGGAGGACACAACATCCAAGGGCACAAGGACACCGGTGGTCACAACATCCAAGGACACATGGACACAGGAGGACACAACATCCAAGGGCACAGGGACACAGGTGGTCAAGACATCCAAGGGCACAGGGGCACAGGTGGTCACAACTTTAAGGGTACAGGGACACAGGTGGTCACAACATCCAAGGGCACATGAACACAGGAGGACACAACATCCAAGGGCACATGAACAAAGGAGGACAAAACATGCAAGGGCACAGGGACACAGGTGGTCACAACATCCAAGGGCACAAGGAAACCGGTGGTCACAACATCCAAGGACACATGGACACAGGAGGACACAACATCCAAGGGCACATGGGCACAGGTGGTCAAAACATCCAAGGGCACATGGACACCGGTGGTCACAACATCCAAGGGCACATGGACACAGGTGGTGACAACATCCAAGGGCACATGAACACAGGTGGTCAAGACATCCAAGAACACAAGGGCACATGGATACAGGAGGACACAGCATCGAAGGGTACATGGACAAAGGTGGTCACAACATCCAAGGGCACATGAACACAGGTGGTCAAGACATCCAAGGGCACAGGGGCACAGGTGGTCACAACTTTAAGGGTACAGGGACACAGGTGGTCACGACATCCAAGGGCACATGAACAAAGGAGGACACAACATCCAAGGGCACAGGGACACAGGTGGTCACAACATCCAAGGGCACAAGGACACCGGTGGTCACAACATCCAAGGACACATGGACACAGGAGGACACAACATCCAAGGGCACAGGGACACAGGTGGTCACAACATTTAAGGGCACATGGACACAGGAGGTCACAACATCCAAGGGCACTGGGACACAGGTGGTCAAGACATCCAAGGGCACAGGGGCACAGGTGGTCACAACTTTAAGGGTACAGGGACACAGGTGGTCACAACATCCAAGGGCACATGAACACAGGAGGACACAACATCCAAGGGCACATGAACAAAGGAGGACACAACATCCAAGGGCACAGGGACACAGGTGGTCACAACATCCAAGGGCACAAGGACACCGGTGGTCACAACATCCAAGGACACATGTACACAGGAGGACACAACATCCAAGGGCACAGGGACACAGGTGGTCACAACATCCAAGGGCACAAGGACACCGGTGGTCACAACATCCAAGGACACATGGACACAGGAGGACACAACATCCAAGGGCACTGGGACACAGGTGGTCACAACATCCAAGGGCACAGGGACACAGGTGGTCACAACATCCAAGGACACATGGACACAGGAGGACACAACATCCAAGAGCACAGGGACACAGGTGGTCACAACATCCAAGGGCACAAGGACACCGGTGGTCACAACATCCAAGGACACATAAACACAGGAGGACACAACATCCAAGGGCACAGGGACACAGGTGGTCACAACATCCAAGGGCACAAGGACACCGGTGGTCACAACATCCAAGGACACATGGACACAGGAGGACACAACATCCAAGGGCACAGGGACACAGGTGGTCACAACATCCAAGGGCACAGGGACACAGGTGGTCACAACATCCAAGGACACATGGACACAGGAGGACACAACATCCAAGGGCACAGGGACACAGGTGGTCACAACATCCAAGGGCACAAGGACACCGGTGGTCACAGCATCCAAGGACACATGGACACAGGAGGACACAACATCCAAGGGCACAGGGACACAGGTGGTCACAACATCCAAGGGCACAAGGACACCGGTGGTCACAACATCCAAGGACACATGACACAGGAGGACACAACATCCAAGGGCACAGGGACACAGGTGGTCACAACATCCAAGGGCACAGGGGCACAGGTGGTCACAACATCCAAGGACACATGGACACAGGTGGTGACAACATCCAAGGGCACAGGAACGCAGGTGGTCAAGACATCCAAGAACACAAGGGCACATGGATACAGGAGGACACAGCATCGAAGGGTACATGGACACAGGTGGTCACAACATCCAAGGGCACATGAACACAGGTGGTCAAGACATCCAAGGGCACAGGGGCAGAGGTGGTCACAACTTTAAGGGTACAGGGACACAGGTGGTCACGACATCCAAGGGCACATGAACAAAGGAGGACACAACATCCAAGGGCACAGGGACACAGGTGGTCACAACATCCAAGGGCACAAGGACACCGGTGGTCACAACATCCAAGGACACATGGACACAGGAGGACACAACATCCAAGGGCACAGGGACACAGGTGGTCACAACATCAAAGGGCACATGGACACAGGAGGTCACAACATCCAAGGGCACTGGGACACAGGTGGTCAAGACATCCAAGGGCACAGGGGCACAGGTGGTCACAACTTTAAGGGTACAGGGACACAGGTGGTCACAACATCCAAGGGAACATGAACACAGGAGGACACAACATCCAAGGGCACATGAACAAAGGAGGACACAACATCCAAGGGCACAGGGACACAGGTGGTCACAACATCCAAGGGCACAAGGACACCGGTGGTCACAACATCCAAGGACACATGTACACAGGAGGACACAACATCCAAGGGCACAGGGACACAGGTGGTCACAACATCCAAGGGCACCTGGACACCGGTGGTCACAACATCCAAGGACACATGGACACAGGAGGACACAACATCCAAGGGCACAGGGACACAGGTGGTCACAACATCCAAGGGCACAGGGACACAGGTGGTCACAACATCCAAGGACACATGGACACAGGAGGACACAACATCCAAGAGCACAGGGACACAGGTGGTCACAACATCCAAGGGCACAAGGACACCGGTGGTCACAACATCCAAGGACACATAAACACAGGAGGACACAACATCCAAGGGCACACGGACACAGGTGGTCACAACATCCAAGGGCACAAGGACACCGGTGGTCACAACATCCAAGGACACATGGACACAGGAGGACACAACATCCAAGGGCACAGGGACACAGGTGGTCACAACATCCAAGGGCACAGGGACACAGGTGGTCACAACATCCAAGGACACATGGACACAGGAGGACACAACATCCAAGGGCACAGGGACACAGGTGGTCACAACATCCAAGGGCACAAGGACACCGGTGGTCACAGCATCCAAGGACACATGGACACAGGAGGACACAACATCCAAGGGCACAGGGACACAGGTGGTCAAGACATCCAAGGGCACAGGGGCACAGGTGGTCACAACTTTAAGGGTACAGGGACACAGGTGGTCACAACATCCAAGGGCACATGAACACAGGAGGACACAACATCCAAGGGCACATGAACAAAGGAGGACAAAACATGCAAGGGCACAGGGACACAGGTGGTCACAACATCCAAGGGCACAAGGAAACCGGTGGTCACAACATCCAAGGACACATGGACACAGGAGGACACAACATCCAAGGGCACAGGGACACAGGTGGTCACAACATCCAAGGGCACAAGGACACCGGTGGTCACAACATCCAAGGACACATGGACACAGGAGGACACAACATCCAAGGGCACAGGGACACAGGTGGTCACAACATCCAAGGGCACATGGACACAGGTTGTCACAACATCCAAGGACACATGGACACAGGAGGACACAACATCCAAGGGCACAGGGACACAGGTGGTCACAACATCCAAGGGCACAGGGGCACAGGTGGTGACAACATCCAAGGACACATGGACACAGGTGGTGACAACATCCAAGGGCACATGAACACAGGTGGTCAAGACATCCAAGAACACAAGGGCACATGGACACAGGAGGACACAGCATCGAATGGCACATGGACACAGGTGGTCACAACATCCAAGGGAACATGAACACAGGTGGTCAAGACATCCAAGGGCACAGGGGCACAGGTGGTCACAACTTTAAGGGTACAGGGACACAGGTGGTCACAACATCCAAGGGCACATGAACACAGGAGGACACAACATCCAAGGGCACATGGGCACAGGTGGTCAAAACATCCAAGGGCACATGGACACCAGTGGTCACAACATCCAAGGGCACATGGACACAGGTGGTGACAACATCCAAGGGCACATGAACACAGGTGGTCAAGACATCCAAGAACACAAGGGCACATGGATACAGGAGGACACAGCATCGAAGGGTACATGGACACAGGTGGTCACAACATCCAAGGGCACATGAACACAGGTGGTCAAGACATCCAAGGGCACAGGGGCACAGGTGGTCACAACTTTAAGGGTACAGGGACACAGGTGGTCACGACATCCAAGGGCACATGAACAAAGGAGGACACAACATCCAAGGGCACAGGGACACAGGTGGTCACAACATCCAAGGGCACAAGGACACCGGTGGTCACAACATCCAAGGACACATGGACACAGGAGGACACAACATCCAAGGGCACAGGGACACAGGTGGTCACAACATTTAAGGGCACATGGACACAGGAGGTCACAACATCCAAGGGCACTGGGACACAGGTGGTCAAGACATCCAAGGGCACAGGGGCACAGGTGGTCACAACTTTAAGGGTACAGGGACACAGGTGGTCACAACATCCAAGGGCACATGAACACAGGAGGACACAACATCCAAGGGCACATGAACAAAGGAGGACACAACATCCAAGGGCACAGGGACACAGGTGGTCACAACATCCAAGGGCACAAGGACACCGGTGGTCACAACATCCAAGGACACATGTACACAGGAGGACACAACATCCAAGGGCACAGGGACACAGGTGGTCACAACATCCAAGGGCACAAGGACACCGGTGGTCACAACATCCAAGGACACATGGACACAGGAGGACACAACATCCAAGGGCACTGGGACACAGGTGGTCACAACATCCAAGGGCACAGGGACACAGGTGGTCACAACATCCAAGGACACATGGACACAGGAGGACACAACATCCAAGAGCACAGGGACACAGGTGGTCACAACATCCAAGGGCACAAGGACACCGGTGGTCACAACATCCAAGGACACATAAACACAGGAGGACACAACATCCAAGGGCACAGGGACACAGGTGGTCACAACATCCAAGGGCACAAGGACACCGGTGGTCACAACATCCAAGGACACATGGACACAGGAGGACACAACATCCAAGGGCACAGGGACACAGGTGGTCACAACATCCAAGGGCACAGGGACACAGGTGGTCACAACATCCAAGGACACATGGACACAGGAGGACACAACATCCAAGGGCACAGGGACACAGGTGGTCACAACATCCAAGGGCACAAGGACACCGGTGGTCACAGCATCCAAGGACACATGGACACAGGAGGACACAACATCCAAGGGCACAGGGACACAGGTGGTCACAACATCCAAGGGCACAAGGACACCGGTGGTCACAACATCCAAGGACACATGACACAGGAGGACACAACATCCAAGGGCACAGGGACACAGGTGGTCACAACATCCAAGGGCACAGGGGCACAGGTGGTCACAACATCCAAGGACACATGGACACAGGTGGTGACAACATCCAAGGGCACATGAACGCAGGTGGTCAAGACATCCAAGAACACAAGGGCACATGGATACAGGAGGACACAGCATCGAAGGGTACATGGACACAGGTGGTCACAACATCCAAGGGCACATGAACACAGGTGGTCAAGACATCCAAGGGCACAGGGGCACAGGTAATCACAACTTTAAGGGTACAGGGACACAGGTGGTCACAACATCCAAGGGAACATGAACACAGGTGGTCAAGACATCCAAGGGCACAGGGGCACAGGTAATCACAACTTTAAGGGTACAGGGACACAGGTGGTCACAACATCCAAGGGCACATGAACACAGGAGGACACAACATCCAAGGGCACATGGACACAGGTGGTCAAAACATCCAAGGGCACATGGACACCGGTGGTGACAACATCCAAGGGCACATGAACACAGGTGGTCAAGACATCCAAGAACACAAGGGCACATGGACACAGGAGGACACAGCATCGAAGGGTACATGGACACAGGTGGTCACAACATCCAAGGGCACATGAACACAGGTGGTCAAGACATCCAAGGGCACAGGGGCAGAGGTGGTCACAACTTTAAGGGTACAGGGACACAGGTGGTCACAACATCCAAGGGCACATGAACACAGGAGGACACAACATCCAAGGGCACATGAACAAAGGAGGACACAACATCCAAGGGCACAGGGACACAGGTGGTCACAACATCCAAGGGCACAAGGACACCGGTGGTCACAACATCCAAGGACACATGGACACAGGAGGACACAACATCAAGGGCAAAGGGACACAGGTGGTCAAAACATCCAAGGGCACAAGGACACCGGTGGTCACAACATCCAAGGACACATGGACACAGGAGGACACAACATCCAAGGGCACAAGGACACCGGTGGTCACAACATCCAAGGACACATGGACACAGGAGGACACAACATCCAAGGGCACAGGGACACAGGTGGTCACAACATCCAAGGGCACAGGGACACAGGTGGTCACAACATCCAAGGACACATGGACACAGGAGGACACAACATCCAAGGGCACAGGGACACAGGTGGTCACAACATCCAAGGGCACAGGGACACAGGTGGTCACAACATCCAAGGACACATGGACACAGGAGGACACAACATCCAAGGGCACAGGGACACAGGTGGTCACAACATCCAAGGGCACAAGGACACCGGTGGTCACAACATCCAAGGACACATGAACACAGGAGGACACAACATCCAAGGACACATGGACACAGGAGGACACAACATCCAAGGGCACAAGGACACCGGTGGTAACAACATCCAAGGACACATGGACACAGGAGGACACAACATCCAAGGGCACAGGGACACAGGTGGTCACAACATCCAAGGGCACAGGGACACAGGTGGTCACAACATCCAAGGACACATGGACACAGGAGGACACAACATCCAAGGGAACAGGGACACAGGTGGTCACAACATCCAGGGCACAAGGACACCGGTGGTCACAACATCCAAGGACACATGGACACAGGAGGACACAACATCCAAGGGCACAGGGACACAGGTGGTCACAACATCCAAGGGCACAGGGGCACAGGTGGTCACAACATCCAAGGACACATGGACACAGGTGGTGACAACATCCAAGGGCACACGCACACAGGTGGTCAAGACATCCAAGAACACAAGGGCACATGGACACAGGAGGACACAGCATCGAAGGGCACATGGACACAGTTGGTCACAACATCCAAGGGAACATGAACACAGGTGATCAAGACATCCAAGGGCACAGGGGCACAGGTGGTCACAACTTTAAGGGTACAGGGACACAGGTGGTCACAACATCCAAGGGCACATGAACACAGGAGGACACAACATCCAAGGGCACATGGACACAGGTGGTCAAAACATCCAAGGGCACATGGACACCGGTGGTCACAACATCCAAGAGCACATGGATACAGGTGGTGACAACATCCAAGGGCACATGAACACAGGTGGTCGAGACATCCAAGAACACTAGGGCACATGGACACAGGAGGACACAGCATCGAAGGGTACATGGACACAGGTGGTCACAACATCCAAGGGCACATGAACACAGGTGGTCAAGACATCCAAGGGCACAGGGGCACAGGTGGTCACAACTTTAAGGGTACAGGGACACCGGTGGTCACAATATCCAAGGGCACATGAACACAGGAGGACACAACATCCAAGGGCACATGAACAAAGGAGGACACAACATCCAAGGGCACAGGGACACAGGTGGTCACAACATCCAAGGGCACAAGGACACCGGTGGTCACAACATCCAAGGACACATGAACACAGGAAGACACAACATCCAAGGGCACAGGGACACAGGTGGTCACAACATCCAAGGGCACATGGACACAGGAGGTCACAACATCCAAGGGCACAGGGACACAGGTGGTCAAGACATCCAAGGGCACAGGGGCACAGGTGGTCACAACATCCAAGGACACATGGACACAGGAGGTCACAACATCCAAGGGCACAGGGACACAGGAGGACACAACATCCAAGGGCACAAGGACACCGGTGGTCACAACATCCAAGGACACATGGACACAGGAGGACACAACATCCAAGGGCACAGGGACACAGGTGGTCACAACATCCAAGGGCACAGGGCCACAGGTGGTCACAACATCCAAGGACACATGGACACAGGAGGACACAACATCCAAGGGCACAGGGACACAAGTGGTCACAACATCCAAGGGCACAAGGACACTGGTGGTCACAACATCCAAGGACACATGGACACAGGAGGACACAACATCCAAGGGCACAGGGACACTGGTGGTCACAACATCCAAGGGCACAAGGACACCGGTGGTCAAAACATCCAAGGACACATGGACACAGGAGGACACAACATCCAAGGGCACAGGGACACAGGTGGTCACAACATCCAAGGGCACAGGGACACAGGTGGTCACAACATCCAAGGACACATGGACACAGGAGGACACAACATCCAAGGGCACAGGGACACAGGTGGTCACAACATCCAAGAGCACAAGGACACTGGTGGTCACAACATCCAAGGACACATGGACACAGGAGGACACAACATCCAAGGACACATGGACACAGGAGGACACAACATCCAATGGCACAAGGACAAGGTGGTCACAACATCCAAGGACACATGGACACAGGAGGACACAACATCCAAGGGCACAGGGACACAGGTGGTCACAACATCCAAGGGCACAGGGACACAGGTGGTCACAACATCCAAGGACACATGGACAAAGGAGGAAACAACATCCAAGGGCACAGGGACACAGGTGGTCACAACATCCAAGGGCACAAGGATACCGGTGGTCACAACATCCAAGGACACATGGACACAGGAGGACACAACATCCAAGGGCACAGGGACACAGGTGGTCACAACATTCAAGGGCACAAGGACACCGGAGGTCACAACATCCAAGGACACATGGACACAGGAGGACACAACATCCAAAGGCACAGGGACACAGGTGGTCACAACATCCAAGGGCACAGGGACACAGGTGGTCACAACATCCAAGGACACATGGACACAGGAGGACACAACATCCAAGAGCACAGGGACACAGGTGGTCACAACATCCAAGGGCACAAGGACACCGGTGGTCACAACATCCAAGGACACATGGACACAGGAGGACATACATCCAAGGGCACAGGGACACAGGTGGTCACAACATCCAAGGGCACAAGGACACCGGTGGTCACAACATCCAAGGACACACGGACACAGGAGGACACAACATCCAAGGGCACAGGGACACAGGTGGTCACAACATCCAAGGGCACATGGTCACAGGTGGTCACAACATCCAAGGACACATGGACACAGGAGGACACAACATCCAAGGGCACAGGGACACAGGTGTTCACAACATCCAAGGGCACAAGGACACCGGTGGTCACAACATCCAAGGGCACATGGACACCGGTGGTCACAACATCCAAGGACACATGGACACAGGAGGACACAACATCCAAGGACACAGGGACACAGGTGGTCACAACATCCAAGGGCACAGGGACACAGGTGGTCACAACATCCAAGGACACATGGACAGAGGAGGACACAACATCCAAGGGCACAGGGACACAGGTGGTAACAACATCCAAGGGCACAAGGACACCGGTGGTCACAACATCTAAGGACACTTGGACACAGGACGACACAACATCCAAGGGCACAGGGACACAGGTGGTCACAACATCCAAGGGCACATGGACACCGGTGGTCACAACATCCAAGGGCACAGGGACACAGGTGGTCACAACATCCAAGGACACATGGACACAGGAGGACACAACATCCAAGGGCACAGGGACACAGGTGGTCACAACATCCATGGGCACAAGGACACCGGTGGTCACAACATCCAAGGACACATGGACACAGGAGGACACAACATCCAAGGACACATGGACACAGGAGGACACAACATCCAAGGGCACAAGGACACCGGTGGTCACAACATCCAAGGACACATGGACACAGGAGGACACAACATCCAAGGGCACAGGGACACAGGTGGTCAAGACATCCAAGGGCACAGGGGCACAGGTGGTCACAACTTTAAGGGTACAGGGACACAGGTGGTCACAACATCCAAGGGCACATGAACACAGGAGGACACAACATCCAAGGGCACATGAACAAAGGAGGACAAAACATGCAAGGGCACAGGGACACAGGTGGTCACAACATCCAAGGGCACAAGGAAACCGGTGGTCACAACATCCAAGGACACATGGACACAGGAGGACACAACATCCAAGGGCACATGGGCACAGGTGGTCAAAACATCCAAGGGCACATGGACACCGGTGGTCACAACATCCAAGGGCACATGGACACAGGTGGTGACAACATCCAAGGGCACATGAACACAGGTGGTCAAGACATCCAAGAACACAAGGGCACATGGATACAGGAGGACACAGCATCGAAGGGTACATGGACAAAGGTGGTCACAACATCCAAGGGCACATGAACACAGGTGGTCAAGACATCCAAGGGCACAGGGGCACAGGTGGTCACAACTTTAAGGGTACAGGGACACAGGTGGTCACGACATCCAAGGGCACATGAACAAAGGAGGACACAACATCCAAGGGCACAGGGACACAGGTGGTCACAACATCCAAGGGCACAAGGACACCGGTGGTCACAACATCCAAGGACACATGGACACAGGAGGACACAACATCCAAGGGCACAGGGACACAGGTGGTCACAACATTTAAGGGCACATGGACACAGGAGGTCACAACATCCAAGGGCACTGGGACACAGGTGGTCAAGACATCCAAGGGCACAGGGGCACAGGTGGTCACAACTTTAAGGGTACAGGGACACAGGTGGTCACAACATCCAAGGGCACATGAACACAGGAGGACACAACATCCAAGGGCACATGAACAAAGGAGGACACAACATCCAAGGGCACAGGGACACAGGTGGTCACAACATCCAAGGGCACAAGGACACCGGTGGTCACAACATCCAAGGACACATGTACACAGGAGGACACAACATCCAAGGGCACAGGGACACAGGTGGTCACAACATCCAAGGGCACAAGGACACCGGTGGTCACAACATCCAAGGACACATGGACACAGGAGGACACAACATCCAAGGGCACTGGGACACAGGTGGTCACAACATCCAAGGGCACAGGGACACAGGTGGTCACAACATCCAAGGACACATGGACACAGGAGGACACAACATCCAAGAGCACAGGGACACAGGTGGTCACAACATCCAAGGGCACAAGGACACCGGTGGTCACAACATCCAAGGACACATAAACACAGGAGGACACAACATCCAAGGGCACAGGGACACAGGTGGTCACAACATCCAAGGGCACAAGGACACCGGTGGTCACAACATCCAAGGACACATGGACACAGGAGGACACAACATCCAAGGGCACAGGGACACAGGTGGTCACAACATCCAAGGGCACAGGGACACAGGTGGTCACAACATCCAAGGACACATGGACACAGGAGGACACAACATCCAAGGGCACAGGGACACAGGTGGTCACAACATCCAAGGGCACAAGGACACCGGTGGTCACAGCATCCAAGGACACATGGACACAGGAGGACACAACATCCAAGGGCACAGGGACACAGGTGGTCACAACATCCAAGGGCACAAGGACACCGGTGGTCACAACATCCAAGGACACATGACACAGGAGGACACAACATCCAAGGGCACAGGGACACAGGTGGTCACAACATCCAAGGGCACAGGGGCACAGGTGGTCACAACATCCAAGGACACATGGACACAGGTGGTGACAACATCCAAGGGCACAGGAACGCAGGTGGTCAAGACATCCAAGAACACAAGGGCACATGGATACAGGAGGACACAGCATCGAAGGGTACATGGACACAGGTGGTCACAACATCCAAGGGCACATGAACACAGGTGGTCAAGACATCCAAGGGCACAGGGGCAGAGGTGGTCACAACTTTAAGGGTACAGGGACACAGGTGGTCACGACATCCAAGGGCACATGAACAAAGGAGGACACAACATCCAAGGGCACAGGGACACAGGTGGTCACAACATCCAAGGGCACAAGGACACCGGTGGTCACAACATCCAAGGACACATGGACACAGGAGGACACAACATCCAAGGGCACAGGGACACAGGTGGTCACAACATCAAAGGGCACATGGACACAGGAGGTCACAACATCCAAGGGCACTGGGACACAGGTGGTCAAGACATCCAAGGGCACAGGGGCACAGGTGGTCACAACTTTAAGGGTACAGGGACACAGGTGGTCACAACATCCAAGGGAACATGAACACAGGAGGACACAACATCCAAGGGCACATGAACAAAGGAGGACACAACATCCAAGGGCACAGGGACACAGGTGGTCACAACATCCAAGGGCACAAGGACACCGGTGGTCACAACATCCAAGGACACATGTACACAGGAGGACACAACATCCAAGGGCACAGGGACACAGGTGGTCACAACATCCAAGGGCACCTGGACACCGGTGGTCACAACATCCAAGGACACATGGACACAGGAGGACACAACATCCAAGGGCACAGGGACACAGGTGGTCACAACATCCAAGGGCACAGGGACACAGGTGGTCACAACATCCAAGGACACATGGACACAGGAGGACACAACATCCAAGAGCACAGGGACACAGGTGGTCACAACATCCAAGGGCACAAGGACACCGGTGGTCACAACATCCAAGGACACATAAACACAGGAGGACACAACATCCAAGGGCACACGGACACAGGTGGTCACAACATCCAAGGGCACAAGGACACCGGTGGTCACAACATCCAAGGACACATGGACACAGGAGGACACAACATCCAAGGGCACAGGGACACAGGTGGTCACAACATCCAAGGGCACAGGGACACAGGTGGTCACAACATCCAAGGACACATGGACACAGGAGGACACAACATCCAAGGGCACAGGGACACAGGTGGTCACAACATCCAAGGGCACAAGGACACCGGTGGTCACAGCATCCAAGGACACATGGACACAGGAGGACACAACATCCAAGGGCACAGGGACACAGGTGGTCAAGACATCCAAGGGCACAGGGGCACAGGTGGTCACAACTTTAAGGGTACAGGGACACAGGTGGTCACAACATCCAAGGGCACATGAACACAGGAGGACACAACATCCAAGGGCACATGAACAAAGGAGGACAAAACATGCAAGGGCACAGGGACACAGGTGGTCACAACATCCAAGGGCACAAGGAAACCGGTGGTCACAACATCCAAGGACACATGGACACAGGAGGACACAACATCCAAGGGCACAGGGACACAGGTGGTCACAACATCCAAGGGCACAAGGACACCGGTGGTCACAACATCCAAGGACACATGGACACAGGAGGACACAACATCCAAGGGCACAGGGACACAGGTGGTCACAACATCCAAGGGCACATGGACACAGGTTGTCACAACATCCAAGGACACATGGACACAGGAGGACACAACATCCAAGGGCACAGGGACACAGGTGGTCACAACATCCAAGGGCACAGGGGCACAGGTGGTGACAACATCCAAGGACACATGGACACAGGTGGTGACAACATCCAAGGGCACATGAACACAGGTGGTCAAGACATCCAAGAACACAAGGGCACATGGACACAGGAGGACACAGCATCGAATGGCACATGGACACAGGTGGTCACAACATCCAAGGGAACATGAACACAGGTGGTCAAGACATCCAAGGGCACAGGGGCACAGGTGGTCACAACTTTAAGGGTACAGGGACACAGGTGGTCACAACATCCAAGGGCACATGAACACAGGAGGACACAACATCCAAGGGCACATGGGCACAGGTGGTCAAAACATCCAAGGGCACATGGACACCAGTGGTCACAACATCCAAGGGCACATGGACACAGGTGGTGACAACATCCAAGGGCACATGAACACAGGTGGTCAAGACATCCAAGAACACAAGGGCACATGGATACAGGAGGACACAGCATCGAAGGGTACATGGACACAGGTGGTCACAACATCCAAGGGCACATGAACACAGGTGGTCAAGACATCCAAGGGCACAGGGGCACAGGTGGTCACAACTTTAAGGGTACAGGGACACAGGTGGTCACGACATCCAAGGGCACATGAACAAAGGAGGACACAACATCCAAGGGCACAGGGACACAGGTGGTCACAACATCCAAGGGCACAAGGACACCGGTGGTCACAACATCCAAGGACACATGGACACAGGAGGACACAACATCCAAGGGCACAGGGACACAGGTGGTCACAACATTTAAGGGCACATGGACACAGGAGGTCACAACATCCAAGGGCACTGGGACACAGGTGGTCAAGACATCCAAGGGCACAGGGGCACAGGTGGTCACAACTTTAAGGGTACAGGGACACAGGTGGTCACAACATCCAAGGGCACATGAACACAGGAGGACACAACATCCAAGGGCACATGAACAAAGGAGGACACAACATCCAAGGGCACAGGGACACAGGTGGTCACAACATCCAAGGGCACAAGGACACCGGTGGTCACAACATCCAAGGACACATGTACACAGGAGGACACAACATCCAAGGGCACAGGGACACAGGTGGTCACAACATCCAAGGGCACAAGGACACCGGTGGTCACAACATCCAAGGACACATGGACACAGGAGGACACAACATCCAACGGCACTGGGACACAGGTGGTCACAACATCCAAGGGCACAGGGACACAGGTGGTCACAACATCCAAGGACACATGGACACAGGAGGACACAACATCCAAGAGCACAGGGACACAGGTGGTCACAACATCCAAGGGCACAAGGACACCGGTGGTCACAACATCCAAGGACACATAAACACAGGAGGACACAACATCCAAGGGCACAGGGACACAGGTGGTCACAACATCCAAGGGCACAAGGACACCGGTGGTCACAACATCCAAGGACACATGGACACAGGAGGACACAACATCCAAGGGCACAGGGACACAGGTGGTCACAACATCCAAGGGCACAGGGACACAGGTGGTCACAACATCCAAGGACACATGGACACAGGAGGACACAACATCCAAGGGCACAGGGACACAGGTGGTCACAACATCCAAGGGCACAAGGACACCGGTGGTCACAGCATCCAAGGACACATGGACACAGGAGGATACAACATCCAAGGGCACAGGGACACAGGTGGTCACAACATCCAAGGGCACAAGGACACCGGTGGTCACAACATCCAAGGACACATGACACAGGAGGACACAACATCCAAGGGCACAGGGACACAGGTGGTCACAACATCCAAGGGCACAGGGGCACAGGTGGTCACAACATCCAAGGACACATGGACACAGGTGGTGACAACATCCAAGGGCACATGAACGCAGGTGGTCAAGACATCCAAGAACACAAGGGCACATGGATACAGGAGGACACAGCATCGAAGGGTACATGGACACAGGTGGTCACAACATCCAAGGGCACATGAACACAGGTGGTCAAGACATCCAAGGGCACAGGGGCAGAGGTGGTCACAACTTTAAGGGTACAGGGACACAGGTGGTCACGACATCCAAGGGCACATGAACAAAGGAGGACACAACATCCAAGGGCACAGGGACACAGGTGGTCACAACATCCAAGGGCACAAGGACACCGGTGGTCACAACATCCAAGGACACATGGACACAGGAGGACACAACATCCAAGGGCACAGGGACACAGGTGGTCACAACATCAAAGGGCACATGGACACAGGAGGTCACAACATCCAAGGGCACTGGGACACAGGTGGTCAAGACATCCAAGGGCACAGGGGCACAGGTGGTCACAACTTTAAGGGTACAGGGACACAGGTGGTCACAACATCCAAGGGAACATGAACACAGGAGGACACAACATCCAAGGGCACATGAACAAAGGAGGACACAACATCCAAGGGCACAGGGACACAGGTGGTCACAACATCCAAGGGCACAAGGACACCGGTGGTCACAACATCCAAGGACACATGTACACAGGAGGACACAACATCCAAGGGCACAGGGACACAGGTGGTCACAACATCCAAGGGCACCTGGACACCGGTGGTCACAACATCCAAGGACACATGGACACAGGAGGACACAACATCCAAGGGCACAGGGACACAGGTGGTCACAACATCCAAGGGCACAGGGACACAGGTGGTCACAACATCCAAGGACACATGGACACAGGAGGACACAACATCCAAGAGCACAGGGACACAGGTGGTCACAACATCCAAGGGCACAAGGACACCGGTGGTCACAACATCCAAGGACACATAAACACAGGAGGACACAACATCCAAGGGCACACGGACACAGGTGGTCACAACATCCAAGGGCACAAGGACACCGGTGGTCACAACATCCAAGGACACATGGACACAGGAGGACACAACATCCAAGGGCACAGGGACACAGGTGGTCACAACATCCAAGGGCACAGGGACACAGGTGGTCACAACATCCAAGGACACATGGACACAGGAGGACACAACATCCAAGGGCACAGGGACACAGGTGGTCACAACATCCAAGGGCACAAGGACACCGGTGGTCACAGCATCCAAGGACACATGGACACAGGAGGACACAACATCCAAGGGCACAGGGACACAGGTGGTCAAAACATCCAAGGGCACAAGGACACCGGTGGTCACAACATCCAAGGACACATGACACAGGAGGACACAACATCCAAGGGCACAGGGACACAGGTGGTCACAACATCCAAGGGCACAGGGGCACAGGTGGTCACAACATCCAAGGACACATGGACACAGGTGGTGACAACATCCAAGGGCACATGAACGCAGGTGGTCAAGACATCCAAGAACACAAGGGCACATGGACACAGGAGGACACAGCATCGAAGGGCACATGGACACAGGTGGTCACAACATCCAAGGGAACATGAACACAGGTGGTCAAGACATCCAAGGGCACAGGGGCACAGGTAATCACAACTTTAAGGGTACAGGGACACAGGTGGTCACAACATCCAAGGGCACATGAACACAGGAGGACACAACATCCAAGGGCACATGGACACAGGTGGTCAAAACATCCAAGGGCACATGGACACCGGTGGTGACAACATCCAAGGGCACATGAACACAGGTGGTCAAGACATCCAAGAACACAAGGGCACATGGACACAGGAGGACACAGCATCGAAGGGTACATGGACACAGGTGGTCACAACATCCAAGGGCACATGAACACAGGTGGTCAAGACATCCAAGGGCACAGGGGCAGAGGTGGTCACAACTTTAAGGGTACAGGGACACAGGTGGTCACAACATCCAAGGGCACATGAACACAGGAGGACACAACATCCAAGGGCACATGAACAAAGGAGGACACAACATCCAAGGGCACAGGGACACAGGTGGTCACAACATCCAAGGGCACAAGGACACCGGTGGTCACAACATCCAAGGACACATGGACACAGGAGGACACAACAT
Source organism: Microtus oregoni (assembly GCF_018167655.1). Lineage (NCBI taxonomy): Eukaryota > Metazoa > Chordata > Mammalia > Rodentia > Cricetidae > Microtus > Microtus oregoni. The sequence goes on along the minus strand of NW_024544710.1, from coordinate 3,975,645 downwards.
CAAGGGCAAAGGGACACAGGTGGTCAAAACATCCAAGGGCACAAGGACACCGGTGGTCACAACATCCAAGGACACATGGACACAGGAGGACACAACATCCAAGGGCACAAGGACACCGGTGGTCACAACATCCAAGGACACATGGACACAGGAGGACACAACATCCAAGGGCACAGGGACACAGGTGGTCACAACATCCAAGGGCACAGGGACACAGGTGGTCACAACATCCAAGGACACATGGACACAGGAGGACACAACATCCAAGGGCACAGGGACACAGGTGGTCACAACATCCAAGGGCACAGGGACACAGGTGGTCACAACATCCAAGGACACATGGACACAGGAGGACACAACATCCAAGGGCACAGGGACACAGGTGGTCACAACATCCAAGGGCACAAGGACACCGGTGGTCACAACATCCAAGGACACATGAACACAGGAGGACACAACATCCAAGGACACATGGACACAGGAGGACACAACATCCAAGGGCACAAGGACACCGGTGGTAACAACATCCAAGGACACATGGACACAGGAGGACACAACATCCAAGGGCACAGGGACACAGGTGGTCACAACATCCAAGGGCACAGGGACACAGGTGGTCACAACATCCAAGGACACATGGACACAGGAGGACACAACATCCAAGGGAACAGGGACACAGGTGGTCACAACATCCAGGGCACAAGGATACCGGTGGTCACAACATCCAAGGACACATGGACACAGGAGGACACAACATCCAAGGGCACAGGGACACAGGTGGTCACAACATCCAAGGGCACAAGGACACCGGTGGTCACAACATCCAAGGACACATGGACACAGGAGAACACAACATGCAAGGGCACAGGGACACAGGTGGTCACAACACCCAAGGGCACAGGGACACAGAAGGACACAACATCCAAGGGCACAGGGACACAGGTGGTCACAACATCCAAGGGCACAAGGACACCGGTGGTCACAACATCCAAGGGCACATGGACACAGGAGGACACAACATCCAAGGGCACAGGGACACAGGTGGTCACAACATCCAAGGGCACAGGGACACAGGTGGTCACAACATCCAAGGGCACAGGGACACAGGTGGTCACAACATCCAAGGGCACAAGGACACCGGTGGTGACAACATCCAAGGACACATGGACACAGGAGGACACAACATCCAAGGGCACAGGGACACAGGTGGTCACAACATCCAAGGGCACATGGACACAGGTTGTCACAACATCCAAGGACACATGGACACAGGAGGACACAACATCCAAGGGCACAAGGACACCGGTGGTCACAACATCCAAGGACACATGGAAAAGGAGGACACAACATCCAAGGGCACATTGACCCAGGTGGTCACAACATCCAAGGGCACAGGGACACAGGTGGTCACAACATCCAAGGACACATGGACACAGGAGGACAAACATCCAAGGGCACAGGGACACAGGTGGTCACAACATCCAAGGGCACAAGGACACCGGTGGTCATAACATCCAAGGACACATGGACACAGGAGTACACAACATCCAAGGACACATGGACACAGGAGGACACAACATCCAAGGGCACAAGGACACCGGAGGTCACAACATCCAAGGACACATGGACACAGGAGGACACAACATCCAAGGGCACAGGGACACAGGTGGTCACAACATCCAAGGGCACAGGGACACAGGTGGTCACAACATCCAAGGACACATGGACACAGGAGGACACAACATCCAAGGGCACAGGGACACAGGTGGTCACAACATCCAAGGGCACAAGGACACCGGTGGTCACAACATCCAAGGACACATGGACACAGGAGGACACAACATCCAAGGGCACAGGGACACAGGTGGTCACAACATCCATGGGCACAGGGACACAGGTGGTCACAACATCCAAGGACACATGGACACAGGAGGACACAACATCCAAGGGCACAGGGACACAGGTGGTCACAACATCCAAGGGCACAAGGACACCGGTGGTCACAACATCCAAGGGCACATGGACACAGGAGGACACAACATCCAAGGGCACAGGGACACAGGTGGTCACAACATCCAAGGGCACAGGGACACAGGTGGTCACAACATCCAAGGGCACATGGACACAGGTGGTCACAACATCCAAGGACACATGGACACCGGTGGTCACAACATCCAAGGACACATGGACACAGGAGGACACAACATCCAAGGGCACAGGGACACAGGTGGTCACAACATCCAAGGGCACAGGGACACAGGTGGTCACAACATCCAAGGACACATGGACACAGGAGGACACAACATCCAAGGGCACAGGGACACAGGTGGTCACAACATCCAAGGGCACAAGGACACCGGTGGTCACAACATCCAAGGACACATGGACACAGGAGGACACAACATCCAAGGGCACAGGGACACAGGTGGTCACAACATCCAAGGGCACAAGGACACCGGTGGTCACAACATCCAAGGACACATGGACACAGGAGGACACAACATCCAAGGGCACAGGGACACAGGTGGTCTCAACATCCAAGGGCACATGGACACAGGAGGACACAACATCCAAGGGCACAGGGACACAGGTGGTCACAACATCCAAGGGCACAAGGACACCGGTGGTCACAACATCCAAGGACACATGACACAGGAGGACACAACATCCAAGGGCACAGGGACACAGGTGGTCACAACATCCAAGGGCACAGGGGCACAGGTGGTCACAACATCCAAGGACACATGGACACAGGTGGTGACAACATCCAAGGGCACATGAACGCAGGTGGTCAAGACATCCAAGAACACAAGGGCACATGGATACAGGAGGACACAGCATCGAAGGGTACATGGACACAGGTGGTCACAACATCCAAGGGCACATGAACACAGGTGGTCAAGACATCCAAGGGCACAGGGGCACAGGTGGTCACAACTTTAAGGGTACAGGGACACAGGTGGTCACGACATCCAAGGGCACATGAACAAAGGAGGACACAACATCCAAGGGCACAGGAACACAGGTGGTCACAACATCCAAGGGCACAAGGACACCGGTGGTCACAACATCCAAGGACACATGGACACAGGAGGACACAACATCCAAGGGCACAGGGACACAGGTGGTCACAACATCAAAGGGCACATGGACACAGGAGGTCACAACATCCAAGGGCACTGGGACACAGGTGGTCAAGACATCCAAGGGCACAGGGGCACAGGTGGTCACAACTTTAAGGGTACAGGGACACAGGTGGTCACAACATCCAAGGGAACATGAACACAGGAGGACACAACATCCAAGGGCACATGAACAAAGGAGGACACAACATCCAAGGGCACAGGGACACAGGTGGTCACAACATCCAAGGGCACAAGGACACCGGTGGTCACAACATCCAAGGACACATGTACACAGGAGGACACAACATCCAAGGGAACAGGGACACAGGTGGTCACAACATCCAAGGGCACATGGACACCGGTGGTCACAACATCCAAGGACACATGGACACAGGAGGACACAACATCCAAGGGCACAGGGACACAGGTGGTCACAACATCCAAGGGCACAGGGACACAGGTGGTCACAACATCCAAGGACACATGGACACAGGAGGACACAACATCCAAGAGCACAGGGACACAGGTGGTCACAACATCCAAGGGCACAAGGACACCGGTGGTCACAACATCCAAGGACACATAAACACAGGAGGACACAACATCCAAGGGCACAGGGACACAGGTGGTCACAACATCCAAGGGCACAAGGACACCGGTGGTCACAACATCCAAGGACACATGGACACAGGAGGACACAACATCCAAGAGCACAGGGACACAGGTGGTCACAACATCCAAGGGCACAGGGACACAGGTGGTCACAACATCCAAACACATGGACACAGGAGGACACAACATCCAAGGGCACAGGGACACAGGTGGTCACAACATCCAAGGGCACAAGGACACCGGTGGTCACAGCATCCAAGGACACATGGACACAGGAGGACACAACATCCAAGGGCACAGGGACACAGGTGGTCAAAACATCCAAGGGCACAAGGACACCGGTGGTCACAACATCCAAGGACACATGACACAGGAGGACACAACATCCAAGGGCACAGGGACACAGGTGGTCACAACATCCAAGGGCACAGGGGCACAGGTGGTCACAACATCCAAGGACACATGGACACAGGTGGTGACAACATCCAAGGGCACATGAACGCAGGTGGTCAAGACATCCAAGAACACAAGGGCACATGGACACAGGAGGACACAGCATCGAAGGGCACATGGACACAGGTGGTCACAACATTCAAGGGAACATGAACACAGGTGGTCAAGACATCCAAGGGCACAGGGGCACAGGTAATCACAACTTTAAGGGTACAGGGACATAGGTGGTCACAACATCCAAGGGCACATGAACACAGGAGGACACAACATCCAAGGGCACATGGACACAGGTGGTCAAAACATCCAAGGGCACATGGACACCGGTGGTCACAACATCCAAGGGCACATGGACACAGGTGGTGACAACATCCAAGGGCACATGAACACAGGTGGTCAAGACATCCAAGAACACAAGGGCACATGGACACAGGAGGACACAGCATCGAAGGGTACATGGACACAGGTGGTCACAACATCCAAGGGCACATGAACACAGGTGGTCAAGACATCCAAGGGCACAGGGGCAGAGGTGGTCACAACTTTAAGGGTACAGGGACACAGGTGGTCACAACATCCAAGGGCACATGAACACAGGAGGACACAACATCCAAGGGCACATGAACAAAGGAGGACACAACATCCAAGGGCACAGGGACACAGGTGGTCACAACATCCAAGGGCACAAGGACACCGGTGGTCACAACATCCAAGGACACATGGACACAGGAGGACACAACATCAAGGGCAAAGGGACACAGGTGGTCAAAACATCCAAGGGCACAAGGACACCGGTGGTCACAACATCCAAGGACACATGGACACAGGAGGACACAACATCCAAGGGCACAAGGACACCGGTGGTCACAACATCCAAGGACACATGGACACAGGAGGACACAACATCCAAGGGCACAGGGACACAGGTGGTCACAACATCCAAGGGCACAGGGACACAGGTGGTCACAACATCCAAGGACACATGGACACAGGAGGACACAACATCCAAGGGCACAGGGACACAGGTGGTCACAACATCCAAGGGCACAGGGACACAGGTGGTCACAACATCCAAGGACACATGGACACAGGAGGACACAACATCCAAGGGCACAGGGACACAGGTGGTCACAACATCCAAGGGCACAAGGACACCGGTGGTCACAACATCCAAGGACACATGGACACAGGAGGACACAACATCCAAGGACACATGGACACAGGAGGACACAACATCCAAGGGCACAAGGACACCGGTGGTAACAACATCCAAGGACACATGGACACAGGAGGACACAACATCCAAGGGCACAGGGACACAGGTGGTCACAACATCCAAGGGCACAGGGACACAGGTGGTCACAACATCCAAGGACACATGGACACAGGAGGACAAAACATCCAAGGGAACAGGGACACAGGTGGTCACAACATCCAAGGGCACAAGGATACCGGTGGTCACAACATCCAAGGACACATGGACACAGGAGGACACAACATCCAAGGGCACAGGGACACAGGTGGTCACAACATCCAAGGGCACAAGGACACCGGTGGTCACAACATCCAAGGACACATGGACACAGGAGGACACAACATGCAAGGGCACAGGGACACAGGTGGTCACAACACCCAAGGGCACAGGGACACAGAAGGACACAACATCCAAGGGCACAGGGACACAGGTGGTCACAACATCCAAGGGCACAAGGACACCGGTGGTCACAACATCCAAGGGCACATGGACACAGGAGGACACAACATCCAAGGGCACAGGGACACAGGTGGTCACAACATCCAAGGGCACAGGGACACAGGTGGTCACAACATCCAAGGGCACAGGGACACAGGTGGTCACAACATCCAAGGGCACAAGGACACCGGTGGTGACAACATCCAAGGACACATGGACACAGGAGGACACAACATCCTAGGGCACAGGGACACAGGTGGTCACAACATCCAAGGGCACATGGACACCGGTGGTCACAACATCCAAGGACACATGGACACAGGAGGACACAACATCCAAGGGCACAAGGACACCGGTGGTCACAACATCCAAGGACACATGGAAAAGGAGGACACAACATTCAAGGGCACATTGACCCAGGTGGTCACAACATCCAAGGGCACAGGGACACAGGTGGTCACAACATCCAAGGACACATGGACACAGGAGGACAAACATCCAAGGGCACAGGGACACAGGTGGTCACAACATCCAAGGGCACAAGGACACCGGTGGTCACAACATCCAAGGACACATGGACACAGGAGTACACAACATCCAAGGACACATGGACACAGGAGAACACAACATCCAAGGGCACAAGGACACCGGAGGTCACAACATCCAAGGACACATGGACACAGGAGGACACAACATCCAAGGGCACAGGGACACAGGTGGTCACAACATCCAAGGGCACAGGGACACAGGTGGTCACAACATCCAAGGACACATGGACACAGGAGGACACAACATCCAAGGGCACAGGGACACAGGTGGTCACAACATCCAAGGGCACAAGGACACCGGTGGTCACAACATCCAAGGACACATGGAAACAGGAGGACACAACATCCAAGGGCACAGGGACACAGGTGGTCACAACATCCAAGGGCACAAGGACACCGGTGGTCACAACATCCAAGGACACATGGACACAGGAGGACACAACATCCAAGGGCACCGGGACACAGGTGGTCTCAACATCCAAGGGCACATGGACACAGGAGGACACAACATCCAAGGGCACAGGGACACAGGTTGTCACAACATCCAAGGGCACAAGGACACCGGTGGTCACAACATCCAAGGGCACAGGGGCACAGGTGGTCACAACTTTAAGGGTACAGGGACACAGGTGGTCACAACATCCAAGGGCACATGAACACAGGAGGACACAACATCCAAGGGCACAGGGACACAGGTGGTCACAACATCCAAGGACACATGGACACAGGAGGACACAACATCCAAGGGCACAGGGACACAGGTGGTCACAACATCCAAGTGCACAAGGACACCGGTGGTCACAACATCCAAGGACACATGGACACAGGAGGACACAACATCCAAGGGCACAGGGACACAGGTGGTCACAACATCCAAGGGCACATGGACACCGGTGGTCACAACATCCAAGGACACATGGACACAGGAGGACACAACATCCAAGGGCACAGGGACACAGGTGGTCACAACATCCAAGGACACATGGACACAGGAGGACACAACATCCAAGGGTACAGGGACACAGGTGGTCACAACATCCAAGTGCACAGGGACACAGGTGGTCACCACATCCAAGGACACATGGACACAGGAGGACACAACATCCAAGGGCACAGGGACACAGGTGGTCACAACATCCAAGGACACATGGACACAGGAGGACACAACATCCAAGGGTACAGGGACACAGGTGGTCACAACATCCAAGGGCACAGGGACACAGGTGGTCACAACATCCAAGGGCACATGGACACCGGTGGTCACAACATCCAAGGACACATGGACACAGGAGGACACAACATCCAAGGGCACAGGGACACCGGTGGTCACAACATCCAAGGACACATGGACACAGGAGGACACAACATCCAAGGGCACAGGGACACAGGTGGTCACAACATCCAAGGGCACATGGACACCGGTGGTCACAACATCCAAGGACACATGAACACAGGAGGACACAACATCCAAGGGCACAGGGACACAGGTGGTCACAACATCCAAAGACACATGGACACAGGAGGACACAACATCCAAGGGTACAGGGACACAGGTGGTCACAACATCCAAGGGCACAAGGACACAGGAGGACACAACATCCAAGGGCACAGGGACACAGGTGGTCACAACATCCAAGGGCACATGGACACCGGTGGTCACAACATCCAAGGACACATGACCACAGGAGGACACAACACCCAAGGGCACAGGGACACAGGTGGTCACAACATCCAAGGACACATGGACACAGGAGGACACAACATCCAAGGGTACAGGGACACAGGTGGTCACAACATCCAAGGGCACATGGACACCGGTGGGCAACAGGAGTTCTTGCTTCACCTTTGGAGGAAATGGATGATGTGGAAACGTGGACCCTTGGCTGTCACCTCACAGCCACGAATGCAGAGCACTGGGCGTCTGCACAGCTGACTGTGGCTGCCGGGCTGGGGGTCCCTGGCTGCTATGGGTTGTTACATGGGCCTTGAGAATGGGACCATCTATTTGCCACCAAAGTTGCAGCCCATGTTTGTAAAGGAACTCAAGGGAGTCCTGGTTCCCAGTCCTGGTGGGGGGTTGTGGGGGCCCCCGAGTGCCAGAGCATCAAGGAAGAAACACAGCTCAGCCTCCCTGTAGGTTCTCCCTGAGCTGAATGAATAGCAGAAGGACAGAGCCTGGGTGCTCTCCAGGGTACCCCTCTTCTAGGTGAGGGCAGACTGAGAAAGGGTGGGGAAAGGAAGGAAGGGAAGCATCCTACTTCCTCCTTCCCAATGGGGTCCAGATTTACTCTTCAGACCTCAGCCTGGGAACCTGCGCTTGCTCCCCTAGAGGCAGCAGGGTCAGCGGACCACAGCAACAGTATTGGGAAGCAGTAGGTCTGAATGAAGATGAGAGAGGCTGTGTGCTCAGTGGGCAGGCCAGGGCTGGCCAAGTCATTCTCACAGAGCTGTTGGTGTCCTGCCATGGCTTCAGCATGCAGCTGTACTGATGACAATGGCCCCGAGCCTGCACGAACAGTGCCTGGTGCTGGAATTCACCACAGCCAGGTCTGGCTTCCACGTGCAAGCTGTCAGAGCACAGCTGTGAGTCTGTCACACTGCACTCAGCTCTCACCCTTGCCAGAAGTAGCCACGAGACTCGGGATGAGAGCCCCAGCCTGAGGAATGAGACCATCTTCTCAGAGAGGGGCTCTGACCGGGGTGTTCCCCACTGTCCCTTCAGGCTCTCAGGTCACTGTCCTCCCACGTGGATGATGTGCTGTCTCCCTGAGCTCATCCTGTGTGGCTCAGAGGGACCCCCGGAGACCGTGGGAAGGGGTGTTGCCAGGCGTGCCCCAACTCCACAGGCAGCTGACTCTTCCAGTTTGCAGGGACCCTGCACTGCTACTACCTGGCGCTCCTTGAGCTTACGGTATTGCAGGTCCCAGATGAGCTCCTGCTCCACAGGCAGGCGTGAACCAGCTAATCTGAGGAACACCGCTTGCACTTCATGTCCTGCCCAAGACAGATCTTGAAACTCTTATTTTAAATGTATGAGTTTATTTTAAATTGATTTTAATTTATTCTAAATCAATAAATGTCTGCATTGTGTCTATGGACCATGTTTGTGCCTAGTGCCCAAGGAAGCCAGAAGAAGAAGAGGACCTCTGATCCCCTGGGCCTGCAGTGTCAAATGGTTACTAGCTGGGTATCTGTGCTGGCAATCAAATCCAGGTCCTCTGCAAAAGCAGCCAGTGCTCTTAGCTGCTGAGCCATCTCTCCAGTCCCTCAGGACAGGACTTTTGAGAGCACCCCTCATGGTAGAATCCAGAGCCTACTTTGGCAACTCCAACCTTTTGTGGCCCTAATCACAGTGTCCTTTTGTGACTTTTACTTCCTAACACACCATAGCCTGCTGTGGTTTAAGACTAACAAACCACCTTGTCTTGTGTGCTCTGGATCCCTCACAGGCTCCGGTGTCACCTCCTGCTTCCACTCGCTGAGTCAGAGCTTCCCACGCCAAGGACAAGCACACTCCACTCACACATTCACAAGGGCACACGGCCAGAGCATGGGGCAGAGTCCACGGGCCCAGATGTTTCCTCCTCGCCAGCACCCGACATCAAACGTGGAAAGCCCTGAATCTCAGGAATGCAAGCTGGCAGAACCCATCCCAAAGTCTCAGATCTTGCCTGGCACTTGGTCCGGGCTCAAGGCTGGAAGCCATCCAGTCTGTCTCTGAGGGCAGCATCAGAATGTGGAGCCCAAGAGGAGGTAGGGAAGATGGACCCGGAACAAACAAATACCACGTTTGGAAACGTCAGTGCCATGTGTGCAGGAGGCACCTGTGGGAGACCTTCCATGCATGTGTAGATGCATTATCTTAATCATCAAATGCACACATCTCAAGATGGTTCAAACCTGAAAACCTAGTCCCCTCCTTGGAGCCCACAGAAAATCTGGGTGCCAGTGCTAGAGAGATGGCTCGGGAGGTTAAGTGCAGTGTGCAGCTCTTCTGGATATGAGTTCAGTTCCCAGCACCCATGTCAGGCAGCTCACATCACTTTGATCAGTTTGGTTTCAGGGAGTAAAACAAGACAGGTCTCCAATGGAACCTGCACTGATGTGTAAACACCTACACACAACTGCATGTGCGCATGCACGCGCGAGCATGCGTGTCCGGAAACACACAATTCAAACTAAATCTTTCCCAGGTGGTTGTGGTGCATGTCTTTAATCCCAGCACTTGGGAAGCAGAGGCAGGTGGATCTCTGTGAGTTCAATGACAGCCTGGTCTACAGAGAGAGGTCCAGGATAGCTATGGTTGTTACACAGAGAAACCTTGTCTCAAAGATTAACCCACCAAAAAATAAATAAATATTTTAAACTTCTGGTCCCGATGATACCCATCTATAACCCAGGTTTCCTACAGTAGGATTGGAGAGACAAGAAGAATCTAGAAGTTCCAAGGCCTGTTAGACAGCTGTCCAGAGCATGAGCAGAAATCAGACACATCTTCCTTTAAATAAGGTAGACTGAGAGAACCAACTCCCAGGTAGTTGTACTCTGACCACCACACATGTGCCATGGCACAGGAGCCTCTTTCTCTCTTCCACACCCCCCAGTATATGTTTCTCTCTCCCTTCCCATCCCTCCCTCCGTCTCCTGCACTCTCTCACAATACAAATACCCCAAACTCTTTAAAACCAGGACTTTTCTAATGGGAGCTGGATGAGATCACCTGTCAGGACCCGGACGGTGTGGAGATCTGGCGCTTAAACTGCCATGGGACATCACCTCTGTTGGCCACAGAACCACTAAAGACTCATTTTGTCACCACCAACGCAGAGCCAAAAGGTGCTCTCTGTGCTCCTTATAGCCCATGTGCACACTGTGTGGAGCTTCTCTTACTCTACCAACCACAAGCCTGTGAACTTGCCTCCACCCCTCTACTGAAAAGGTCCAGGGGACAATCAGGGGACTTGGCAACTCATTCCAAAGGATGGGTTTGCAGGCACCCCAGGATGAAGTGCAAATCCTAGGCCACTACTCCATCAGTGCCATGCCTTCCAGGATAGAATCATCTAAAAGGTCAGAGACAGGGATGGGAAAAAAAACAGGAAAGGAGAAAGCACTGCTGAATGCAGGCGACAGGAGGCAAAACGGGTTTCCTGAGACTGTCCCAGAGATGGCAGTAGTCAGGGCAGGGCCGGGGTTCTTTTCTGGTGGTGGGGGGAGAATGCTGGCCTTGTCAGCCCTGGCCCCAGCGCACCTGGCTAAGCTTGGCTACATGGTGGTTTCTCAGAAGAGAGACCACATCCCATGCAGGACTACTGTTCTCTTTATCCACAAAATTCTTTATTTCAGTTTTGAAAACCTCATGCATGAGAACTGTATTAGGGGAGATAGAGTGGAGTGTAAATGAGGACTGGTATTCTTAGAGGGGTGGGAAGGAACAGTTTCCACCCTGTTGCTGTACCTCATCCCCCACCAAAAGAGAACATAGGACAAAATGACTTAATGTGCAACAGCTGTCACCGAGGATAGGCGGGGACAAAAGCGGGGGGCACAAAGTCTGCTCTGGCTGGAGAGCAGAGGTCCTCAACTTGTGGGATACTGACATTAAAATTCATCTAAAATTCATAGCAGTAACCAATTTACAGGTATGAAGTGGCCACGAAATAATTAGTACAGCTGGGGTACCACAACATGAGGAACTGCATGCATTAAAGGGTCGCAGCAGGAGGAAGTCTGAGATCCACTGCTGCAGAGTGACTGGAAGGGAGCAGGATCCACGGGTAGTAGCCTGGCCTCTTCTGCAGGGGCGCTGGGTTCAACCTGTGAGGCAGAGCACAGTCAGGCTAGCCCTGGCTTCCTGAGCAGCCAGGAATGTGGGAAGGGCAGTGGGAGGCAGAACACTCACTTCAAAGATCCTGTGCACAGCAGAACACTCCCTTCAAAGAGCCTCGAACTTTTCATTGAGGGCCTGCATGAAGGCTGAAACACAGGTTCAAATGGGTATTCCAGACCCAGACACACAGGAACGGACCCGCCTGACCCCTTCTCTGTGCCCCAGGAACTTCCAGCCAGCCACCTCACTGCCCTCCAGCCACCATGCAAGGAGCCTGGGGACAGACTCCCCCACCCATCACCGAGCTCTATGTGGGAGCGTTTTTTCTACAGGAGAACAGCAAGGACAGGCAGTCCTCAAACGCTGGGCCACAGCACTGCCAGCCCTACTTGTGAAACAAGCAAACATGTGACAACAAACACTTCACAAGCCACACCCGCCAGGACCTCAAGGGAAACTACAGCGGGACTGTCTAAATGCCCAGAGAGAAGGGAAGCTGGGGGACTCATCTGCACCGCACACGGGAGAGCACTGGCTCTGGGTGCAAGTCCCTGCAGTCAATGCACAGAGGCCCCCAGTCTGGCCTGCTTGAGGTCACCTCCCACCAGAGAACCGCCCCTCAGCCCACCCCAATCACCTGCACCCAAACACTGAGTTCTCCCTCCGGCCCTCTCCCCATTGCTTCCCTGCCCTGGCTCGGTCATACCTAGTTGTTCCTTGAGTTCCTCTATTTCCTTCTGTAACATCAGGCACTAGCCCAGCAGATGGGAGAAAAAGAGAGAAAGATTAGCATTCAATGTCCTGGCCTTCTGTCTGCTCCATTCAGACGTCTTCCTAGTGTTTACACCTCTCACTGGCCACAGTCCTGTGAGGAGACTGGCAAAGAACCTCAAACATGAAGGAGGTGTCCTCTTTCTGTGGAGTGTGGGACAGGCGTTGGCACAGAATGTGAACTGTCAGCTCAGGGCTATCTGGGGCTGGCATTTATTTTTGTGAGAACCTTACCTGCGGACATCCTGGTGTGCCTTGTACTGATTCTGGCTGACTCTCTCCAACAGGTAGTAAAGGATCCACAGTTGGATCCTGTTCAGCTGAAACTAAAAAAAGAATATAAATGTATTATGCAGCTTCAAGGCTTGGCGTCCATGTGGGAAGGAACTGGTGAAATCTGAAATGAGACAACATCACCCTCTGCTGGTCCCCACGTGTGTATGTTGCGACATCACTTGCACCAAGCTTTAAGCTTTTCTATTTCTTGTAGCTCCTAGGCAACCCTGAGGCTCTATGTACCCCTATTATAAGGACTGCTAGTGAAATACAGAATGTGGGATGAGCCTAATGCCTTAGCAGGGTTTACCAGCAAAAACTCTGGTGTGCTAAAAGGCCACCTCTGGATTTGGTGTTGTCATATGATGCTTTCATGCCCTGAATCCTATAATCCTACTCTTTTCTCAGTGTGGCCTGAGGCCAGACCCACCCACACCCAGTCTCCTGTCACCCCCTGCCTACCTAGACAGGAAAGCCCAAGGCTACAGTCTCCCAAAGGAGGAGAGCCTTGATATTCCCCCTCACCAGCTGCTCTCAAACCCCAAAGACTCACCAGCAGAGGCAGGAGCTCTGAGACGGGCACTTCTCTGCCTCAAGACCTGAGAGCTTCCTGGAACTTGGGGTGCTCGAAGGTTGAGGTCTCCACTGCTCATTTCTCCACGATGCATGAACATGCAGGGTTGCTCTGCCCTGTGTGTTGGAAGCTGACACAAAAATTTCTCAGTGAGTACATGTCATGGAGGGGCTGAGGGGCAAGTGGGAGAAAAAAATGGAGGCTTGTGAGGCTCATCCCATCCGCACCTTCTCTTCCTCCTTCAGCCTCAGGGCAAGAGGCAGGAATGGCGCCCCCAAGCACTGAAAAGGCTCAGATCCTGGCCTGGCTTCCTTGGGGAAGAGCCAGGAGGGAGGATCAGGAGGCCCTTGGATCTGACTACAGCCAAGCTGTGCAGCCCACACTGGAAGGGCTCTCCGGATCCAAATCACCCAGACTGTAGCCAGGCCTGCTTCCCACCCTGCCTGGCTAGAGAGAGGAGATGCACAGGGAGGGAACAGTAGCCAACACCTAACTGAGGCTCCCTCATATCCACCCTTCCTTATGACCAGGACCCCACACCAGACATCCTAATCAGGGCAAGTGTCCACTGACTACCCCGAGGCCAAGGTAGTGGCAGAGGGAGCAGGACAACGGTCTGTGCTGGGGAGGGAAAGGGCGGGGTGAGAGGGGACAGAGGGTGCTCTACTCACTTGAGCCTGCAGGCCAGAATCTCTGGTGGAGTCATCATCTTTGGCTCCTGGCTGGGATTCCTTTGTCTTCTTTGCCAGGGATTTCTTCCCAGTGCAGAAGGGCTTGCACTCTTTGGGCCCCGAAGGCAGTGAGCATTTATTGCCCTTCCCTAGCAGGGCAACCCCAGAGATTGGGGGGAGGGTGGATGGTCCTACAGGAGCTGACTTGAGTCTCTGTCTCCATGCTGGGAAGGTTCTTCCCAGGGGTCCTCTTGAGGGATCTAATAAGGACTTCTCATGGACTTGCTTCTGAGGCTTCTCCTGTGCTGCCTTCTTTCTAGGACTGGTCTTGGGAATGGCACCTGGAGCAGTGGCAGCAGGGGCAAGGACTGCAGCAGAGGTGGCAGCAGCAGCAGTGGCTCCTGGGATGCTGTGTCTGCTCCCTTCTTTGCCCCAGACCACACTTTGCTTTTTCTTAGACAGGGAGCCTTCCAGCTCTCCTGAAGCCTGCTTCTCCATGCTTGAGCTGAGTGTCCGGGTAGCACTGGACAGTACAGAGGGGGGCACATGGACGAAACTTTCCCTGCCATGGACAGTCGCGTGTCTGCCTGTGTCTTCCAGCTCAGTGAGGCCACTGGACTTGCCTTGGCCTCCTTCTTTGAGGGAAATGGTCACCCTCATCATTTGTGTCTCACTGGCCTCATCAGAAGATGTAGGGTATGAGGAGGGACACTGAATACTTTCACTGCTCAACATCCTACTTGTGACACCTCTTCTCGGGGCCACCCAGGCTCTGTTTCTCCCCAGGCCCCGGGGGTACAGTGGGCTAGCCGAGACCTGCTTCCCTTCAACACTGCTCAGGGCCTGCCCCCCTCTGCTGGAGACATCATCTACACTTCCCCAAAGGGCGGCCAGTTCAGCGGCGCAGGTTTGTGGGGACAGGTACCTGGAAACTCTTCGCGTCTGTAGGTTGGACAGCTCTCGCATTATCGCTGTAGCCTCAATACTGAGCTGGGGCAGGAAGTCCACGCCGACATCTTCTTGGTCCACGGGAGAAGCGGCCCTGCCTTCTGGCTCACTAAGCAGCCCTTCTCCTTCCTTGGTTGCTTCCGACTTAGGCCAAGGCTCCTCCTCGCAGCTATCAGTCCCAGGGAGACCGCCCTCTCCCTCTCCGATCTTCAGAGGCCCTTTGATGAGGCTCGAGCCCTCTGCAACTCCGAGACTGATCAGGGGGTCCTCTAAGTGTTCCCTGCCCTCCTGCCCGAAGGTGGCTTCAGGAGCGGATACCTTATCCTCATCCCGGGAGCTCATGTCGCCAGGAGGGGCGGCACGGCCTGAGGGAAGATGTTCTCTCCCACTCACCACAGAGAAAGTGAGGTCTTTCACCACGGGGGGCCGCAAGCGGTTATGTCAGAGGCCACGTGACTTAGCGTGACGTCGAAGTCTCGAAATTTCCTCACACTCAGGCGTGAAAGCCCGCCTTTTAACGCGGCAAAGTAAGCACTCTCGTCTCTATTGGCTAGGGCCCTGGGTACCAGCCAAACAACGGCCGCCCTGGTTGGTGGCTGGCTGAGTGGCCGACCAATAAGACGGGCGGGGGGGGGGGGGGGGGGGGGGGGGGAGAATGCGCTAAGTCTCGCGTTGTTTCAAACGAGACGTGTAGCGCCAGTGGCGGTGGCGGTTCCCTTCGCCACCGAAGGCATCGCAGCCGCCGAGGGAAGGCCGCCGAAAATGCAGAGAGCTGGTGGCCGTGTCCCCTCAGATGGCGCCTGCTGGGCTGCAAACATGAGCTCTCCTGATGATATGTCTGTGCAGGGAGGTGGTTTTGGGCCGGAAAGTGGGGAGCACATGGAAGGACGCCGCTTTAGCCATGGATTCCTGAGGGGACATGGCTTCGGCTCCGACGAGAGGCTGTTCCGGAGCAGAGAGGACAAAATGTGTTTCCCTGTCTCCAAGACTTTCCAGTATGACTCCTGGTTAGACAGTGATGAGATGGAGGGCAGGTCAGACATTTGGGGCTGCGAAGGTCGGCCTGGCACTCCCGTGGATGAGAGAGGGGACAATTTGGACTTTGCACCGCAGCTGACAGTAGAGGGTACAAGCTTCGGGCAGTATGTAGCCAACCGGGAGGCCTGGGGTGTCCGCAGACATCCGTCCCCCAGAAGCTGCGCTTCTGATCCCTTTGGTATTTGGGGAGACACAGACACAGGCACAAGCAGGAGAGGCTTGAGACCTCCGACCTCTATGGAAGGGCTGCAGCTCTCAGCTAGCCAACTGCACTCCAGGGGTCTGGGGCGGGGCAGGGCCTGGGTGACCCCAAGAAGAAGTGCCAAAAGCAGGATAATAGCCAGTGAGGATATTCATTATCCGTCCTCCGATCCTGAGTCTTCTGATGAGGCCAGTGAGACACAAATGATGAGGGTGACCATTTCCCTCAAAGAAGGAGGCCAAGGCAAGTCCAGTGGCCTCACTGAGCTGGAAGACACAGGCAGACACGCGACTGTCCATGGCAGGGAAAGTTTCGTCCATGTGCCCCCCTCTGTACTGTCCAGTGCTACCCGGACACTCAGCTCAAGCATGGAGAAGCAGGCTTCAGGAGAGCTGGAAGGCTCCCTGTCTAAGAAAAAGCAAAGTGTGGTCTGGGGCAAAGAAGGGAGCAGACACAGCATCCCAGGAACTGCTGCTTCCTCTGCTACTGCCATCTCTGCTGTGGTCCCTGCCCCTGCTGCCATTGCTTCAGGTGCCATTCCCAAGACCAGTCCTAGAAAGAAGGCAGCACAGGAGAAACCTATTCAGTGGGATGCCTCAAGAGGACCCCTGGGAAGAACCTTCCCAGCATGGGGACAGAGACTCAAGTCAGCTCCTGTGGAACCAGCCACTTTCCCCCCAATCTCTGGGGTTGCCCTGCTAGGGAAGGGCAATAAATGCTCACTGCCTTCGGGGCCCAAAGAGTGCAAGCCCTTCTGCACTGGGAAGAAATCCCTGGCAAAGAAGACAAAGGAATCCCAGCCAGGAGCCAAAGATGATGACTCCACCAGAGATTCTGGCCTGCAGGCTCAAGTGAGTAGAGCACCCTCTGTCCCCTCTCACCCCGCCCTTTCCCTCCCCAGCACAGACCGTTGTCCTGCTCCCTCTGCCACTACCTTGGCCTCGGGGTAGTCAGTGGACACTTGCCCTGATTAGGATGTCTGGTGTGGGGTCCTGGTCATAAGGAAGGGTGGATATGAGGGAGCCTCAGTTAGGTGTTGGCTACTGTTCCCTCCCTGTGCATCTCCTCTCTCTAGCCAGGCAGGGTGGGAAGCAGGCCTGGCTACAGTCTGGGTGATTTGGATCCGGAGAGCCCTTCCAGTGTGGGCTGCACAGCTTGGCTGTAGTCAGATCCAAGGGCCTCCTGATCCTCCCTCCTGGCTCTTCCCCAAGGAAGCCAGGCCAGGATCTGAGCCTTTTCAGTGCTTGGGGGCGCCATTCCTGCCTCTTGCCCTGAGGCTGAAGGAGGAAGAGAAGGTGCGGATGGGATGAGCCTCACAAGCCTCCATTTTTTTCTCCCACTTGCCCCTCAGCCCCTCCATGACATGTACTCACTGAGAAATTTTTGTGTCAGCTTCCAACACACAGGGCAGAGCAACCCTGCATGTTCATGCATCGTGGAGAAATGAGCAGTGGAGACCTCAACCTTCGAGCACCCCAAGTTCCAGGAAGCTCTCAGGTCTTGAGGCAGAGAAGTGCCCGTCTCAGAGCTCCTGCCTCTGCTGGTGAGTCTTTGGGGTTTGAGAGCAGCGGGTGAGCAGGGGAGGATGGGGAAAGGAAGGAAACCTTAGGCTCTGTCCCTTTTGGTGATTGTAGCCTTGTTCCTTGGGCTTCAGTCCAAAGGAGACTGAGTGTGGGCAGGGCTGGCCTCAGGCCACACTGTGAAACAAGTTGGCCTGTGGGATACATGACTCTAAAGGGTGGGACAACTCTAACTGCAGAAGCTTACTTTTAGGGCACCAGAGTTCTTGCTGGTGAACCCTGCTTAGGTACTGTGTTCCTTCCTGAATGTAACTGTGGGTGGTAGTCCTGAGAACATTGGCTCAGGGCCACAGATTTAGGGGCTCCCAGCAACTTAATGCTGCCTCTGGGCTGGAGTGAAGAAGAATAGCCTGGGCAGAGTTGAGGTACAATTGCTTCCAGCAGAGGCTGTTGCTATCCCATTTTAGTACCCACCAGTCCCTGCACAATCACAAGCCTAGAGGTCTTATCCCATCTATATTTTTGTGTCTCATGTGACTGTGTGTGTGCGTGTTTTCAGGTGGCCAGGAACCACCCCTGCGTCTCCCATTCACAATGGGAGAGAGGCAATATCAAACACCAGGAGCACAGGCTTGCCAACAGGTAAGAAAGACTTTCTCAGCTCAGAAATGCCAGCCCCAGATAGCCCTGAGCTGACAGTTCACATTCTGTGCCAACGCCTGTCCCACACTCCACAGAAAGAGGACACCTCCTTCATGTTTGAGGTTCTTTGCCAGTCTCCTCACAGGACTGTGGCCAGTGAGAGGTGTAAACACTAGGAAGACGTCTGAATGGAGCAGACAGAAGGCCAGGACATTGAATGCTAATCTTTCTCTCTTTTTCTCCCATCTGCTGGGCTAGTGCCTGATGTTACAGAAGGAAATAGAGGAACTCAAGGAACAACTAGGTATGACCGAGCCAGGGCAGGGAAGCAATGGGGAGAGGGCCGGAGGGAGAACTCAGTGTTTGGGTGCAGGTGATTGGGGTGGGCTGAGGGGCGGTTCTCTGGTGGGAGGTGACCTCAAGCAGGCCAGACTGGGGGCCTCTGTGCATTGACTGCAGGGACTTGCACCCAGAGCCAGTGCTCTCCCGTGTGCGGTGCAGATGAGTCCCCCAGCTTCCCTTCTCTCTGGGCATTTAGACAGTCCCGCTGTAGTTTCCCTTGAGGTCCTGGCGGGTGTGGCTTGTGAAGTGTTTGTTGTCACATGTTTGCTTGTTTCACAAGTAGGGCTGGCAGTGCTGTGGCCCAGCGTTTGAGGACTGCCTGTCCTTGCTGTTCTCCTGTAGAAAAAACGCTCCCACATAGAGCTCGGTGATGGGTGGGGGAGTCTGTCCCCAGGCTCCTTGCATGGTGGCTGGAGGGCAGTGAGGTGGCTGGCTGGAAGTTCCTGGGGCACAGAGAAGGGGTCAGGCGGGTCCGTTCCTGTGTGTCTGGGTCTGGAATACCCATTTGAACCTGTGTTTCAGCCTTCATGCAGGCCCTCAATGAAAAGTTCGAGGCTCTTTGAAGGGAGTGTTCTGCTGTGCACAGGATCTTTGAAGTGAGTGTTCTGCCTCCCACTGCCCTTCCCACATTCCTGGCTGCTCAGGAAGCCAGGGCTAGCCTGACTGTGCTCTGCCTCACAGGTTGAACCCAGCGCCCCTGCAGAAGAGGCCAGGCTACTACCCGTGGATCCTGCTCCCTTCCAGTCACTCTGCAGCAGTGGATCTCAGACTTCCTCCTGCTGCGACCCTTTAATGCATGCAGTTCCTCATGTTGTGGTACCCCAGCTGTACTAATTATTTCGTGGCCACTTCATACCTGTAAATTGGTTACTGCTATGAATTTTAGATGAATTTTAATGTCAGTATCCCACAAGTTGAGGACCTCTGCTCTCCAGCCAGAGCAGACTTTGTGCCCCCCGCTTTTGTCCCCGCCTATCCTCGGTGACAGCTGTTGCACATTAAGTCATTTTGTCCTATGTTCTCTTTTGGTGGGGGATGAGGTACAGCAACAGGGTGGAAACTGTTCCTTCCCACCCCTCTAAGAATACCAGTCCTCATTTACACTCCACTCTATCTCCCCTAATACAGTTCTCATGCATGAGGTTTTCAAAACTGAAATAAAGAATTTTGTGGATAAAGAGAACAGTAGTCCTGCATGGGATGTGGTCTCTCTTCTGAGAAACCACCATGTAGCCAAGCTTAGCCAGGTGCGCTGGGGCCAGGGCTGACAAGGCCAGCATTCTCCCCCCACCACCAGAAAAGAACCCCGGCCCTGCCCTGACTACTGCCATCTCTGGGACAGTCTCAGGAAACCCGTTTTGCCTCCTGTCGCCTGCATTCAGCAGTGCTTTCTCCTTTCCTGTTTTTTTTCCCATCCCTGTCTCTGACCTTTTAGATGATTCTATCCTGGAAGGCATGGCACTGATGGAGTAGTGGCCTAGGATTTGCACTTCATCCTGGGGTGCCTGCAAACCCATCCTTTGGAATGAGTTGCCAAGTCCCCTGATTGTCCCCTGGACCTTTTCAGTAGAGGGGTGGAGGCAAGTTCACAGGCTTGTGGTTGGTAGAGTAAGAGAAGCTCCACACAGTGTGCACATGGGCTATAAGGAGCACAGAGAGCACCTTTTGGCTCTGCGTTGGTGGTGACAAAATGAGTCTTTAGTGGTTCTGTGGCCAACAGAGGTGATGTCCCATGGCAGTTTAAGCGCCAGATCTCCACACCGTCCGGGTCCTGACAGGTGATCTCATCCAGCTCCCATTAGAAAAGTCCTGGTTTTAAAGAGTTTGGGGTATTTGTATTGTGAGAGAGTGCAGGAGACGGAGGGAGGGATGGGAAGGGAGAGAGAAACATATACTGGGGGGTGTGGAAGAGAGAAAGAGGCTCCTGTGCCATGGCACATGTGTGGTGGTCAGAGTACAACTACCTGGGAGTTGGTTCTCTCAGTCTACCTTATTTAAAGGAAGATGTGTCTGATTTCTGCTCATGCTCTGGACAGCTGTCTAACAGGCCTTGGAACTTCTAGATTCTTCTTGTCTCTCCAATCCTACTGTAGGAAACCTGGGTTATAGATGGGTATCATCGGGACCAGAAGTTTAAAATATTTATTTATTTTTTGGTGGGTTAATCTTTGAGACAAGGTTTCTCTGTGTAACAACCATAGCTATCCTGGACCTCTCTCTGTAGACCAGGCTGTCATTGAACTCACAGAGATCCACCTGCCTCTGCTTCCCAAGTGCTGGGATTAAAGACATGCACCACAACCACCTGGGAAAGATTTAGTTTGAATTGTGTGTTTCCGGACACGCATGCTCGCGCGTGCATGCGCACATGCAGTTGTGTGTAGGTGTTTACACATCAGTGCAGGTTCCATTGGAGACCTGTCTTGTTTTACTCCCTGAAACCAAACTGATCAAAGTGATGTGAGCTGCCTGACATGGGTGCTGGGAACTGAACTCATATCCAGAAGAGCTGCACACTGCACTTAACCTCCCGAGCCATCTCTCTAGCACTGGCACCCAGATTTTCTGTGGGCTCCAAGGAGGGGACTAGGTTTTCAGGTTTGAACCATCTTGAGATGTGTGCATTTGATGATTAAGATAATGCATCTACACATGCATGGAAGGTCTCCCACAGGTGCCTCCTGCACACATGGCACTGACGTTTCCAAACGTGGTATTTGTTTGTTCCGGGTCCATCTTCCCTACCTCCTCTTGGGCTCCACATTCTGATGCTGCCCTCAGAGACAGACTGGATGGCTTCCAGCCTTGAGCCCGGACCAAGTGCCAGGCAAGATCTGAGACTTTGGGATGGGTTCTGCCAGCTTGCATTCCTGAGATTCAGGGCTTTCCACGTTTGATGTCGGGTGCTGGCGAGGAGGAAACATCTGGGCCCGTGGACTCTGCCCCATGCTCTGGCCGTGTGCCCTTGTGAATGTGTGAGTGGAGTGTGCTTGTCCTTGGCGTGGGAAGCTCTGACTCAGCGAGTGGAAGCAGGAGGTGACACCGGAGCCTGTGAGGGATCCAGAGCACACAAGACAAGGTGGTTTGTTAGTCTTAAACCACAGCAGGCTATGGTGTGTTAGGAAGTAAAAGTCACAAAAGGACACTGTGATTAGGGCCACAAAAGGTTGGAGTTGCCAAAGTAGGCTCTGGATTCTACCATGAGGGGTGCTCTCAAAAGTCCTGTCCTGAGGGACTGGAGAGATGGCTCAGCAGCTAAGAGCACTGGCTGCTTTTGCAGAGGACCTGGATTTGATTGCCAGCACAGATACCCAGCTAGTAACCATTTGACACTGCAGGCCCAGGGGATCAGAGGTCCTCTTCTTCTTCTGGCTTCCTTGGGCACTAGGCACAAACATGGTCCATAGACACAATGCAGACATTTATTGATTTAGAATAAATTAAAATCAATTTAAAATAAACTCATACATTTAAAATAAGAGTTTCAAGATCTGTCTTGGGCAGGACATGAAGTGCAAGCGGTGTTCCTCAGATTAGCTGGTTCACGCCTGCCTGTGGAGCAGGAGCTCATCTGGGACCTGCAATACCGTAAGCTCAAGGAGCGCCAGGTAGTAGCAGTGCAGGGTCCCTGCAAACTGGAAGAGTCAGCTGCCTGTGGAGTTGGGGCACGCCTGGCAACACCCCTTCCCACGGTCTCCGGGGGTCCCTCTGAGCCACACAGGATGAGCTCAGGGAGACAGCACATCATCCACGTGGGAGGACAGTGACCTGAGAGCCTGAAGGGACAGTGGGGAACACCCCGGTCAGAGCCCCTCTCTGAGAAGATGGTCTCATTCCTCAGGCTGGGGCTCTCATCCCGAGTCTCGTGGCTACTTCTGGCAAGGGTGAGAGCTGAGTGCAGTGTGACAGACTCACAGCTGTGCTCTGACAGCTTGCACGTGGAAGCCAGACCTGGCTGTGGTGAATTCCAGCACCAGGCACTGTTCGTGCAGGCTCGGGGCCATTGTCATCAGTACAGCTGCATGCTGAAGCCATGGCAGGACACCAACAGCTCTGTGAGAATGACTTGGCCAGCCCTGGCCTGCCCACTGAGCACACAGCCTCTCTCATCTTCATTCAGACCTACTGCTTCCCAATACTGTTGCTGTGGTCCGCTGACCCTGCTGCCTCTAGGGGAGCAAGCGCAGGTTCCCAGGCTGAGGTCTGAAGAGTAAATCTGGACCCCATTGGGAAGGAGGAAGTAGGATGCTTCCCTTCCTTCCTTTCCCCACCCTTTCTCAGTCTGCCCTCACCTAGAAGAGGGGTACCCTGGAGAGCACCCAGGCTCTGTCCTTCTGCTATTCATTCAGCTCAGGGAGAACCTACAGGGAGGCTGAGCTGTGTTTCTTCCTTGATGCTCTGGCACTCGGGGGCCCCCACAACCCCCCACCAGGACTGGGAACCAGGACTCCCTTGAGTTCCTTTACAAACATGGGCTGCAACTTTGGTGGCAAATAGATGGTCCCCTTCTCAAGGCCCATGTAACAACCCATAGCAGCCAGGGACCCCCAGCCCGGCAGCCACAGTCAGCTGTGCAGACGCCCAGTGCTCTGCATTCGTGGCTGTGAGGTGACAGGCATAGGGTCCACGTTTCCACATCATCCATTTCCTCCAAAGGTGAAGCAAGAACTCCTGTTGCCCACCGGTGTCCATGTGCCCTTGGATGTTGTGACCACCTGTGTCCATGTGCCCTTGGATGATGTGACCACCTGTGTCCATGTACCCTTGGATGTTGTGTCCTCCTGTGTCCATGTGTCCTTGGATGTTGTGACCACCTGTGTCCCTGTGCCCTTGGATGTTGTGTCCTCCTGTGTTCATGTGTCCTTGGATGTTGTGACCACCGGTGTCCATGTGCCCTTGGATGTTGTGACTACCTGTGTCCCTGTGCCCTTGGATGTTGTGTCCTCCTGTGTCCTTGTGCCCTTGGATGTTGTGACCACCTGTGTCCCTGTACCCTTGGATGTTGTGTCCTCCTGTGTCCATGTGTCCTTGGATGTTGTGACCACCTGTGTCCGTGTGCCCTAGGATGTTGTGTCCTCCTGTGTTCATGTGTCCTTGGATGTTGTGACCACCGGTGTCCATGTGCCCTTGGATGTTGTGACCACCTGTGTCCCTGTGCCCTTGGATGTTGTGTCCTCCTGTGTCCATGTGTCCTTGGATGTTGTGACCACCGGTGTCCCTGTGCCCTTGGATGTTGTGTCCTCCTGTGTCCATGTGTCCTTGGATGTTGTGACCACCGGTGTCCATGTGCCCTTGGATGTTGTGACCACCTGTGTCCCTGTGCCCTTGGATGTTGTGACCATCTGTGTCCCTGTACCCTTGGATGTTGTGTCCTCCTGTGTCCATGTGTCCTTGGATGTTGTGACCACCTGTGTCCCTGTGCCCTTGGATGTTGTGTCCTCCTGTGTCCATGTGTCCTTGGATGTTTTGACCACCTGTGTCCCTGTGCCCTTGGATGTTGTGACCACCTGTGTCCCTGTACCCTTGGATGTTGTGTCCTCCTGTGTCCATGTGTCCTTGGATGTTGTGACCACCTGTGTCCCTGTGCCCTTGGATGTTGTGTCCTCCTGTGTTCATGTGTCCTTGGATGTTGTGACCACCGGTGTCCATGTGCCCTTGGATGTTGTGACCACCTGTGTCCCTGTGCCCTTGGATGTTGTGTCCTCCTGTGTCCTTGTGCCCTTGGATGTTGTGACCACCTGTGTCCCTGTACCCTTGGATGTTGTTTCCTCCTGTGTCCATGTGTCCTTGGATGTTGTGACCACCTGTGTCCCTGTGCCCTTGGATGTTGTGTCCTCCTGTGTTCATGTGTCCTTGGATGTTGTGACCACCGGTGTCCATGTGCCCTTGGATGTTGTGACCACCTGTGTCCCTGTGCCCTTGGATGTTGTGTCCTCCTGTGTCCATGTGTCCTTGGATGTTGTGACCACCGGTGTCCCTGTGCCCTTGGATGTTGTGTCCTCCTGTGTCCATGTGTCCTTGGATGTTGTGACCACCGGTGTCCATGTGCCCTTGGATGTTGTGACCACCTGTGTCCCTGTGCCCTTGGATGTTGTGTCCTCCTGTGTCCATGTGTCCTTGGATGTTGTGACCACCGGTGTCCTTGTGCCCTTGGATGTTGTGACCACCTGTGTACCTGTGCCCTTGGATGTTGTGTCCTCCTGTGTCCATGTGTCCTTGGATGTTGTGACCACCTGTGTCCCTGTGCCCTTGGATGTTGTGTCCTCCTGTGTTCATGTGCCCTTGGATGTTGTGACCACCTGTGTCCCTGTACCCTTAAAGTTGTGACCACCTGTGCCCCTGTGCCCTTGGATGTTGTGACCACCGGTGTCCTTGTGCCCTTGGATGTTGTGACCACCTGTGTCCCTGTGCCCTTGGATGTTGTGTCCTCCTGTGTCCATGTGCCCTTGGAGTTGTGACCACCTGTGTCCCTGTGCCCTTGGATGTTGTGTCCTCCTGTGTCCATGTGTCCTTGGATGTTGTGACCACCGGTGTCCTTGTGCCCTTGGATGTTGTGACCACCTGTGTCCCTGTGCCCTTGGATGTTGTGTCCTCCTGTGTCCATGTGTCCTTGGATGTTGTGACCACCAGTGTCCCTGTGCCCTTGGATGTTGTGACCACCTGTGTCCCTGTGCCCTTGGATGTTGTGTCCTCCTATGTCCATGTGTCCTTGGATGTTGTGACCACCGGTGTCCATGTGTCCTTGGATGTTGTGACCACCTGTGTCCCTGTGCCATTGGATGTTGTGACCACCTGTGTCCCTGTGCCCTTGGATGTTGTGACCACCTGTGTCCCTGTGCCCTTGGATGTTGTGTCCTCCTGTGTCCATGTGCCCTTGGATGTTGTGACCACCGGTGTCCTTGTGCCCTTGGATGTTGTGACCACCTGTGTCCCTGTGCCCTTGGATGTTGTGTCCTCCTGTGTCCATGTGTCCTTGGATGTTGTGACCACCTGTGTCCGTGTGCCCTTGGATGTTGTGACCACCAGTGTCCCTGTGCCCTTGGATGTTGTGTCCTCCTGTGTCCATGTGTCCTTGGATGTTGTGACCACCGGTGTCCTTGTGCCCTTGGATGTTGTGACCACCTGTGTCCCTGTGCCCTTGGATGTTGTGTCCTCCTGTGTCCATGTGTCCTTGGATGTTGTGACCACCGGTGTCCTTTTGCCCTTGGATGTTGTGACCACCTGTGTCCCTGTGCCCTGGGATGTTGTGTCCTCCTGTGTCCATGTGTCCTTGGATGTTGTGACCACCTGTGTCCCTGTGCCCTTGGATGTTGTGACCACCTGTGTCCCTGTGCCCTTGGATGTTGTGTCCTCCTGTGTCCATGTGTCCTTGGATGTTGTGACCACCGGTGTCCTTGTGCCCTTGGATGTTGTGACCACCTGTGTCCCTGTGCCCTTGGATGTTGTGTCCTCCTGTGTCCATGTGTCCTTGGATGTTGTGACCACCGGTGTCCTTGTGCCCTTGGATGTTGTGACCACCTGTGTCCCTGTGCCCTTGGATTTTGTGTCCTCCTGTGTCCATGTGTCCTTGGATGTTGTGACCACCTGTGTCCCTGTGCCCTTGGATGTTGTGACCACCTGTGTCCCTGTGCCCTTGGATGTTGTGTCCTCCTGTGTCCATGTGTCCTTGGATGTTGTGACCACCGGTGTCCTTGTGCCCTTGGATGTTGTGTCCTCCTGTGTCCAAGTGTCCTTGGATGTTGTGTCCTCCTGTGTCCATGTGTCCTTGGATGTTGTGACCACCGGTGTCCTTGTGCCCTTGGATGTTGTGACCACCTGTGTCCCTAGTGCCCTTGGATGTTGTGTCCTCCTGTGTCCCTGTGCCCTTGGATGTTGTGACCACCTGTGTCCCTGTGCCCTTGGATGTTGTGTCCTCTTGTGTCCATGTGTCCTTGGATGTTGTGACCACCGGTATCCTTGTGCCCTTGGATGTTGTGACCACCTGTGTCCCTGTTCCTTTGGATGTTGTGTCCTCCTGTGTCCATGTGTCCTTGGATGTTGTGACCACCTGTGTCCCTGTGCCCTTGGATGTTGTGACCACCTGTGTCCCTGTGCCCTTGGATGTTGTGTCCTCCTGTGTCCATGTGTCCTTGGATGTTGTTACCACCGGTGTCCTTGTGCCCTTGGATGTTGTGTCCTCCTGTGTCCATGTGTCCTTGGATGTTGTGTCCTCCTGTGTCCATGTGTCCTTGGATGTTGTGACCACCGGTGTCCTTGTGCCCTTGGATGTTGTGACCACCTGTGTCCCTGTGCCCTTGGATGTTGTGT
This sequence comes from Microtus oregoni, assembly GCF_018167655.1. Taxonomy (NCBI): domain Eukaryota; kingdom Metazoa; phylum Chordata; class Mammalia; order Rodentia; family Cricetidae; genus Microtus; species Microtus oregoni. The sequence goes on along the minus strand of NW_024544710.1, from coordinate 3,948,096 downwards.
CCTCCTGTGTCCATATGTCCTTGGATGTTGTGACCACCTGTGTCCCTGTGCCCTCGGATGTTGTGACCACCTGTGTCCCTGTGCCCTTGGATGTTGTGTCCTCCTGTGTCCATGTGTCCTTGGATGTTGTGACCACCGGTGTCCTCGTGCCCTTGGATGTTGTGACCACCTGTGTCCCTGTGCCCTTGGATGTTGTGTCCTCCTGTGTCCATGTGTCCTTGGATGTTGTTACCACCGGTGTCCTTGTGCCCTTGGATGTTGTGTCCTCCTTTGTCCATGTGTCCTTGGATGTTGTGACCACCGGTGTCCTTGTGCCCTTGGATGTTTTGACCACCTGTGTCCCTGTGCCCTTGATGTTGTGTCCTCCTGTGTCCATGTGTCCTTGGATGTTGTGACCACCGGTGTCCTTGTGCCCTTGGATGTTGTGACCACCTGTGTCCCTGTGCCCTTGGATGTTGTGTCCTCCTTTGTTCATGTGCCCTTGGATGTTGTGTCTTCCTGTGTTCATGTGCCCTTGGATGTTGTGACCACCTGTGTCCCTGTACCCTTAAAGTTGTGACCACCTGTGCCCCTGTTCCCTTGGATGTCTTGACCACCTGTGTCCCTGTGCCCTTGGATGTTGTGACCTCCTGTGTCCATGTGCCCTTGGATGTTGTGACCACCTGTGTCCCTGTGCCCTTGGATGTTGTGTCCTCCTGTGTCCATGTGTCCTTGGATGTTGTGACCACCGGTGTCCTTGTGCCCTTGGATGTTGTGTCCTCCTGTGTCCATGTGTCCTTGGATGTTGTGACCACCGGTGTCCTTGTGCCCTTGGATGTTTTGACCACCTGTGTCCCTGTGCCCTTGAATGTTGTGTCCTCCTGTGTCCATGTGTCCTTGGATGTTGTGACCACCGTTGTCCTTGTGCCCTTGGATGTTGTGACCACCTGTGTCCCTGTGCCCTTGGATGTTGTGTCCTCCTTTGTTCATGTGCCCTTGGATGTTGTGTCCTCCTGTGTTCATGTGCCCTTGGATGTTGTGACCACCTTTGTCCCTGTACCCTTAAAGTTGTGACCACCTGTGCCCCTGTGCCCTTGGATGTCTTGACCACCTGTGTCCCTGTGCCCTTGGATGTTGTGACCTCCTGTGTCCATGTGCCCTTGGATGTTGTGACCACCTGTGTCCCCGTGCCCTTGGATGTTGTGTCCTCCTGTGTCCATGTGTCCTTGGATGTTGTGACCACCGGTGTCCTTGTGCCCTTGGATGTTGCGACCATCTGTGTCTCTGTGCCCTTGGATGTTGTGTCCTCCTTTGTTCATGTGCCCTTGGATGTTGTGTCCTCCTGTGTTCATGTGCCCTTGGATGTTGTGACCACCTGTGTCCCTGTACCCTTAAAGTTGTGACCACCTGTGCCCCTGTGCCCTTGGATGTCTTGACCACCTGTGTTCATGTGCCCTTGGATGTTGTGACCTCCTGTGTCCATGTACCCTTCGATGCTGTGTCCTCCTGTGTCCATGTGCCCTAGTGTTCTTGGATGTCTTGACCACCTGTGTTCATGTGCCCTTGGATGTTGTCACCACCTGTGTCCATGTGCTCTTGGATGTTGTGACCACCGGTGTCCATGTGCCCTTGGATGTTTTGACCACCTGTGTCCATGTGCCCTTGGATGTTGTGTCCTCCTGTGTTCATGTGCCCTTGGATGTTGTGACCACCTGTGTCCCTGTACCCTTAAAGTTGTGACCACCTGTGCCCCTGTGCCCTTGGATGTCTTGATCACCTGTGTTCATGTTCCCTTGGATGTTGTGACCACCTGTGTCCATGTGCCCTTCGATGCTGTGTCCTCCTGTGTTCATGTGCTCTTGTGTTCTTGGATGTCTTGACCACCTGTGTGCGTGTGCCCTTGGATGTTGTGACCACCTGTGCCCCTGTGCCCTTGGATGTTGTGACCACCTGTGCCCCTGTGCCCTTGGATGTTGTGACCACCTGTGTCCCTGTGCCCTTGGATGTTGTGTCCTCCTGTGTCCATGTGTCCTTGGATGTTGTGACCACCGGTGTCCTTGTGCCCTTGGATGTTGTGACCACCTGTGTCCCTGTGACCTTGGATGTTGTGTCCTCCTGTGTCCATGTGTCCTTGGATGTTGTGACCACCGGTGTCCTTGTGCCCTTGGATGTTGTGACCACCTGTGTCCCTGTGCCCTTGGATGTTGTGTCCTCCTGTGTCCATGTGTCCTTGGATGTTGTGACCACCGGTGTCCTTGTGCCCTTGGATGTTGTGACCACCTGTGTCCCTGTGCCCTTGGATGTTGAATCCTCCTGTGTCCATGTGTCCTTGGATGTTGTGACCACTGGTGTCTTTGTGCCCTTGGATGTTGTGACCACCTGTGTCCCTGTGCTCTTGGATGTTGTGTCCTCCTGTGTCCATGTGTCCTTGGATGTTGTGACCACCTGTGTCCCTGTGCCCTTGGATGTTGTGACCACCTGTGTCCCTGTGCCCTTGGATGTTGTGTCCTCCTGTGTCCATGTGTCCTTGGATGTTGTGACCACCGGTGTCCTTGTACCCTTGGATGTTGTGTCCTCCTGTGTCCATGTGTCCTTGGATGTTGTGACCACCGGTGTCCTTGTGCCCTTGGATGTTGTGACCACCTGTGTCCCTGTGCCCTTGGATGTTGTGTTCTCCTGTGTCCATGTGTCCTTGGATGTTGTGACCACCTGTGTCCCTGTACCCTTAAAGTTGTGACCACCTGTGCCCCTGTGCCCTTGGATGTCTTGACCACCTGTGTCCCTGTGCCCTTGGATATTGTGACCTCCTGTGTCCATGTGCCCTTGGATGTTGTGACCACCTGTGTCCCGGTGCCCTTGGATGTTGTGTCCTCCTGTGTCCATGTGTCCTTGGATGTTGTGACCACCGGTGTCCTTGTGCCCTTGGATGTTGTGACCACCTGTGTCCCTGTGCCCTTGGATGTTGTGTCCTCCTTTGTTCATTTGCCCTTGGATTTTGTGTCCTCCTGTGTTCATGTGCCCTTGGATGTTGTGACCACGTGTGTCCCTGTACCCTTAAAGTTGTGACCACCTGTGCCCCTGTGCCCTTGGATGTCTTGACCACCTGTGTTCATGTGCCCTTGGATGTTGTGACCACCTGTGTCCATGTACCCTTCGATGCTGTGTCCTCCTGTGTCCATGTGCCCTTGTGTTCTTGGATGTCTTGACCACCTGTATTCATGTGCCCTTGGATGTTGTCACCACCTGTGTCCATGTGCCCTTGGATGTTGTGACCACCGGTGTCCATGTGCCCTTGGATGTTTTGACAAACTGTGCACATGTGCCCTTGGATGTTGTGTCCTCCTGTGTTCATGTGCCCTTGGATGTTGTGACCACCTGTGTCCCTGTACCCTTAAAGTTGTGACCACCTGTGCCCCTGTGCCCTTGGATGTCTTGACCACCTGTGTTCATGTGCCCTTATGTTGTGACCACCTTTGTCCATGTGCCCTTCGATGCTGTGTCCTCCTGTGTCCATGTGCCCTTGTGTTCTTGGATGTCTTGACCACCTGTGTTCATGTGCCCTTGGATGTTGTCACCACCTGTGTCCATGTGTCCTTGGATGTTGTGACCACCTGTGCCCCTGTGCCCTTGGATGTTGTGACCACCTGTGTCCCTGTGCCCTTGGATGTTGTGTCCTCCTGTGTCCATGTGTCCTTGGATGTTGTGACCACCTGTGTCCATGTGCCCTTGGATGTTGTGACCACCTGTGTCCCTGTGCCCTTGGATGTTGTGTCCTCCTGTGTCCATGTTTCCTTGGATGTTGTGACCACCGGTGTCCTTGTGCCCTTGGATGTTGTGACCACCTGTGTCCCTGTGCCCTTGGATGTTGTGTCCTCCTGTGTCCATGTGTCCTTGGATGTTGTGACCACCGGTGTCCTTGTGCCCTTGGATGTTGTGACCACCTGTGTCCCTGTGCCCTTGGATGTTTTGTCCTCCTTTGTTCATGTGCCCTTGGATGTTGTGTCCTCCTGTGTTCATGTGCCCTTGGATGTTGTGACCACCTGTGTCCCTGTACCCTTAAAGTTGTTACCACATGTGCCCCTGTGCCCTTGGATGTCTTGACCACCTGTGTCCCTGTGCCCTTGGATGTTGTGACCACCTGTGTCCATTTGCCCTTCGATGCTGTGTATCCTGTGTCCATGTGCCCTTGTGTTCTTGGATGTCTTGACCACCTGTGTTCATGTGCCCTTGGATGTTGTGACCACCTGTGTCGATGTGCCCTTGGATGTTGTGACCACCGGTGTCCATGTGCGCTTGGATGTTTTGACCACCTGTGTCCATGTTCCCTTGGATGTTGTGACCACCGGTGTCCATGTGCCCTTAAAGTTGTGACAACCGGTGTCCATGTGTCCTTGGATGTTGTGACCACCTGTGTCCTTGTGCCCTTGGATGTTGTGACCACCGGTGTCCATGTGCCCTTAAAGGTGTGACCACCGGTGTCCATGTGCCCTTGGATGTTGTCACCTCCTGTGTCCATGTGCCCTTGGATGTTTTGACCACCTGTGTCCCTGTGCCCTTGGATGTTGTGTCCTCCTGTGTCCATGTGTCCTTGGATGTTGTGACCACCGGTGTCCTTGTGCCCTTGGATGTTGTGACCACCTGTGTCCCTGTGCCCTTGGATGTTGTGTCCTCCTTTGTTCATGTGCCCTTGGATGTTGTGTCCTCCTGTGTTCATGTGCCCTTGGATGTTGTGACCACCTGTGTCCCTGTACCCTTAAAGTTGTGACCACCTGTGCCCCTGTGCCCTTGGATGTCTTGACCACCTGTGTCCCTGTGCCCTTGGATGTTGTGACCTCCTGTGTCCATGTGCCCTTGGATGTTGTGACCACCTGTGTCCCTATGCCCTTGGATGTTGTGTCCTCCTGTGTTCATGTGTCCTTGGATGTTGTGACCACCGGTGTCCTTGTGCCCTTGGATGTTGTGACCACCTGTGTCCCTGTGCCCTTGGATGTTGTGTCCTCCTTTGTTCATGTGCCCTTGGATGTTGTGTCCTCCTGTGTTCATGTGCCCTTGGATGTTGTGACCACCTGTGTCCCTGTACCCTTAAAGTTGTGACCACATGTGCCACTGTGCCCTTGGATGTCTTGACCACCTGTGTTCATGTGCCCTTGGATGTTGTGACCACCTGTTTCCATGTGCCCTTCGATGTTGTGTCCTCCTGTGTCCATGTGCCCTTGTGTTCTTGGATGTCTTGACCACCTGTGTTCATGTGCCCTTGGATGTTGTCACCACCTGTGTCCATGTGCCCTTGGATGTTGTGACCACCGGTGTCCATGTGCCCTTGAATGTTTTGACCACCTGCGTCCATGTGCCCTTGGATGTTGTGACCACCGGTGTCCATGTGCCCTTAAAGTTGTGACAACCGGTGTCCATGTGTCCTTGGATGTTGTGACCACCTGTGTCCTTGTGCCCTTGGATGTTGTGACCACCGGTGTCCATGTGCCCTTAAAGTTGTGACCACCGGTGTCCATGTGCCCTTGGATGTTGTGACCTCCTGTGTCCATGTGCCCTTGGATGTTGTCATCACCTGTGTCCATGTGCCCTTGGTTGTTGTGACCACCGGTGTCCATGTGCCCTTGGATGTTTTGACCACCTGTGTCCATGTGCCCTTGGATGTTGTGACCACCGGTGTCCATGTGCCCTTAAAGTTGTGACAACCGGTGTCCATGTGTCCTTGGATGTTGTGACCACCTGTGTCCTTGTGCTCTTGGATGTTGTGACCACCGGTGTCCATGTGCCCTTAAAGCTGTGACCACCGGTGTCCATGTGCCCTTGTGTCCTTGGATGTCTTGACCACCTGTGTTCATGTGCCCTTGGATGTTGTCACCACCTGTGTCCATGTGCCCTTGGATGTTGTGACCACCGGTGTCCATGTGCCCTTGGATGTTTTGACCACCTGTGTTCATGTGCCCTTGGATGTTTTGACCACCTCTGTCCATGTGCCCTTGGATGTTGTGACCACCGGTCTCCATGTGCCCTTGGATGTTTTGACCACCTGTGTCCATGTGCCCTTGGATGTTTTGACCACCGGTGTCCATGTGCCCTTAAAGTTGTGACAACCGGTGTCCATGTGTCCTTGGATGTTGTGACCACCTGTGTCCTTGTGCCCTTGGATGTTGTGACCACCGGTGTCCATGTGCCCTTAAAGTTGTGACCACCGGTGTCCATGTGCCCTTGGATGTTGTGACCTCCTGTGTCCATGTGCCCTTGGATGTTGTGACCACCGGTGTCCATGTGCCCTTAAAGTTGTGACCACCTGTGTCCTTGTGCCCTTGGATGTTGTGACCACCTGTGTCCTTGTGCCCTTGGATGTTGTGACCACCTGTGTCCATGTGCCCTTGGATGTTGTGACCACCGGTGTCCATGTTCCCTTCGATGTTGTGACCACCTGTGTCCATGTGCCCTTGGATGTTGTGACCACCGGTGTCCATGTGCCCTTAAAGTTGTGACCACCGGTGTCCATGTGTCCTTGGATGTTGTGACCACCTGTGTCCTTGTGCCCTTGGATGTTGTGACCACCGGTGTCCATGTGCCCTTAAAGTTGTGACCACCGGTGTCCATGTGCCCTTGGATGTTTTGACCACCTGTGTCCATGTGCCCTTGGATGTTGTGACCACCACGTGACCATGGGAATCATTCCTGTCATGCTCCTGTCACCCTGGTTACACAATGACAGCAAGAAGGGCAGCCTGTGTTCTTAGCGTGATGGAGTCCCTGTTGCCATAAATCAGACCAAGCTGCACAACGCTAGCAGCCTTGGAACCCCTGTTTGCCACTGTCCCCAGCCGTCCCCTGCTCCCTGGCTTTCCTGGGGTCAGCTGACTTTGAAAACTCTGCTGACTTTCCAGAGATTCGCTGTCTTCCACTTGCAGATGAATGGTTGGTGTAACCGCAGTAGGAAAGTTAAAGCAGGCCACCATTTGAGTGACCAACTGGGAGATTATGTCACAGGTGCAGTGACAGTGCATTGCTCTTTCAGCAGTCCCTCTGTGTCCTTTGTTGAGAAGGAAGACAAATGCATAAGCTATGCTCTGTGTGACACAGGTACCCAGCACGGAAAAGAGTCGTTTAGGGACAGAAAAACAAATAGGTCCTTGTAGGTGTCTCTCTGAGGGTAGAGTAATGAAGCCTATTAGAGGAGGTGTAAATAATTTTGAGGTTGTTTTTATTTGAGGTTGAATATTTATTTAGGGGGTTATGAGGGGGAAAGGGAGAAGGGGGAAAGAGAGAGAGGAGGAGGAGGAGAAAGAGACAGAGAAGGGGAAAAGCAGAGAAGTGGGAAGAGGGGCAGAAGCGAAGCTGCCTCTCTGAGAGGAAGATGGAAAAGAGCTAATTTTGAGGTTATTAGCTGCCTTTCACTTTACTGTTTTGAAAAACATTTTGCTCACTTTTACTTTCCATATCTGTGTTTTTGCCTTGTATGAACTGTGTCCATGCCTGCTGCCTGTAGAGCGCTGAAGAACCTGTTGGATCCCTTGGAACTGAAGTTATGGGTGTTAATGAGCTCCTTCCTATATGATGCTGCGGGCTCAACCTTTGTCCTTTGCAAGAGCAGCAAGTGCTTTTATCCCTTTAGCCATCTCTCCTGCCCCAAATGCTATACGGTTTTATCATGACAGTATTTCTTTTCTTTTTTATATCTTTTTTTGTTTTGTTTTGTTTGTTTGTTTTGAGACAGGGTTTCTTTGTGTAGCCTCGGCTATTCTGGAACTCATTCTGTAGACCTTGCTGTCCTGTAACTCACAGAGATCTGCTGCTTTTACCTCCTGAGTGCTGGGATTAAAAGCTTATGCCTCCATTGCCCTGTTGTGCTGGTATTTCTTTAAGTATAGGAGCCTTAAAAGCTTGCAGACTTGGCTGAGCGGTGGTGGCACAGGCCTTTAATCCCAGCACTCAGGAGGCAGAGACAGGTGGGTCTCTATGAGTTCGAGGCCACCCTGGTGTACAGAGCAAGTTCCAGGACAGGCTCTAAATATACAGAGAAACCCTGTCTCAGAAAAAAAAAATTCCAGTCTTGTATGGAGTTGGTTGTGCAGGCCTGTAATCTCTATACTTAGGAAGCTGAGGCAGGAAGATCACAATTCCGTGGCCAGTCTGAGTTATAAAGAGAAATCTCAAAAAAAAAAAAAAAAAAAAAAAAAAAAAAAAAAAAAAAAGAGAAATCTCCATTTACTACATATGTATTGTAAAGATTTTACGGGCCAATTAGCCTCTCCCCTGATGTAATAATCCAAATCATACCAAATCAGTCCAAATTAGAAAAAGCCCATGTTTAATGGGTGCCAGTGTCCCAGGTGGCCTTCCAGTCCCCAGAGAGGAAGGACCAGGAAAACACGGAGAAGGGAATGGAGAACCAGGAAGACCACGTGTTTGTTCTCTGGGGTGAAGGGGCAGATTAAATACCCTGTTGTGGTCTTGACCCTTCCTGGAGACGGGTCACTGTTTGGTGGGCTTTCTCGGAGGTGGAGTCTGGACTGGGCAACTCCCAGGAGAGGGGTTGGGGTGGAACTTTTCCACTCCAACATTCCAGACTCACCTGTCATTTGTTTAGTCAGTATCTCCTCTGTCTCAGGCTGTTGTTGAACTTCCTAGGAATGACAATGAACTTTGGGCCATCCTAAGTGCTGAACTTTCATGGGTAGGGTACCTTGTCCAGTCCACTGAATGCTGGGGATCAAATCCAGTGCTTCTCAAATGCTAGGGAAGCACTCTCCTGACTGAATTGCATCCCAGGCAGAAAACTATTTTTAAAATCATGCCAAGTGAATCAGGCTAAATGCTTTTAATCCCAGCAGTCAGGAGGCAGAGGCAAGCGGATCTCTGAGTTTGAGGCCAATTTGGTCTACAGAGCTACTTCCAGGACAGGCTCCAAAGCTACATAGAAACCTGGTCTCGAAGGGGGGGGGAGTATTGAAAAATAGTGAGGAGGGGCCGGGAGAGATGGTTCATAGGTTACAAGCATGCATTGTTCTCGTAGAGGACCCCAGTTCAGTTTCCAGTACCCACATCAGGAGCTCAGAACTGCCTGCAGCTCCAGCTCCAGGGGATCTGTCGCCCCTGGCTTCTGCCAGCACACAGACACATGCATACACACACACACACACACACACACACACACACACACACACACACACACTTAAATCTTTATAAGCTTCAGAGTTTCAGGTTGAAAGCATTGGGCTTGCAAAACACCCTTGCTGGAGTCTTGCTGTGTACTCTACATGGCTGAATATTGTCCTTCCTCTCTAGTTCAAGTCCACACCGAGCCTCAGCTTGTGACCCTATCTGGAATTCTGGACATTGTAAATAATTAGTGAAGATGATTAATCCTGCTGGATCGGGGCCAGCTCTAAACCCACTGAGTCTCTTGTTATTCAGTCTGCTTACATGACATCTTCGCCTGTAGTATGAGTTCCGCATTTGCTGACCGGCATTGCCTCTCTATGTCTTTGCTTTCTATGTCTGTGTACACCCCGTGTGCTCCCACACTTTCCCCTTTGGTACAGTGGCCCCTTTTCTCTTTGGCTGAAGGGAACCTCAACAAGCCACAGCTTAACCTGGACTCAAAAAAATAAAATTCCACTGTCTGGTAATTTCCTTCTTCCTAATGATTTATTTTGACAGGGGAAGCAAAAGGTTTTTGGATAAAACATTTTGTTTGGTGGAAAATAAATTGGAAAAAATGCCAAAAAAGAAGGGTTCAGCTTCTTTATTAAAGAATAACAGTAAAGTGGAGGATGATTGAGGGAAAATCCTGACATCAACTTCTAGCCTCTGCAGTACTCACACAAATATGCATGCAACATACTCACATGCACACACACACACACACACACACACACACACACACAAGCAATCCAGGACTGAGGATGTACTCGATTACTAGAGTGCTTGCCTTGCATGCAAGGAGGGCCTAGGTTTGTCCCCCTGAACTTTATAAGCCAAGTGTAATGGTACACACCTGTAATCTCAGCACTCAGGAAGTAGAGGAATCAGAAGTTCATAGTCATCCTCAGTTACTGGCGGAGTTCACAACAGCCTGGGTACATAAGGTCTGACTTTACAAAAACCAAAACCAAACCCTCAGGAGGTGCAGAGATTGACTCAACTGCTAAGAAGACCTGAGTTCCAACCCTGGCATCTGTAGGGTCATTCACAATTGTCTGTAACTCTAATCCCTGGGGGATCAACATCTTCTTCTGACCTCAGAGGACACTGTGCCCATGTAATGCACACACATGCCCTCAGACAAGACACCCATGCATATGAACATGAAAGTTTTTAGTGTCAAAGTGTCATCGACCTGTAATCAAATGTGACCTCCTCATTCTGACTTCCCAACAAAGACTGGAAACCATACATCTTAAATGAATATTGAAATGTGCTACTTACCTTTCCTGAATATGAAGAGTGTGTTTTCTCTAGCATGTAAATGTGCACAAAGTTTGTTTTCTGGAGGGAGGTTGGTCGTTTGAATAGGTATGCCCCCCCAATAGACTCATGTGTTTAAATGCTTGGGCCAAAAGGCCTGGCACTATTAAGAGGTATGGCCTTGTTGGAGGAAGTGTGACACTTTGGGGGCAGACTTTCAGGTCTCATATATGCTCAAGCTACACCCAGTCCTTTCAGCTCCTTATCCAGCACCACCTTGCCTGCCTGTATGCTCCCACGCTTCCCACCATGACAATGATGGACTAAACCTCTTAAGTGTAAGCCAGCCCCAATTAAACGATTCCCTCTGTATGAGCTGCTGTGGTCATGGTGTCTCTTCACAGCGATAGAAAACCTTACTGCTGGGAACTGCAGATCCCTGGACCCTTGATTTTCTTTGCTTGCTTTAGACCCTTTGTCTGCTGGAGTGAACTGAGCAAAACCCTGTGCCTGCAGCTGCTCTGAGCCTGAGACCTTGCCTGTAGCTGCTCTGAGCCAGAAACCTTGCCTGCAGCTACTCTGAGCCTGATCAGTCTGCAGCTGAAAGATCCAGAGAGCTGGGCATGGCTAAGGAGCCCTATATAAGCTGCCCCTGAGTATAATAAAGTTGGGCATTCTTGTCTCAAGGATGACCCATGTCCGGTCTCTCTGTCTGTGTGTGCCTGTGTTTTAAGTCTCCAACTTACTTCCCAGCTTGTGGACTGTCTTACAGTGGCACAGGCGCTACAGGATCATTGGGGGTTTTCCCCCTAACTATCATAGGTGGTTTGTATTCCTGCAATGAATCCAGTTCAGTTAGGATTTCCCCTAATGCATCCAGTAGGATTCATGTTGCTTCCAGTCTTTTGATGTTTCCCTTCCGTATCATCAGTGTACAAGTGCCGTGGGGCTTTTCTCTTTCAAAAGGTCCTCACCAGCATTCAGTATCCTGGTAATGCCCATCTGAGAACTTGATCTGGGGAGTGACCCCCCTTTCCAAGTTTCTCCAGCAGGTTGTATGAAATGAACATATTTATTCCTAGGTCAAATCTCAGAATTCAATGGGAAAAACTCAATAGGTAACCAATCCTACAGGATGTCTGTGTGTTTGTGTGTGTGTGTGTGTGTTTGGTGTGTGTGCATGTACATGCTTGTGTGTATGCACATGTGTGTGCCTATGAATACTGATGCCATCTTGGAGGCTGGAAATGTTGGATCAATCCCCCTTGGAGCTGCAGTGATTGTGAACCACCCGATATGGGTGCTGAGAATTGAACTCTGGTCCCCTGAAAGAGTAGTACATGCTCTCAGCCACTAAGCCAACTCTCTAGCCCCTAAATGTATTTTGTTTTAATTTCATCTCAGTTTAGTTTTTTTTTCTTTAGATTTGAGGATCTTACCTCAAGTTCCTCTCTTGTGCTGCATGGATGCTCTTTCCTCATCCTTCCAAGTAACTTTGAGCCTAGGCAAATATTGTTGTGCGTAGCTCTCTCTCTCCCTATCTCCCTCCCTTCCTCTCTCCCTCCCTTTTATTCCCCCTTTCTCTCTCTGTCTCTCTCTCTTTCTCTGTCTCTCTGTGTGTGCACATTTAATCATTCTACTGAGTTATTTCTGTTACTTGAAGACATTATGGTATGTCATCCTAAATGTGGCAGCATCTATCTCCCAAGAAAAAGAATATTTTTCTCAAAGCCCTAATGCCGTTATCACATGGACTACTTAGCATGGCGACAGTACAGTTGTCCCCTCCATGGCCACAGGAAACATTTTCTCATCATCTCAGTAATGCCCCTCATATCCGTTTCTAAACATCCTCTCTCCCATTCAAGGCCATGCATTTCACCTGACCCGCACACCTCTTCAATATCCTTTAAACCAGCCGGGCGGTGGTGGCACACGCCTTTAATCCCAGCACTCGGGAGGCAGAGGCAGGCGGATCTCTGTGAGTTCGAGACCAGCCTGGTCTAAAAGAGCTAGTTCCAGGACAGGCTCCAAAACCACAGAGAAACCCTGTCTCGAAAAACCAATACACACACGCACACACACACACACACACACACACACACACACATATGTGTGTGTATATATATACACATATACATATATATACATATATATATATATATATATATATATATATATATATATATATCCTTTAAACCAGTTGCTGCCCATGACTTGTTTGCCTTGCAGCACCGGGACCAGAGTGCAGGTCGACTGTGATTGTTTTGCAGGAAGCTTCTCCTGGGTTAGTGTGACCACTCCGTCATGAGCAGGGTTCTGTTCTCACCAGCCTTCCTACACGCATAGCATGTTCTGCTTTAGCCTGCCTGACTCCAGGATTTTGCCAACTTTTACCTTGTGGTCGGGGTGCATGGCCAGATTAGCCCATTGTGAAGCAACTGTTTTCCTTCTATAGTTAGAAATGCATCAACTGTACTTTGCATAGATACTGTGTGAGCAGCTAGTTCCTGTTGTGGTTCCTGTTGTGTGATTTTATTCCTCTGTTCTAATCGTTGCTGCCTCTTAGGCTAAGGCTATTCTCATCAGCAGTTGCAGCTCCGCAGTTATCAGCAGTGGCCTGGCCTCGAGGCTTTGTTATAGCTAACTGGACTCCTGTGCCAATGTTAGATTTTAGGAGATTCAAGGAAGCAATTGTCTCATATGACATGAATTCACCCTGAGTGAAGCAAATGTTAAACTTGTGGTCAGTTTGTAATAGAATTATCCCTAGTGACTGGACAGACTTGGTTAAAGCTGTTTTAGAGCCTGGTTCACAATTACAATGGAGTAGCTGGTTCACAGAAGAGGCTAAGATTATTGAACAATGGACTAGAACTAGAGGTAGGGAAATCTCCCAAGATCAAATTCTTGGAAAAGGCTATTGAAGATAGGCAATCTCTATATGATGGTCACATCCGGACTTTATGCTGTGCAGCAGTTTTGAATGCTTGGGACGGAATTGGAGAAGTAGGAAAGAAGATTGAATCATTTACTTAAGTCATATGGGGCCCAAAAGGAACCTTCATGGATTTCTTACAAAGATTGACATCAGAAGTAAATAGAATGATACCAAATTTTGAAGCTAGACAAATAGTAATTGAAACTCTGGCTTTTGAAAATGCTAATTCTCTATGCAAAAGGTTAATTACCTCATTAAAGGCAAGGTCAGCACCTTTGGAGGAATGGATCCTAGATACATTCTAATTCATGATCATAATGAAGCTTGGATTGGAGAGATGATTTCTAGAGGTTTTAGGAAAAATCAAAATGTCAAACGATATATTTGTGGCAAACAATGTCACTTTAAGAGGGATTACAGACAAGGCATTCCTAGAAACAATGTTTATCTAAGTATAATCCATTCAGAATGTCCCTCCCTTCAGGATTATGCAGAAGATGTGGCAAAGGCAGACATTGGACTAATGAATGTAGATCAACAAGGAATTCTTTGCTGTTGGGAAACTCTGTGAGGGGCCTCTTGCAGGCCCCTATGCCAAATTCAGTTCAGTTGTTTCCTGCCATCATAGATAAAACTCCTTCCCAGAACAATTAAAGAAACTAATGTCCATTGTAAGAAACCATACTGCTCTGGATAATAGAACAGCTGTAGAAGAGAGAAGAAAAAATTCAGGAGAAATCAAAAGGTGAGTATTTTGGCAAACTTCTCTAAATGAACAAAGACTAAAATTAAAAATAAGAGTAAATGACATTTTCATTGAAGGCCTAGTAATCAAAGGTGTGGATGTTACAATATTTTCATCAGAATCTTGGCATCCAAATTGGCCTCTTCAGGATGTAAATGTTCAGTTTTTAGGGATCAGAACTTTATCTCAGGTAAAGCAGAGCATGAGATGATTTGAATGTATAGGTCAGAAGGACAGAAAGGAATATAAAAACCATATGTGGCTAACATAGCAATAAATTTGTGGGGACATGATTTGTTACAGCAATTAAATACTCAGATTAACATTCCCCCAATCTAAGAAACAAACAATAAATTAATGTATGTTTCTGGAAATATTAGAATGTTTTATAAAGGAAAGTCACTGACCATTCAGGTTGTACAAGAACAGGGCACAACAGCTGCTGATATTTCAAAGGCCCCAAGAGTTGTACCTTTAAAATGGCTGACAGACAAATCTGGGTTAAGCAATGGCCTTTAACAATAGAGAAACTTTAGGCTTGAGAACAGTTGATACAGGAGCAACTAAATTCTCAGCATATTGAAGGATCAACCAGCCCCTGGAATTCTCCTGTATTTGTTGTTAAAAAGAAATCTGGAAAATGGAGAGTGGTGACAGATCTAAGAACCATTAATAAGGTGATTCAGCCAATGGGCTCTCTACAGTCTGGCATTCCTTTACCTTCTCTATTGCCTAAACAATGGTATCTAATAGTTATTGATTTAAAAGATTGTTTCTTCACTATACCTTTACAAGAAAAAGACAGAAAAATATGCCTTCACAGTGCCTACTTATAATAATTCTCAGCCTGCTAAGAAATATCAATGAAATATTCTCCCACAGGGAATGTTAAATAGCCCACCCTGTGTCAATATTTTGTAAGCCAGTCATTGGAAATGATACATGAGCAGTTTCCTCAATCTATAGTTTGCCATTACACAGACAGTTTGCTATTAGAAAGAATGTTTGAAAAAGTAAAGAAAAATTTGCCTTATTGGGGATTACAAATTCCTCCTGAAAAAATACAAAGAGGAGACTCTGTTAATTATTTAGGTTACAAAATAGGTTTACAAAAAATTAAACCCCAAAAGATGCAAATTAGGAGAGATTGATTTCAGACTCTTAATGACTTTCAAAGATTGTTAGGAGACATTTCCCATCTACAGCCCACTATTGGGATAAGACCTAATGACCTGATTAATTTAAACAAAACATTAGATTGTGTTAAGGACTTAAATAGTCCCAGGGAATTATCAGCTGAAGTTGGGAAAGAACTGGCTTTGATTGAAGAGAAGTTACAGAAGGCACATGTGTGTAATGTAGATCTGAATCTTAACTGCATTCTGGTCATATTACCCTCCAAACATTCCCCTACAGGAATTTTAATGGGGAGGAAAGATATTATCTTAGAATTGATATTTTTAACATATAAATAGAGTAAAATAAACATTAAAAACTTAAGTGGAAAAGGTCTCTGAATTAATTCTAAATGAAAAATTGAGACTTTGTCAATTAGCAGGAATATGCCCAGCAGATATTATAATACCTTTCAATAATGATGAAATTGACAAATTGTGGTAAGAAAATGAACCCTGGAAAAGAGCTTGTAGTAATTTTGGGGGAGAGATTAGCAATAACTATCCAAAAAGCAAGAGAATTCAACTTATAAAGAGAACTACCTGGATGCTTTCTCGCATTGTACGGGACACACCAATAACTGAGCCACTACATTCTAAACTGATACAAATAAATCAAGAAAGGTAGGATACAAATCAGAAAATTTAAGTAAAGTGTTTCAAAACCCTTATGATTCTGTCCAAAAGTCAAATTTATTTGCTATTCTCATGGTACTAAGGGATTTTAAAGAACCTCTCACCATAGTTACCAATTCACAATATGCTGAAAAAGTTATTTTGCATATCAAAACCACTGAATTTATACCAGCTGATACAGAATTGACTTCATTATTTATTCAGTTACAAGACACAATTAGGAATCAGAATCATCCCATATACATAACAGACATCCAATCCCATATGTGACTACCAGGTCCTCTAGAACAAGGTAATGCAAAAATTGATAAATTATTGATTGGTAATGTATTGAAGGCCTCAGAATTTCATAGAAAACATTATATCAATAGAAAAGGTTTTAAAAAAGACTTTTCTATCATGTGGCAACAAGTCAAGGAAATTATAATGAAATGTCCTACTTGTTCTTTGTATAACCAAACACCACTACCTGCAGGAAGTAACCCAATGGGTACTCAGAGGAAATAAATCTGGAAGATGGATGTGTTCCATTTTGTAGAATTTGGAGAGCCAAAATAAAATATGTACACCACACTATTGATAACTATTCAGGTTTTCAATGGGCAACTGCTTTGAGTTTGGATAAGGCTGATTTGGTAATCACACATTTGCTAGAAGTTATGGCCATCATGGGTATATCTGCACAAATAAAGACATATAATGCTCTAGCATATGTCTCTAAGAAAATGAAATAGTTTTTTGCTCATTACAATATAAAGAATATTACAGGAATACCACAAAATCCTATAGGGCAGGCAGGCAGTTATAGAAAGATCAAATCAAATTCTTAGGGATATGTTAAGTACACAGAAAGGGATAAAAAATAGCCCCAGAAGTAGATTGCATAATGCTTTATTAACTTTGAATTTTCTAAATGCTAATGAGAAAGGAACAAATGCTGCTTAGAAACACTGGATAGTAGAAAAAACTACAGAATTAAATCAGCTGATATACTTTAAAGTTGTACTGACCTCAGAATGGAAACTAGGACATGTGTTACACCGGGGAAGGGGTTTTGCTTTTGTTTCCACAGGAGAGGAAAAGCTATGGATACCATCAAAATTGATAAAGATTCAGTTTGAACAAGAGACACCAGCACGGCCATTTAGTCTAAACTAACCTATAAAACTAACAAATGCTTTTAATTTGATCAGATATAACTTGCCAAAAGAGAATCTCTAAAATTAGGATTGGGGAAGGGTTTTTGTTTTGTCTTTTCAGGAGAATAAAGACATCTAGCTAAGGAACCTAAAGACTACTTGACAAATGAGATATCTGAAGGACAAATCATTCAAAAAATTATCCCAAGAAAAATAGTAAATTGGCCTATTGGTATATCACACAACAGGATAAAATTTCATAAATCTTCCTAAGTGTTTGTTTCTGCTATTCTCTACAGACATATTAATACAAATGATCCTTTTAAAGATTAAAGCTGGCTTTGGAGTTGGAGTGTGGCTCTCTCCTTCTCTAAATCCAAGCAAGATGGATTTATTTTAAGTAAACTCCAAAATCTCTGTCTTATGTCAGAAGAGCCACCTGATATGGGACAGAAGAAAAACAAATATTTAAGGAGTACTCTATTGCCACTAGTCTCTTAATCCTTTGGTTTAAATAGACTCTAACAGTTTTTCTTAAGGTATAAGATTAATAATATATATATGTATATATATAAATTTTTGTCTTGATATTAATGGTCATATAGAGTACTAACTAATTCTAGAAAAAGGTTTAATATACTTTCCTGTACATGACTTTGGGATTGAAGCACAGGTTAAAGGCCTTAAAATAGTCTTATAAATATTCATATCCTTAAAGAGGATATGAATAAATCCTTTAAAGAAATCGATGAAAACACAAACAACGGAAGGAAATGAATAGAACAGTTCAAGACCTGAAAGAAGAAATAAAATCTATTAAGAAAACCTAAACTGAGGGAAATCTGGAAATGAAAAATTTAGTAATTTAAATAGGAACTGTTAATAACACTGAAAGAATAAAGATCCTTACCCAATCTCTAGCGAAATTAAGCAAGCTTTATTCTGTTAGACAGGGTATCTCCCTAAGCACGATTTGAAAAAAAAAATAGCCTTGAGCACAGGAGAAGATAGGGTTTGTATCATCAAAAAAAAATCCTTCAAGATTAGGGGTTTTTCAAGGATTCAGGGCTTTCCAGAGGATTTTTTGTTAGGTAGGAACTTGGCTGAACATCTTAAAATTATTTGGCAAAACACATTATATTTTCAGGGTATATTCAAGGTGTGAGTCAAACTCCATAGGTGTGGAACATGTTAAATTCCAGAAACACATTAAAGAACCATCAGCTTGTATTTTGCAGTAAACAGAAATGAACTTGTTCTCATCTTGTAAGAAAATGGTTTTCATCCTTAAAGTGCAGTAAGGCTGGTCCATCAGTACCTCAGAGGCAAGTTCACCAACAGAATACAAGAGATGGAAGATAGAATCTCAGGTATTGACGAAATAATAGAGGAAATGAATACTTCAGTCAAAGAAAATGTTAAATCTATAAAAATCCCGGCACAAGGGCTGGAGAGATGGCTCCAAGGTTAAGAGCACCGACTGCCCTTCCAGAGGTCCTAAGTTCAATTCCCAGCAACCACTTGGTGACTTCATCTGTCATGAAATCTGGTGCCCTTTTCTGGCTTGCATTCATACAGGCAAGCAGAATACTGTATACATAATAAACAAATCTTTTTTTTTAAATCCTGGCACAAAACATCCTAAAGGAGAGGCCTATTGCCAGGCAGTTCTGGTACATGCCTTTAATCACAGCACTTGGAAGGCAGAGGCAAGTGACTCTCTGTGAGTTTCAGGCTATCCAGGGATGAATAGTAAGACCCTTTGTTTAGCCAGGCAGTGGTGGCACACACCTTTAATCCCAGCACTCAGGAGGCAGAGGCAGGCAAACTCCGTGAGTTTAAGGCTAGCCTGGTCTACAAGATCAAGTTCCAGGACAGCTAGAGCTGTTACACAGAGAAATCCTCTCTTGAAAAATTGAAAAAAAAATTTAATGGCTGAGAAATATATAATAAAAGCTGATTGATTATAGCAAGTTTAATTCGTTGAGCTGTGCAACCAGAGATGGGTATAATTGTTTTTTTGTTTGTTTGTTTGTGGAATGCATGGAATTTGTATATAAAATATATGCTCTTTGAAAAGCCATCTACAAAAGAATTAAAAGCAATCTTTGTAGGATTTTAGATGTAATTTTAGGCAATACCCAGGGGGTATCTTTTTTTAAAAAAAATATTGCTTTATAAATAATACCATTCAAAATTTCCACTTCCTCCCCTCCTCCCATTTCCCTCCTACTTCCTCACTCACCCTCCTTCCTCCCCCTCCAATCCTAAGAGAGAGCAGGGAACCCTGCCCCGTGGGAAGTCTAAGGCTCTCCCCACTCCATCCAGGCCTAGGGAGCTGTGCATCCAAACAGACTAGGGTCCCAAAAAGCCAGTACATGCAGTAGAGACAAATCCCAGTGCCATTATCATTGGCTTCTCAGTCTGCCCCAATTGTCAGCCACATTCAGAGGGTCCAGTTTGATCCCATGCTCATTCAGTCCCAGTCCAGCTGGCTTTGGTGAGCTCCCATTAGATCAGTCCCACTGTCTCAGTGGGTGGACGCACCCCTCGCAGTCCTGACTTCCTTGCTCATCTTCTCCCTCCTTCTGCTCTTCAACTGGACCTTGGGAGCTCAGTCCAGTGCTCCCATGTGGGTCTCTGTCTCTATCGCCATCCATTGCCAGACGAAGATTCTATGTGATATTTGAGATAATCATCAGTGATAATAGGGCATGCTCTCCTCTTCTGCCCAAGGACCTAGCTGGGGACATCCCCATGGACACCTGGGATCCCCTCTAGAGCCAAGTCTCTTGTCAACCCTAAAATGGCTCCCTTAATTAATCTTTTTAAAAAAATCTTAAAAGGTGATTTTTTGGATGATGATTATCTGTAGATCCCAAGTAGCATGTTAATGCAACCTGCCAATTATTCTCTGTATGGCAATCAACCAACATTTTATTTAGTGGCACAATAATTTATGTATGTTCTTTATCAATAAGAGATTAATTCTATGAGCTAACATTTTAGTAGCATTATTTAATAAGCTAATAACTGGCTGTGATTTAGGTGTTATATTTGTTACAGAAACTAAGAGTTTCCAGAATTTAGGAGTTATATTTCCAGTTTTAGGAGTTATATTTCTAGTTCAGGAGTTTTATTTCCAGATTTAGAAGTTATATTTCTTATAGAAACCAAGAGTTTCCAGAAAGCAACTTAAAGAGCAGAGCCAAGTCCTTAGTAGTGTAGGCAGATATGACCCAAAATTTTAAATTTTGCTTTTTTAGTTATTTTTTAGTCATGAAAGCACTCATTTAAGTATTGATTAGATGAATAGAAGAAAATGCCATCCATATACTGAATGACCAACTTCAAGAAATTTAGACAGTGTTGCTTTAAGCGCTTTATGTCCTAGTTGCAATTGTTCCTGTACTAGAAGTTGTATCCCTATTAATTTTTTCCATGAAGGGATCTTTGATCCATCTTCATTGAGTTATTACCACTATGAGGAAAAAACAAACAAACAAACAAAAAATCGATCAATCAAACAGCAATAACAAAATCTAAGTTCTGGGGCAGCTGAGTTATCTCAGGCTGCAGTAGCACAGCCCTGCCTCCATTTCCTGGAACTCGGATATCTGTTTCAGAGGCTGCTCTTTGTTTCCTTACTGGAGAAAGAGGTCTCTGGGTTAAAGGTCTTTGAGTTCCAGTCAGATTGCTTGGAAGGGTGAGCCTCAAATTCATGTGGCTGACTTAGAAGCCAAGTGACTGCAGAGTATATTTGACCAGCTCTGCTTAGACCTGTTAAGAGTGTCCAGTAAGGATGGGTTCTACTCAGTGAGCCACAAAGATCAGGATTAGCACCTAAACAATGCTCAGGATTTGGGGAGGATTCAGAAAGGCTAGCTTCATAGAATATCAAAAAGATCGCCAGCTTGTTAGATAACATCCACTCTAGCCTCTGGGTGACCAGGTGTCAGTCATTTTCTTCCTTTAAAGACAAAAGGCTCACATGTTTAACGATATTTGATTGACTAATATTTTCTGTGAGCTGTGTCTCCTAGAGTTGGTCAACTCTTAACATCAATGGTGCCAATTCCCCAGTAAAAAGACACAAAATAACAGAATGTATGGGAAAACAGGATCCGTCCTTCACTGTATCCAAAAAACATACCTGTTGGAGGGAGGCTGCTTGTTGGTTTCTGGCAGCCCAGCTAGCTTAGTCCCGAAATAATCACACAGAAATTGTATTAATTAAAACACTGCTTGGCCCATTAGCTCTAGCTTTTTTTTTTTTTGGTTTTTCGAGACAGGGTTTCTCTGTGGTTTTGGAGCCTATCCTGGAACTAGCTCTTGTAGACCAGGCTGGTCTCGAACTCACAGAGATCCACCTGCCTCTGCCTCCCGAGTGCTGGGATTAAAGGCGTGCGCCACCACCGCCCGGCTAGCTCTAGCTTTTTATTGGCTAACTCTTACATATTAATTTAACCCATCTCTATTAATCTGTATCACCACATGGCAGTGGCTTACTGGCAAAGTTTCAGCATGTCTGACTCTGGCAGCTCCATGGCTTCTCTCTGACTCTTCCTTTCTCCCTCCCAGCATTAAGATTAGCCTTCCCTGCCTACTTAAGTTCTGCCTTGCTATATAGGTCCAAAGCAGTTTCTTTAGTCATTAATGGCAATCACAGCACACAGAGGGAAATCCAACATCACACACCTTAACATCAAGGATAGATATCACCTCAGGCTAAAAGATGGAGAAAGATATTCCAAGCAAATGCATCTTAGAAGCAAGCTGGTGTAGCCATTTCAACGTCTAACAAACCAAAACCATCAGAAGAGATAGGGAAGGATACTACAAACTCATCAAAGGAAAAATCCACCAAGAGGACATCGTAATTCTTAATATCTATGCACCAAACACAAATTCATAAAAAAGCCAAACACTGCTACAGCTTAAATCACATATTGACTGTCACACACTGATAGTGGAAGACTTCAACATCCCACCCTCGCCGATAGACAGGTCATCTATCTAAAAACTAAGCAGAGAAATGCTGGAGCTAACATATGCTATATGTGGAGGGTCTCTGCGACCAGCACAGACAGCACAAGAGGCAAGAAGACAGTTCAGTTCAACATGACTCAGTAGCAGTGTTGGTTGAAATTTCGGGAGTCTGACCCAGAATAGTTTATTTTAGGTATATTTAACAACAGCACAATTTGCTGAAAACTTTCCTGGTGATAATTAACTCAATCCCATGTGTAATAAAACTTAAGATGCAACTACACAGAAACTCTTTGTAAAGTTTCAGTGAGATCTTCCATAAAGATAGGTTCCATACATTGGCTACCTGTGACACCTCCCATGAAGGTGGGTTCTACAGATTGCTAAACTCATGATAAGTGTCTGGGAGAGGATCCTACGTTCTTGGTCATACAGTTCAAGGGTCACCAGGCTATTAACCATGTCTGCTTCCAACCTTGTGGGCAGATAGCAGGTTATGTATCCCTCTCCTTGAAGGGATAACCCTGTATGTTTTACATTCTTGGTTCCCCTAGTGCTTATCTGTGAGCACAAAGACCACCATACTGCCCATAATCCCTGACTCCAAATTATACTACAGAGCTATAGTTATAAAAACAATGTGGTTTTGGCACAAAAACAGACATATTGATTAATGAAATAACATTGTTGTAGTTGGAGCAGCGGGGCTGCATCCCCGGCACCCGGCCGCCCACATGGCTAGCTCTAGGTTATGCCCTGAAATAATTACACGGAAACTGTATTCTTTTAAACACCACTTGGCCCATTTCTATCTAGCCTCTTCTAGGCTAGCTCTCGCATCTGGACTAGCCCATTTCTAATAATCTGCTGTAGCCCACGAGCTGGCTTACCAGGAATGATCTTAACGTGCATCTGCCTGGAGTGGGAGAATCATGGCGACTCTCTGACTCAGCTTCTTTCTCCCAGCCTTCTGTTCTGTTTACTCCACCCACCTAAGGGTGGGCCTATCAAATGGGCCTAGCAGTTTCTTTATTGCTTAACCAATGAAATCAACAGATTGATATATGACACTCCCACATCAATTGATGACCCAGACACCTATGAGCACAGGATTTTTTATAAAGAAGGCAGAAATACACTCTGGAAAACAGATAGCATCTTCAACAAATGGTACTGGTCATTTTGGGTGGCCGCATGTAGAAGAGTCCAAATAGATCCATACTATCACCCTGCAAAAACCTCAACTCCAAATGGATCAAAGACCTCAATATAAGGTCAGACACAGCAAACCTGTTAGAAGAGAAAGTGTGGGAATAGCCTTGAACTCATAGGCACAGGGAAAGACTTTCTGAGCAGAACACTGTTAGCTCAGGCATTAAGACCATCAATTAATAAATGGAACTTGATGAAACTGAATAGCTTTTGCATGGCAGCAGCCTACAGAATGGAAAGTCATAGAGGGAACTGTATCCTTTGGAGCTGGAGATCAGGCATTTGTGGAATGCCTGGCTTATGGTATAGATGTTAGGATCCAAACTCCAGTCCTCATGATAAAGCAAATGCCTTAACCATTGAGTAATCTCCAGTTTTAAGAGTTGATGTTTGAGTGACTAGGTCCCTAGCATAATGTCCCCAAGGTTTGTTCATGTATATATCATGTATAAGAAATTTTCTTTCTTAAGTACAAATAAAGATTTTATTCTAAGACAAAAGAATAGATCTCATTTTGTTTCCTCACCTGTGGATGCTTGACTTACTTTCTTCCCTTTGATCTTTCAAAAAAATTCTATTAGAAACATGGCTGTACAAATAACTAATAACATTGAAACTCTGTTTGTTAAAAGGCTTGTTTTTATTTTCATTTATGTGTGTTGTTTTTAACAAAATCTCAATCATTCAATTTTACTAATAAAGACTTGGGAGCCAGATGCTGGGGTGAAAGTCTGCTAGCTCAGAGAGGCAGAGAAAGTACCCAGCTGGCCTTTCTTCTCAGCCAACTTCCTAGAAGCCTCCTTCTCCTACATTGTCTCAAACAAGACTCCTCAAACTTAATGTCCCTCCCTTCTAATTCATGTGTGTCTCTCTATATGTCCCCGGACTCCCTCTGACTCTCTATGTTTTTTTTCCTTAATCCTGTATTCACTTCCTGTCAACTGGTTTGTTGTTCCACTTCTTGAACTGTGGTTGACTTTATTTAATCCTGTTTACAATATTCAAACAGAAAGCTCTTGGCTTAATGGTATGTGCTAGGGCTGAGTCATACCACAACAAAAGAAACAGGTTTTTCCAGTAAATAATGCAATCTTGGGGCTCACAATGTAATCAAATATCCTGCACCATGTGTGAAATGATCTGGCGCGAGCAAGAAGAGAACACGAGACTTGAACAAACCCACTTAGGAGTTTATTAGAGAGGGAAAGTGCACACAGAGAGGTAGAGAGGCTGCCTCTCTGATGTGGGAGGGTCTTCTGTTTTGTGTTGCTTTCATTGGTTAATCAATAAAGAAACTGCTTGGCCTGATAGGTCAGAACATTGGTGGATGGAGTAGACAGAACAGAATGCTGGGAAGAAGGGAAGTGAGGGCAGACGTGATAGAGCAAGCCACCAGGTCAGACATGCTGAATCTTTCCCAGTAAACCACCTTGTGGTGCTACACAGATTATTAGAAATGGGTTAAGCAAGATATGAGAGTTAGCCAAGAAGAGGCTAGATATAATGGGCCAGGAAGTGTTTAAAAGAATACAGTTTGTGTGTTATTATTTCTGGGGCTAAGCTAGTCATGCTGGACGAAAAGCAGGCCTGCTCGCCTCATCACTACACCTCTCTGAGCACAGGGGACAGAGAGCAAAGATGGCACATCCAGCTTTTAAAGGCTGCCTAGCACATGCACACAGGGGGAAGATGTGGCTACATCACACGCTGATGATGGGTGACCCACGCCTTGCATATGTGCACAAGGGGTTTGCACAGGGATAACTGGCGACCCGGAAGTGCAGCCTTATGGGTGGCTGAATAATTATATTCCACCCTTTTGTTTATTATAAAAATTTGGGGTGTTTTAAGATCTTAATGGGTGGGAATGGGGCATCATAAGGTCTCTCATGACTGCTTCATGCTGACTTTGTGGGCGCCGAGGAGTTGGAATGTTTGACCATGTCCTGGGGTGGCTGATTACTGCTGTATTTTCTGAGGAAGTGGTCAGCTAGCAGCTTGGACCTCGCAAAATTCTGGAAAGGCAGAAATTATGTTTGGAAAAAACTTTAGATCCTAGAGATTAACAGAGGAGAGTCCCAAGATGAAAGAAAAAGCGTTTTTCCCCCCTTAGTTCCCAAGACCAGGAATGACAAGGAAAGAATTAAATGATACTTATTCTGGGCGAGTCTGGTCTGTTTATGTGGGTCCAATTGGCTTCCTGGAGCTTAACATCCAGTAAACACTGCTGCAGTCAGTGATAAAGCCTGTTATGTTAAAGTTTATTTTGTGAGTTTTTGGAGTTTGGGGCTCATTATTGTTTCTTACCGCCTGGGCTTTTGACAGTCCTTATACCTCCGGCTCTATATTTAATGATGGTTCCTGTTATAACAGCTGAGTAGTTAACTGGAAATTTAAGTATGACATTGAAAGCATATAGGACAAAGAAGAAAAGGGAGAGTATATGGAGTTTTTGGCACAAGGGAGTTGAATAAGGATGAGACTTTCATTTTTTGGAACTGGAGAAAGAGTGGCTGATCCTGGTGTCCTCTGGAACTTAAGGGAACAGGGCCCTGTTTGAGTTACTGTATAGGAGGGGGTATCTTGAGCTGGAAGAGTAAAAGGTTTAAGATGCAGCAGGTGAATCCAATGAGGAAGTCCCGCGAGCTTGGCAGCTGTGGGAGTTACAAGAATTACTTTAAAGGGGCCCTGCCATTTAGGTGAAAGGGATGAGGGGTGTTGGTCTGGGAGAGAGAATAGTACCTGATCCCCTATTTTAATCGGTGGTGGGCATGAATTAACACATGGTTGAGGTAATGAGTGGCCCATGAAATCCCATAATAGGGAGTGTAGATGGGATAACAGTGGAGTAAGCAGTTGATCAGAAAGGGGAGAGGATTTAGATGGGAGGCCAGGGGTTAAAATTAGCCGCCCATACATGAGTTTAAAGGGTGAGATTAAAAAGCGGGCCTTTGGGTAGAGCCCTAAGCCTTAGTAGGGCAAGAGGCAAAAGTTTTACCCAGTCAAGGTGAAGCTCCTGTGACATTTTAACTAGAATATTTTTTTAAAGGAACAGTTACTTCATTCTACCTTCCCTGAAGACTGAGGGTGGTATGGGATATGAAAATGCCAAGAGATGTTAAGAGCCTTGGACAAATTTTGGGAAATCTGGGTAGTGAACTCTGGGCCATTATCTGATTGAAGAGAGATTGGGATTCCAAACCGGGGGATGATTTCTCGGAGAAGAACATCAGAAACTGTCTGGGCCCTCTTGTTAGTGGTGGGAAACACTTCAATCCACCCAGACATTGTGTCCACCAAGACCAGGAGATATTTAGCTCTTCTGACCGTGGGCATATGAGTAAAATCAAGCTACAAGTTAGTTCCTGGAAGGGAGCCCCTGGCCTGGTGGGTGGGAAAAGGGAAGCTACGGTATTTGGTCTTGGGATCTGACTTTTGACAGATTTGACAAGAGGCAGTGATAGCTTTTAAGAACTTTAAGTCCTCAGGGGTGTGTTGGAGGTGAGCTTTAACAAAATGAAACAAAGCTTTGCTATTAGGGTGAAAGAGGTAGGACAGAATTTGCTGGGCATCAGGGGGTGTCTGTGAGAATGTGGGCTGTACTGTATGAACCCCCTGAGGTGATTGAGGTAGGTTTGGGCTTTGGAATGCTGCTGTTTCAGCTGCTCAGACAGCCCAGTTATTTCCCTTGGAAATAATGGAACTTTCAGTCTGATGAGACCAACAGTGAATAATTCCTATAGCTTTGGGGAGATGGGAGGCTTTAATAGGTTCATAATGTAACCTGAGTTAGTTATGGATCATCCTTTTATCGTAAGAAGCCCACGCTCCTTCCAGGTAGCTGTGTAGGACAGGAGAATATGAAAGGCATATGTGGAGTCTGCATAAACATTTAAAGATTGTCCCTGTGCTAACTGAAAGGCATGGGTAAGAGCTATCAACTCAGCCTGCTGATTAGTGGTAAGGGCAGGGAGTGCCTGTGACTCCACTATCTCAGTATCTGATACTATGGCATAGACTGCTCTATAGGTCCCTTCACATAAAAAAGAGCTGCCATCTTTGTACCAGGTATATGTGGCCTGGGACAGTTTACCCTCCTGTATATGTGAGGGGTGAGGCAGTAGATCCTCTAGGATCTCTATGCAGGAGTGAGATGGGGAATCATTAACATTAGGTTGAGGTAGGAGATTTGAGATATTAAGGGGTGGGCAGCATTGGAAAGTGAGTGTGACATCTTCTACCAGTGCCATCTGGAGGGAAAGAACTCATGAATGGGGTAAGGTTTGTAAGCCTTTGTAAGTTAAGAGATGGGAAAGATTGTGGTTGGAGAAGACAGTGGTGGGTGACCCAAAGGTTAGTTTTTTTGACTCACGAATAAGAAGCTCAGCGGCCGCTAAAGCATGTATGCAGGGTGCCCAGCCCTGAGTGTTGAGGTTCATCTTCTTTGACAGGTATGTTACAGGTGCAAAAGAAGGTTCCAGTTGATGCCCTAGGACCCCAAGGGCATACCCCTCCTCCTCTTCTACATAGATAGAAAAGGGATGGGTTAAATCTGGGAGATGAAGAGCTGAGGTTTGGATAAGAGCCTGCTGGAGTCTCTGGAAGGGTTTAGTAACAGGATGGAGAAGGGGCTCATGCAGAGAGCAGAGAGCTGCTTCATATAAGGGACAGGTGAGGAGAGAAAAAGTGGGTATCCAGGAACGCAGGAAGCCAGCCACTCCTAGGAATGATAAAACCTCTTCTTTGGTGGAAGGAACTGCAAGAGACTGAATTAGTTTTTTTCTGTCTAGAGTAATAGCCTTTGGGGTTGGGGTTATAGTTAATCCCAAATAAATGACCTGAGGGGTATACAGTTGGGCCTTAGAAGGTGATGTTCTATAGCCTCTTTTGGACAGGAAATTTAAAAGAGCAGAGGTATCAGTTTTGGTGATCTCCAATGATGGGCTGCAAAGTAAAATGTCATCCCCATACTGTATGAGCTTAGATTTAGGGAGAGACAGTGAGAGCAGTTCAGAAGCTAAAGCCTGGCCAAACAGGTGTGGACTGTCCCAGAATCCCTAGGGAAGGACAGTCCAGGTGAGCTGTGTGGAGAGGTGAGTGTCAGGATCAGTCCAGGTGAAGGCAAAGATGTTTTGAGATTGAGGACTGAGAGGGATAGAGAAAAAGGCATCCTTGAGAACTGGCTGCTATGGCTAGGCACCAGAAAGGAAGAATAATTCAGTGGGGCTGTTGAAGAAGTGGGGGGGGGAGCTGAAGAACAAGCAGGGGGAGGTGGCAGGGCAGCAGGAGGTAAAGGTAAAGCTTAGAAGCTGGGGATGCAGGAGCTGAGGAGACAGGGGTAGAAGCTGGGGCTGAAGGGACTAGAGAGACGGGTAGAAGCTGGGGGAATGAGGGTAGCTTCCTGCTGAGGTGGAAAAGGCGGAGATTCGTTAGCTGGGTCCAGAGCGGAAGTGGGGGGTTCTTCAGGTACAGATGGCATAGCCAGGAACGTGTGAGCAGGTAAACAATTTGCAAGGACAGAGGGCTTAGACTTAGAGCTTAAATAGTAAAAGGCTTGGATGTAGGGAAACTCCTTCCATTTGCCTGTAGGCTGACAATAGAAAGTTACTGTAAAATATCAGGATTAAAGGTGCCATTGGGCGGCCACTTTAGATTACCATCTAAATTGTAATGAGGCCATTTTTTTGGAACAAAGGTGGACAATGTGTGAATCTGCAGGTAGGGCATTAAGGCCTGAGGTTTTAGGGCCTCTAAAAGGCACCCCAGAGAGGAGGCTGGATTGATAGGTTTGGAAGGTTTTGTTCCCATGGTCAAAGCTGTGTATACCCACAAAACAGCGACACTGCAAGGCTCACACAGTAAGACGTCTCTTGACTGTGGGTGGGGTGTGAATCAGCACGAACACCACAGGAACCCGTGGCCGGGCATTCCTTGACCCCGGGTGGGGTGCTATGGCTTGGCTGGATCTGGTTGGGGTGACACAGAAGCCAGAGAGGCCAGAGGCCACTCTAAGAAGCCTTTCTTTTATGACGAGGGAAAAAAGGAAAAGAAATGGAAAAAAAAGAAAGAAGAATCTGTTGAATGCACTGCACAGAATGTGCAGTGTTAGCATGGGCTGACTGACCCTGGATCAGTCCAAACACGATTTTATTTGAGGGAAGCAAACCGCAGATGATTGTCAGTGAAGGGAACAACTGTGGCCTTGAAGACCATGGTTGGGGGCAGTTCCCCCATCTCTAGGAACTTCAGAGGGTTGCGGGGAACTCAATGGTCAATTCCTCAGGTTTGGAGAAACGGTTAAGCTGACCAGAATGGGGAAACTCACCAATTGAAGCCGGTGTTGTTCGGAGAGGTTGCGCTCAAGTATATGGAACATGTGGGTTGTTTTCAAGAAGGTCCTTGGTTTTGATTCTGACCCCAGGAGAGGGGTCTGGGGTCGGACTCTGACCCCAGGAAAGAGGCCTGGGGCAGAACAGTCTCTGGAGTCTCGGCACCAATGAAATGATCTGGCGCTGGTGCAAACGAGAAGAGAACACAAGACTTGAACAAACCCACTTAGGAGTTTATTGGAGAGGGAAAGTGTACACAGGCCTGGGTAAAACAGTGTGGAGAGAGAGAGAGAGAGAGAGAGAGAGAGAGAGAGAGAGAGAGAGAAAGAGAGAGAGAGAGAGAGGCTGCCTCTCCAAGCGTGGACGACAGAGAGAGACAGCAAAGATGATGCGTCCAGCTTTTAAAGGCTGCCTCTGCCTAGCACATGTGCACGGGGGAAGACGTGGCTACACCACATGCTGATGATGGGCGACCCACACCTTGCATATGTGTACAAGGGGTTTGCATGGATATGTCACACGCTGATGACAGGCGACCCACACCTTGTACATGCTCACAAGGGGTTTGCGTGGCTATGTCACACACTGATGACGGGTGACCCGGAAGTGCAGCCTTATGGGTGGCTGAATAATTACAATGTGTATATGTTATGTCCCTCTGTGTATATACCACATGTGTTCAGGTGCCTGTGGAGGCCAGAAGAACGTGTTGGCTCTTCTAGAATTGTAGTTACAGGTAGTTGTGAGCTGCCATATGGGTGCTTGGGACCAAACTCTGAGCCTTGGGAAGATTATCATGGGCTCTTAAGCTTTGAGTCATTTCTCAAGCCCAGATACTCTGATTTTTAAAAATAAACACTTAAACCAGGTGGTGGTAGCACATGTCTTTAATCACAGCATTCGGGAGGCAGATGCAGGTGGATCTCTGTGAGTTTGAGGCTAGCCTGGTCTACAGAGCTAGTTCCAGGACAGACTTTAAAGCTACATAGAAACCCTGTCTTGAAAATAACAAAACAAAACAGAAAACCACTTAAAAGTAGAATTTCTACCTGATTTGGCAACCTTATACATTTTAAAATTTTTTACTTTTTAGATTTATTTATTTTTATTTTATGTGTATGAGCATTTTGCTTGCATGTACATCCATGTACCATATGTGTGTCTGATGCTTATGTAGGTTAGAAAAGGGTATCTGTCCTAGTTAGGGTTACTATTGCTATGATAAAACACCATGATCAAAGCAACTTGGGGAGGAAAGGGTTTATTTGGCTTACAGTTCATATCACTGTTCATCATCAAAGGAAGTCAGGACAGAACTCAAACAGGGCAGGGTCCTGGAGGCAGAAGCTGATGCAGAGGCCATGGATGAATGCTGCTTACTGATTTGCTCCCCGTGGCTTGCTCAGACTGCTCTTATAGAACCTAGGACCCGGTGCTCCAATGTGGGTCTCTGTCTCTGTCTCCTTTCATCGCCTGATGAAGGTTAATATTCAGGAGGATGCCTATATGCTTGTCTTTGGATTCACCTTCTTATTTAGCTTCTCTAGGACCACGAATTATAGGCTCAATGTCCTTTATTTATGGCTAGAAACCAAATATGAGTGAGTACATCCCATGTTCCTCTTTTTGGGTCTGGCTTACCTCACTCAGGATAGTGTTTTCTATTTCCATCCAAACATAGCGGACAATGAGGACTACTGAGATCCCAAGAACAATGGCAATGGGTTTTTTGATCCTACTGCACGTACTGGCTTTGGGGGAGCCTAGGCAGTTTGGATGCTCATCTTACTAGACCTGGATGGAGGTGGGTGGTACTTGGACTTCCCACAGGTCAGGGAACCCTGATTGCTCTTCGGGCTGATGAGGGAGGGGGACTTGATCGGGGGAGGGGGAGGGAAATGCGAGGTGGTGGCGGGGAGGAGGCAGAAATCTTTAATAAATAAATAAAATAAAATAAAATAAATAGAACCTAGGACCACCAGTTCATGAATAACACCACCCACAATGGGTTGAGCCCTCCCCCACAAATAACTAAGAAAATGCCCTACAGGCTTGCCTACAGCCTGTTATTATGGAGGCATTTTCTCACTTGAGGCTTCCTCCTCTCGGATGACTCTAGCTTGTTGTGGAAAAATCTTTTTGTATACTGTGCACGTACATGTGCTGCTCCCATTGGTTTAATAAAGAGCTAAATGGCCAACAGCTAGGCAGGAGGAGGTATAGGTGGGAAAGCCAGACAGAGAGAACTCTGGGAAGAAGAAAGTTAGAGTTGCCATCCAGATGGAAAGGGAGCAAGACATGCCAGAGGGCAGGTAAATGCCTCAAATCATATGGCAACATGTAGATTGATAAAAGTGGGTTAAAATTTAAATTGTAAGAGCTAGTTAGTAGCAAGCATAAGCTATCAGCCAAGCTTTTATAATTAATAAGTCTGTGTGGTTATTTGAGAGTTGTTTGGCAGGACAGAATATTCCAACCTATCCTGAGTCAAGTTGACTTAAATTAGCCAGCACAGTGTCTGGTCCCTTGTAACTGGAGTTACAGATGGTTGTGGTCCACCATGTGCATCCTCTGCAAGATGGACAGGCTCTCAACCACTGAGTCGTCTCTCCATCCCCTATTTAGGTTTTCAGTGGTGTGGAGCACATGTTTGACACATTTCTAGTGTTTTGACTTTGCGGCTCACAATTCTCTAGCACCCTTTTACTTTCGTTTGTTAATGATCCTCACTGTGTTGTCGGAATTCCCTTATGCCTTTTCATTTTGGAAATTTTGTGCCAGCTTTGGAGGATGAAAACATATACAATGACAGTCTCTTTAAACAAAATAATTCTTTGGGAAAAAAAAGTCCCTGTTGCCATGGAAACATATAACATTACAACTGCACACAGGAATCCCTTTGTGCTCTCCTGATTACACCAAGAGCAGGAAAGTTAGAGATTTACTAACTGGACACACCTGACCCCAAGGATGAAACACCTGCAATCCAGATCCAGAACCTGAGGCCATCAGGGCTAAGGTTCAGTTATAGAGAAATCAGTATGGTACGGTATAATGGGAAAAGAGCAAGACATCAGGACCTTCCCTTGTGGGAGTGTATGAGGGGAATGGGCCCATATGTAAGACTAAGACACAAAGGAACACAGTTAGGAAATAGCTCAGTGCTTATTCTGCTACATGCGCGCATATGCTTCACGCCCCCTTGAAGAATGAAAATTGCTCTTAAATTATAGTGGAAGGTCTGGTTCCTAGAGGAAGTTCTTTCTCAAGACCAGGCATTTGGATAAGGGCCTTCATCCCCTCAGGGCCTGAGAAAAGTTCTTGCTTGCTAAAGGCTGTCATTCTTATCTCTGGCAGGAGGAACCTGTGGCTTTTCCGCTGAGGTAAGAGGGTGCCTGGTGGAGTTATAGAACCTTGGAGAACAATAGGCATTTAGAACTTGCTGAGCCTACTGCTCTTGTCTCAGGAAAAAAAAATGCCACAATGAAGTTAATGGCTGCTTTCTGTCCCTGTATCATTGAGTCTGCCTTCAATCTTGCCTGTGGCCGAGCTATTCAGTGTAAAAGGTCTAGCCCTTTCTCAATAAATGTGGTGGCCAGCCATCCCGATTCTTCCTCAGAGCATGGCAGTTTCCTCCTTCCCCTACAGACTCCACCTCCTCTTTGGGACCTGAACCCGGCTGGAGCAGGTTTCTAGCATTTCGACCTTTAAATTTTCTAAAAAACAATATTCTGTGTTTGTACATGACGTGCGCACACACGTGCATGTGTGCGTGTGTGCATGTGTGTTGTGTGTGTGTTCACATGCATGCCAGGACATTTGTGTGGTGGTCAGAGGACAACTTGTAGAGCCAGCTCTCTCCTTCAGCTCTATGAAAGTGCTGGAGATCCGATTCAAGTCATTAGGCCCTGTTGTTTTTCTGTTCCTACCAACATGGTATAAGGCTTTGGCTTCCCTCATCAACATGACACCAGTATTTTTATTTTGTTTTATTTATTTCCTTTGCATGTGTATGGTATGAATATGCATGCTTTTGTATGTGTGTGGGTGTACATATGTGTGGGTGCTAATGCATGTATGTGCACACACCTGTGGAGACTGGAGGTTGATGTCAGAAATAATTCTATTTTTTTGAGACAGGGTTTCTCTGTGTAACAACCAATCCTGGCTGTCCTGGAACTCACTCTCTATAGACCAGGCTGGCCTTGAGCTCAGAGACGTGCCTGCCTCTGCCTCCCTGAGTGCTGGGATTAAAGGTGTGTGTCACCACCTCCTGGCAGGAATAATTCTTTATCAAAATTCCACTTTATTCATGGAGGCAGTATGATGGCTAATCTTTGTTGTCAATTTGCCTGGATCTGGATTCATGTGAAAACGCTGGCTGGTGGGTACTCCTGTGAAGGATTCCCTTCATCAGATATCTGAATTGGGAAGACCCACCCTGAATGTGGGCAGCACCACTTTCTGGTGGATTCTCAGATAAAAAAGGACATGGAAGAAGGAGATTTTGGCTTTTTGCCTGTTCGCCTTTACCCTTGCTGGCAAGTTCCTCTATGCTGTTGCTGCAGCGTTCTTTCACTGTTATTAGAAGCGTCTTCTCTGGGCTTCCATCATAGACTAAACACAGGGTTTTAGGGTTTCAGCACCGGACTGGGTCGACTGAAACATCCAGCCTTGTGAAGTGAGCACAGTGTGAGACAACCATTCTTGGGCTACTCAGACCACACCCTGTAAGTCAATCTAAAAAAATCCCTTTTCAAATTCCTTCTATCAGTTTCTTTTCTTGAGAGTAACTTGGTTAACCCAGGTAGAGTCCCTCAGTCAAACCCAGAGCTCACCGATGTGGTCAGTCTTGCTAGCCAGCTTCCTCTGGGGGTCCTCTAGCTCTGCCTTGTCAGGCTGGAATTACAGGTCCACCACCACCATGCCAACCCAGCATTTATGTGGGTTCGGGTGACCGGAACTCCAGTCCTCAAGCTTGTGTGGCAGGCACTTCGACTACCGAGCCATCACCTCAGATCTTATTTTTGTGTATTTATTTTTATTTGTGTGTGTTAATATGATTATGCGTATTAATATGTGTATACATAGCCCCGATCTTATTTTTCTGAATTTATTTTTATTTGTGTGTGTTAATATGCATATGCAAATTAATATGTGTGTACGTATGTGTACATGCATACCGAGGGGCAGAGGTTGACTTTGGCTTTGAGTGTCTTCCTTAATCACCTTGGGCCTATTTTTTGAGATGGGACCCCTCACGGAACCCTTTGCTCACCAATTACCTAGTCTGGCTGACCACTAAATCCTCACAAATTTTGTCCCCTCTCCAACTCCACAACTCTGGGATCACAGGTAATAATTACCATGCCAAGCTTGCCATGTGGTACAGGACATTAAAGCTAGGCCCTCTGGCAAGCAGTTTTACTGGCAGAGCCACCTCCTCAACCCTCACCCCAATATTTAAAAAATTACTTATTTTAGTATTATATGTGTATGAATGTTTTCTCCACATATGTCTGTGGAGGATATGTGTGTTTGGTGATTGCAGAGGTCAGAAGAGGGCTTTGGATCCCCTGGGACTGGAGCTATAGACAGTTGTGAGCCATTATGTGGGTTCTGGGAACCTAACTCTGGTCTTCTGTAAGAGCAACAAGTACCCTGAACCACGGAGCAGACTCTCTGGCCCCGCACATCAATATTTTTTTTTTTTAACGAAATTGATTTTGTTTTATGTTTTTGGTTTTTGGAGACAGAGCATCACTCTGTCATCCAGATTAACCTGAATCTAACTATGTAGCCTAAACTTGTCTCAAACATGGTAATCCTCTTGCCTCAGCTTTCTGAGTTCTTGGATTCGAGTCGACACATTTACCTGACTTTGTTTTGTTTTGAGACAGGGTCGCACCGTGTAGCCTGCCTGGCTGGCTGGAATGCACAGAGAACTGATGGCCAGCCTGTGTCTCCAGAGTGCTGAGCCTGTACATGAGCCACCATGCCTAGCACATTTCATTAATTTTGAATTAAAAAATATATTATGTGTATAGGTGTTTTACCTTGCACATATGTCTATGCAGCCATGTCTGTGCCTTGTGCTTGCAGTGACCAGAAGAGGGCAGCAGATCCCCTAAAACTGCAATTACAGACAAGTGTGAGCCTCTATGTGAGCGCTGGGAATTGAATCCCAGCCCTCTGGAAGAGTAGCCAGTCTTCTTAACCGCTGGGCCTTCTCTCTAGTTCGTATTTTTAAAAATTTGTTTTTAATGTGTATGTGTGTGAACTTGTGTGCGATTTTGTACACACATGCATGCAGGAGCCTGCCGAGGCCAGAGGAGGGCGTCAGATCCATTGGAAATGGATCTGATACTGGGAACTGACACCCCCCCACCCTCCCACCCCGCTTCTGAAAGGGCAGCAAGTGCTCGCCACGGCTGAGCCATCTCTCCATCCCCTATATTTTACTTTTTAATTACAAATATTGTACATATTAAGTATAA
Organism: Microtus oregoni; assembly: GCF_018167655.1. Classification (NCBI taxonomy): domain Eukaryota; kingdom Metazoa; phylum Chordata; class Mammalia; order Rodentia; family Cricetidae; genus Microtus; species Microtus oregoni. Next base: position 3,912,044 of record NW_024544710.1, on the reverse strand, counting down.
GTTCTGAAATATGTATGCTCTGTGGAATTGCTAAATCGAGCTAATTGACATACATTAACTTACAGACTTATTTTACAGTGGAAAAACTTAAAAATCTTTCTTATAATTTTCCTTTGTTATTAAAAATTTAAATTGGTACACAAAACATAAAAGCTATACATATTAATGAGATGTTATGTGATATTTCAACACACATATACATTGTATAACATGTGAACAGGATTAAAATGCTGATTTGCTAAAACTTTTATCATTTTCTCATGATGAAAATAGTCAAAATCCCTTCTTTAGCTTTTAAATTCTACATGACAATGTCTTTTATTATGAATAGGTTTTTGAAATTATTTCCTCAACAGAAGTGAAATTATCTCCCTACAGAAGTGAAAACAAGTGTGCTATGTAACATGCTGGAAGTTGAAAAGTTAATCACTGCCTAGAGAAGGGAAAATTGTGTGGAAAACATCCTTCCTCAGGAGGCCAATCCATCACAGGCCTCCAGTAACATGGGTACAAACATGACAGATGGCCTGTCCTCAACCTGAACTTGTATTCACTACCATTGGATAACCTTACCTTCTGCTCTGGATCTGAGCACCCTTCTCACTGGCAATCAGTAACCGAAGACTTTCATCAGCATCTTCCGCAGCTGCAGGAATCCAGAGTGGATGTTTCTTGTGTATTGCCAAAAAAGTGCTAGTACTGGAGGGGAAAGGTCGTGGAAAGCAAGACACTTCTCATCTCAAAATGATTTTGGGCGAACGGCGAGCAGTGGCGGCGGCGCAGAGAGTGCTGCGGAGGTTTTGCTGGTTTCGGACCCCATAGGCCAGATGGTGAAATCCTCCCTGCAGCGGATTCTCAACAGCCACTGCTTCGCCAGAGAGAAGGAAGGGGATAAACGCAGCACCACGCTCCACGCCAGCCGCACCATGCCGCTTCTTAGTCAGTACTGCCGCGGCGGCTGCAGCAGCGAAAGTTCTAGGGTCGCCCTCCATTGCTGTAGTAACCTGGGTCCGGGGCCTCGGTGGTACTCCTGATGTCCCTCACCCACCCCTGAAGATCCCAGGTGGGCGAGGGAACAGTCAGCGGGATCACAGTCTTTCAGCTAGTGTCCTCTACTCTGACGAGCGGCTGAATGTGACAGAGGAGCCGTCTAACGACAAGACCAGGGTCCTGAGCATCCAGTCCACACTCACGGAGACCAAGCAGGTCACCTGGAGGGCAGTGTGGAACGGTGGTGGCCTCTACATCAAGCTCCCGGCTGGGCCCCTGCCTGAGGGCAGCAAGGACAGTTTCACAGCTCTTCTGGAGTTCGCAGAGGAGCAGCTCCGGGCCGACCATGTTTTCATCTGCTTCCCCAAGAACCGTGAGGACAGAGCCACCCTGCTCCGAACCTTCAGCTTTCTTGGCTTTGAGATTGTGAGACCCGGGCATCCCCTCGTCCCCAAGAGACCCGATGCTTGCTTCATGGTCTACATGCTGGAGAGAGAGGACCCGGGCTAGGAAGACTAGGTGCCAGCCCTGCCCAGTGTCCCTGTGCTCTCCTGGGTTTGTCCACATGTCAGAGTGCAGAATAAACACTCACTCCACTAGTGGGGTGCTTCTTCGAAAAAAAAAATGATTTTGCTTGGGAATCCCTTGCAGATGGTTTACCACGCATTGGGTTATCACCCAGGCTAGGTTGCCTGATACTGGATAGCATCATCAGTCATCTCAGGCTTCCTTCTTTGCAGGGACCAGGAGAGAGCTCCTCTTTCAGCTTTTGAGATATACCACACATAATGGCAGTCAGGAACTGCCTTACTGTACAAGAACACACTAGAACGTTCAACTTCCAAGTGTAGCTCAGTATACATTTGTGCTAGTCAACGATTCTATTTTCTGTGATAAATACTTTAAATCATTTTACAGGAGGGAAGACTTCTTTTGGCTTACAATTTCTGGACGTTAACCTCCCCCACCCCCCACACACTGGTGGCTAGCTCTGTTGTTTCTGTGCCTGTGATGAACCAGAACATTGTAGTGGAAGGAAGCACAGGACAGAGCTGCTTACCTACTGACAGCCAGCAAGCTGGGGGTGGGCATGAAAAAGAGGGTGACAAGATATAGTTGTCCCCAAGAACAGGACCCCAATAACCTACTTTCTCTAACTACGGCCCACTTCCAAAGGATTCTACCACTTCCAATAAAGCCATCAAATTATGAATTCCATTAATCCATTGATTACATCACAGCACTCATGGTTCACTTCAGCTAATTAGCAGGGTGTCGAGACTCTAACATATGAACCTTTTCGAGTGGACCCTGTGGTGGCTAATTTTCATTGTCAACCTGACTCTACTTGGAATTGATGACAACCCAAGTAGCTGGCACACCTGTGAAGGACATTTTGGACTGGATCATTTGAGGTCAGAAGACTGAGGACACAGAAAAAGGAAGTTCTTGTTTTTTGCCTCCTTGCCCTTGCTCTCGTCGACAAGTTGGTCTACCTTACTGCTGGGGCGTCCCTTCACTGGAATTCCACTTCTTTGGGATTACAGTATATACTGAAGACTAGCTAAGACATCCAACCTCCTGGACTGCACAAATTGTGCATTTTTGGCATTTCTGTTGGGTGAAAGATATTGTGGAAATAGCTGGACCAGAGCCTATAAGCCACTCTATTAAATCCCATGTATATACATTACTAGTTCTGTTACTCAGAGTTTTATAATTTTTAAAAAATGCTGCAGGATCCCCGACAGCAGTAGGCAGCAGAAATGCTGTAGGTCCCAAATGGTGGTAGCGGGCCACGTGGCGGCAGACAGGGGGCCCTGGGAGCAGCCAGTCCCAGGCTGAGACGGCTGCTGGTCTCAGAGTGGTGGTCCGAGTGGTGGTGGCGGGCCTTGTGGCAGCAGACAGTGGGCCCGGGGAGCAGCCAGTCCCAGGCAAAGACAGCTGCTGGTCCCTGAGCAATGGCTGGTCCCAGGCAGGGAGACACATGGCGGGCAGGCAGAAGACAGAAACATGGATAGACACGACATGCAGGGTGAGGTTGAATGTTTATTCAGGGGGTTATGGAGGAGGAAGGGTGAAGGGGGGCACAGAGAGAGAAGGAGAGAGAGAGAGAGAGGGAGAGAGAGAGAGAGAGAGAGAGAGAGAGAGGAGGAGAAAGAGACAGAGAATGGGGGAAGCAGAGAAGTGGGGAGAGAGGCAGAAGCGAAGCTGCCTCTCTGAGAGGAAGATGGAAAAAAGGACAAGCTCAGGCTGGAAGCTGAAGATCAGCCTGCCTTAGGGGATGGGGAGGGGAATGGGTGTGGCTTGTCTCTTAAAGGGACCAAAACCATAACACCAGCTGCTACCACTTTTCAAGTCAGGCCTTTCTTCCTCCAAGGTAATCACATGCCATCCACAGATTCACAAGCACACACAAGAGGACCAGGGGATAGACTCCTGAGATTTATCTTCATTCTGTGTGAAATGAGCAGCCTCTTGTGAACCTGCATCTGCCTGACCTCACTGAACTATGGAATTACCTCTGAGCTCCAAACCTTGCTTAGTGCTGGGGCCTGGCTCAAGGCACAAAAATCTCCCAACTGTGACGGTAACTTCAGAGCATAGGGCTCACGTAGAGGCCCTGAGGTCTCAAGGGGGAGTCTGGAAGGCAGACCCGGGATGTAGAAGCATCCTATCCAGGAAAACTTGTGCTGTGCAGGAGGTCCAAAGCTCATGTGGCTGCCATCCTTGCATGTGTGGATGAATCATCTTAACAACCAATGAGAGCAGAAGGGCAGTTGGCTGCTCAGGATGAGAGGATGTGCTGGCTCTGGTCCCTGACCCTTCCTTAAGCAGCTAGTGCGCAGTTCCTCCAGGCTGGCTCAGAGGAGCCACTATAGACTCATGCCACCATCTTGAGTTCTAGAGATGAACAGGTGATGTTCCCTTTCCCCTCCAACCCTTTTCCCGACATCGAGTTCCTGCAGCTCTGCTCTGCTCCACTGCCCACCAGGGTGTGGTCTTGGTTTCCAACCCCTCTACTGCAATGGATCGGGGATAAAGCAGAGGACATGGAAACTGAATTCCCAAGGTAAAGGCCAAGGATAATGTGCAAATTCTGGACAAGTCATTCCTGAGTATGATGCCTCCGCAAGGAGAGAATGATCCACAAAAGATGGAGCCTGGTGGCAGGGGTGCTGGAAAGATGGTTCAGTGGTTAAGAGAACTGGCTACTCTTCCAAAGGACCTGTGTTCAATTCCCAGCACCCACATGGGAGCTTACAACTGTCTGTAATTTCAGTTTTAGGGGATCCAGTGTCTTCTTCTGACCTCCACATACTTGCAGGCCAAACACCAATGCACATTTAAAAAAAAGGATGAAGCCCAGGAAAGGGGTAAGATGAGCCCAAATGTTACCCTAATGTCTGCTGAAATGATTCAGAAGAGAGGACCCCCTTAGTCCAAGGAAAGGACTCAGAGTTCCTGCGGAATGAAGGGAACAGAAGGCAAAAATGGGTTCTATGGTTGTCCCAGAGGAGGACGGTAGTCAAGGAAGGGAAGAGAGGAAACGATGACTGGGCAGAACCCAAACCCAGTGCACAGGGATAAACTGGAGTGCAAGGCACCTGCTCAGAAGCAGAAGTGCTTAGCCCAGGTTACCCCTAGGGCTACTGTTCTTAAAGGGCTGGGGAAAGAACAGCTCCCCATACTTTCTGAACCCCATCCCTAACAAAAAGAGAAAGAGCAGACAGACCACAGGACACAACTACTTTAATGTGCAATATCTGTCACCAGGGGCAGACAGGGGACAAAAGGAGGGGCATAAAAGGTGGCTTTGGCTGTAGAACAGGTAAAAGGAAGAAGTAGGGCCACATCACAGCCCTGGGGATCCATGAGTTGTAGTCTGATCTCTCCTACAGGGAAGCTGGGCTCAGCCTGTCAGGCAGAGCCAAGTCAGGCCCACCCTGGCCGCCTTAACAGTCAGGAGTGGGGGAAGGGCTGTGGAGAGCAGAACATTCACTTCAAAGGGCCTGGAACCTTTTGTTGAGGGCCCTCATGACGGCTGGAACAGAGAGGTACGAATGGATACAACAGACAAAGACACGCAGGACTCAACTACACCGATTGCCCCGCTTCCCCCTTCTATCCACAGGGATTCCCCAACTGGCAATCTGCAAAAGTCCCCGGGACTGACTCCTCCACCGCTCTCAGATCACCATGTGGAAATGCCCTCTGCAGGAGAACGGTGTGGGTGGGCACTCGGCAGAGCATTGTGGGAGAGCAGTCTTATCTGCTTGGTGTTACACCCCGCCCCCAGTACAGTAGTAGCAGCCAGCTAGCCTTTCCTGGGTATCTGTGCCGATGTACCTAGCTCCCTCTGCCCCTGCCCTCACCCATCCCTGCCCAGGGTCAGTCATACCGAGTTGTTTTCTCAGCCTGTATGCTTCTTTCTCTAGCAAAGGACACTAACCCAGCAGACAGAGGGGAAAAAATTATCGTTCAATATCCTGGTCTCCTCCCCACTCCATTCCCAGTCCTCCCAGTCCTACATCCCACCCCACAGTACTCAACAAGACTGGTACTCAATCCTGAGCAGAGAGGAGGTGCCCTCTCTCTGTGGAGTGTGGGACCATGCGAGCGGGCCAGGTTAACTTGGCTACCACCATCTAGCAGGGCTGTCATTTCTTGCAGATAAGAAAATTTTACCTGTTGACACCCCAGTGTCCCTGGTACTTGATTCTGCTTCTCCCCAGCAGGGAGTGGGGAGAGCACAGATGGTTCTTGGTCACCTGAAAGAGAACAGAGTGCAGCATCCAGGCTTGGGGTCCAGGTGGGAAGGGCCTGGTGAGGTCTAAAATGAGGCAACATCGCCCTCTGCTGGCAGCAACTTGTACCTCCTGGTTTCTCAGCTTCTGGGCCTGTCTTCCCTGATGCACAGAGACAGGCCCCTAGGACTTTAGCCCTGGGCCGGTTCTAGTCAGGCCATAGCCACAACCAGGACCTGGGAAGAGGCCAGCAAATAGGGCTCACCAGAAAAAACTCTGGAGTGCTGAGCCAGCTTCTAGAGTTGGAGTTGTCCTACCCTTTAAAGCCACGTACACCACAATCCCACTCATCTGACAACATGGCCCGCCCACAACCAGTCTTGTGGGCTGTCTGCCTAGATAGGGAAGCCCAGAAAGAAGACTGCAATCCCTCAGTGATAGAGACTAAAGCGTCCCTCCTCTGTTCCACTTCTCTTAAAGCCCAAAGACTCACCAGTGGGCGCAGGTGTTCTGGCGCTGGTGCCTCTCCGCTTCAGGGCTACGCGCTGGGAATTTGCTGAAACTTGGGGTGCTCGGAGGTTGGTGTCTCCACTGCTCATTTCTCCACGATGCATGCACGTGAAAGGTCGCACTGCCCTGCGTGTTGGAAGCTGACACAAAAATTTCTCAGTGAGTACATGTCATGGAGGGGCTGAGGGGCAAGTGGGAGAAAGAAATGGAGGCTTGTGAGGCTCATCCCATCCGCACCTTCTCTTCCTCCTTCAGCCTCAGGGCAAGAGGCAGGAATGGAGCCCCCAAGCACTGAAAAGGCTCAGATCCTGGCCTGGCTTCCTTGGGGAAGAGCCAGGAGGGAGGATCAGGAGGCCCTTGGATCTGACTACAGCCAAGCTGTGCAGCCCACACTGGAAGGGCTCTCCGGATCCAAATCACCCAGACTGTAGCCAGGCCTGCTTCCCACCCTGCCTGGCTAGAGAGAGGAGATGCACAGGGAGGGAACAGTAGCCAACACCTAACTGAGGCTCCCTCATATCCACCCTTCCTTATGACCAGGACCCCACACCAGACATCCTAATCAGGGCAAGTGTCCACTGACTACCCCGAGGCCAAGGTAGTGGCAGAGGGAGCAGGACAACGGTCTGTGCTGGGGAGGGAAAGGGCGGGGTGAGAGGGGACAGAGGGTGCTCTACTCACTCGGGCACGGGGATTTTCCTTGATCTTGCAGGACTCTGGTGTTGGAGTCATCGCTGCCAAATTCTTCACGGTATCTTTATACGCAAGGCCTCTGTCTGCCCTGGCTGCTGGCAGGGCCTCCCTTGTATTCTTTGCTGTTGCTTTCTTTCTGGATGGCCCATGAGCAGGCTCGCTGGCTTCTAGAGGTGTTGCGCAGTGCTTTTTAGAACTCTCAAGTGTGGAGACGCAGGTTATTGGAGGAAAGGTGGCTGTTTCCCCAGGAGCTGCCTTTGGTCTCTGTCCACATTGTGGGACAGGTCTTCGCCCGGTGAATCTTGGGGCATCCTGTAGAGCTTTCTTCTCCTGGACTGACTTTTTCTTAGAACTGGCCTTCACTAGCCCACCCGCAGCAGCTCCTGGGAAACGGGGCTTGCTTGGTTCCTTGCCTTTGGACGCAGCTGCTTTTCTGTTAGAACAAGAGCCTCCCAGCTTTCCCATGCCCAATGCATGGCTCCTGGGAGCACCCACCTGCAGAGAGCCAGTCATATGATGAAAATTGCCCCTGGGTTGAACATCCTCTATTTTGATTTTCTCTCCAGGATCCATAGCATTGCTGGATATGATCTGCCCTCCGTTCTTGAAGCAAATGCTCACCCTTATCACTTGCACCTCATTCTCTTCCTCCGAGGTTGAGTCAGGGTCGGGAGATGGCTCTGGGATGTCCTCAGGGACTGGTTTCTTACTCTTGATGATTTTCTTTTTCTTTTTTGTCTTGCGCACCCTGCCTCCTTTGGCCCCCCTGTAGTGGACAGGGGCCCCAGAGGCCCGCTTCACGTCTACCAATCTCTTGCCCAGCCTGCCTTTCCTGCTGCGGTCTGCCTCTGCACCTGCCCAAGGGGTAGACTGTTGGGCGGTACAGCTTTTTGAGGAGGAGCGGCTTCTAACACTTTGGCGTATCTGGTCGGTTGGCTGCTGCACCATTTCCTCAACCCCATCGTCGCCGTCGTCATCGTCGTCGTCGTCGACAAGAGGCAAGCAAGCCATCAAGTCTTCTTTGTCGCTGTCTGAGGAGACAGACTGCTCACTGTGATCCTGCACCGGTAGCTTGGACCCTGACTCAAGGTCTGAGTTGCCCTCAGTCTCGACGTCATCCTCACTTATGCTACTCTGTGAAGATCCCACATCATGGCTCAGGTCGAGATCCTGCAGTGAGCTTGGGCCCTCCAGGCAGACTTCAGTGGCCTCCCCATCCTCGGAGTCCACGCCTACTTCTTCAACGGCCGTCTGTTCATTGGAGCTCATGATTCTAGTGTTAAATCTACGTGGCCTGGCTTGTGAGGACAAGGGTATCCCTAGTCTTCACAAGACCAGCTAGGCCCTCGGAGACACCGTCACCATAGACACACTTGCGCTAAACACAAACAAGGGTACCCTTCTACTGACGTCATGCCTTCATTCTGGCCTTCTCATTGGCCTACCCTCCACCAACCAGATCAACCCTTGTTAGACCATGGTCGAGGCCCTAGCCAATAAGAATGAGGATGCTTGGTTGTTTGGAATTCTTAGCCTGCCTGGCCCAAGTCTATGGACGGGGGTATGGGGATGGGAGGGGGGTTGGAGTATAGGAGGTGTGGGGGCATAGGGTGGGTGGGAGGTGTGTGTGTGCAGGTGGTGGAGTCTTGAGTGTGTAGTACAGTCAGCCTTGTCTCTCTTTTTCTCACCTCCTCTGGCCAGACACGTATCATGGAAGGAGACCTGCACCCTCTGTGGCTCTTTCCTCCTGTAAAGTGGAGAAAGTAGCCACACATGGGCCAGAGGCTTGTGAGGATCCAGTGTTGGGATGGCTGTGAAGCACTCAACATAGAAAAGATCGGGAAGCCCCCGTTCCACAGCCAGGCCAACTGTTCAACAGGACAGTGGTCAAGGAAGCCCATAGTAGCTATCAGTGCTCCACAGAAGGGTCAGCTAGATAGAAGATGGTCTTCGAGCCACAAGCTGTGGCGACAGCAACTATGGTTACAAGCAGCCATGCACCCATGACGCTGTGTTGGCAGGCTGCAATTTTCCCACTTCTTTCAAACCCCATCCCGTTCTCAGACCCCATCCCATCCCATCCTCATCCCGAGGTAAAGCAAAGAGGAGGACTCTCCTAGGGTGAGGAAAAAGGCATTCCGTGTCACTGATCCTGGCTGATTCTGAAGCTGCAGACCGAAATTAATGCTCATATAGCAGGTTTGCAAACACGACAATACCTTTAACCCAACAAGGGTGAGTGGGGTTCAGACTGGTAGTCTTCCCTATGCTGAGGTGGAGGGTGCAGTTCGTAGAGGGCAGCCCCTTGAGCGGGTAACTTGGTAGAACAGAAATCACTATGTGCCTGACCATTTTCTAAGCACTCAAATAAATCCTTCCATCCCTTTTGAGATAATCTCCTAAGTTTGCCCTTCTAGAGGGAAGAACCCACTACCGTGAGGGCAAGGACACATTCATGAGGATGTCGATGAGGGAAATCCTTTGGGGAACTCTCTGAATTTCCACGTGTAAGGGAGTGCATGAATGCGGACTTGGCCCATGCACCCAGTAAATGCAATGGAGGCAGCCCACAGCTCAAGGCCATGTCCAACATGTTTCATAAGGCAAGCATGATTGAAGAGCACTAGGTTCTAGAAGAGTTCATGGATTTGGATGCATATTTGTGAATTAAAAATCCAAACCAGGCAGCTGGGCGGTGGCGGCAGATGCCTTTAATCCCAGCACTCAGGAGGCAGAGGCAAGTGTATTTCTGTGAGTTCGAGGCCAGCCTGGTCTACAAGAGCTAGTTCTAGGACAGGCACCAAAGCTACACAGAGAAACCCTGTCTTGAAAAACCAAACAAAAAATCGAAAGCAGGCATAAGTGTTATTTGAGAGTACATATAAACATGTAGAAGGGTATACTTTAAAGGTCCAGAATGGAAACCCAAGAAGGCCTTGCAGGGGCGATGAGGCACCAATGTTGTCATAATTTGCCCAAGAGAAATCTGTACCCAGTTTTCTCCAACTGAAATTTGGGGAGTTCCTTCCTTGGTTTCTAGAATGTTCTAGAGTGCTAGCATTTCCTTTGCATTCCATTAAATTATTCCAGTTTTCAAAGTGCTCCCAGGGGGAATAGAGCCAAGTTCCTGCAATTCTCTCTAATCTTAAGCATTTGTCAATCTACCAATCCATAGAGCTTGCTTCATGAGCATTTTGTTAAAAGCATTCTTTGCTCGTTCTACACTGTTGGCTTATGACAATTGACTTTATGGGAAACAGACTTCTAATTCTTGTCCGAGCATAGCTTATCTCACACGCTTGTGTCTGTGTAAGGCACCTCCAGCTATCTTGTGTGGAAGAACTCCAGACTTCAACACTTGGGGCCATGTTTAAGGGGAAATCACCAGGAAAGCACAAAAATGTGAGGTATGTGGTGCTAAGGAAAAGATATTTGATCACAGCTTAAAAGGGAAGAGGGTCCACATTTTTGACCCCAATTGAGAACACACCTGGCCTCTGAGTGACTTTAATTTTTAATCCCATTTGCACATGGTCACTAACAGCCCTAAAAGTGCACCTGTATTGACACTGGGATTGAAACAAGGTGTAGTGAATCGTTGAATTAGCAACCATGGAATTAGTGTATTGTCATACTGATTTAATCTCAGTCTGTATGCCATTCCATGCCTTTGGCTTGTTTTTAAATATTTATATTTTATTTTGTGTGTATGTATGAGTGCCTGCCTGTATGCTGTACACTATGTGTGTCTGGTACCTAAGAAGGCCAGAAGAGGTTGATAGATCCCCTGGAACTGGATCAGGAGATGCCTGATGTGGGTGCTCGTAAGAAAGAAAAAAAAAGCAAGAAAGAAATTTGCATCCTCTGGAAGAGCAGCAAGTGCTCTTAGCTGCTGAGCCATCTCTTCAGCCTCCCTACTCTCGTTTTTTTTTTTAAAAAAAAAAGATGGGCTCTGTGCTACTGAGTAGCCCGGCGAAGTATCAAGCTCACGATCCTCCTGCTTCTGCCTCCCATGTGCTGGGACTGCAGGTGAGTGCCACCATACCAGCCTCCACTCTGCTGCTGAAGAGGGCATTTTGGTTGTTTCCAGTCAGGAGTTAGTACACCTAGGAAGTGCTACCATGGTTCATGGTATCCTTGGCAGAGCTTTCCATCCCTGAGATCTTTATCCCTGAGGGTAAGCTCCTGGATGTGTTGGACCTGACCCTGAACAGCCTTGCCATCCTGCTTCTAAGAGTCACACAAGCATTGTTTCTTGTGGGGTAAAATGGCTGGGAAGCTATGTTTATATCTAGGAGTGCGACTGTTGACTTTAAGACAGGTCTGTGTCTAAAGTTCTCAGATTTTCTCCAAGTGACTGTTATCCATCTTCCTGCAAGGGTGCACCATTATCTCCACTCTTCTGCAACCCGAGCAACATATATTGCTATGCCATCGCAGCAGTTTTGCCTTCGGTGAATGTAAATTATGCTATCGCATTTTGCTGTTTTGTTTTTATATTGAGTCACTAAGGAACTCAGTCTATCCTCAAACTCTTGATCATTCTGTCTTTGCCTCTTGAGTGCTGGGATGGGGTTGGGATTGCAGGCATAAGTCATAGCTCTCAGTACTATCTTGGTTTTATTTTTAGCTTTGTTTTTTCCCCTGTCTTACTGTGTAGACTAGGCTGGCCTCAAACTCTCAGTGATCCACCTTCTGCTGCCCTCCAAGTGCTGGGATAAAAGGCGTGCACCACCATGCCTGGGTTTTATGAGAATTTTATGCTTCAGAACTGAATTCATATCATACCACACCCTTCCCTCTCTTCTTCTAGTTCCTTCTGTGTTCCTTCACTCCCTCTGAAACTCATAACTTCTTTTTGAATTATTACTGTTACATAATACTGGATTCGTTGCTTTTATGCATGTGTTTGGGGCTGACGATTTAGGGTTGGATTCTTTTTCAGACTCTCTTTAAAAAAATTTATTTTATTTATTATATAGTGTTCTGTCTACATGTTTGTCTGAATGCCAGAAGAGGGCACCAGATCTCATTATAGATGGTTGTGAACCACCATATGTTTACTGGGAGTTTAAATCAGGACCTCTGGAAGAGCGGTCAGTACTTTTAACCTCTGAGCCATCTCTCCAGCCCCCAGACACTCTCTTTTTTTTTAAATTTATTTATTTATTAAGGATTTCTGCCTCGTCCCCACAACCGCTTCCCATTTCCCTCCCCCTCCCCCGATCAAGTCCCCCCCCCCTCATCTGCTCGAAGAGCAATCAGGGTTCCCTGACCTGTGGGAAGCCCAAGGACTTCCCACCTCTATCCAGGTCTAGTAAGGTGAGCATTCAAACTGCCTAGGCTCCCACAAAGCCAGTACGTGCAGTAGGATCAAAAACCCACTGCAATTGTTCTTGAATTCTCAGTATTCCTCATTGTCCGCTATGTTCAGCTAGTCCGGATTTATCCCATGCTTTTTCAGACCTAGACCAGCTGGCCTTGGTGAGATCCCAATAGAACATCCCCATTGTCTTAGTGTGTGGGTGCACCCCTCGTGGTCCTGAGTTCCTTGCTCGTGCTCCGTCTCTTTCTGCTCCTGATTTGGACCTTGAGATTTCTGTCCGGTGCTCCCGTGTGGGTCTCTGTCTCTGTCTCCTTTCATCGCCTGATGAAGGTTAATATTCCTGAGGATGCCTATGTGTTTGTCTTTGGATTCACCTTATTTAGCTTCTCTAGGAACATGAATTATAGGCTCAATGTCCTTTATTTATGGCTAGAAACCAAATATGAGTGAGTACATCCCATGTTCCTCTTTTTGGGTCTGGCTTACCTCACTCAGGATAGTGTTTTCTATTTCCATCCATTTGTATGCAAAATTCAAGAAGTCCTTGTTTTTTACTGCTGAGTAATACTCTAATATGTATATATTCCATACTTTCTTCATCCATTCTTCCATTGAAGGGCATCTAGGTTGTTTCCAGGTTCTGGCTATTACAAACAATGCTGCCATGAACATAGTTGAGCATATACTTTTGTTGTATGCTAGGGCCTCTCTTGGGTATATTCCCAAGAGTGGTATTGCTGGATCCAGGGGTAGGTTGATCCCGAATTTCCTGAGAAACCGAAACACTGCTTTCCAGAGTGGTTGCACAAGTTTGCATTCCCACCAGCAATGGGTGAGTGTACCCCTTTCTCCACAACCTCTCCAGCAAAGGCTATCATTGGTGTTTTTTATTTTAGCCATTCTGACAGGTGTAAGGTGGTATCTTAAAGTTGTCTTGATTTGCATTTCCCTGATCGCTAAGGAAGTTGAGCATGACCTTAAGTGTCTTTTGGCCATTTGAAGTTCTTCTGTTGAGAATTCTCTGTTCAGATCAGTGCCCCATTTTATAATTGGGTTGATTAGCCTTTTACGGTCTAGTTTCTTGAGTTCTTTATATATTTTGGAGATCAAACCTTTGTCAGTTGCAGGGTTGGTGAAGATCTTCTCCCAGTCAGTGGGTTGTCTTTTTGTCTTAGTGACAGTGTCCTTTGCTTTACAGAAGCTTCTCAGCCTCAGGAAGTCCCATTTATTCAATGATGCCCTTAGTGTCTGTGCTGCTGGGGTTATACATAGGAAGTGGTCTCCTGTGCCCATGTGCTGTAGAGTACTTCCCACTTTCTCTTCTATCAGGTTCAGTGTGTTCGGACTGATGTTGAGGTCTTTAATCCATTTGGATTTGAGTTTTGTGCATGGTGATAGATATGGATCTATTTTCATTCTTCTACAGATTGACATCCAGTTTTGCCAGCACCATTTGTTGAAGCTGCTCTCTTTTTTCCATTGTATACTTTTAGCTCCTTTATCGAAGATCAGGTGTTCATAGGTTTGTGGGTTAATGTCAGGGTCTTCTATTCGATTCCATTGGTCGACTTCTCTGTTTTTATGCCAATACCAAGCTGTTTTCAATACTGTAGCTCTGTAATAGAGTTTGAAGTCAGGGATGGTAATGCCTCCAGACAAACCTTTATTGTATAAGATTGTTTTGGCTATCCTGGGTTTTTTGTTTTTCCATATAAAGTTGATTATTGTCTTCTCCAGATCTGTGAAGAATTTTGATGGGATTTTGATGGGGATTGCATTGAATCTATAGATTGCTTTTGGTAGAATTGCCATTTTTACTATGTTGGTCCTCCCAATCCAAGAGCAAGGGAGGTCTTTCCATTTTCTTGTGTCTTCTTCAATTTCTTTCTTCAAAGACTTATAGTTCTTGTCAAGTAGATCTTTCACTTCCTTGGTCAGGGTTACCCCAAGGTATTTTATGCTATTTGTGGCTATCGTGAAAGGTGATGCTTCTCTGATTTCCCCCTCTGCTTCCTTATCCTTGGTGTATAGGAAGGCAACTGATTTTTTGGAGTTGATCTTGTATCCTGCCACGTTACTAAAGCTGTTTATCAGCTGTAGGAGTTCTTTGGTAGAATTTTTGGGGTCGCTTATGTACACTATCATATCATCTGCAAATAACGAAAGCTTAACTTCTTCCTTTCCAATACGAATCCCCTTGATCTCCTTATGTTGTCTTATTGCTATTGCGAGAATTTCAAGCACTATATTGAAGAGGTATGGCGAGAGTGGACATCCTTGTCGTGTTCCTGATTTTAGTGGGATGGCTTTGAGTTTTTCTCCGTTTAATTTAATGTTAGCTGTTGGCTTGCTGTAAATAGCTTTTATTATATTTAGGTAGGACCCTTGTATCCCTATTCTCTCCAAGACCTTTATCATAAAGGGGTGTTGAATTTTGTCGAATGCTTTTTCCGCATCTATTGAAATGATCATATGGTTTTTTTCTTTCAGTTTATTTATATGGTGGATTACATTGATAGATTTGCGTATGTTGAACCAGCCCTGCATCTCTGGGATGAAGCCTACTTGATCATAATGGATAATTTTTCTTATGTGTTCTTGGATTCGGTTTGCCAGTATTTTATTGAAGATTTTTGCGTCGATGTTCATGAGTGAGATCGGTCTGTAATTCTCTTTCTTGGTTGGGTCTTTTTGTGGTTTTGGTATCAGGATAACTGTAGCTTCATAAAAGGAATTTGGCAATGACTCTTCTGATTCTATATTGTGAAATACCTTAAGGAGTATAGGTATTAATTCTTCTTGGAAGTTCTGGTAGAATTCTGCATTGAAACCATCTGGTCCTGGGCTTTTTTTCGAAGGGAGATTTTTGATAACCATTTCTAATTCATCGCGAGAAACCGGTCTATTTAGATCATTCACCTGGTCTTGGTTTAGCTTTGGTATATGATACTTATTTAAAAACATGTCCATTTCTTTTGTATTTTCCAGTTTTGTGGCATACAGGCTTTTGTAGTAAGATCTAATGATTCTCTGAATTTCCTCTGTGTCTGTGGTTATGTCCCCCTTTTCATTTCTGATCTTATTTATTTGCGTGTTCTCTCTCTGTCGTTTAATTAGTTTGGATAGGGGTTTGTCGATCTTGTTGATTTTCTCCAAGAACCAGCTTTTTGTTTCATTGATTCTTTGGACTGTTTTCTGTGTTTCTATTTTGTTGATTTCAGCCCTCAGTTTTATTATTTCCAGTCTTCTACTTCTCCTGGGCGCATCTGCTTCTTTTTTTTCTAGAGCTTTCAGGTGTGTTGTTAAGTCCCCAATGTATGCGTTCTCCATTTTCTTTAAGTGGGCACTTAGTGCTATGAACTTTCCTCTTAGCACTGCTTTCATTGTGTCCCATAGGTTTGAGTATGTTGTCCCTTTATTTTCATTAAATTCAAGGAAGACTTTAATTTCTTTCTTGATTTCTTCCTTGACCCAGGTGTGGTTCAGTAGTTGACTGTTCAGTTTCCATGAGTTTGTCGGTTTTTTGGGGGCAGCGTGGTTGTTGCCTTCTAACTTTAATCCGTGATGATCTGATAAGACACAGGTGGACACTGATATTTTTTTGTATCTGTGGAGGTTTCCTTTGTTTCCGAGTATGTGGTCAATTTTTGAGAAGGTTCCATGAGCAGCAGAGAAGAAGGTATATTCTTTCCTATTTGGGTGGAATGTTCTATAGATGTCTGTTAAGTCCATTTGCTTCATTACCTCCAATAATTCTCTTAATTCTCTATTAGGTTTCTGTCTGATTGACCTGTCCCTTGGAGAGAGAGGTGTGTTGAAGTCTCCTACTACTAGTGTGTGTGGTTTGATGTCTGCCTTGAGTTCTAGTAATATTTCTTTTACATAAGTAGGTGCTTTTATATTGGGGGCGTATATATTCAGGATTGAGACGTCCTCCTGATGAATTGTTCCTGTTATGAGTATAAAGTGACCGTCTCGGTCTCTTCTGATTGATTTTAGTTTGAAGTCAGTTTTGTTAGAAATTAGTATGGCCACACCTGCTTTTTTCTTAGGACCATTTGCTTGAAACACCTTTTCCCAACCCTTTACTCTGAGTAGGTGCCTGTCTTTGTGGTTGAGATGTGTTTCTTGCAAACAGCAGAATGTTGGATCCTGTTTTCGTATCCAATCTTTTAGCCTGTGCCTTTTTATAGGTGAATTGAGCCCATTAATATTAAGTGATATTAATGACCAGTGGTTGTTTACTCCGGTTATTCTTATTGCTTTTGGTAGTAGAGATTGTGTGTCTCCTTTCTTTGAGATGTGCTTGTGAAGGGTCATTAGATGCCTGGGTTATTGTAGGCAGTGTTGGCAGTGTTGGATTCCTTGGGTTGCGGTTTTCCTTCTATTACTTTCTGTAGGGCTGGATTTGTGGCTACGTATTGTTTAAATTTGTTCTTATCCTGGAATGTCTTGTTTTCTCCGTTGATAGTGAACTGGGTATAGTTGATAGTGGCTGGGTATAGTAGTTTGGGTTTGCATCCATGGTCTCTTAGCTTCTGCAGAACCTCTATCCAGGACCTTCTGGCTTTCATAGTTTCCATCGAGAAGTCAGGTGTAAGTCTGATCGGTTTACCTTTATAAGTTACTTGCCCTTTTTCTTTTGCAGCTCTTAATATTCTTTCTTTAACCTGTATATTTTGTGTTTTGATTATTATATGGCGAGGAGATGTTTTTCTTTGATCCAGTCTGTTTGGTGTTCTGTATGCTTCTTGAATATTTAAATGAATATCTTTCTTTAAGTTGGGAAAGTTTTCTTCCATAATTTTGTTGAAAATATTTTCTGAGCCTTTGAGCTGTGACTCTTCTCCTTCTTCTATTCCTATTATTCTTAGGTTTGGTTTTTTTATTGTGTCCCATAGTTCCTGAATGTTTTGTGTTGAGAATTTGTTGGCTTTGCTGTTTTCTTTGATCTGTTCGTTTATTTTCTCTATGGTGTCCTCAGCATCTGAGAGTCTTTCTTCTAGCTCTTGTATTCTATTGATCATGCTTGTTTCTGTAGACTCTGCTCGTTGGCCTAGATTTTCCATATCCAGCTGGTCCTCAGTTTGTATTTTCTTCTTTGCCTTCATTTCAGTTTTCAATTCTTGAACTGTTTCCATTACCTGTTTGATGGTTTTTTCTTGGTTTCCCAGGGTATCATGTACGTATTTACTCATTTCTTCAAACTTTTTGTTATACTTCTCATCCATTTCTATAAGGGCATTTTTTACATGTTGTTTAAGGGACTCTATTATCTTCATAAAGTCGATTTTTTCCACTTCTTCTGTGTTAGGTTGTTCAAATACTTCTGTTGTAAGATCATTGGGTTCTGATGTTTTCATGTTGTTTTTCGGATTATTGGGTGAGATCTTGCCTTGGCGCCTGCCCATCTCCTCCTATTGATCCTATCCAATGGATCCTTTAGAAACCGGATCAGGTTTCCCTGCTGGCCAAGGGCTCCGCTTACAAAATGCCCTCACTCTCTTTCGTGGTTCCTGCTGCAGGCCAAGAACCCTCTCACCCCTCCGAAGGATCTTCAGAACAGGACCAGGCTCCCCTTGTGCCAGTGACCTGGCCAACCAAAGGCCTACCTCTTTGATTCAATTGTAGTAGGGCGATCTGCTCTCCTTATTGCACGCCTGTCCCCGCCGCTTGGGTCTGGCCGCCGCTCCGCAGCGTCTGGCGCCGCCGCCATGCTGACACTGCTGCGCCGCGTCTGGCGCCGCCGCCGCCGCTGCGCCTCTGTGCGTCTGGCGCCGCCGCCGCCGCCGCTGCGCCTCTGTGCCCAGACACTCTCTTTTTAATTGCTCCTTCATATCCCATATTGTTTGCCTTAAATTCATTCAGCTACTTATTCGTATCCTTTTGAATTCACTGAGGATTTTAGGTCAATCTTTGAATCCTTTGTCCACTATTTCATCCACTTGGGTATCTTTGGATTCAGTTACTGGAGTCATAAACCTTTGAAGGAGTCATATTGGCTGTGCTTCTGCATTGGGATCTGTGTGTGTGATGGAGTGGAGGTTTCCCCCATGTTCATCTTCCTAATGAGCAGCTTTCTCTTAGAGGCTTGATCTTGAAGACTGCC
The DNA here is from genome assembly GCF_018167655.1 of Microtus oregoni. NCBI lineage: Eukaryota > Metazoa > Chordata > Mammalia > Rodentia > Cricetidae > Microtus > Microtus oregoni. The sequence goes on along the minus strand of NW_024544710.1, from coordinate 3,893,668 downwards.
CAGAAAGGAGAAACAACGACAACAAGGAGCGCACAGAAACCAGAAATCCAACCATGATGGCTTATGTCTGCACTCCTACCACTGGGGAGACTGAGGCAGGAGATGACGTTTTGGGAGAGTGTGGGCTACTCAGCAAGACCATATTTAAAAAAAAATAAAATAAGGGCCAAGGATGTAGTTCGGTGGAGAAACAATTTGTTTAGCAGTCACAAGCCTTGGGTTTGGTCTTCAGTATTACAAAACAAAAATAATAAAATAAAATCCCCACTAAAACTCAGTTAAAAACAAGTGCATCACCAATAACAATAGAAAAGAAAGGGGAAAATAATACAGGTCAAACTTAAAGGCTAAAAACTAATGAGGGTAAATGAATAATAAAAACTAGAAAAGGGAGCAGGGAAACGGAAAAAGGAAGCCAGGTTTTTAAAAAAATGAAAAAAAAATGTGGAAGAGAGAAGTGAAGAATAAAATAAGTAAACAAAATTAGATAGAGAAAACGGGGAGAAAGAACAAAAATAAAAAAAGAATACTAAGTCTAAAGTTTGCCCTTGCTGAGGCACTCAGATTAGAAAAATCTCTCTCCAGGGCTTCTGGTGGAAATCCCCAGAAAGGTGCTCCAGGGTCGGGGAGGGCAGTGGATCACAGCTGAGGCCTGTTGTAATCAGTCTCTGCGCCTGTTAAATAGGCTGGTGCTGCACTAGTCTGAGCCCTGCTTCACTTTTCCCACTAGTTAAGTGTGACTTGTCTGTGGCAGCAGTAGATTCGGACTAGAAGCTATGCACTCATGCTCCAATCTAGAGGCCACTGGATAGTCTCAAATTTCATCCCTCGGATGCCATTGCCATATAAATTTTTTGAGATAAGGTTTGTCATTGGTCTACCACTTGTCAGCTAAGCTAGGCTAGCTGAGCAGTGAGGCCCAGGGATCCTTCTGTTTCTACCTTCTCCGTGCTGGAATTACACGCATGTAATATGCAATGTAACATGTAATTCCATATAGGACACCATACTTAGCCTTTTTTTAAAGACAGGGTCTCAATGTGTAACCCTGGCTGTCCTGGAACTCACTCTGTAGACCAGGACAGTCTTGGACTCACAGAGAGCCATCTGCCTCTGCCTTACAAGTGCTAGGATTATATAGGCATGAACCATGCCTGGCTTTGTTTGATTGTTTTTTTTTTTTTTTTTTGCCATGGACTCTGTGGATCAAACTCAGCTCATCATGCCTGGAAGGGAAGCACTTTACCAATTGGACTATCTCTGCAGAAATATTTATATGTGTATCTAGAGCCACAAATGGCCCTGACAAATTCAGTTAGTGTGCCATAGGTGGGATGGACACTCCAAAGCTCCAAAAAGCTCTGTTTGCACAAGGCCAACAATGTTTGGATCCTTAATACAGCCCCACTCTGTGGACCCAGAACAAATGTCTAAGCTGTGATGTTCTGGTTTAAATGTGAAATGTCCCCTGTAGGATCATGTGTTTGAACACTCAATCCCTGGGTAGTAGCTCTGCTTGGGAAGACTGTAGAACCTTCAGGAGGTAGAGCCTTGCTGAAGGAAGTGTGTCACTAGGGGTAGGGCCTTGAGGTTTCATGGCCCAGCCCCACTTCCTGCTCACTCCCTACTTCCTGACTGCTGATGCGATGTGATCAGTTGGCCTCCTGCTCTTGTCACCATGCCTTCCCTGCCAGGATTGAATGTATCCTTTGAAGCTTGAGCCACAATAAATCCTTTTCTTAAGCTGCTTCTTGTCAGATGTGATGTGGGATGTCCTTCTGTATGTGTGTTGTTTTTATTGGTTAATGAATAAAGCTGCTTTGGCCTATGGCAGGACAGAATATAGCCAGGTTGGAAGATATATATATATATATATATATATATATATATATATATATATATATATATATAGAGAGAGAGAGAGAGAGAGAGAGAGAGAGAGAGAGAAGGCAGAGTCAGAGAGATGCCATGTAGTTGCTGAAGGAGAAGGACCCAGACCCTTACTGGTAAGCCACAGTTTCATGGTGATACACAGATTAATAGAAATGGGTTAATTTAAGATGTCAGAGTTAGTTAATAAGAAGCCTGAGCTAACTGGCCAAATAATGTAATTAATATGGTTTCTGTCTGATTATTCAGGTCTGGGCAGCCAGGAAACAAACAAGCACTCTCTGCTTACAAGATGTTTTGTCATAGTTATGAGAAAAGGAAGTAATACACATTATATATCCCCAAATGCCACAAGAAATAGGAGATGCAAATGGACAACTCGTTTCTGTAGTGGAATAGGGATGCTACAGGGATTGAGAAGTCCAAAGGTCTGTCTCTGTGTCATTCAATGTCTCCAGTACCACCTGAAACTAGTGCTGTGCCTCTTCACAGAAGCTGGGGACACCAACTACCATGTACTCCACAGCCTGCCACCTCCACTGCTCAAAGTTCTCAGTCTATGGCAGCCTCTCCCTTTCCCTTGACTGCTTCTCCTCACCTCATTCTCCACTCCCCCCTCCACTCACAGTAGGGTTTCCCTTGAGTTGTGGCCGAACTGTTGTCTGATCCCTAAAGTAGTTTAGCTCCTAACAAGAGAATTCTTGGCTATAGCGCTCAGAGATGGTGGGCAATACAATGCTTGCCTGCTCTAAAGCTAGCTTGTCTGCTCTAAAGCTAGCTTGTTATACAGGAGGATAGATTTAATACAGAAGTAAAGAAAAAGATTTTTTTATAGCACTAACTCAAAGCAGCTCTAACAAAAGCAGCTATAGCAATATTTGAAAAGCTAGATGTGGAGGTTTGACGGAAATTGTCCCTGAAAGGAAGTAGCACTATTAGGAGATGTGGCCTTGTTAGAGTAGGTATGGCCTTGTTGGAGGGAGTGTGTCACTATGGAGGCGGGCTTTGAGGTTTCATATATGCTCAAGCTACACTTCGTGAGTCATAGCACTTCCTGTTTCCTTCATAAGATGTAGGACTCTTGGCTCCAGCACCATGTCTGCCTGCATGCCACCATGTCCCATCATGATGATAACGGACTGAACTTCTGAACTGAAAGTGAGCCACCACAATTAAATATTTTCCTTTATAACAGTTTCCATGGTCATGGTGTCTCTTCACAGCAGTAGAAACCCTAACTAAGACAATAGGCTTCAGAAATATTGTGTGGGATTAAAAAAGAATATTACAAAGACTTAAAGACATTTCACCAAGAAAACATTAAAATTAAAAATGAATGTGAACTTTGCAATAGAGCTTTAAAGTGCTTAGAGCCATGCTTCTGATAAAATTTCCATACAAGATTTAGCACTTATAAAAACCATGGGTTTCTCCTGTGGCTGAGACTGTAAGTCTATTATTATTGGGGCTGCCTGCACTTTCTGGTCTTATCTTGTTCGTATGGGGTTGAGTTTTGCTTGTCAGATCCCTAAGTCTGAGTTGTGGATGCTTTGTACTGCTTCTGAGTGGCCCCTTTGCTCTTTGGTTCTGTTTAGTTTTCCAGTCACCTTGCTCTTGATTCCTAGAGCTTGTCTCCTCTGCTTTCCTTATTGTTTCCCTGATTCGTCTCACTTTTATAGAGTCAGTTAGAGAAGGATGATTCTATTCCACCCTGGAAGTCTTCTTTTAAAATATAAGCATTTCTGGGCTGAAGAGATGGCTAAGTGGTCAAGAGCACTGGCTGCCTTCTGGAGGACATGGGTCTGGTTCTCAGCACCCACTGAAATGGCAGCTCACAACTGTCTGGAACTCCAGTCTCAAGGGATCTGACCCTCTCTTCTGGCCTCAGTGAGCACCAGGCACTCGTATGGTACACAGACATACATGCAAGTAAAGAACCCATACAAATTAAAAATATGTATGCAATATAAGAATTAATACCATAAATTCTTAAGTATGCAATATAACATTTAATACCATAAATTCCTAAGTATGCAGTATAAGCATTTAATACCATAAGTTCCTAAGTATTCTTCTAACCACCATCTAACAAATGTTTTTGCTTTCATTCATGAAAAACAATTTCTCTTTTTCTCATCATGTCTGCTTTTAGTTATTGTTTGTTAAGGAGTGTATTGTATAATTTATAACTATTTGAGGATTATACCAGATGTTATTCTGTTATTGATTTATACTTTAATTCCATTGTGGTCCAAAAACATACTTTATATGACTTAAATTATTTTTAAAATTTGAGGTTAGTTTTGTGGTTCAGACTAGTCTGTTCTACTAAATGACTTATCTTTCCAAAGAACTCTTATCCTGCTATTGACTGTCAGGGAGTTCTATCAATGTCAAAAGATGTAAATTTGGTTGGCAGTGCTGCGCTGATCCCCTGTCCCTTACTGATTTTTCTGTCTACTTATTTTATTGGTAACTGAGAGAAAAATGCCGACGTTTCCAAGTATTATTGCAGAATTGACAGTCAACCCCCTTCAAGTATATTAGCTTGACTTGTCCAAGCATTTTGAAGCTCTGTTACTTAGGTTCACATTTTAAATTTTCATGTTTTGTTGGTGATCCAACTCCTTGAATATATTGTAACAACCCAGGGAATACTCCTGGAATCTCCGTTTTCAAGGAGCTTTTTTGGTTTTCTTTGGCTTAATGCCGTCATGGTAAAGCTTTATTTTACTTTTAGATTTAATCCATCATAATACATTTAAGGTATGTTTCCTATAGACAGGTTAGAGTTTGGCTCAATTTTTATCAGTTGAAAAATTCTATCTTTTAATTGATATATTTTTCATTTAATATGGTTATTGCGAAGGAACCATTAAGATTGAGTGCTGTTCTTGCAGAGGACAGTTTGGTTCCCAGAACCCATACCAGGCAGCTCATACACCTGGAATTCCAGCTCCAGGGCATCTGACACCCTCTTCTGACCTTTGTGGGCACCTGTGAAGCGTTTATATAATTATTGTTTATCAATAAACACTTGGGAATCATATATCCGGGTAAGAACCTGAATGATCAGAGAAGTGGAAGAGAAGCGACCAGTGACTAACTCCCGCCCCCCCCCCCGATCCAAAAGGCCAAGATCCCCACTAAGCCGTGCTCCTCTACTACTTCCTATTTCCTGTTTCTCTCTGTCTGTCCTCAGTCCTCCAAAACCTCTATGGTTAATTTTGGTCAGCTAGTGGCTAGCTTGGCCCTCTGACTCAAAGCAAATGTTTTGCCAGTCTTAGGAATGTCAGAATGTGATCAAAGCACCACACACATGTCCTTGCCTTTGTGAGCAACTGCACTTACACGCACATCCTAACTCCATATACATATAACTAAAAATAAAAATAAATCTTTAAAATATAGTTATTGACATAGCTCTTGTTTCTTACCAACTCTGTCTCAGTGAATTTTGTCTCACTGTATTAATATTCTGAAGAAAACTAGATGACAACCTTAATAAATGTATCAAAAGTTCTAGAAAATTTTATTATTCACTTATAATAGAAATCTAGGAATTCTAGAGAACTTTTCCAAGGTAGGACAGCTATGAAAACACAAGCCAAGCACGATAGCACATACCTGTAATCTCATCATCACTTGGGAGGCAGAGACAGAAGGAATGCCAGTAGTTCAAAGCCAGTCAGAGCTACTTACACAGCAAAGATCTCAAAACCAAATCAATCAAAGAACCAAACAAAAAAACCTATAGATGATGAGCTGCTGGGGAGAGTACATATTTTTCTTCTGTAATAGACAAGGGGATGTATATGTTATGCTTAATCCTATGCAGTACAGTATCAGAAGGCTTAGCTGTTCCACAACGCATGAAAAAATAGAAAATTCACACAGATAAGAAGTAAAACTGGCTAGGTGGTAGTGTTTATGTATGCCTTTAATCCCAGCACTCAGAAGGCAGAGGCAGCTGGATCTCTGTGAGTTTGAGGCCAGCCTGATCTACAGAGCTAGTTCCAGGACAGCCACCATCACACAGGGAAACCGTGTCTCAATAAAACAAACAACAACAAAAGAACTAACACTGTCTCTCCTTGTGGATTATATAATAGAAAATCTCAGCTGTGTGTGGTGGCTCATGACAGTAATCCCAGTACTTGAGAGGCTGAGGCAGGAGGATTATTGAAAGTTTGAAGTCATCCTGGCCTATATAGAGGGAGTTACAGGCCAGCTTGTCAAAAGAAAGAGCAGAAAATTTCAAAGATTCTACAAAACAAACTGGGCCCAGAGAGTCAGTTCATTTAGTTCTCAAGATACAAAAGATGGCCATAGTCTAGCAGCGAACAACTGGATGCCGAAATAAAAGTTAACAGTACTGTTCAATAGCAAAAATAACCTAAAATACTTTTATTAATAAGATATGTGCAAGATCTGTATGGTCAAAATTGCAAAGCGCTAGTAAGAAAAGTCCATATACTCCAAAATGGATGGAGAGACACACAGCATATCTCAGAAGCCTCAATATTGTTATTAAGTTGCTTTTTCCCAAATTGGTTTACAAAGTAATGTATATTACTGAATTGTACACTTGAAATGGTTACAGTGTAATCTATATGCTGTAAAATGTTGTCACATTCAAAAGGTGGAAAAAATTCCAATGAAATGGGACTGGAGAGATGACCCAGAGGTTAGAGCAAGTGCTGCCCTGTCGGTGGTCCTGAGCTCAATTCCCCATACCCACAACCAGCCATCTGCCTGGACTCTAGCTCCAGGGGATCTGATACCTTCTTCTGGCCTTTGCAGGCACCCCCACACGTAGCATACATACATAAAGACACCCTCATGAATAAAAATAATCATATATATTTAAAAATCCCTATATAACTTCAGCAATAATTGATGATCTGATTTCAAATTTCCATGGAAAAGCAATGAAAGTTGAAGAGTCAGAATACTTTGAAAAAAAAAAAGAACTGGAGGAATCTTGTTATCTGATTTTCAGACTTATAATACAACTGTAACAAAGGCAGTTTGGATTTGACCAAAAGATAGACACACAGTTTACTGGAGCAGAATTGAAAATTGAGAACTCAATTCTCACTTATCACTGAATTTTCACAGAGGCCAAAAAATACCCCGCAACTCAGTGGAGAAATATCATCTTTTCACTAAGTGGTGTTGGTATAATTAGAAATTCAGATAGAACAAAATGATGATTTATGCCTACATTAGTCAGCTTCCTTTTATATAACCAATACCTGTGACAGCCAATTTAGAAATGAAAAAGGGTTATTTTGGTTTACAGGTTTTTAAAATTGATTTTATTGAGCTATATAATTTTCTCTGCTACCCTCCTTGTCTCCCCCCTTTCCTTCTGCCCTTCCCCATGCTCCCCATGCTCCCAATTTACTCAGAAGATCTTGTCTTTTTCTCCTTTGGTTTATAGATTTTGATGTTCATCCATGCCTGTTGGCCTTGTTGCTTTGGCCCTGTACAGGATGGTAGGAGCACGTGACTGAGCAAAACCTCTCAACTCTTGGTTGAGATGTAAAAGAGAAAGAAAGGAGTTGGGGGGCTGTCCCATAATCCCATCCGACAGCATGGTTGCACTAAGCCCAACTTTTGAGAGTTTCAATTACATCTTATATTAGTCACTTTTCCCACTCCTGTGACCAAATACCTGACAAGAAGCCACCCACAGGAGAGACTGGTTTTGGCTCTTGGTTTGAGAGGATACAGTCCATCATGGTGTTGGAAGTACGGCTACAAGAGTGACTCACAGCTGCGATAGAAGTTGTTTGATGCGAAAGCAGAGAGCATGGCTAGTAAGTTGGGACCCACTTTCTATACCTAGGCTCAACCTCCAAGAAGACCCAAGGCCCTCCAAAACATTGCCATCACCTGGAGACCAAGCATGTGAGCCTATGGAGGACTTTTCACATTCGAACTGTGACATTTCCAAATAGCACCAGGCAGGGACCAAGTCTTGAACATATAGACCTCTTGAGATACTAAAAGTTCAAACTGTAGCAATACCCTGAATATGGCACAAAAATCATTTAAACTGCACAGTCAATCTTCTCAAAAGAAGAATGAGTAATATAATTGAGGAGAGGTTCGCTTGATGCTTATCTAGTAGCGTCCCGAAAACCTGGAGACCTCCCCATTAGAGCAATGGCAGTGTGTACAGACCAGAGAAACACCCAGGGCCCGTAGCTGCAGCCTGAGCATGCCCAATATTTTGAATCTTTAAATTGGTCTTTTCATTTAGTATGTTTCACCTTTAACTAAGAATCAGCATCGGAAACTGTTCTGCTTTTGTGCTTCTGTTTGGGAGAACAACACAATCTCAATAACCTCAACAGTCACTGGCTTCCATTCCAGGTTCACAAAGAAGACAGATGATACACAGAGAGAAAGGAAGAAATGAAGACAGACAGACCAGGGAGGAGAAAGAGAGGAGGGAGAGGAGGGAGGGGAGGTCATAGAAACTGGGGGGAAGAGAAGGGTGGAGTGAAGGAGAGGGAGGCAGGAAAGAGAAAAAGAAAGAAATGGAGGGAAGAAGAAAAGAAAGGTAGGTTGGAAGTAACAGGGAAGGGTGAGGCCTGGGAACATTACAATACATCTGTGTTAGGCCTTTTATATCCCAAATGTGAAACCCCCAAAGCGTAGCACATCCAAGAGATAAACAAGCATTGGAAAGTCTTAGTGAGTTTGTTAGGTAACTCTTTCCAAGTAGACTACCAAAACCCAATTGCAAGAGGGAAAAGAAACGCATTCCAACGCAAGGGGAATTGTCTGGCTTTGAGAACAGATGTCCCTAAGACTATGAAGTGGAGACAATGCTTTAAGACTGGAAAATGATGTTGCAAAGCTTCCTCCTTTAGAAAGCAGTGGTGGAGGTGGAAGTCAGTGGTAGAGCGTGATTTCAGTGGCTGTGAGGGCATTATTAATCATTTGGGAAAAAATCACAGTAAGAAAGATACTTTGTGAAATATAGATTGTAGTGTATATAAATCCAAATTTATTGGAACATAATTTACTCATTCCTTAATGCATTGTCATTGGAATCACTCATACTACAGTGACAGAGTTGAGTAGTCGTAACAACCTGTCTACCCTACAAAGTCTAAAGTATTTACTATCAGCTTTTTTATATGAGAAGACTACTGAGCTTGACCTGGTGGCAAGCACCTGGGAAGTGGAGGCAGAAGGATCAGGAGTTAAGGACAGCCTCAACTTCAGGGCAAGTTTGAGGCCAGCCTTGGCTGCATGCAACTATGTCTCAGAAAAATAACACTTAACACTGGGGCTCTTCTTGGATATCCTGTTGTAACCCTGTGTTGTGGAGATTCTGTAGCTTTGGGTCTGTGGGTCGGGCCCCTTCATGTGCTCCAGCAGATTATAGATGGGTTGGATATTGGTGCGGGCCAAGTCATAACCCTGGTTCTGGGCCTGGGCACCTGTAAGGTTTATCAGCCTGTCAGCTCTCCCCTGTCCTTACCACCAGGGTAAGCTCTACAGCATTGCCCCAGCTAATGTACCCCTTTGCAGCAATGAATGAGGGGCAGGGCCAATTCCCCTTCTTTCACACTTTTGCTAACGGAATTACTTCTATTGTGCTGCCCAGGTGAGGTGCAGGGCCTGCTCGCCTGAGTGCCTGCCCCCTGCCCGTGCAACTACAAGACAGATGAGTAATGGGGACAGTTCTCCCTTGCTCACTAATTCGGGGTTGGCTCGCGCACACATCCACCAACAGTGTTGGCTCTATTGTGCTGCCCTGAAGAGGAGGGCCCAAGACCAATAGTGTAGTAGAAACCAGAGGCCTCAAGCACCAATGAGTCTTTGCAGTAAACACTTGCAAGGAAGATATATGGACAAAGGGGTTTATTGCGTGATGCACTGTGCCACTAGAAAAGCTTCCATAACGAGATTTTTAATTTTTCTTTTTTTTACTTAAATTTTGTTTTATTGGGGGGGGGCTGCAGGGGCAGAGGGTAGGTGCGAAGGAATGGGGAAATGAATGGGATCAAGACGCATGATATAAAAGACACATAAGTAAAAAGAAAGTAAAAAAAACTAACAAAAGATTAGTATACAGTCTTTATGGAAAATACTACAGATGCACCTTAATAAAACCAGGACTACCAGATGAGCACAACAGCCCCGTCTCTGGATATCTATTCAAATTGCTGTCTCAAAGAGACATCTGTATTCTTATGTCCATTGCAGGCTTATTTATAATAGTCAAGCTATGGGACCAACCTACATGCCAAGTGACAGATGAACGGATGAATGAAATGTGCTATGCACAGAAAAAGGCAGTGAAATATTTGTCCTTAAAAAGGAGGAGATCCTGTCATTTGCAACAACATGGTCAAACCTGAAGGACATTATAGAGAGTGAAATAAGCCAGAGACAGGAGGACAAATACTCCATGATCTTGTTGGTATGTGAATCTAACAATGTCAAACTCAGCCAAGGGCTGGAGTTTGGAAAACATGAGGCAACTGTTCAAAATTGAACAGTTGAATAAAAAATGTTCCCAGGAGGTGTTTATCATTGTCTTTGAACACTAGATTCCAAGCAGGTGGCTCTGTTTCGGAGCAGACATAAGGCAGAAAGGCAGGGTTGCGGAGATAGGACTTGAGAGTTTTAGGCCAGCTCCATTTCCGGTCTGCTTCCAGGCCTGCTGACACCCATACTCCCACTGTCATGAGCGGTGCCATGGCCCCCACTCCCTACCCTGCTACTTATGTTCTGTACTTTCTCAAACCATGAGCCAAAAGAAAGTTGTCTTACTTTAGGATGTTTCTGTCTAGGATTTCATTACAGCGATGAGAAAAGTAACTAGTTCAGATGTGTTCTGGGGACCCCATGCCTCTAGAACATAATTAATGCAATGTAATCAATAATGATGTGCCATGTACTTGAAATCTGCAAACAGATTACATTTTAGATGCTTTCAGCACATACACAATTGACAAGTGTTTTAGTCAATAAATGTGAATGGCAATCATTCAATGTCAATGTTCAGTATGTACATCTTTATCAATTTTTTATTTCTCCATCATACCTTAATAAACTGGAGGGTAAAGTTTTGTATTAGTGCTGACCACAACTGCTTTCTGTGATGGTAACAATGCACTACGGTTTAGATAGGGCTTAGGAATAGTCTCTAAGTGTTCGTCTACTAGAAGGTTTCTCCTCAATGTGGCAGAACATCTGAGAGGTGGGCCTAAGTTCTTTTCTTCTCTTAGGTGAGCTATATGCAGGCACATACCTATGAAACCATACGTGCCTGTTAAGAATAAGAGGGCAATACCGATGGAGTTGGAACCATGGGCATTTAGACTTTGTCGTACAAGGCACCTGAACCAGGATGCCATGTTGTTTGATGCCATTAAGAGGACCATCAACAGATGATAATTGATGGGTCCACCTGATTATGAACTTTTAGCCTTAAAAACTGAAATGAATAAACTTCTTTCTTTCCCCCCAAGACAAGGTCTCACTATGAATCCCCTATTTACTCATTATATAGCTTTGGCTGGCCTCACACTCATGGAAATCCTCCCACCTCAGCCTTCCAATTGCTAGGATAACAAATATGTACCACCATGCTGGGCTAGACCTCTTTCCTTTATGAAGTGCCCACCCTTGTGTTTTTTATTGTAGTAATGGAAAACTAAAATCTCCATCAGTTACCTGACTTCCACTAGATCCTAGTCTAACTTGTGGACTAATGATGAAATCTGAATCTTTCATAAGAGACAGGGAGCAAGGCTGCTCTTTATTCCAGAGGGAGAGGTTATTCTTTGCATAATGGAGTTTAAGCCCACTTGCTCTGGATGGCAATACTTCCTATATCCCACAAGAGTTTTGATGTAAAGCTATTTTTTAAAGGATAGTTTGGTGGGTGGCAGGGCCCCATTGCTGAAGACAGCTCCTACACAACTCATTGACCATGGAGATGGCAAGCTGGTGCCTGTAGGAAGCTAAGGCCTACCAGGCTGAGAGGAGTCAACTTAGAGTTTGCCTGCTGCTGTCAGAGGTCCTAATCTTGCCTAGCCAATGAGGGGTGACCACACAATGTCAACAGATCGCAACACTTGGGTGTTGGGAGAGTATGTAAGTTTTTCCCCATTGTTAAATAAAGGAGTTTGCTGTATGCCTTTTACATGGCTCCCACTGTCCCTCAGAAATCCACCGTGATCCAGCCTCTTAACTACCTCCATCCTGCAATGCCACAACCCTAAGAAGCCCTTGTTGGCAATGATCCTCTGGACACCCAGGGAGTTTTGGGGAGCATTATGGCATTTGGGCTCCTATTATGGACACATCAAGCACATTCTGATTGGTGCAAAGTCACCTCTAAGTTTGATCAATCTTCCCAGCTTGACCTTAAGGCACAAACGCTGGCACGGGAACATATGGATGAGAATCAGATAAACTCGTCTTCCTCTTTTCTGTAAAGAATACCCAGTCCCCCTGGACAGACTCTACTTCATTTCAGGAAATGGTTGTAGGATTCACAGGAACCATTGACAATCACTTGCCAATAAACAAGATCTTTACTAAGCTCCTTACACTTCTAATAAAGATACAGCTGCATGCTGTCCCCTACGCCACTCCCATCCCTCATGCCACCCTGGCCTTTTCAGATTCCAATAAAAACAGACATGGTGTTTTGATCCAGCACCCTGGCTCCAAAGATGTTACAAATGTTATCTCTAACCCTAGTTCTGTTCAATTGGGTGAGCTACTGGCCCTCCTCAAGGTTCTAGTGGAGCTCCAGACTGAGCCTGTTAATATTTTTTCTGATAGCCAGTATGATGTACAGGCAGTTCATGTGCTGGCCTTTTCTCAACTCAAAGACTCACTGACCCCATTACCAGCACTATGATGCTCATACAAGATGTCTTAAATCAGAGGATTGAGTCATAGTTGTAGTAATATTTCATTTGTATGTTCATAAATAAAGTTTGTCTGAAGTTCAGAGAGTAAAACAATGGCACTGATCAGCCTTACAGACTAGGCAGTGGTGACACACACCTTTAATCCCAATAGCCAGACTAGTTTGCCATGGAAACCGGGCAGTAGTGGTGCACACCTTTAATTCCAGTCCTAGAGAGGAATATAAGAAGGGGGAAGACAGCTCTCAAACCCAATCTCATTCTGAGATTCCTGGAGACAGGATCACCATTTCAGACTGAGGAAGAGGTAAGAACCAGTGGTTGGCTGTTTTGTTTTTCTGACCTTCAGGTTGAACCCCAATTTCTGTTTCTGGGTTTTTATCAATCATGTTGCACCTGGTACCAGACACATATTAGATCTCACCCCAAAATACCTGGAATATTGCCTTGAGGAAATGAGGTCACAGATCCCATCACATTAACAGCCAGTATGGATCTCCTAGAGCAAGCCAGGGCTCTTCCCCAGCAGTTCCATCTGTCTCCATTGAATCTGCACAGACTTCTTTCAAAATTACCAGCTTCCCAATGTAAATGTTTGTCCTGGGCATGTGCCACTTGTACCTCCTTTACCCCCTTAGGACAACTTCAATGTGCAGGCTTTAATCCCTGGGGCTTGTTGCCTAACACCATCTGGCAGATGGATGTTACGCACTATGCCACCATTGGCAATCTTAAATGTTTTCATTTATATGTGATAGTAGATACTTGTTCCTCCTTGGTTTATGCCCTTGCCCTTTCTGGGGAGAAAGCCATCAATGCTATCAAGGCCTTTAAGTCGGTAGTTATGGGGTACCTTGGACACTTAAGCCTGATAATGGCCCTGCCTATGCCTCTTAACAATTCAATGATTTTCTGGGGTCCTGAAGGATTTTCTACACTACTGTCATCCTCTACAACCCACAGAGACAAGGCATTGTGGCCAGGACTGTCTTGCCAGAGGCTAGGAGAGATCCTCATCTGGCCTTAACAGAGGTTCTTTTTCATATGACTTTCTCAGTTTTGATGACAAGAGGCTCAACCCAGCTTACAAGCACTGGGCATCTCTGCCCTGGTGATATGGAGCAGTCTCCAGCCCCCTGCTAACCCTTGGGAAAGGGTATGCTTGTGTTTTTTCCCAGAATGCCACAACACCAATATGGGTCCCAGTAAGAGATGTATGCCCATCCATGAATTGGCCTGCTTCCATCAAGGAGGGAAAAATCCAGGATGGGTAATGTATATATTCCCCTTTCTTGCCCTTATTGGCCCCCAGTTGATTTACTATTCATTTTTTGAAAAGGTTTGGCATAATATAAAAAGGCTATTTGGTCCATCCCGTGTAGTAGGGAGACTGCTTGTTTGTTCACAGCTGCTCAGCCCCAAAATAAGCACACAAAAACCATATTATTTGCAATACTATTTGGTGAGTAGCTTAAGTGTATTTTTGGCTAACATATATCTTAAATTAACCCCTCTCCATTAATCTGTGTATCGTCACAAGGCTGTGGCTTACTGGGTAATGTTTTGCTGTCGGTCTTTGGTGGGGTTACATGGCTTCTCCTGACTCTGCCTTCTTTCACCCAGCATTCAGTTTAGTTTTCCCTGCCTATCTCTATTCTGCTCTGTGTAGGCCCAAGACAGTTTCTTTATTAACAAATGCTGTTCACAGCATACAGAGGGACTCCTACATCACCTCCCATTTACTCTTTAAATAAAAAGGAAGGTTTTAACTTTAACATAGTAAAATTGCGTATAACAAAGCAGGTATCAAGCAAGAATTACAGTTACAATATTTATATCTACTTTATCTTTTATCATAACTAACAAAAATTATAACTACTATTGTTCAACTCCATCAAAGACCCCAGAATGATATATTACCTAAGTAAACAGAAAGTACATTGTAAGCAACTTCCAAAGTTCTAGAATTGACAGAGACATCTTGCTGCCTGGACAGTCACCCAAAGTTCTTCTGTATTGTTGGAGCATCTATCTTCAGCCTAAAGGCCCATAGTATCTGGCAGACTATAGTAGAAGGCTGCTTGTTTGTTTCCCAGCCACCCAGACTCCCGAAATAATCACACAGAATCTGTATTATTAAAATCACTGCTTGGTCCATTAGCTCTAGATTCTTATTGGCCAACTTTTTCATCTTAATTTAACCCATTTTTATTAATCTGTATATTGCCACGTGGCTGTGGCTTACCTGCAAAGTTTCAACATGTTTCTCTCTGGCAGCAGCTCCATGGCTTCTCTCTGACACTGCCTCTTTTCTCCCAACATTCAGTTTAGTTTTCCCAGCCTAGCTTTGTTCTACCCTATCACAGGCCTAAGACAGTTTCTTTATTAACCAATAGTATTAACAGCATACAGAGGGGAATCCCACGTCAGGCAGACTTTCCCATGGAGCAGGAAATTTCACAGACAATTCTGCCTATGTTGGCAGTTTGTCAGTCACTTTCTTCTGTGTCCTGCAGAATGTCTGGCAGACTCTTTCATGAAACAGGAACCCAGAAGGACTGTCTCATTTTTAGGAAAGTTCAGCAGTCATTTCTCTGTGGGTCTTGCATGTCCAATTTATCAAGCATAACATCAAGCAGTCCAGGCAAGAGCAGTTTCTTGCACAAATGGCTAGCAAACTCCATAAGTAGCCTCTTCAGTGCCCATCTTCCTCTTGAAGTAGATTGGTGCTACCAGGAGCAGATGTGCCTCATTGTCATAAAAAGTCCTAAATTCTTTAAACATTTTAAATGCCATATTCTGAAGGTCTCTGAAAGATTTGAAGAATACCTAACTAACTTAAATATATCTCTATATATCTAGAAAACCTAACTAGCATGACTATAAGCTTGACTATTATAGATTACTATTAACCTGTATTTCTTAATTATACATTACATTTTTAAATGAGCTGCACAAACACAATACCTTAATCAAGAGCAGAAATATACATATGACACAATTGGCCTTTAATCTGTATAAATATTCATACCAATGCAAAGTATTCATATCTATGTCATATCCCCCTTTAAATGTAAACAAACATTTATAAACAATATTTTGGAATTTATACATAGTTTTCTCTAAACTGCTTCCTGCTTTTTGTTGGTCCAAGTAATTTTTGGAGGTGTTTACCACAACTTTTCAAGGGGTCTTGGTCTATCAAACCACATTAGTCTGAAAGGATTCTACAGGTTCTCATCCTCTATGGAAACAAAAGAAAAACCTCTTTTCCAAAGCAACATATCCTTAGACTCAAATGTTGAAATCAAGAAATTTCCAAAACATCTGTGTTGGTTTAGCTTAGCAGTCCCCAGAGTCAAATGTCTCTATATAGTCAAAAAATTCAAAGAAAACACAATCCAGACTCTCTGTGTATATTCCATCTTTACACAGCTTATTTTTCTTTACTCCATTTAATCTATAACTGTCTGTCTGTACTGTATCTCTTTAAAGACTTTGTTTTATTTTTTAATGATTTACTTCTTTTTATATCTCTCTAGTCTCTTTTTCTTCTCTCTTCCAAGCTTACGTACATTTATCCAACATTGTGACCCATTTAGAGGTCTTCTTTTTTATCTGAATCTGTCTTTATTATGTATCTGTAAGTATTTTCTGACCAGAAGTCTCTCTCTCTCCCTCTCTCTCTCTCTCTCTCTCTCTCTTGCTACATGGGCGTGGCTAGGGCCAACAAGGCCCTGCCTGTTGGCTCCGCCCAGTCCAACATGGAGGAAGCATGTTTACTGCCTCTGAGGTTGCCCAGTGAAAGCCATCTTCATTACCTCAACTCTGAGAAGCACCATGCAGCATATACACTCTTTTTATCTGAGTAAAAGCTAAATCTGCCATGCAGAGCAATACTCGGCCTGGAAAAATCTGTGTATGGTGGTGGGAATCTGCTATGCTATTCTGCCTGTGTAGTCCTAGCAGACAAGATCCCGTTGGCTGCTCAGGTGGGGGGCACTGAGCCACGGGCATGATCTCAGCCACTTTCCTCCTAACCCCAAGTGGGCATACAAGCACCTGGGCCCACAAAGCCCATTCAAGTGCTCCATAGTCGAATCTTCCAAAAGAGTCAGAGCCATTCATGCTGGTGAACCAGGAAGCTGCTGTTTTAAAACTACATGTTTTTTGTTTCTACTGCTGAGTCAGGAAACCTTCTCTTTAAAGAATTGTGCCTCTGCTTGCTTCTAGCAAACAGAGCCCACCTGAGAAAAACGCTTAACTTTTTTTGTATGTGTGTGCATGTGTCTAGAATTCCTTTTTAAGATTTCTCAGGTTTTATGTGGATTTAGTCGACCATGTTGGCACACCAATTTGTAGTTAGCTTCTTTCATATACATTAATTGTCAGGGTGGTATTTTTAATCCTTACTCTCTTTAAATGTTTCCTGCAGCAGATCAGACATCAGTGACATCAGTGGACAGCCACTAATGCAACTCTTCAGATGTTAATGACCCTTAGGCATCCTTCTTGCAGTCCTCTGCAAGAGGTTATGCATACCTTATTATCTGTAATTCAAAGGCTACTGACTAGTTCCCCCAGCCTGGAAGCTCTCCAGGAATGAATTCTCTTTGAGGGCTGATAGTCACTGATGGGTAAGAGCTTGGTTGGCAGATCAATCAACCTAAGACAGGCACAGTCCAGTTGCTGAGCCCTCATGAGGTAGGGTCAACAAGGCCTGAGCAAAGAACTCTAGCTCCCACTGAGTGCCCTATGTAGTAAATAAAAAAAAAAGGTGGGTATGTAGGAAGTTAACACCCACCCCCACCCCTGCCAGGCTGAGAGGAGTCAACTTGGAGTCTGCCTGGTGCTGTCAGAGGTCCTAATCATGTCTAGCCAATAAGAGGTGACTAAGAAATGCTGCCTGAGGGACTACCAACAGGCACTGTCAGAGGTCCTGTTCATGCCTAGCCAATGAAGGGTGACCACGCGATGTCAACAGATCAGAATGCCTGGGTGCTGAGACAGTATGTAAGTTTTTCCCTATTGTTAAATGAATGATTCTGCTATATGCCTTCTACATGACTCCCGGTAACACAGGCGTAGACACTGTGCCTTTTCACCCCTTCCCCCGAGGAAGATGTTATGGCCTAGCTACAGGTGCCTACATAGAGCATTCACCACTATTTTCTAGTATCTTTGGTATAGGAACATACTCTATAAGTTACCAAAGGAGAAACATAAACACCAACCCAGCCACAAAACCTTTGCTCTACAATGGTGTCCTGTCTGCAAGATAGTCTAGTGTAATGGTGGCACAAAGTTTACAATTATCCGATTTGATTTAAGGTCCGCTCTACCATATGGAACGCATACCCAAAATGACTTAGGTGACCAAGAGCCTGAGACTAGATAGCCCAGGGATCTAGGGTAAGACCAAATGCTACTGTTCTACTAAAAGAACATCTCAATAAAACGACTCCTAATGATGTTCTGCTATACTCATAGATCAGGACCTTCTCAGCCACCATCAGAGAATCTTCCTCCTGCAGCAGATGGGAACAAATGCAGAAACCCATAGCTAGACAACATGCAGAGAGTGTGAGAACACTCAATCCTAAGTGGGGTGTCTCCATCAAATCCCTCCCTTCAGGGCTCAGGTAACACTGCAAAAGCGAACACAGAAAGAGTGTAGAGCCAAAGGGGTTGGAGGACACCAAGAAAGCAAGGCCCTTTACATCAGCAAGGATATATATATAGACACTCATATGAACTCAGCAGAGACTGAGGCAGCATGCACAGGGCCTGCACAGGTCTCCACCAGGTGGGTTTCTACAGCTAAAAGGAGAAGAGGACACATGCTCCCATCCCTAACCAAGAAGCAATCTCCAATTGATAATAGCCACTTGTAGAAGAAAGTTTAGTTTTCTCCAAGGGAGTCTCACTGAGGAAACTAAGTACTCTTAAGGGTAGGCTGCATGCCCAGCAGTAGATGTATAGGGTAAAAGGGGCAAATGGAGCAGGAAATCACCCAATCACTGAGCACCCTGACTCTGGACCCAGAGCCATGAAAGAAACACACCCTGTTTTTGAGACCTGAGCCAGGGAAAGAAACATCTTCATCCCTGAACTCAGAACTAAGGACGTGTGCCTTGGCTCTAAAACTAGTGCCACAGAAACACACTTTGTCCCTAGAATCAGAGCTAGTGAGAGAAAGGTGCCCTGGTCCTAAGATTAGAGTTAAAAAGCTAAAAAGAACCAGGGAAAGAAACACAGTTTGGCCTGGCCATGACGGCAGAGCCATCTCTGCCCTTGCCCAACTGCCCAACTGAACCAACCAATCACAGGACATGAAAATGAACTCAAAGGCATCTTTGAAGGTTCCTTGTCTTAATGTAATGTCAGGGCTTTTCCTTTTTAAAATTTTTTTATCTCATTTCATGCACATTTATATATATATATATATATATATATATGTGTGTGTGTGTGTGTGTGTGTGTGTGTGTGTAGTAAGATAAAATAACATATATTTATATATTTCCTTTTCTCTTTTCCCTACAAGTCCTTTCTGTTTGTATTATAGCTTCCAGTTCATTGTTTTTTTAGGGGATTCCTGAGTGTGCAAACTAGTGCGTCTCTATTTTTTGTGCCTTCTCTTGGGCTCCTTGTTTTCTTTTAGTTTGTTTGGTCCAATACCAGTGTGTTAGTTTTTGTTTTACTTTATTTTATTTTATTGTTATTCCTTAGAAGCCTGCTTGTCTTCTATTGAGAGCCAGAAATGGGTGGATATGAACGGGAGGGGAGGTGGGAGGAATTGGGAGGAGTAGAGGGAGGGAAAATCATAATCAGGATATATTAGGTGAGAAAAAATTCTATTTTCAATAAAAGAAAAAAGTTTAAAAGATAGTTTGAAACAAAGAGAGTTAGCACCTCTGCTTTCAAAGTATTCAGAACATCCGCGAACCATGGAGAAGGCTGGGACTGAACCAATAAGAAGGCTGGGACTGAATCTTGGATTAGTAGGTGAAGCTTTTCAGGGCCAGGGAAGAAGCAGGATATGGCAGCACTGTGAAAGTTAAGGTGGACCACTGCTTCAGAAGGTGAGTACGTTAATCACTGTTATCTCCCAGTAGAGTGATCAAGTATAAGACGGAAGAAACGTTGTCAGGTTGGTTGACTAATTGAGCCTGGATGCTCTAAGAAGCAGTTACGAAGACCAATTTGATGTGCATGAAATGTCTACGAGAGAAAATATGGAGGCTGCCAAAGTGACTTATCCATGATTCTGGTCAGGTATGTGGAGTCCTTGAACTGTTGGGGAATCCTCAAGCCATAGTTGGCCACCAGAGGAGTCTCATGTCTCACAGGAAGAAGCCTGCTTTAGAATGACTACTTTGGTACCAGGGGGAAGGTTTGGTGGGTAAAAGGGCTGACTGTGTAAGCCTTACAATCTGAGTCCAGATCCCCAGAATCCATGTAAAATCCAAATATGGTGGCACATGTGTCTCAGCACGCCGCATTGAGATCAGAGGCAGAGACAGAAGAATGCTCCAGAAGCTTGCTGGCTAACTAGCCT
This sequence comes from Microtus oregoni, assembly GCF_018167655.1. Classification (NCBI taxonomy): domain Eukaryota; kingdom Metazoa; phylum Chordata; class Mammalia; order Rodentia; family Cricetidae; genus Microtus; species Microtus oregoni. The sequence goes on along the minus strand of NW_024544710.1, from coordinate 3,873,304 downwards.
GGAATACCGAATACGGCAAATGAGTCACGACTCTGCCTCCATCCCCCTGGTAGCAGATAATAGCGCAGAAATGGTAATAAAAGCAGAGAGAAATGTTTAATTTCATCATTCGGGGGTACTTTGCTTATTCCCTTCTTTGAGACCTTATTTCTTACAGTGCTGGTGGTGGAACTCAGGGACTCACGCGCTTTAGGCCAGCACTCTGCCACTGAGCTACACCCCCATGCCTGGATTTAAATAAAGAAGCATGTTTTTCCAAGTCTTAAATGCCGCATAGCCTGGGAAGATAGAACCAACACATCGAGGATGGGGAAACAGAGAGATGGAGAGAACCTGCCACTTGGGTAATGTTAAGCATCCCAACTCACCAACTTAGTACCTGCTATGTATCCTGATTTCTTGTTTGATGAGATAATAAATGCCAGTGTGTAAATGACTTGGATTTTTTTTTTTTTTTTACTGATGCAGCCAAGGCATGCTAGCATACAAAGTCTGGGCTAGTTTTTTTAAGTGTTTATTTTCCAGGACCAATTTTACTAGTGTTTTTGTTTGTTTGGTTGGTTGTTTTTGGTGTTTTGACACAGGATTTTCTCTGTAGTTCTGGCTGTCCTAGAACTTTCTCTGTAGACCAGAATGGCCTCTAACTCAGAGATTCATGTGCCTCTGCCTCCCAAGTGCTGGATTTAAAGGTGTGCACCGCCACTGCCCAGACATTAGATATCTGGGAACTGAAGTTATAGATAGTTGTGAGTCATGATGTGGGTGCTGGGAATTGAACCTGGGTCCTTGTTGCACGAGTTCTAATTAGTCTTAATAATAAAAACCCCGAGTCTGATATTGGGGTAAATGCTGAAAAATCAGAGAGAGAAAAGAGAAAGCCACAGTCAACTCTTGCTAACTCCTCAGCTGAAAAAAAGGGCTGACTTCCTGTCTCCTTCTACTTTATCGTCCTCTCTACACCCAGCCATATCACTTTCTGTCTGTCTGTACAGCCCTCCAGACCTCTATGGTTAACTTGGGGCTAGCTCTGCCCTCTGATCTTCAGGCAAACTTTATTTGTTAGAGCAGAAACAAAATATCACCACAGATCCTTGGGAAGACCAGCAAGTGTTCTTAATGACTAAGCCATTTCTACCACCTCTGGACATGATTCTTAAACTTTCCATGCTATAGTTTACTTATCCAAATTATCATGCACAAGAAAAATGTTCAGTACATGTGCTTTGATACTAACTGAAAAAAATGGATCTATGTCCTTTAGGCTTAGGACATGCTTCAGCTTGTTTTTGGTCATGGATAATACTTTCTTGTCAGGCTTGTAGGACTTTGCAGTTTGTAGTAGGAGTGTATTGTGAGCAAGAAGGTAGATATGCATAGTTAGTATAACGAAAGTTATATTTATTATGTGGAGGGTCATCACACTAGGTTCATACTCTAAGTTCCTAACAACGGTCCTAAGCCTATCTCCCCAAGGCTGCTCACCTGTGTGATGTATCTTAGCTGCTAGAGAGCAGAAGTCCCTGATTTGAGGGTCAGGATTCTGGGGGAGACTCTCCAGCTGCAGAGCAGATCAAGGTGGCATCTCTCCAGATGTGCAGAACAGAGCATTGCTCTTGCTCTCTGCTTATATACTGTCCGGTGGGCATCATGGGGGTTCTAGGGCTGTGACTGGTTATCATAAGTGAGTGATGTCCCTGGGTTTTGGTTATCAGGTGCAGCCTTGGGTGTAGGAGGGATCCTGACTAAGCTATTTTTATAAGTCTAGAAAGTGCTTTCTTCTACTCTTATTATGTAGTGAGATAGCCATTTTTAGTGTAAACATGGAATTCATCTGTGGAAATTTGGAGAGCGCTCTCTAGGTAACTCCAGAAACTGGACTTCCTAAGAAGTTGGGCAAATGTCCATGTGTATGCCTGCGGTGACAATTTAAGGTTGGAAAGTAAGCCATAGCAGAGCCTTGTTTATTTAGGGCACAGCAGAGATGGTTAAAAAGAGGAGCAGCTCAGGCATACAGAAGCACTGTTTATTACCACGAGTTTGTAATCTAGTTTAACCTAGAAAATCCACTTTTTGCTGTATTGTTGGAGAAAAGTTTAATAAAGAATCTGGAAAGTTTGTATTCTCATAAGAAGGAGGTAGAAAGGTAAAGGAGTTTGTGAATCTTGAGGGAAAAATAAGCTGAGACATCTCTGAGGTGATTTGGTTAAGAGAAGAGATTTCTATGATTCCTGATTAGAAGAAATCCTTTTTGACTACAGAAGCTTCCAGGCAAAGTCTTGAGACTGTGTGGCAGACTCAGCATCCTGATTACTAACAACAGGAGCTGATATTTCCCATGTGCTGAGCACAGTGTTAAGCTCTTTCTGGTCATTATCTCATGTAAGCCTCAGAACGGTCCTGTAAGTACAGGAGCTACAGGTAAAATGTAACCCATGGCACAATCCTACCAGCTACAATGGACAATCAGTAGAGCTAGCCTTATGCACACTAGTTCACACTGATCCACTATTGGCTTTGCCCTACTCCCGAGCAAGGAAAAGGAGGTACTGAGAGTTTAAGTGACCTGTCTAGGACACAGCAGGGGAGCTTGGCACTTGGTCTGTGCACCCTCAAAGCCTGTGCTTGGCTGTTGCTACAGTGCTGTGCTACCTAGCTCCCATAACAGAGGGGAAGGATGATCACACACCTAATCACACTTGGGGGATGTGGGATGTCTGTCTGTATGCTCTGAATATGTTTTACTACCATTGGTTAATAAAGAAGCTGATTTGGCTAATAGCCAAGCAGAATAGAGCCAGGCAGGAAATCCAAGAAGAGATACAGGGAGAAGAAAGGAAAAGCCATGGAGATGTCATCCAGCTGCCCAAGGAACTGCATGCCAGAGTACCACCAGTAAGCCACAGGCCGTGTGGCAATACACGGATGAATAAAAATGGACTAATTTAAAATGTAAGAGCTAGTTCGTAATAAGCCTAAGCTATTTACTAAACACTTATAATTCATATAAGCCTCTGAGTCAATTATTTGGGAATCGACTTCTGGGTATTTGGGAACAGGTGAGCAGGAGAGAAATGTCCAATTATACTTGGGTGCTTGATAAAGCAGAGATGCTAGCTATTTAGGTCCAATATTTTCTTTATTCACAAAGTCCTGTATGACAACTACTCTAATGTTTACTCTATCACCCTACATGTGCCACCAAATCACAAGCTGAAACCCAATCCCTGAAAAGATGGAACTCAGAGGCCTTTGAGGGCGTGGTAATTTAGATGTAATTGGTCTCCATCATCTCCTAGGAAATGGCACTATTTTGGAGGTGTGGCTTTGTTGGGGGAAGAGTGTCACTGTGGGGTGGGCTTTGAGGTTTCCTATGCTCCAGATACTGCTCAGTGTCACAGTTCTTTCTGTTGCTTTCTGATCAAGATGTAGCCAGCACCAGGCCTGCTGCACACCGCTATGCTCCCTGCCTTGATGATAATGGACAGAGTCTGTGAAACTATAAGCAAGTCACCCCACCCCAATTAAAAGTTTTTCTTATGAAAGTTGCCATGGTCATGATGTCTCTTCACAGCAATAAAAACCCTGAGACACGGGGTGACATTTCATGAGGATATTTCTTTCATGAGTGGAATTAGTGTCCTGGTAAAAATGTCCCCCAGCTGCTTCGCCTCTTTCCACCATGTAAGGACACATGGAGATAGGCCAGAAAACAGGCCTTTACCAGATGCTGAATCTGCCAGCGCCTTCACCTTGTGCTTCTCAGTCTCTGGAACTTTGAGAAATAAATCTCTGTTGTTTATAAATCACCCAGCTTACGGTATTTTGTTACCACAACCTGAATGGAGCAAGACAACCTCCAACTTAATGCTGTAGAATAGGACACGGTTATTATCCAAATCCAGCCTTATATCAGACACAATGAAGACCCATCTCAGAGAGATTAAAGACTTTTACTGCCTTAGGGTTTTGGAGAGAGGCAGAGGTTGCAGAGGAGGGCTGGTTAAGTCACGCATTGGCTAGGGAAAGAGTATCTTCCTGAGTAAAGAATGCATCTTAAAATGAAACTACCTGCTGCCTGCAGCATTAGAATGACCAGACCTGTAGCATCAACCTGACAATCAGGGCATAGGGGACGGTGGTGGTGGAACGTGCTGGTTAGGTAGAAGTGGAAGGTTGGGAGTGAGGGAGGCTCCACACAGGACGTGAGTATGAGGGATGGAAAAAATCTGTCCACATGCTGAAATCTCCCATTGTTTCTTTCGAAATACCACAAATCTTTTCTAGCAGTTTCGGCTGGGGCTCACAGTCAAGGCCAAAGTTCAAGTAACATCAGAGTTTATTTTTGAAATAGAGGTTTATTTCCTCATGGAATTCTTGAAGGGTTAGCCCTGTGTGTGTGAAGCATTGAGTCTGAACTGAAAGGAATTTATTTTAGGACCTTGAGCCGTCTTTGGCTCTCACGTCTATTGCCCTAGGAGGTGATTGATGGCTGAGTAAGTTTCCAGTCCACCCCTGGAGGCCCAGCTCTGGGCCTGCACGCCTGTTGCCTCCAGGTCAGGAACATACTTTTCCCTCTCAGGCCTTGTAGCCCTGACCCCCTCAGCGCTTCCACCCTGCACTGTGGCGTGTTGATTAGCACGGGCATTGGCTATGTTCTCGACTGAATTATAGGTACTTTTCTGGTTGAAAACCTGCCACCTCTCTTTCTTTGAGTAACTAGCCTCAAAGTAACTAGAGGAGAAAGTATGCTTGTGCTGTACTGTAGAGCCAAGCATTAATATAAAAAGGACTAAATGGAATTAAGAGAAAGAAATCCATCTCGTGTTTGCCAATTCTTATTAATTCTCTCTGTTCAGACACTTAGAACCCGGAACAAGAGAATGTTCGAGTTCGGATTGACAAGGAGACTTTTATGACCTGCTGGCTGCATACTTTTTTCATTCAGAATGAATGTATCTTTCCTGAAGTCATAGCAAGGGCATGTGAGCGGAATGCGCAGTCTTAAAACTTAGATAAATCAAGCCCAGGATATAGCTCAGGGGTAGAGTGTCTGCCTAGTAGGCCAGTGTGATTTCTGCCTCACAAAAGTAGAAAACAACAACAGAACCTATTGGATAAAACAAGTGCATCCCCCCCCACCCCGTTCCCTTTGCAGCTGTGAAAACTGCCAGCTTAAAGGAGGAAGGGGGCCGGGTGGTGGTGGCGCACGCCTTTAATCCCAGCACTTGGGAAGCAGAGGGAGGCAGATCTCTGTGAGTTCGAGGCCAGCCTGGTGTACAAGAACTAGTTCCAGGACAGGCTCCAAAGCTGCACGAGAAACCCTGTCTCGAAAAACAAAACAAAACGAAACAAAAAAGGAGGAAGGAGCATATTTTATATTAGTTGTTCATTCTTTCAAATTCATTGTTTAAATTAAAACCCTAGGTTCTTTACAGCAAGCTGAGAAACAGGATGAACAGTGGCAGAAAAGTGGAGGGAGAGGCCCGTTTCTCCAAACCCCTCTTGCCTCGCTAGCCACTCTCTTTCCATCTCTGCTTTAGTCAGGGCCCTGGCCAATTCCACAGGTGGGCCCAATTTAGGCACAGATTGTATCTCCTAGCCTTGGAGCCTTGCTGTTGGCACTGGGTGGGAAGCAGCGAGCACTTGGAGCTGTGGTCACATACTGGTGTTAAGGGCCTCCCCTTCCTCTGCCTCCACAGCTTCCTTGCCTCTTTTGGCTTCTGCATGGGTCAGTGCCAAAGTTGATAGGGGTTTCTATCAAAGCAACTATTTGATTCACAGAGTGCTGATTGGTAACTTAGCCCCGAGGATGGGGGCGGGGGCTCAGGTGGCTGCAGCAGCCTTGGCTTCCACATTGATTCTAGATGAGATTCTTAAGTGCCTCCTTCCTGTGCCAGGCAATGTTCTGTTCCAGAAACTACAGTGACCCTCCATTGCCCCTTTGGCCAAGTTACATTCTTTAGTAAGGCTTTTCATAGCTGGTTCTGCCTACAATCTAGCTTCATTTATTCATTCATTTAACAGACACTTCCTGAGTACCTAATGCATGCTAGACACTGGGCTTGGCATTGGACATACTGCAGCAAACTAGATGGATGTGGCTCCTGCCTTCAGGGAGCTGTTGGAGGGAGGGAGATGATAGTATTACAAAGCAATTCTATTACTATTATCATAAACAAACAGAGATGATCCTATTACCATCTGTATACTTTCAGATGCTGTGCTAGAGGGTGATGGAGAGAGACCCTTCACCTGACTGCTTTCTTGCCTGGTGAACTTGGAAGGAGAGTGGCACTTTTAGAACCCCAGTTGTCCCTCCACAAACCAGCGGGGACCCTGCTTCCCTAAAGGCTGCCTTTATCCAGTTTCGCTCCTTGAACTGCAAAGCAGTCCCTCTCTAGAGGTAGAGGAAGAGACAGGCTAAGAAGCAAGGTGAAAACTTCAATCCCCTGACCTCCCATCTGCTCGCAGACCCTGTAGTCCTGGGAAGGGAGGAGGGGCTCTGCTCTGAGGTGGCTCCTTTGCAAGTCCTTGATGTTTCCTTGATGAAAGCCAGGACTCTCTCATTCAAGAGGCTGGAGTGAGTGAGCACTGACTAGGCTGGGGGGAAGGGCACGAGGCCAAAACTGAGCTTCTTACTCTGAAGCTCTTAAAGACTGGGCTCCAGGAATCAGAGTAGGGGGTGTGGGTGCTGGCTGCTCAACCACCAGGCCCAGCCCTGGCCTGCTGCATTCAAGCACAAAGCTCAGCTCAGACAGTCTCCTTCAATCTGCTCCTACCTCATTCCTCCTCCTCCGGAGCAGAGATCAGTCTAAACAGTTCATAGGTCAGGGAAAAGCATCTCTGCTGAGTAAAGCCAAGTCCCCTACTTCCTGCCAGTCACTCTCTTGGCTGAGGTTGGAGTTCACCAAGTAAAAAACTTTGGGTTCTTAGTCCACAACCGGACTTCACAGTTCAAACAAGGGGTTATCTTTTGCCCATTTGTTGATTCTTAGGTTAATTAGAACTCAACTTTTCTAGTGACTATGTTTAAGAAATAAGTATTGACAAGGGCAACTGGATCGCAGCACTTTATTCTTTTTCTGCATTTTCAATTGACAAATAATAATTAGTTACATATGTAGAGGGCACAGTATTATGTTTTGATATATGCATTGCAGATTTAATACATAAAGCCAATGACCATAGCCATCATGTCACACAGCACACATTTTGTGTAGCAAAACATTTAAAAACATAAACAGAATTTCAATATACCACTTACAGAGATTTATTTTATTGTTTTATTGTATAAGTGTGTGCGCCATGTGTGTGTGGTGACTGCAGAGGTGAGAAGAACACTTGGGACGAATCACCTGGAACTGGAGTCACAAACAGTTGTGAGCTACCATGTAGGTGCTGGGAATTGAACCAGCATCCTCTGGAAAAGCAGGCAATGTTCTTAACCACTGAACCATCTTGCCAGCACCTGCAGAGCTTCCTTGAACTGTCTAAGGAACAACTGATTTTCTGAAGCAAAGAATGGAAACAGTCCACATCGTATTAGTGCAGACACAAGTATTTTGTTCAAAATATTTTGCTCATGGGTTCTGCGGGTTTATACTTAACAGAGCATTTATAGGATGGAAAGTGAGAGAAGTAGAAAAGAAGGAACATCCCAAATCAGAGTAGATTAGTGGAGAATCAGAAGCAAGCTCAGTGGGAGAAGTTCTGAGTGGAAACTCGCCAAGTGCACGCAGACACACAGCACACTAAAGGCTCGCTAGTTTACTGAGTACGCTTTGCCTTTTACAAATTTGAGAAAACGGGGTGGGGGGCTGTCTGCATTGAAAACACAGCTCAGCTCCTGAAGTCCCTCTTCTGGGATCCCACAGGAGCTCACTGTGGCCAAGTATGAAATCCATCCCAGTTGCCAGGCCTTCTCCTCAAAGCAAACAGCTCTGGGCTCCCTATTAGATTAAAATACAAACAATGTCCCTCAATCCCAATAGAATAGATTATTCCATGAAATGTTGTTGTTGTTGTTATTATTATTCATTCATTCCTTTACAAGCAGGCGGAGACAGTACTGCTCCTCAGAGGCACTGCCCTCCTGAACAGTCAAATAAGGTACTCGGTTCTCTCCTCTAAATTTCCAAGGCTCTGGCTGCTAGCTGGCTGTACTCATAGTCCGGTGTGGGTTGATGCGTGGCATCGAGTACACATTAGAAGGAAAACTAGATGCACGGTGCCAGACAATTCTGCCTGTCTCTGCTGTTGACTCTCTGGTGTGGACGCCGTTTGCAGTTTTAGTTTTACAAAGAGGAAAGTTTAAGTTAAGAAACAAAGCAGAAAACAACCTTAACCATCAGAACTGGGTCTGAAGCTCCTCAGGAGGATGCGGGCGGATTCCGTGCACCGACCAGCACATCCTCCACAACACAGATTCACGCAGACCTTCCTTCTTTAACTCTCAGCTCCTTCTTTCTACTCCTACTTCATTTTTTCTTTTCTCCCAGATCAAGCGTTAATCTGCGAATTTCTGACCGCAAAAGAAAAAAAAAAGGGGGGGGGGGGGAATCCCGAAGTAGCAGAGCGAGGGCGGAGGAGGAGAAAAGCAGGGGGGAGGAGCCCAACAGAGACGAGTCAGAGGGACTGGTGGCTCCTGCGAGTGTGCAGCCCGCGGGGAGCCGGCGCTGCAGGCTGTGAAGCCTCCAGCCCGCCCAGTCACCCGAGCTGCTCGCCCGTCCGCGTCTAGCGTCTAGGGCCCTGCTCCACTCAGACCGCGGCCGCCTCTCGGGAGCCAGTGGCGCTACAAGGCTAGCGGGCCGCATCGGTCCCCTTGCCAGCGCCCAGGATGCCGTTCTACCGGCGCACGGTGGTGCCCCAGCGTCTGTGCCCACGCAACCCGCCCCAGCCACTGACCGAGCTCCGCGACGTGAGCCACCTGGCCGCGCTCAGCCTGCTCCGCCAGCTCGCCGACCTCTGCGGCCACTCGCTGGCTCTGCTCGAGGACCTCGAGGGGCACCTGCTGGCCCTGGGGTGCCGCACCGACAGCCTGTACCGGCGCACCGTGCGTCTCCGCCGCCGTCTTCCCTGTCGCCTGCTCGGCCCGGAGGACGACGAAGAATTGCTAGGTAAACGGCGTGAGGCCCCCGCTACCCGCTACCCGCTACCCTCTCCCCCTCGCCTCTGGGGATGTCCTTCGGAGATCGAGGGACACAGCCTCCCGGATGCCCTCCCGCCGTCCGAGTTTCCCGGGATCCGTTCGTGCCGTCCCGAGTGGCCCTCTACTCCCAGGGTTCCGGCCTGAGGGCTGCTGCCGCCTCTGCATCACTTGGGGGGGGGGGGGAGATCCACAGGGTCCCGGGCGGGACAGATCAGAGCGTCCTGGTGGCTTCGGGAACCGAGTGGCCCGCGCCAGCGTCTCTGGTAATCAGCCACTTCGGAAAGCGCGCCTAGCTGCCTGCCTGCCTCCCGGGTGGCGGGGCCTCTGCAGCCAGACCCGTGCGACTTCGTGCTGGAGTGTGAATGGCCTTCCCGCGCCCAGCAGCTTCTGAGCGCCTTCCCGCCCGCTTGTCCCCGCACTTTCCGAGTTGCGGCGCCGGGAGTGGCCGGCAGGGGGAGGGGAGACTGCCCAGGGCTTCGCTGATCCCCAGCGTCTAAGGTCCCGCTGCCCAGATTTGCTGGAGAGAATCATTTAAAGAAACTGTCATCGGTTTTCTTAAAAGTGTGTTTGCTTTAAGACCCAGCCATGCCCGAGAATTACTAGGTCCCCGGAGTTTCCTCACTGAACACTAGGAACCTCTAAGACTGTAGGCGGGCTGGAGCCCTGGCTCTTTGCTACTTTAGATCTCAATATTTTGAATAGGGAGGCTCTCCTTCCTCTGTGAAGAAAGGCGGCATTCCCTTAGAATGTGGGACTTCTTTCAAAACAAGGTGTGTGTGTGTGTATGTGTGTGTGTGTGTGTGTGTGTGTGTGTGTGTGTGATTATGTTAGAAATGCTGATAATAGCAGAGACATGCCAGGTAATCGGGCTATTTGGCACCTAGGGGAGGTTAGGAGGTGGTGGTGGGGGCAGTGTGGACAGAAAGTTTCAGATAGAGGCAAAAGATGGCTACTTGCTGACTTCAGAGTGAGGCTTTGGGAGAGAAGTGTCTAGGTCAGCCCTTCTTCCTTACAGACTCCACCCCTTACAAAAGGACAGGAGTCAGAGGTTCTGGCACCCCTCTTCCTTCATAAAGGTCCCTGACCTTTGAGGTAGATGGCAGAGGTCACTGCTAGAGAAAATTGAACTGAACCCGGTGAGCACGGAAGGTGGAAGACAGGATGACTGCCCGATGGAATGTGGACATGGAACCAGAGGCCTCTGTGAGGCGGGGGTGGGGTGGGGGTGGGGGGACCAGGAAAGCTGAGGCCCTGGGTCTGGGGTCTGGCTCCTTCTCAGTTAACAAAGAGGGTAAGAAGGTCATTGTTTTTCTTCCCCTGGGGTGCCACTGATTTCCAGGATTAGTCTACAAGAAATTTGATCAGATAGCTTGGAGAATACTTTTCCAAATCCCTGCCCAGCCTGCAGAGAACCACCTACTGAGTTTTCAGCAAGGTAAGTTGAGGCCAGGGAGGAAGGTGTGCTTTTCCAACTCACTTTTTGTGCGCTGAGTCAGCCAGCCCTTCCCATGGGCTGGGGTGTTGGGATGGCCTCACCAAGTCACCTGGGCGCCTAGCTCTTTGCAGTGATCTGCTGGGTTAGAAAGAGATAGTTAAAGGAAAGGAAGGGTTCTTAAGATAAGTTGCCATTGATCTGGCTTCTTGGAAGTTTGCTGGGAGTGTGTCTGTCTCTTATCTCCAGTGTGGCCACTCGCTGCCAAGAATGTAGGTGTTGTTTGACTCTCAGGTACTCCACACACCAAACAGGGCCTCCTTCTCTAGATCGCTAAGAAGATCTGCTTTTCTACGTCCCTGCCCTAGACTCTTCAGGAGATTCCCCATGCATGCTTTTCTGTAGCCGTAGGCCTTCTCAACAATGGGCCGAGGGCAAGTGCCAAAGGCAAAGAGAGATGGGGAGCACAATCAGAGCACCATCTGGCACCCCATTGTTGCTGAGGCATAAGCTTCAACTAGGTGTCCAGCAGGCTGGATATTAGATTAAGATCACAAACAAACAAGTGGACACTCTCGGGTCCAGTCTTCTCTGTCTGTTCTGGTACCCTTTGCTCCTAGCATCCCCGCATCTGTCGGGTCCAGTCTTCTCTGTCTGTTCTGGTACCCTTTGCTCCTAGCATCCCCACATCTGTACTGGGCATCTTGCTAGGGCCAGCACTTCCAGTTGGTTAGCACTTTACCCCACACACTGCTGCATGTCTAGCTGGAGTCCCCTCATATTCTTCCTGTAGCGATTTCTCCCAACCATGGTGGGAAAGAGAAATCTGCGAAGGAGGGAGGTTTGGAATCATGGCCAGGGTGAATGACAGCTGACAGGCCAGCAGCTTGTAGCCTCCCTACTGGGACAACTTGGCTGCCACTAAAGGGTTGAATAGTGACAAGTCACACTGGCCCACAGCATGCAGGCTGGGCTGGGGCTCTGGGAAGCAGCAGGGGGAGGACAGGACAGGAGGGAAGATAGAGGAGGAGAAAGTGGATGCTAAAGGATTCCACATGGTTCTTTACACTGTCTCGGGTCAAACTCCCACCGTCTTCAAGGTTACAGGGGTGGGACTGGGCTGGCTTGGTTGCCTGGCAACAATCCCCCCAAAGGCCCTTCTTTGGTAACTTGAGCCCCTTTTGAGACTGCCCTAGAAACTCTTGTAACTGGGGAATGAGGGTGGTAGGGAAACAGGCCCACTCAGGTCTGCACCAGGTCCCTCTGTCTGTGGATCTATGGCAGTTTCCACACCCCAGGAATGGCCTTGCTTCTAAATTGAGTCCCCCCCAATATGGCTTTGGATGTGACTCATTTTGTTGCATCTTGTGGCCTTTATTCTTCTCAAAGTTGCTGTGGTCCTAGCCAGCGGGAAAAAGCTCCATGCCTGCTCCCATATGCTGAGTCAATCCAAGCTTTCCTACCCCTCCCTTGGAGATCTGTTTAATGTTTGTAGGTGCTTAGATGATAATTACAAAAGCAATCAGGACATCAGCCTAGGGGTATAATATCTCCGTAGAGATATAGGAAGTTAGCGAAACACTATATAGCTCCAGGTATGCTTATTTTATTTTTATTACATTTTTATTTATTTATTGTGTGTGTGGATGGGAAACACACACACACACACACACACACACACACACACACACAACGTGCCACAGTGCACAAGTGGAGGTCAGAGGCAACGTGTGGTGGTTGGTTCTCTCCTTGAACCACGTGAGTCTGGGCATTGAATTTAGGTTATCAGGGTCAGTGGCAAGTGCCCTTACCTGCTGAGCCATCTCGCTGGCTCCTCTAGTTATGTTTCATAACACTGGAGAGCTATCGCTTCACGCTGGCTCGTAGACTTTCTGTGAGAAATATGCTTTGTTGCATCTTTGCCGTTATCTTGGCTTGACGACAGCCAGTGAGATCCATAGTAGAAACCCACTCTTCGTTTTGTATCCCTGCCTCTTGATTTTCCAACATCGTGACAACCTTGACTGCAAACCGTAAAGGCCAGCTGGCTTCTTTTGCTTGAACTTATAGTCCTAGTATTTTATAATTTTGCACGGGGTGAAAAATAGGAAAACTACACCGCTTGACTGTGGCCAGTTTGCCATTAGGTGAGATGCTTCACCCCGAGTTACCCTGCTCTTGCTTAGAAGGATCCAGCATGACTTCTGGAGACCAGTGGAGCTTAGGGGATCGTGGGAGTTTTGAGAGATGCTTCTCTAGAACTGATTCTGTCTCTGTCCTGCCTGTCATCCTCAGAACCTCTTGGGACAGTGGGTTGACAGGAGGGGTTTGGGGGTATTCTTACTTTCTGTAATTTTTTTCTTCCCTTCCCATTTTCTCCTTAAATATCACGAGACACTTAGTCTGCTTCCTGGTATTTCCGTGTGTCGACAACGTCTTCTCTGGAAATCTGAACACCAAAATGTCCACTAGAATTTCCTCCCCTTTAGAAACAAGAAATTTAATCTCCTCCTTTTTAGACCCACGGATAGCTAACGTGACAAAAGCATCAAGATGTCATACTAGTAGAGAAATAGCAGCCTTAAGGTTTGGCTTCTGGGCTCACCTTTGACCCTAATGAAGGTGATCAGGTTTCAGGAGAAGAGTGGCACATTGGCGTCATCTCTCCCTGCCTGTCCTTCTCTGGCTCGGGTGGAGTCTATTTATACTATACTATGTGAACCAAAAATTCAGTCATTAAACCGCGTGAGCATCATAACACATGGCTGGCGCGGCCCAGGAAGGGGAAAGGACTTGTCCAAAGTCATTCAGATGGATCAAGACTTACAGTAACCCTGAGTGCTGAGGGGATTTTAGTGTCTACACAATGAGATTCTAAATGAAAGGGGTAGAAACCATGAAATAAGGCATTCTTCTTTTGGAATGACTCCACTGTCTCTTGGATGTTGAAATTAAAAGTTTCTTACCAGATTCTCTTCCTCTCCTCTCACATATTCCTGTTGCTTGGAATTCAGGAACGTATTCTGAAAATTCCAGTCTGGGAATGTGGCACTGGCCGAGTCACAGGGAAGGTCCGTGAAAGAAATGCTTGATTCAGCAGGGGCCCCTGACATTCTCAACCAGTGTTCTTCCCTCTGCCATGACACTGAGTTCCAAGTCAATTCATTGGGAGCCCCTGCTCTGGTGTCTTCTTCAGCTGGAATTTGTCCGGGATAAGGAAGAATTCCTGATTCCTTTAGTCCCAGAGGAGTGCTTTAAAGGACAGACCCCATGGGCCCCATGGTTTCTGGAGTTGGGAGGCAAGCTGGAGCTGGAGAAGAAGGATGCCCAACCCTGCTTGGTACAAAGAGCAGGCGTGAGGCAATGAACTCTTGCTAAAGGTTTGAGTTTGGAGTGCAGTTTGTTCTAGAGAAGTTTGTTCAGATGGGAAAGGGTAGTTAGTCATCAACACCCTGGCCTCTGAAGGTCACCTTCCTGTCAGGGTCCTTTACTACTGATCCTTCTGCTGCCTTCACACTGACTCTTCACCCTTCTAGATTGTAGTTCAGTTGTGTCAATGAGGCTACATCTCCACTACTTTCTGTTGCTGCAGCAGAGCTTAGCTGGCATCCAAACACTCTTTTATTAAAAGCCAAGGGGAATAGGAAAGTAAAATGATTGCCAGCAATGCATTTAGCGTACATGTTTTCAAGGAATGGGTTGCTTATCCTTCTGGGCATAAATAGCTTAAGGGGCTTACTGGCTTTGCTGCTCTGTTCTCTTTCAGAGGTCTTGCCTCATCTTTTCTTTGGATTATTTCTATAATAATAGGCCCAACTTTGTTTCAGTTCTCACTGTTGCGCTGGGTTCTAGAGACTGACAGCTAAGTAGACTGGGTCTCTCCCATCAGTGCTCGCTCATAGCTTGTGCACAGTCTCACTTCCCTCCCCACCAGCACAGGGCAGCAAGATGAAGAGCTAACAAAGTCAAGATCCCAGTTCACACCCCAGAGAGTTCTTCAATTCAATCTGGTTTGGGGGCCAATAATGGAATTAGGACTTCCAGAATCCTCCATGGTAAGATCAAACTCAAAACATGATAGGAGGCTCTCAACGGTTTTTGCTTTCATCTGTAATTTTAGACAGGAGACATCTATGTTCAAACATATGAAGAATAGTTGGCTATTCAGCAGGTAGACAATGTTTAGTGGATTTGTAGTCATCATGTGCCTCTTGTGATGACATTATAGCCTTCTAGAATCTTCTGCTCCTAGCTGGGAATGACAAATCTTATCTTCCTTGTTCAAGAAAGAAATCAGTTCTTTGGATAAGTTAATTCAGGCAAATTTATTTTAATTTTTATTTGTGTGTTTCTCTCTCTCTCTCTCTCTCTCTCTCTCTGTGTGTGTGTGTGTGTGTGTGTGTGTGTGTGTAATAATGTATGTGCAGGCACACGTGTGTGGAGGTCAGAGGTCAGTCTTGGGTGTTGTCATTTTTTTAATCTTCTCTTGTTTTTTTGTTTTGTTTTAAAATGGTTTCTTTTATTTTTGACATTATAATATAGTTAAGTTATTTCTCCCTTCCCTTTCCTTCTTCCAACACACCCCCTCATATGCTCCTCCTTGCTATTTCTCAAATTGCTGGTCTTTTTCCATTAATTGTTTTTACATGCATGTATGTGTATGTATATACATATATATTCCTAAATAAACCTGCTCAATCTGTATGATATTACTTGTACATATGTTTCCAGGGCTGACTATCAGGATTGGATAAGCAGTTGGTGAGCTCTTCCCTGGGGAAGGTAGTTCCTCCCACTCTCAGCATTCCTTAGTTGCTTGTAGCTGTTTGTATAGGGTTGGAGCCTCCTGAGCTTGCCCCATCCACATTAGCGTGTTTATTGGTCTCATCCTTGTTCAGATTTGTGCTTTGGCACTCATTGGGGAGACTTTATGGTGTTTCATTTTGTTTTTGAGACAGGGTCTCCCACTGGCCTCGTGTTACTTACTGAAATATCTTTACCCATTAATTTGGTGAAGTTGGTGATTGAACCAATGGCCTTATGCACACTAGGTGAGTGGTCTACCACTAAGATGTATCCCTGGCCCTTAATTTTTGTTTTATTTATTATTCTGTGTGTATGTATGATGTTTATGTGGATGCCGGAGGGCATCTTTCAGGAGTCAATGCTCTCCTTCTACCATGTGGGTTCTGGGGTTTAAGCTCAAGTTACCAGGCTTGCATGGCAAATGCTTTTGCCCTCTGAGACATCTCGTCAGTCTTATTATTTTAATTGTATAAAATTATTAGGTCGAATGTGATAATTCAGTTCATATGTACAATATGTAATGATAAAATCAGGGTAGTTAATGTTTCCATCTCTTTACCCGTTTAAAATATTTATTAGCACATAGTAATTGTCTGTATTTATGCACTACAATGTGGCAGTCCAATACATGTGTATGCTATTTACTGATCAAAACAAGATTTCTGTATCTAGCTCCTCATTACTTTGTGTTTTGGAGACTTCAAGAGCCTCTCTCCTAGATACTCATGAACAAGAAAAAGGGCTCTTGTGAACAGTAGTTACCCCGCTGCGCTAAGGAACATGAGAACTTCTCCCTTGTAGCAGACTGCATTTTGGTATATTTATCCAACTTCCGTGGAAAAGCCCTCTGCCATTATTTCCAGCCTCTGGTAATGACCTACATTTAGCTCATCTTTTTTTTTTAACTTTTGCATATGAGTGAGAAGACACAGTATTTATCTTTCTGTGTCTGGCTTGTTTCACTCCATGGAATGTCCCCTGGTCCCATGTATTTGCTGCAGATGATAGAGTACACAGGATGGCAGCATTTCAACGGACACGGCTACTTTGATGATGCCACACACAATCAGGTGTGATGCGTAGGTATTTATATAAGTTGCTTACAGCAAAGCTTGCATGTGACAGGTAGCGGGGCAAGTCATGCAGGAGACAGCTGGATACCAACTCTTTAACTTGGAAAACTTGTACATTCAAACAGCTCCCCATCCTTCATCCCACCCTTCCAACTGCTTCCCTCTCTGGAGCTTGTAAGCACCTCAGTAAAATATAAGCTCTTTGAGGGTAGAGGTATTCGTGTTTTTATTGCTACTTTTCCAGTTAAGGAAGGATTTGGCACCTAGTGTGTATCTTACTAGCTATGACTGCTGTCGAGATGAATTCTTTCCTTTCGCTTTTCTAGCCTAGATTGGGATGTCCTGTGGAGTTCTGGGTACATGGAGATGAACCAGCATGCAGGTCCACAGTCCATTGGGAGGAGGGATGAGTCCCACTGCTGTGCAGATGAGTGAGGGCTCTGGGGAGGGTGGAAGAGATGGGGAAGGTGGGAGAAGCTTCCAGGAAGATGTGATGTCTGAGTTCTGAAGGACAGTGTGTGTTATTGTGGCAGAGGAAGAAGACAGTGTGGATTTCTAGTTCAGGAAGTTGCTTATGCTCGTACAGGGATGTTGAGGGAGCTGATGCGGGGGAAGGACCGGCTGGATTCAGAAGAGAGCACAAGTTTCCCTGGCTCAGAAGGGCCACCCAGCAGCAGAGGTGGGGTGGGGAACCTGGCACATCCTGTTTGTTGGGTCACAGAGTTAGAGTGTTGGAGGTTAAAAAAAAATGTATGGTTAAACTGAAACTATACCCTTGAGGCAGATGAAGTTGCCTGGCAGAGTCAGGTCTTCCCCAACCCCATGACCATCCCCAATCCCAAAATTATCTACCAGGAGGGGCTCTAAGATACAATGAGAAAGAAAGAGAAAGAAAACAAGAGTCCACCTACTTTGAGTCCCTGGCACTTGAAACCGAAGTCTATTATTCATGCCTGTTTTGCGTGAGTGGGGATGCTTGAGGTTTGACTGTATCTTTATTACCTTTTCTCCCCCTAAATAACACAGATTCTCTGGAATGATCTGCAAGTTCTCTATGGGAAAACCAGAAAAAAATGTTTTCCTTTTCTCTTTATTTTGTGGTGCTGAGAATCGAACATATTTAGGGACTACCCCATGCTAGACAAACAAGCAATCTATCACTGAATTACACCCTTAATCTAAATAAAAACATTTCCCCCCCTTTGGAAAATGGATTCAAAGGAGGGATGGGTTTTTAAGATCTATTTTTTTTTCCTTTTTCCTTTGAGTGGATTCCTCTGCTGCTGAGAGCAGTGTAATTATCCTCGTGGCAATTTATAGTCTGATTCCTCAGTATAAGCAAAGCGGCAAACAAATTCTCTGCCTCAGCTGGGAGGCTGGGAGGTGCCTGAGGCCTCCTAACATAAGCATCCTCAGGGCTCCCTTCCCTTGCAGAAGGTAGCACCCCAGAGCTGTTAGCAAACCTGCTCTTGCTAGCTATGGAGGGGTCTCTTTGGGCCCTGAAATTCCACCTCAGAGTCGTTTGCTAAAGACAACTCAGACGTTGTGCCAAGAGATTTGCCAGGGTTCTCCCCACATCATTTGGTTTTCGTGTTAACTTGAGAAATGAAAGAACCCTAAGCATTCACTAGCGGTGGAGCGCTGATGGGAGTTTTCTAGCTCTGTGAGAGAAGGGGTAAAATAGTACACAGCTACAAAGAACTACACTGTGAACAAATACATCTTTGCTGTCTGATGCGTCTAAGCGACCATTCCTTTTGTGTAAAATGGGGTTCATACCACCCATTTCAGGGGATTATTTCAAGGGTCTAAATAATGTGTATAAAATGCTTGCTGCGTACCCCACAACCATGAATACCATCACCAGATACCAGCCAGAAAGATGCAAGCCCTTGAAACCTTTGTTATTTATTTGGTTTTGAGCTCGAATTTCACAATGACAACTAGGCTAGCATGGGACTTCCTATCCTGCTGCCTCTGCCATGTGAGTGCTGGAATTCCACCCATTGCTGCCATGCCTGGTTATTATGAAGCCTTCTGAAGCTCCTAGATGGAGGTACTGTTAAGGCTGTTATAATAAAAAAAAAATGCTTCCTAGACTTCTTCGACCTGCAGCCGTTCTTCTGTGCTCTAGAACTTGTGGAGACCACTCACGTGTGCACGGAGGAGCAGAGGAGAGCATTGAGGCTGTCAGCACGTCTCTCCCCATCCCAGGAGTTTGCTTTCCTTTGACTCCATCTTCATTTGCCACCACTGACATCTGTTCCCTGCCTCACTGCCAACCAAGGGTAGGGGGCATCCTTTGTAATTGAGAGGGCTGGCAGCCTTGGGATGTTTATTGTTATAGACCAGTGCCTGCTGACCTCAGACCCTGCCAGACTGGGACACGGGAGGGACCTTAAGAAAGCAGTAGAGGGTGGATTTCTGGTTCGGCAGTCTAGGCAGCAGCCTTTGCCTTCAGGCAGGGCTTCTCTGTAAGTGTCTGGTTTGCTACGTGCTAGTCTCCTGGTAGGGGGAGGGGCATGGCTCCTGGCTAGGCTCACAAGTGTTACAGAATCAATTTGTCTAAGGGGTGAAGAAGTTTTTTTCTCACAAAACTTATAGGGCCTAAGGTTGTAGCAAAGTAGTGGGTAGTTTGCCTGGAGGTCCAGCAGTTCTATCTTTCTCCAGTACTGATGCAGAGTGAGGAGATCCTGCTCTAACAGCCAAGCAGCCTCAAGGTCACTGGGACACCTTGGAATTGTCTACAAGATGCCCAGACCACCAGGCAATTCTGTCATCTCCCTGGACAAAATCATTCACAATGCTTGCAATGCTCCTTCGACTTCATTCTAAAAACAAATTTAAACGATAGCCACAGAATCTTGTACTGACCCTGAGTGCAAAGCAAATCACCTTAGAGGATTTAAAAACCAATGAAGACAGATGCCGTCTCTACCCAGAAGTTCCGGGGGACAGTGGGCAGGAATCAGCATGTTTTCAAAGTTTCCAGGAGCTTGTACTGTGAAGCTGGGGGTGAAGACGTGCTATGGATGGTGAAGGATGGACATCTCCGAGCCAGAGTTTCCCTATCGATTTGACCACATCTTCTTCCTCCTCCTTTTTTTCTTCTTTTCTTGCTGTGCCAGGAAGCGTTTTGTGCATGGATGATGCTACCATTGAAATATATCCCCAGTGCTTCATTAGATAGTCTTATAAATTCTATTTGTGGATAATAAATGTGAAGTATAATTTAGGCTTAGGTTAAAAGACGTGAAAAATGGTCACATGTATGAATTAATCACAAATGGTCATGCCCCCAAAGCTTTTAAATTTTATAAGTGAAGGGAGAAAAATAGAAAAGCTACTTTATCAATAAAAAGAGTATTACAGCAATGTAAAAGATCTTTTATCTTATATTGCTTTGCTTGCGTTATCACAGCCACTAACATTTTGAATGAAGACAATGTTTTTTTTTTGTTATAGTTACATAGGATCACACATTTTGTTACTGGGGTAGATCTCCACCTTCAGTCAACTTTTCAAAAGAAGAGAAAGGTTTTGCTATGCACACATTTTTGGGAATTCAGGTGAAAGGAAAGACATTCTCACTTTACTGTCCCACGTTTCAAATTGGGCCAGGCCAGAAAGTACAGATCAGAGTTAAATGGTTGCCTCTGAATTGATGTGTAGGGTGGACTCCATGCGTCCCTCATCCGGCAGTCTGTATAGCGTGTACAGTTAATGCACTCACATAGCATGGTAGAACAACTGTAGAAACGTGTACTTTCAAACCCATAGATGCTTGAGCAGCTACAATTCCTATTTTTCTTATTTGGTTTTTGTCATGTAGCCCGGGCTCTACTTGAACTTATTCTACAGCTGAAGATGATCTTGAACTCCTGAGCCTCCTGCCTCCATCTGCTGGGATTGCAGGCATGCATCACTAAACTCTGCAGTTTGGAAGACAGAATATCTCTCTTTCCTTTCATGGTACCAACAGAAATACTTTTAGAATGTGGCTCCTGGCCAACAGCCACCCAGAGAAAGGAAGAAGCCTGGTCCCATGGTATCTCCAATGTTAGTGGTTGCATTTGGGCTTCCCATTTGGAACCTACTCTGTATCTATTTTGGGGGTACCAAGACTTAGCTGATTCTGTCGGCAGCCACTGGGAAAATACTGGGATCAAGGGTATAGGGAAAAGGAAGGGCCCTTTCAGAATGTTCTTCTCAGCTGTACTCAGAGAGATGGGGTACTGTAAAGGTAGCCCCCACAGCTGGCCTCTCAAGCAGGCCCAGCCCCTTCCTGAGCATGAAAACAAGGCAGAAAGAAGGATCTGCTGAAAGTATTTGCCAAGAGGAAATGATGACTGTTTGGAGAGCTGGAGGCCCAGACTCGGATAAAATAAGCATCTCGCGCTGTACACAAATACCAAAGCGCTTCGTGATACTCTAGTTCTATGTATAATTTTTTTTTGTGATTTCATCAGCTAAGATCTTCAATTTTCACCAGCAAAAACACACTCTAAGTTTAAAAAGGAGGAAGGATCTATTTATGAAGGCTGAGAAGTAGGTTTTAAGGCGCGGTTCCGCTCAGAGTGCTACCGACAAGGTTCGTACTGAAGTGTGGGAACAGCACAGCTCAGGAGTCAGAGCTGGGATCTCATTTCGTGCGGATTTGGGGGTAGTGAGAGCTTGCGGTATTCCAGCTTCCGAAGCAGATTACCCCTAGGAATAACAGGTTGCATAAACTTAGTCCCCTTTGAGAGAAAGCCCCGTGAAATCTTTTTTTCACAGCACAGCGAGGGCTAAGGTACTGAAAGCAGTAGGCTTAGGAAAGTAGCGACATTGGCATGCCGAGAGCTTTTGTATTTTGTGCCTGGGGCTTCCGGACTACCTGAGGCCTGTGGGGAGGGAGGAGGCAAGGGGTCCAGATGGAGAACACCTTTGTCCCTGGGCACATTGATTGAATTCCAGGTACCAATAGGAGCAGCTAGCAGATGTGGCAAGTAGATGTTCCCTATGGGTAGAGAGGCAAGTTAGGGAGCGCCATTGCCTCTGGTGGAACAAGTTCTAGATATAACTATTAAAGAATGAAGCAGCATCTGGGTGGACCCATGCTTAAAGCCGTCTTCTCTGGGTGCACAGCTACAGAAAGGGGGCCCTTCCTCTAGGGCCAGTCAGACTGGGTTGCCAGCTTCACTGAACTGTGGCCTCAGTTTGAGACTCCCTTTTCAGGGGACCCCAGAGAACAACACTGTCAGGTACCCTGAAGCCCCAGGACACAGAATGATCAGAGATAGACCCTGCTTGAGAAATTCCCAGGCTAGCCCCTCCAACTCCGACCCTACTGAACTGGCCTGATCTACTCCCAGCTCCACTCCTGCTGATCCTTCACGGTGTAGTTTCATTTGGTGAGGGTGAATCGGCCCCTTCCAGATACCCGGATGCTGGCTACAGTTTGAGCAAGGCAGCTGCCATTCCTCTGGCTGCGGCTCTACTTTCTAGAATGAGCAACTAGGGCTACTTGTTAACTATGGTTAAAACGCTACTTTGGGCTCCTGGATGGGGAAATACAGCTATTATTTCTCCCTTCACAGTAGTTTAACAACTTAGCTGTGTCCCTTCCAAATGAGCTTGAAACTGGGAGTTGGGGGTGGGGTGTGCTGTTGATCCATCCTGTAACCCTAGCACTTGGGAGGCTGAGGCAGGAGAGGAGGATCAAGAGTTCTATGCCAGGCCTGGACTATATAACAAGACACTGTCTTACAAAAGGCTGAGTTTGGGCATAGCTGAGATTTTTCCCTTTTAATGTTCTTGTTCCTTAATAAAGGAAAGTAGTTTATCTTTAATCTGGTGATTTCGAGTTGGCTCCAAAGACTAATTCCTACCCCGATCATCACACTAAGCCTCTGCTGGCCTCTGTGCCAGACATTGCTGATACTTAATTCTTAGGAGTTGTCATTAATCTTAACCCTTAGGGAGATGGTGCAGAGGGAGACAGCGTTGCTACAGATGGCCAAAGTCCTGTACAGAAAGCACTGGGCACAGGCGTCGGGAAGGCTTCCATAGCTCTTTCCTCGTGTTTTCCTAAAGCTCCTATTCATCCCTCAAGACCCCACTCAGCAATTCCCAGCTCTTTAAGGCCTTCGGACTCTGCTATGCTCCGCAGTTCCTCTTTGCAACCCACGGTCCCTCCAGGTGGCGGGAGAGAGGCCAGGCAGCCACTGCCAGTATGTATTGACCTTTTTAAAAGCCACGTTTCTTTTCTTTCCTTTCTTGCCTCTTGAATGTAATGTAAGCCCCATTTTAGGAACTTGGAAGAACACGCTGGTTAACTCCTTTGCTAAAGATGAGTCAGAAGCTGATGTTAGAGTAGCCTCTCCCCCAAGGGGAGGAGCCGCGGTGTGTGTGCGCGCGTGTGTGTGTGGGGGGGGGGGAGGTAAATCTTGTCTTAACGGTGGTAGAGACTTGGACATAGCAGGCGGCTTCTGAGCCCTTTAGATTCTGAGGGGTTGGGATGAATTTTAAGTGTCTCCCTGAGCCAGACTTTAGTCAAGTGACTGGGTAGTGAGCCACAGCTCTTTGCGGGGGGGGGGGGGGGGAGGAAGAAGCCCTGCTGTGCTAGTTATGAGCTTGCTTGCCTTCGCTTATTTGGCCTCAAGTAGAAGCAGAATCTTGGAACCAGCTCACAGGAGCAACTTTTCTGTTCTGAGCTTCTATTTTCTGTCAGGAGGATCAGAAATACTCCTGTATGGAAAAAGCTTTGGAAAGAAAATCTCATGCCTGAAATGTTCATATCGTCCTTGAGGGGAGGGACAGCGGCTGACTCATCCGTCTGTCTTCAGCATCCAGTTTGGAAGTAGGGATGATGCAAGTGTTTGCTGAATGACTAATGGCCTAGTAGGAGAAGGGATTCTGTATTTGGTTGAACTTTTGCTTATTACCTAATAAATCCCCTATATCAATTAATGATTTCTCTTAACTGTAGTATTAGTTACTTTTTAAAAAATGTTTAATCTTGTTGGTCCTCACGAGGGGTGCACCCACACACTGAGACAATGGGGATGTTCTATAGGGAACTCACCAAGGCCAGCTGGCCTAGGTCTGAAAAAGCATGGGATAAATCCAGACTAGCTGAACTTAGCGGACAATGAGGAATACTGAGAATCAAGAACAATCGCAGTTGGTTTTTGATCCTACTGCACGTACTGGCTTTGTGGGAGCCTAGGCAGTTTGGATGCTCACCTAAGAGACCTGGATAGAGGTGGGCGGTCCTTGGGCTTCCCACAGGTCAGGGAACCCTGATTGCTCTTTGAGCAGATGAGGGAGGGAGACTTGATCGGGGGAGGGGGAGGGAAATGGGAAGCGGTTGCGGAGAGGAGGCAGAAATCCTTGTTGAGATACTGAGAATTCAAGAACAATTGCAGTGGGTTTTTGATCCTACTGCACGTACTGGCTTTGTGGGAGCCTAGGCAGTTTGAATGCTCACCTTACGAGACCTGGATAGAGGTGGGCAGTCCTTGGACTTCCCACAGGTCAGGGAACACTGATTGCTCTTTGAGCAGATGAGGGGGGGGACTTGATCGGGGGAGGGGGAGGGAAATGGGAAGCGGTTGTGGGGACGAGGCAGAAATCCTTAATAAATAAATAAATTAAAAAAAATATAAAAAAAGAAATCCTTAATAAATAAATTTTAAAAAAAAGAAAATTGTTTGAGGTAAAAAAAAATTCCCAAGAAGCAAAGTAAAGATTGAAACCCCCCCCCAAAAAATCTTGTTGGTCCTCAAAGAACCATCCATTTTGCATACCTATTTCTTTTTATTTTATTTTTTATTTATTTTTATTTTATGTGCATTGATGTTTTGTCTGCATGTTAACCTGCGTGAAGGTATCAGATCTTGGAGTTACAGACAGTTGGGGGCTGCTGTGTGGTTGCTGGGAATTGAACCCAGGTCCTCTGGAAGAGTAGTCAGTGTGCTCTTAACCACTGAGCCATCTCTCCCACTCCAACATTAGTGACTTTTTAATTGCTGTGTTAAAACACCATGATTAAGGCAACTTAAAAGAGGGAGGACTTATCTGGACTTATCTAGAATCCATCTAAGAAACTTATCTAAGAATCCATCAATGCCAGAATGGGGAACCTGGCAGCAGGCAGGATGACGTTAGAACTGTCTCCAAGAGCTCATGTCCTGCCCAGTAGACAGAAGCAGAAAGCACACTAGAGATGCCTCTTTTTCTTTTCTGATTTGTTATTGACACTTTTTCTTTACACAATCTATTTTGACCATGCTTTTCCTCTCCTCTTCCCATATTCCCCTCACCTCCTTACCCACCCAACTTCATGTTCATTCTCTCTTTCAAAAACAAACAAAACTAAACCCTCCAAATCAAAACAAACAAACAAAAAACAAATAAGAAACTTATCCCCTTTTGGAATCTATGTGGAAGAGGAGGTAGAAAGATGGTAAGAACCCGGGGTGGTGGCTGACTCCTAGAAAGTCCAGCGTCCACAGAGCACAGGACTGTTGCACATGTCACAGGGACTGTGACAGCAAGCATGCAACCTGCACAGGTTCGAATCAGACAAAGTCCCAGCTCTGAAAAGGGGAAGTAGGTGCAAAATCCACCCCTAACCAAGAAGCTATTTATAACTGATACCTTCTGGGAAGGGAAGATCAGTTTTCTCTGATGGAGTGTCTCTGGAGATATCACCCACACTCCAGAGCAGGCCCTGTGCCCAGGAGTAGTTGTCCAATACAAAACAAACTCCATGTTTTGTTTTCTGGTTTTCGGTGTGGGCTTTTTGTTTTGAAACCTCAATGAGACAACACCACTAACAAGGCCACAGTCCCTCCCAAACAGTTCCAGCAACTGGGGTCCCAGTACCCCAGTCTATGAGCCTATGAGGTTTCATTCTAACCACTACATACCTTTTGTAACTTTAGCTGTTACCATTACTTGAGCCTTGCAATACTCCAATATTGCTATTTTGCCTGCAATAGGATACACCACTGCCACATCAGCGGTGGCTTCCAGGCTATGGCCTTTTTTTTAAAAAAAAGTGTTTGGGTGTTTTGCTCACATGTATGTCTGTGCATTGTGTTTGTACCCGGTGCCCTCGGAGACCAGAGACGGGCACTAGATCTCCTTGGAACAAGGATAACAGATGGGTGCTGGTAAAAAAAAAAACAACCCAGGTTTTCTGGAAGAGTAACCAGTGCTCTTAACTGCTGAGCATCTTCCAGCCCCAGCTATGCCCTTTTATAAACTCAGGTCTCATATCAGAGTCCTACAGGCTGTGTCCCTTCCCCAACTTCAGTACGCAGTTTTGCTCAGTGCATACTTGCTAAGTGAAGAACAGTAACAAAGGCAGCCCCATGTTTGCACACTGCTATTTGGCCAGACAAATAAATCACAGCTCTCAGAATGTGGCAGCTAGGCTACTCCCCCACATGGTGCCAGGGGTTGATTCTAGAGTCAGGGAACCTATGCTGGGTGTGTAAATAGCACACAAATCCCACTTTTAGAGAACTGGGCTTAATTATACATGCCCTTGATGCTAACATATACTTCATTTGAGAGACAGATCATTACTATTATTTTTTAAATGTGTAGACAAGGTTTTTCCCCGTCATAGTAAGCAGGCAATCCACAATGGTCTCTGTCACCATTTTTCTGACATCAAGTCGACCACGCAGATGGTTGTCTAAGGGTAAGATCTGAGGGAAGAGCTCAATTGGATCAGACTATGAGAGTCAAACAGAGAAAAGAAAATAAAAATGTGTGCCTACAGATAAAAGGACCAAAAGCGGGGTGGGGGGAGCAACCTAAAAGAAAGTAGCGTACCTCTCAACCTAAAAGAAAATAGCGTACCCCTGTCTTTCCGTCTCTCTCTCTCTCTCTGCTGCTCTCTTGCTTTCGTATGTGTGCATATATGGAGGCCAGAGGTCGGTATCAGCTGTCTTCCTCAATCAGTCCCCACCTTATTTTTTAAAGTTTTTTTTTTAATGTTATGTGTCTGTGTGAGTGTATGTCATGTCTCCCCTGGTCCCCTTGGAGGCCCGGAGAGGGTGTTGGATACTTGGAACTGACTCTCCAGGCTGTTGGTTGTGATCTGCCTGAGGTTGCTGGGAACTGAACTCAGGCCCTCCAGAAGAGGAGGAAGCATGCCTAACTGCTGAGCAATCTCTCCAGTTCCTCTACCTTATCTTCTGAGACAAGGCCCCTCTCTCTCTGATTCCAGAGCTCATGGTCTTGGCTAGGCTGGCTGGCCAGCCAGGGAGTTCCAGAGATCAGCTTAGCTCCACTCCCCCAGGGCTGGGTTTGCAGGCTCACACTACTGCGCTACTGCGTTCAACTTTTTATGTGGAGACTGAGAAACTCAGGTCCCCATGCTTGCCTGACAAGCGCTTTACCAACTAAGAAATCTCCCAGCCCCTTATTTTTCCCTCACACTTCTAATCAATCTAGCACTGTAGAAGATAGGGCGTGGTTCACATGGTGGACCTTTTGGGCCTTTGAGTCACCCTCCCTGGGCTTGAGCCCTCCCCTGCTGTTTGCTTTGCTATGACCCTGGATAAGTAGCCTGAGATCCCTTTGCGTTAATGTCACTGTGAGCAGGGGATCATCATAATCTTGGTATTTATTTCATAGCCCCATTATCAAGAGTATAAGCTTGGTAAGCATTAAATTTTGTCATCTAAGTGTACATATAATATTTCTTAAGTTTCATGCATTTGTCCCTTGATTTTTATTTTATGTGACGTAAGTGCTATTTTTTTCCAGTTAATAGAAAAATAAATCGAGGCACAGAGATGTTGTCACTGTGTTCCTACTACCTAGGCCATTTTTGCCACTGAAAAAGATAAGCTAGTTAGTCACAGAGCCAGGATTTGACCCGAGGATAACTGATCCCTTCATGCCCCCTTAACCACAGGACTGTATGCAAGCCATCTTTATCTTGATACCCGCAGATAAAAAACCTGAGTTAGTCCCAGGGATGCTGAACAAAATGTTAGGTTCTACCTGTGGAAATCTCTATTGTAGATAGGGCCAGAAGACATACATGTAAGAAGGTGTTTTAGTTAGCGTTTCTATTGCTGGGAAGAGACACCATGACCATGGCAACTCTTACAAAGGAAAACATTTCACTGGGGCTGGCTTACAGTTCAGAGGTTTAGTCCATTATCATCATGGCAGGACATGGAGGCACTCAGGCAGACATGGTGCTGGAGAGGTAGCTGATAGTTTTCAAATCGATCTGTAGACATCATGAAAGAGAATGTGTCCCACACCAAGTGTAGCTTGAGCATATATGAGACCTCAAAGCCTGCCCCCACAGTGACATCCTTCCTCCAAGACACCACCCACTCCAAGGCCACACCTCCTAATAGTGCCATTCCCTATGGGCCAAGCATTCAAACACATGAGTCTATGGGGGGGGGGGCATACCTATGCAAACAACCTCAGAAGGATTCAATAAAAGACACATCATGTCATGGGAGCTCTAAGTAGCTTTGTCATGGTGCCCGGCCTCAGACTGGGTCCTTGACAGATACAGGGAGGGATTTGCCCACAGGAAAAGCAGCATGAGTGATATGCAAGAAAAGCGTAAGGCATCTGTGGAGTTGGGAAAACACCTTTTTCCATATTGTTTTAGAATTCATAGGAGGCCCCAAAAACTCAAGGCAAGGTCGGGGAAGTATCTAGTGCTACGGACTTCATTTTGGGGCTCCATGGAAGGAGCTAGTCAAGAAGTATACACCCAGACTGTCATAGCTGCACAGGCTGAGACCACCCGGCCCAAATTTGTCATAGCACAGATGGGGAAATTGAGTCCAGAGAGAAAGGGATGAGCCCCAGCAAGCCAGCTGCAACTGTGGTAGGCTTTGCCATGCCAATATTCCTACTCTGCATCAGAGAGCCTGGGCCATTTCCTGGAGAGCTCCTTCAGCAGTACCCCAGTCTGTTCTCCTCCTGCCCAGAGATGTTCCTTAGAGCCCTTTTCCAGGGGTTCAGAGCCACATGTGGTGTGACACACATCTCTTAAATTCTGCACTGGAGAGGCAGACACAGGAGGATTTCAAATTTGAAGACAGCCTGGGCTACAGAGCAAGTTCTGGGTCAGCCTGGGCTACACAGCAAGACCCTGTCACAAAACAACACAAGCAAACAAAAACAAATCCACTGAGTCTCCTGTGTCATTAATGTCCTATACTGCCACAGACTCAGTCCTGAGCAGGAAGCTTGATAGGGCTGCCATGGCAACACAGCCTGAGTGGAGAGAAAGGCAGAGCAGGGGCCTTAACATGATATCCTTTGTGCCTCTGGCATTTGCAGTCTTTCTCAGGATTGTTCCTCAGCCTCAGACAGTGGTACCTACCTCTCATCCTCGCAACCGGGAAGCAGAAACAGATGGATCTCTGTGAGTTAGAGGTAAGTCTGGACTAACATAGCAAAATTTAGACCAGCTGGGTCTACATAATGAGACCCTGCCTCAAACAGCTATTTCTTACGCATGAGATTAAATACCTTTTAGGCCCACAAAGAGAAACTACTAAGTGAAAACAGTTACCAAAATATCTCTCTTGAATTGTGAGAATTTATGTGCTTTTTTTGTTAATTCATTTCGAATGATGATCTAGCAAGTCTAAAAATTACAGAATATTGAATGAGTGAGCATTTGGGATACCTGCAGCAACTGCCATGTGATATACCGATACCTGTGATTTCTGTTGTCAAGGGACAATGCTGCTGCTAAGCCTTCTCTGCTTTGTTAACTGCCTCCATCATTTTAGCTGAAGGTTTGTGGAAAGCGGTGTTTTTCACAGATGCGTTCCTAACTCTTGCTTGAGAATGTCGCATCATGTAGACTAGATGCCTCATCCTGGTGGGAAGCATACCCAGCATGCACCGCAGTCCTGCTGTAGGGAATTGACGTGAAGGAAGAGCAGGTGCGTGGAATAATATTCAAGACGAGGGGAGCGATGCATGGATGG
Source organism: Microtus oregoni (assembly GCF_018167655.1). Taxonomy (NCBI): domain Eukaryota; kingdom Metazoa; phylum Chordata; class Mammalia; order Rodentia; family Cricetidae; genus Microtus; species Microtus oregoni. Next base: position 3,843,862 of record NW_024544710.1, on the reverse strand, counting down.
TTGCCATGGTGTTAGTCACTAAATAATTCTGGCTCTCCTTCCAGACACATGGCAGGCTTGCACTTCCTTATCATCTTACCCTTAAGTGAGGCCACGTGACTTGACAAATGAAACACGCCACATCTTTGCTCCCAAACTTCACCTGGTAGATATCATCATTTAGCTGTCCTGCCAAGCTTTCTGATCTCAGCTCCCACCTCTCTCACTGTGGCCCACGTCAGCTGCTGGGACCTCATTTCTGACCCTCACCAAGGTCTTCCCTACCCTAGGCTCCTTTCAGGAGCTCTTTGTGGCGGAAGCACTCATCCCCCGAACCTTGCTTTGATGGCTCATTCTTTACCCTTAGAACTCACCCGTTGCGCTAGTTTTGTGTCAACTTGACACAAGCTAAAGTCTTTGGAGAGGATTGAATCTCAGTTAAAAAATGCTTCTGTTTGGGCTGACGAGGGAGGGGGAGGGAAATGGGAGGCGGTGGCGGGGAGGAGGCAGAAATCTTTAATAAATAAATAAATTAATTAAAAAAATGCTTCTGTAAGATCAGGCTAAAGGCAAAGCCTGTAGGGCATTTTTAAAAATTAGTGATTGATGTGGGAAGGCCTAGGTCATTGTGGTTGGGGCTACCCCAAGGCAGGTGGTTCTGGGTTCTATAAGAAAGCAGGTTAATCAAACTGTTGGAGAGCAAGCCAGTAAGCAGCACCCCTCCAAGGCCTCTGCATCAACCCCTGCCTCCTGGTTCCTGTCCTGTTTGAGTTCCCATCTTCACTTCCTTTTGTGATGAACAGGGATGTGGAAGTATAAGCCAGATAAACCCTTGCCTCCTCAAGTTCCTTTGATCACAGCGTTTCATCACGGCAATAGTAACTCTAACCGGGACACCACCACTTTATTGCTTTACCATTTCCATTGAGATATAATATGCATATTTCCCAGTTCTCCCATTGCAAGTGTATAGTCAGGGTTTCTTGTCCTGACCACGGGCTCCCAAATAACCATACAGAGACTTATTACTAAGTATAACTGCTAAGCCAATAGCTTACACTTGTTACTAACTAGCACTTACATCTTAAATTAACCCCTTAATTAAGGTACCATGTGGTGGTACCTTCTTTCAATATGGTACGTTCATCATGCTTTTCTCCATGTCTCCTTGCGACTCTGCCCTTCTTCATCTCCGGTTCTCTGTCCACAAGTCCTGCCTAACCTCTTCCTGCCTAGCTATTGGCCATTAGCTCTTAATTAATCCAATGAGAACAACACATCTTCACAGTGGACAAAAAGACTATTCCATAACATAAGTGTTTGTACTTGAGTGACTTAAGATAGTCATGAATTTGTGCAACCATCACCAGAATCAAGTTCTAAAAAGATTTTACTTATTATATGTGAATGCCTACATGTATATATGTACAGTGTGTGTGTGTGTGTGTGTGTGTGTGTGTGTGTGTATGTATGTATGTATGTATGTGTGCCAGCACAGGCCAGAAGAGGTTGTTGAATCTCCTGGAGTTACAAGTACTTGTGAGCTACCTGATGTGGGTGCTGTGGACCAAACCTGAGTCCCTTCATGAGTAGAAAGTGCTTTTAACCACTGAGTCATCTCTCCAGTCCCTACTACAATCAATATCACAACATTTTCATTACCCCCAAAGAAACCCAGCTCCCCTTACCCACTCAAGTCCTCATCCTTTTACTGGTCCCATGCAACCACTAATCTCCTTCTGTGTGTTCGCCTATTCTGGACTTTTATAATTTATTATTATCATTGTTATTGTTATAATGAAGGGGGACACATATGCCACTACTGGTTCATATGGTAACTATATTTGGGCATTTGAGAAACTCCCAGATTTTTTCCCACGGAGTTGGCATCACTTTATTTTCCTGCCAGCAATGTGTGCATGTCCCTGTTTCTCTGCATCCTTGCCAATATGGGTAATATCAATATGATAGCCATCCCACTGGACATGAAATGCTATCTCATTGTGTTTTTGACCCGAATTTCCCTTATGGCTGTGATATTGAGAATCCTTTTCATGTATTATGGAAAAAGGCCTTTTCATGGACATTTGAATAACTTTTTGAAACAAATGTCTTTTTGAGTGGGTTGTTTGGGATATATATATCCATTATATATATTATATATACATTATATATACATATATATATATATATATATATATTAGAACTGTAAGAGTTCATTTGTTTTTTGTCTCCTTGTTTTTGTCTTTACATTTGAGGCAGAATCTGAATATGTAACCCAGTCTGGTCTTGAACTTGCAACCCTTCTGCTCCAACTTCTCAAATGCTAGAGCATACCATCCCTAGCTTATAGGAGTTCTTTGTGTATTCTGTATATTGATCCCTGCTCACATATATGATTTGTTCATATTTCCCCCCCTTAAGGGGTTGTCTTTTCAGTTTCTTGACAAGGTACTTTTAATACACAAAACTTTTAAAAATATTTTATGACAACCAACTTCCATTTTCCCTGGCTGTTCATTCTTTTAGCAGCATATATAAGAAAGTATTAGCTGGACAGATAGCTCAGTGTTTGAGCATTTTCTTAGCATGCATGGAGACCTGGGTTTGATCCTCAGCACTACAAAGAATATGAAATTTTTGTCTTATCCCAGGCCATATAGATTTACATTTATATTTCTTTTCAGAATTTTGTGGTTTTATTTTTTTATTTTCTTTTATTTTTGTCTTTGATCCCATGTTGAGTTAACTTTTGTATATGTTGTGAGGTAATGGTCCATGTTGTAGGTTAAGACATTGTCTGGGCACCTTTTATTATTGTTATTGGATGTGACATAAGCCATAGCATGCATGTGACCGTCAGAAGGCAACTTTATGGATTCGATTTTCTCCTTCAGCCTATGTGTGAGTTCCAGGGATCAAATTCAGTCTGCCAAACTTGCACAGCAAGAGAGGTTACCCACTAAAATATTTCTCCAACCACCAGCCCTCTTCCCCCACCTCACACCTTTTGCTGGTCATTCTCTTCTTTCCTTCACTGAATGATATGAGACCCTTGCCAACATCAGTTGATTATAGATGTGTGGGTTTTACTACTGGGCCCAATTCTATTTCATTGATCCCCGACTGGATACTTAGGTCAATATCACAACATCATGATCATTTTGCTTAGTTTTAATTGCCTTATAGCAGCTTCTGAAATTGGGACGTATTAATCCTCTGATCTTGGTTTTTATTGGTTAGATTGTTTTGGCTGATCTAGGGCCCATGTTTTTCTGTTTCTGCAATATTGCCTTATTTTTGCCCAGTTCTTAGCTGTTTGTCAAAGACATCCACAAGCTTTTATTGCCTGAACACCTACCATGAGCTAAGTACTGTGTTAGGTTTTGGAGCCATTGCGATGGGAAAAATAGCTCTTAATTTTGCCTTCAGGGAGCTAAGAATTGAGTGGGAAAGGCAAACATTAATCGAATAATCACCAAAATAGAGGGGACATGAATAATAAATCGACTTAATAGACCGGCCTTGGGGGTAGCGCTGGGACAAGAAAACTTCCTTAAGGAAATCAGTAACCAGAAAAGTAGCCGCGGCTGAGAGGACTTTGAGAACAAACAGGGGACTGTGGGGCAGCGCTCGGTAGCAGGAGGACAAACCGCACTAGACAAGGGTCACCACTGATCCTACTGATCACGTGGGCCCTGGAGGAGCATCCAAGGGTTTGTCCTAAAAGCAACAGGAAGCCACCAAGACAAAGAAGTGACACGATCTGGCTTTGCTTCCCAAATACTGGCTTCTTAAGCTCCAAAGAGAATGAACTGGAGATACAGGCCATGACCCGGTAGAGATGGTGGAAGTTTGGATGAGGCAGCTGGTGGTGGTGGTGATGGTGGTTATGACTCTCAGGACAAAGTGGACAGACTAACGGTCAGGGACGCAAGAAAAAACAAGATTTTAGAGATAATCTTTGGTTAGTGAGAGGGAGGGGATAGTGTTGGGAGAGGTGGTTTTTACCAATTTTTAAAAAAAAACAACACAATCTGCTAGGCAGTTCTGAGGGGACTAGTGCTTTTGACTTTAGGGCATCTTCCAGACATTTCTAGACTATTCGACCCTCGCTCCAAATCATCCTTGCAAAGAAGCTATGCTAGTCTTTTTCTCATTTTGCAGATGGGAAAACTGAGTACCATAAGGTTGAGTGGCAAAGCTAGTTAGAATTCTAAAATCCCGCCCCCCCCCCCAGTGTTCCTTCTGTTCCTCCAGGACACCGGAGCTGACTCTTCTAGAAGAGTCCATTTCAAATAGTTTCAGATAATAAGAGAAACCCATTAGAAGCATGTCTCTCTACATACCAAGTCCTCTCAAGCCTCAGAGCTCCTTACTATACATTTCAGCTGCACAGCATAACAGTCGTCCTTCCCTCCAGGATGGTTCTGAGCCCCAAACCTTTAATTCCTGGACCTGGACTGTTGATTGTGAACCAAAACTACCTGCTTCTTTTCTTCGTAGTAGTCATTCTGTCTGAAAGACTTCCTACTTCATTGCTCGTCTACGGGCATTACCACCAGTGTATGGGTAGCTGAGATGCTAAGACGTGGCGCTAGAAGCTGGGTGACTTAAAAAAAAAACCAAACAAACTAGTCAAGGTGCTCTCAGGGTTTTTTATGATCTAATGGGGAGTGTGAGGGCAAGAAAATGAATGGGTGGTGGGAAATGGGCTGGAATGAAAAGCTAACAGAAAGGCAAATCTATAAATTCAAGGAGGAAGAGGAAGAGAAAATAAAGTGTTTGAAGGAAGAAGTTGGGGGAGGAAACATCCTGCTTCCAAATCAGGAATCTGACATTTACTGGCTGGATGATGTTATGCAAGCTACTCACTGTCTCTAAGTGGAGATAAAATTGCACCAACTTTATGGGGTTTGTGTAAGGATTACAGGGAAGGCATGTATGTAATGTCCTGGACACAGTGTGTGCCCCGTGATAAGCTCTCGATAGCTGTCAGCTGTTAGCTTGACTGGACCTGCTCTCCTCATTCCCCGTGCCTCTGCTTCCCTCAGCGGTCCCAGGTTGGGCCAGCTTAGCTTACCAAATCTGGATCAGGCAGGACCTGTGACAACAACCCGTGTCACTTCCAAAGGTGATCCTTGGACTCTGCTGCCTCAGCTTGTTTCCTCTTCCTTCCCCTGTCTCTTCCCTGCCACCCCCACCGTGTGGAATTCTAGTTCTAAACACGACCCAGTCACCCGGCCCTGTGCTACAATGCCCCTCTAGGACCAAAGTCCGGTCCTTTTTCCTGGTTTAGGCAGTGATCGCCCAATTGCTTAGCAATCCACTTGCTAGGCTTCCCTCAATCATGCCACCCCTGTGTGAAGCACGCTGCCGTGGCTTGCTAAGTGCTCTCTCTGACTACTGTGCTTCAGCCCTTCCCTTTGCAGAATGGTGGCTAATTCTCTGAAGTCCCAGGCTTCGTTAGCCATTAGCCGAACCTGTAAGGCCTGCCCCGGAAACGTGCATGAATTCACTGTCAGCCAGGAGAGAGTAAGCTATCTTGCCAACAGCAAATGTCCAGGCTTTGCTCCTGGGGACCATCTAGAGAGCTGTGCCTCCCAGTCACTCAGGAATCCAGACTAGTGGAGAATCCATTTTGAACATGTGTTTCCATCATTGCTGAAACAGGAAGAAGGGTTATATGCTCTGGATTCTGTGTTTAAAAGATCTGTAAGCACTGTGTGGGAGTGAGCCGTGTTGCAGCAAGGATGGGAGCAGGGAAGCCATTGAAGAAGCTTGTTCCTGGGAGAGGTGTTGGTAATTTGAGCAGTACTGGGGTGTGTGTGTGTCTGTGTGTGTGTGCGCGTGTGTCTGTCTGTCTGTCTGTCTGGGAGGAGGAGGTGATGGATTTGGGATATATTCCAAAAAAGACAGGCAAGATTTTCTTTCGGATTGGCTGAGAGGAGCAAGGCGAGTAAGAGAGTCAAGGATGGTTTTTGGCCAGGGTTTTTGGTTAAACGTGTAGATGGATGGATAGCATCCACTCTTACCTGGCATGGAAATAGCAGAATCTGAGGAATTATTAAGATTAAGTGACATCTGAAGGGAGCCTCGGCTTGGAGTTCTCTTTTGGGGAGCCCCACAGCTGTTGCACGATGACTTACAAGACCATTTCAAAGGAGACTTTTAAAAGTGAACTCGTTGATGAAGGACATACATAGATAGTCACAGGAGCACAAACAGATCCACATGTCTCAGAAGCCACCCACACTGCCAGCTAGCCCCTACTGAACCTTACGCAGTAGTATCCCCACCCCCTGGAAGTCCTTCAAGGTCTCTCTAATACAGCCCCATCAATATTTTTGTTTCTGGTGGGAATGAACATTTTCTGGTGATTTTTAGTAAAGAAGCAACAACCATGGCTGCCCCCACAATGGGGGCTTCCTCTTAGAGAAACAGCTACCATGGCTGCCCCCACAATGGGGCTTCCTCTTAGGTTGATGCCTTCCTTGGCGGACCCCTGGGAGACCTGAAGTCTGAAGGACCTTTTTCCCCGTCAAAGTGCTTTCCAGGCTAGGGAAATGTAAACACCATAGTGGAAGCACAGCCCTGAAACCAAACGTGCCCCGTTCCAGGTAGTGGTCAGCCACTTTTCAGAACAGCGTCTAACTAAACGTAGAACTGTTGCCTGGGTAGCTCATTAGAGGGGATCAGGGTTGTGGAAACTGGAAATAAAGTGAAGGCGTCTTGGCCACGAACCGGTTAGATCCTGGCAGCTGCTTCTGCCTGAAGCTCACTTTATAGCCTCACTATTTCCAGGGCCCCAGGCTGGACTTCGCTTAGAGGTGTAAGCAGGCACTAAAGGACTGCATTCAGCTTCAGCTTGCCGTAATTTCTCCCAGAAATGGCCAGTTGGGTAGAACATCAGGCTATGTGTTCATGAGGCCATAGAAGAAAACAGGGTCCTGAGGCTGGGAGAGACGAGCCTTGTTCTAGCCCAGGCTGAGAAGCAGCCTCATCGGGCAGGAAAAGCCCAGAGGCTTCTCTTGGATGGAAAGCAGGATTGGGATGCCTTTCCCTCCTGCCTGGGGAAAGGAAAAGCTTGAGAGCTTCCTGTCTTCCTACCTTTATGGACAGCAGAAAGCCAAGTGTCACTTAGAGTAGCTACAGCTCCTATACAGCTCTGGGGAGACAGGTAGTATTGCCTGGGTTTTTTTGGAGTAATAATGGAGCCGAGCCATACAACTACCAAGTAGCTGTGCTAGGCTTTGAATCTAGTTGGTAAACTCAATTACAAGTGAAGCTGCTTCCTAGGTGTAGGGACAGACAGGCTGTTCTCCTTATGCCTAGAGACAGATCAGAGGGCCACCATCTGTCAGTGAGCCTCACTGTGTTCCGTGACCTTCAGAATTCTTTCCAGCAAGCGGCTGTCAGCTCTTTGGCTCTCCAGACCTGCGTTCCATCCAGCAACTTGGACAGTAGGTCAGAGGATAACCCCACAAAGGGATTAACCCCGGAATTCTAGAGACTTGGAGGGAGCAAAGTCTACTGGGTTGATTTTGGTTTTATGTGTTTTGTTTGTTTTGAATTTGTGTTTGTTTGGAGGAGGATTTCTTCTTCAGGTTTTCTGAGATAAAAATTTGCTGTGTAGCTCAGGTTGGCGTCAAACTTTTTGCTTCAGCCTCGAAATTTCCAAGCATCAGGAACACCGATGTGAGCAACCATATCACAGGCTAAGGGATTTTTCTGTCGCTATTTGGGATACTGAGGACTGAACCCAGTGCCTCATGCATGCCAAGCAGTGATGCTACTAACTAGGCTGTGTGCCAAGTTCTCCCCTGCTCCTCTGAGCTGACGAGCCTTGTGCATTATAGACCAGAGCTGGACCTCTGAGCTACTGCCCAGCCTGAGCCCAGCAGTTCTCCACGTGTGACCCACTGAGCTCCAGGGCGTCCCAAGCTTCTTGAACCCTTTTAGATAATACTGTTAAGATGCTGTTCTAGCTGGGTGGTGGGGGTGGCACACGCCTTTAATCCCAGCACTCGGGATGCAGAAGCAGGCGGATGTCTGTGGGTTCGAGGCCAGCCTGGTCTACTAGGGCTAGTTCCAGGACAGGCTCCATAGCTACAGAGAAACCCTGTATTGAAAAACCAAAAAAAAATAAAAGATGTTGTTCTAAGCTCAGCGGTGGTGGCACACACCTTTAATCCCAACACTTGAGGCAGAGGCAGGTGGATCTCTGTGTGTTCAAAGCCAGCCTGAACTACAAAGCAAGTTCCGGGACAGCCAGGACTACACAGAGAAACCATCTTGAAACAAACAAACAAACAAAAAGACACTGTTTCCATCTCTGATCACTTCCAAGCCAGACCTCTTTCTCCTCAGAACTTCACCACTTTCTGCCTGTTTCTGTCTTTTTCCTGTACCAAAAGTACAGCAGGACATATGAGAACAGAGTTGTCTTTTTTTTAAAAAAATAATGTATTTATTTTGTTTTATGTGCATGAGTGTGTATGTCTGTGAGGGTGTCAGATCCCCTGGAACTGAAGTTATACACAGGTATAAGATGCCATGTGGGTACAGGTCCACTGGATGGGCAGCCAGTGCTCTTAACCACTGAGCCATTTCTCTAGCCATAGAGTTGTCTTTAGACCTCATGTGAGGTCTCCCTTTGGGTACTGCTTCTCTAGCGTGCACTGTCTCAGTTAGCCAGGGAGCTGCCTCTATTGCATCTGGAAAGCACCATCCCTTGTCAGTGGTGGGATTGCTTCATGCTGCTGAGGGGAGGAGACAGACCGGTTGAGTCGTCGTGTGATTTCCGTCGCATTCCTGTCAATCTCTCGAGGCTATTAAAAGAGTTGGTAACTAAACCATAGCTTGAGTCTCATTCTGATAGTCAAGAGATAGTTGAAGTCACAGTGTAAACCAGCGCAGGAAACAGAGTCACAGGGGGACATTGTCTCTTTACTCTAGGGTTAGGAAGGAAGATCTGAGCGGACAGACTCCAGGAACACGGGGCCTATGTCCTACAGCTGGCTCTGGGCTATTTTCTCCGACCACTGAGAATGGCTTGGAGAAAGGAGAAGGGACAGAGAGAACTCTCGTATAGCTTACATACCCATGGAACTCCCCAAACTCAGTAGGTGAGTCAGACTTTCTTACAGCGACAAAAGACCTGATGAAAGGTTTAAAGAGAGGGAAGAGTTACTCTGCCGTTGTCATTGGCCCCGTTGACTTGGGCCCATGGAGAGGCGGAAGATCATGGCAGGAGCATGTGGCAAAGGCTACTCATGTCAAGCAGGAAGCAGAGATAAGAGAGATAAAAAAGGGACAGGGCAAGACATATCCCCCAAAGGATCAGCCTCCAGTGGGCTACTTTGTCCAGCTAAGCTCCACCCCTGAAGTTACTCACTGAGCTATCGCCCAAGCCCTCTGCTTGGGTTTCTAAGTCTAGATTTGCCACTAGTTGATTGACTTTTGGATGGACTACTTAACCCTTTTGTTTTCAAGTTTCCTCGCTTATATTCTTTGTAATGACTAAGTGCAATGGTACATACAGAATGCTTTCAAAGGATTCAATCAATGATAGTTATTATAAGCAACAAGAACCAATAGCCGACATAGAAATGATGGCCAGCTCAGATCTGGGGATGCCAACTTCAGGTTCTTTTGTGGAGCACACAAGTGAAAATTGACTACATGGATTTATGTTTGGACACATTTAGGTCAGAAATTAAAAATTTGAGAGTTATCAGTTTCTTAATGTCATTGAAACCTTGAACTATTTTATAGGGAGAATCTGTAGGGAAATAAAAGATGGCTTAGGAACAATCCCTAAGGGCCCTCAACATCTTAGGACTGGGCAGAGGCAAAGGAGGTCACTGGGGTGGCTGGGTAGTACTCAGAGATGAGGAATATTTTTGGGAAAGTCAAGGGGCAACTCAGTGGTGAAACACTTGATTAGCAGGCATGAGGCCCCGGCTGCCATCTCTAGCACTAGAGGAAAAAATCAGGAGGAGAACAATAGCTTCCCAGAAGCCAAGATAGGGGATGCCTCAGCATAGAGGCAGTGGCTGACTGCGGTAGGGCTTAGGTGAGGCCAGGGGAAGGGAAGAGTACAGGAACCACAGTGGGAGTTAGAACTTTGGCTTCCATGGTTCCCATGAGGGGGTAGAACTGGCCCTCAGACTACATGGGACTGAAGAATGGGAGTGAAGAAATGGAGAGAGCTGGTATGACTGGTCCCTTCTAGAAGTTTGCTAAAGAGAAGAGAACTGAGGGCTGGAGAAGGCGGGCTTCAGTGTTTCTAGGAAGAAGCAGTGTCCAGGGAAAGGTGTTAGATGCAGGAGGGAGAAGCACTGAGACTTGAGATTCCTGGGGTGGCAGGAAATGCTCATAGATGTGGGGGTCAGATCAAGAGAAGCGGTCTGGGAGGACACTAAGGCAACTCGGATGATAAGCTATGGGAAGTCACATAATGTCTGAATGCTTCTCTTGTGGAACCCAGAGATGGGCTTGTGGCAAGGCTAGAAGCCCGCATACAATAGAGAAGGTCCAAGTGCTCACAGAACCACCACTGAAATGGACAAGAGGGCCCAACAGGGGCTCAAAGAGGATTGCCTGGCCATTCTGAAGCCCTGGTGCTTCTGTGACAGCTCCTGTCTGTGTAGTCCTTGGGCTGCAGCAGAAAGTGTCGACATTTTGTTGAAGTTTGAGGGATTTGTAAAATGAATGAAGGATGGTTAATGAGACAAAATGAAGATAAGACAAGTGACTAACTGGAATTTTCCTTGTCCTCTGAGAAGCACCTATTTCTGATGCTGCCAATAATTCTGTTTCCCAGTTTACTTCTTAGATTCTGCTCACTTTGTACTCTCTCTCCTCCCCTTTCTCCCCCCCCCCGTGTGTGTGTCTCTCTCTGCTATCCGGGTGGCACTTTCAGATTCCACAGGAGAGTTGAGTTGAGAGCTGAGTGGTAACTGGTCATTACTATGGCGATAGACAGCCTAACACCCGCTGGCTGCTGGGCAACCTCTAGGTTTCTCTGTCCTGAGTCAGAGGATTCTGTCTGGTCCATCCAGCTGTGCCTGGCATGAACATTCTTTAGAAAGTGTTCTTGGGAAGCAGAATAGCTAAAGAATTTGAGTTCTGGACCAGCAAGATGGCTCCAAGGGTATAAAAGTGTTTGCTGCCAAGCCCGATGACTGAATTCAACGGGCTGAACTCATGGCAGGATCCACATGGTGGAAGGACAGAGCTGTCTATTTCTGTAGTTGTCCTCTGTCCTTCCCTTGGACACTGCAGTGCGCGCACACACCACACACAACAGACAAACAAACACATGTAATGAAGGATAAATGTTCAAAGAAATTTGGTATTAAGCCAGGACTGGCTTTTCAGAATGCAGACACAGAAATGAAAGTCCAGCCCTGCCTGAGTTGTAGAGTGAGCTTAAGGCCAGTCTAGGCAACTTGGTGAGAGTCTGCCTCAAACATTTTTTTAAATAAGAAAAGGAGCCTCATCAGCTTTTTCTAAGGGCCAAATAATACGTGAATGCATAGAGCACATAGTTCTTTGCTGGTAAATGTCGCCACTTACTGTCATTGCTAGCGTGACATGTTCCTGGGAAGGAAGTGGGAAGGGCCTAGCAGATGTTCACATGAAGCATGGAGGTGGTGAGCCAGACTCCGTCCCCAGGGAAGGCTCCCCCAGGCTCTAAAGGCCCGAAGTCGGCAATGGTCTGGGAACCCAGCTGCTGAATCTGCTTGTTGCTGACTGGGGAGCAATCTTAGCTGTCTGACCCCTCCAGCCTTGTCCTTGGTTTCTGAGTCACAAGTTTCTATGCTAAGCAACTTCTTTTGGAAGTAGGGGGGAGAGGGATTGGGAGAAGAAAGGAGGAGAGCAGCTGCAGCCTTGCCTCTTTCTGAGAGGCTCAGCTCAAGTTGTAGGAATCTTTCCTTTACACCCATCATGAGAGGATTTGGGGGCCTTACTGTGACCAGACTGCCACACGGCGCCAGATAGCTGATGTGGGAGCAATACTTTCTCAGGCACCCTGACATCTAGGCCATCCATCTCTCAGGAAAAGGGTGTGAGTGTGAAAGGTACAGGGCTGGGGAATGGGCTTCTAGAAACATTCCTCTCATGCCAACACAGAACACGTCCCTGGTCACTTGGCCTGAGTTGGTATTTTCCCAAGTTGTATGTTCTCAAGATTCTTTGGTTAAGACTATGGTTGATGGTATGTGAAATAATTTCAAGTGGCACATGACTGAACACACAGTGTTTTAAACTTAAATAGCTGTGATTTTTTTTTTACATTTTTTGTGTGCATTGGTGCTCTGCCTGAATGTATGTCTGTGTGAGGCTGTTGGATCCCCTGGAACTGGAGTTACAGACAGTTATTAGCTGTCATGTGGGTGCTGGGAATTGAACCTGGGTCCTTTGGAAGAGCAGCCAGTGCTATTAACCACTGAGCCATCTTTCCAGCCCCGTGAATTTATTTTAATATCCTTTAGAGTAAAACTTTAGCACATTGAATCTAGGAGCTTCGAGAATATTGTTTGCTTAGAAATATGTGGAAGTTTTTTTTTAGAGCAATTTAAAAAAATATTAAATAGATTGGCAGTTGTTGGAATTTTAGACTCACTAGACCTAGGTAAATGGCATCTTTTCTTGTGTCTCTTTTGCTCTTACCCCAATAGGCACTTTCCTTCCCTCTCTCCTCTCTCTCTCCCTCTCTTCTCCTCCCTCCCTCCCGACTCCTTCCTTTCTCAAACTCAGTGGTTGCACTGACCATTCGCTCTGTTCCTCTTTATTCCTCCTTTGGACCGTCTCCTGCACCGTGTGTGACCTGCCAGCTGTCATCATTCATCTGAGTCCCACAGCCTCAGTCTGCAATTGTGCCTCAATTCCTGATTAATCTTCTCCGGGACAGCTCTCAGTGGCACTTCCTCCCATGCTGGTGCTCCAGTGGGTATGGGTCCAGGGCCAGATCCTGAACCAACATGTCTCCGACTTTGGTCTTAGCTCTGGCCTACTGTCTTCCCAGCTCTCCCAGTTCCCATCTAGGCCCTACCTTAGTCTCGCTTCTCCTCAGACAGACACACTGTATAGACTTCTGGATTTGGCTCTCCCTATACTATACCTTGACTAAGGTCCTGTCCTTGGGACTTAACATCTCTTTATTGTTTTCATAGATTGCTATTTGTGTTGACTTTTGTTGTTGTCATTTTGAGACAGTTTTCCTCAATTAACCTAGGCTGGTCTGGGGCTCGTTCCATAGCATTAGCTGGCCTTGACCTTATGGCACTCTTACTACCCGGGCCTCCCAAAAGCTGGTGTTACAGGTATATGCCTGGCTCTTTGCTCCTTTTGTATCTCTCTAAGCAGGTTTGCTCGGGTAAAGAAGTGTGCTTTCCTCTTCTTCTGTACCTCTTTGATACTCAGTGAAGTGCCAGGTAATCAGTAAATCAGTAGGTACTGTTGGGCATGCTTTGTGCTACCGAGCAAGAGAAAACTCAATCTGCAGCGACCTGGACGAATAAAAGTTGCACTTCTTTTTCACAGGACGGAATTTTAAAGGCAGCTGTTTGGCTATTCTGCCACACATAGCAAACCATCGTTCATCCGCCGTCGTATTTGTTGCCTTGTAATTGCAAAGTGGCTGCTGCAAATCCAAGTATTACATCTTCATCTTAGCGGCGAGAAATAACTGCTTTCTCCTCACCATCTTTGTCCTGTTGCTTTTAAAGGGAGACTTTCTAACAGACTGTCCCTTGTGTTTCATTCATTACAACTGTGCCATGTGCTCAGTCTTAGATCTATCTGTGTCTTCCTTGTCTGATAGGAAAATATCTTGAGCCACCCGAACAAACTCACGCCTGCTAACAAGCCAGAAGGTGCAGAGGGTGGCTATTAGGTAGAGAGCCCCAGTGTCTGCCACATGACCCAATAAAGACCGGTTTACATAAACACCGAGCTTTTCTGCTCCGGAGTCGGGTTCTGAAACAAGAGCTTTCCAGAAATAAACAAAGAAGCTATCTTTTTTTATTTAGCCCACCCATTCTATCTGTGCCCAAGTGTCCCTGCCTCTCCTGTTGCAAGGCTAAGGCGAGTTCTCAGCCCGGCCTCTCCCAGCTAAGAGGAAGACCTTGGGCAGATCTGAGAGCTGTCCTGTTAGCTGACTGCTGGGCAGGTGAACAGCTTCTCCATGCAGACCGACGTCACCCCAGTTTTGGCTCTTTGGCTTCCATATATGCTTAGGGGAAGAAGGCATTAGGCAAGTGAGCCCAGTGTGCTGAGGTTGAAGAGCAATTCTGAAGCAGCTGGGGGTCACTGATGGGGGAGTTCAGTTCAACTGGAGTTTAGCAAGCTGGGTCTCCAGCTCTGTCCCCTTGCCCTCTCATGACAACTGGAGCTTGTACTTGTACTTGGGCTCATTTTCCCAGCAGACTGCATTTTGAGGGTGGAGAGAGACCCAGCCATCACGGGCCACCTTCACCATGCCCGGTGACTGGTAAGACCCCACTTTGCTTCTCTCTCACAACTGACGGGGCATTTGGATGGCAGTGTCCACGGTCATTCCAGAATAGTGCGTGTTACTGTGAGGAGACTCAGTGTGAGTTCCTTCTTGAGGTTTCTTGGTATGAGTTGTGTTCCCCCGTCCAGATGTCATCCAAGGTTTATTCTGCGAATTTCTGGACAGGACATGAAGAAAAGCCAGACCTCCAACTCTGGCTGCTCACACTGGCAACTCTGCCAAGGGTGTGGTGTTGCTTCAGAAGATGGCTCTTTCCTAAGAGTTTACTGAAGAGGACTGTGTTTTTGCTGGCTCAGGCCTTCTAGTTTTACTCAAGAGTCTGAAGACTGGAGGGAAGCAGCATGGTGGGGGAGGGGAGCAGTATCTTGTTTTGTTCTTTTCCTGACCACCAGCTACCCAGCAAGAGCTGTCGTTTATTCATTCAGTGGCCACGTGCTACCCCCAGCTTCCATTACTGGGAAACAAGCTCCAGCAGAAGTCACCCAGAGTCACTGATTCGGGGACCAGCGGAAGCAGAATTCACTCAATCCAATTTCTTTGAGTCGGCTGCTCTCTTGTGAGCTTTCTGCTGGGTGCTGGGTTTGCAATTATGGACAAGATCAGGCCACTCCCCTCTTTAAGCTGCAGTAGGCAGCAACTGGATAGGGTGGTACCTTCCCAGAAGAGGGAGAACTGAGGTTCTGAAACAATGAAGGAGAAATGCCCCCCCCCACACACACACACAGGAAGGAATGGGGAGAGGGGTATCAGCAAGGACTTGGCAGAGGATGTTGTGTCTGGGACTTGATCTAGAGGAAGAAGAGGCAGTGGGTGAAAGAGACATAGGGATAAAAGGGACCCAGGCAGAGGAGAGGCCATTACCAAGGCCCAGCATGAAGAGACCACAGACATCAGGCATGCTGGCGTGTGCACGTGTTGTCCCAGCTCTTGGGAGGCTCTGGCAGAAGGAACGAGGCTACTGTGACAGAGTGAGTTCAAGGCCAGCCTGGGCTACATAGTGGAGCAATTTGAGAGATGGAAAGGTGGGAGTGGGGAGGCTGTGTGTTGAAAGACTGGACAGAGCCATTTAGGAGGTGCGGGAACGCTGCAAGGTGAGGCCGAGAGGTTTGACAAGGGCTCCTTGGGAAGTGCCTGGGGACCATGCGGAGACTGGATTTAATTTACAGATGGTGAGGGGTGATCACACAGCTCTGAGCAGGAGAGTGACGTGATTTGACTGGCAGTCTTTTTGGCAACGGCAAGAACGGTCTGTAAGGGACCAATAGCAGAAGCAGCCATCTGGGAAAGGAGTGCATTCTCCCTGTGTTGGTGGAGCAGGCGAGATAGGAGACTGTGCCTGTTGGTTTATGGATGTGAATACCTTAGGTGTACATGCACGTTGTCATGTGCCCAGCCCAGCTGAAGTACTTGCAGATACCTCATGCTCACAAGAACTGCTTTAGCTGATGCACTCTTCCTGATCTGGAAATGGAGGCACAGAAAGATTCAGTAACTTGACTGAGGCCACACAGCTCAGAAACTGTCAGACCTGGAATTCAAACTCCCTGTAGTCTCACTCTGGAGTTCTATGCCGTTTCGTCTGTGGGGTCCTTCAGTAACAGTGTGTTCCAGAACTTGAGGCAGAATGATCTATAAGACAAGACCCAGTCTTTGTCCTCGTGGAGTTCAGTCTTGTGGAGGAGGCAGATAGCAACCAAATGGCCACACGGACAGATGGACACATGTTCTCAGAGCCCACGATAGCGCCTTTGACATAATCAGGGAGGTCAGAAGGTTCTCTGTGAAGCAGATACGTGAGGTGACGTATGAAGGATGCGTGGGAACTGCTGAGGGAAATATGGGAAGAACAAACAAAGGACTAGCAAGTACAAGGACCGTGTATGTGAGTGGCCATTCCCCTTCACTTTCCTGGCGTCTTGTTCCTCCCCCATTCCCTGATTTTCTCCTATTCCCCTCCCCCACTCACAGGCTGTCTACCCACCCACCCAGTCTTCCTCAGGAGAGAGCCCCAAGCATTCCTGTATTTTGCTAGTCCAGCCTTTCTCTCCATTCACTCCAGCCATTCCTGGGCTCTTTTTTGCATTTATTTTTACATTTCATTTGTGTTTGAGTTTTGAGACAAGGTCTCATTGGCTTAGTCTTCCTGCCTCTGCCTCCTAAATGCTGAGATTGGTTCTTGCCTCTTTTTTTAGGTTACATTTTTATTCTCTCTCTTTCTCTCTCCCTTCCTCATTCTCTCTCTCTCTCTCTCTCTCTCTCTCTCTCTCTCTCACACACACACACACACTCCATGGCCCACATATGGAGGTTAGAGGACAGCTCGTGGGAGTAGATTCTCTCCTTGTCAGGCTTGGTGGCGAGTGCCCGATCTACTAAGCCATCTCACCAACACCAATCCTTCATTCATGATTTTCAAGACTTGCTTAGTCTGTGCAGCTTCCTTCCTGACCTTGCCCCACAGACAAACCCCTCAGCTCCCCCAGATGGACTAAAAGACTGGGATGAATGGACTCAGATGTGAAGGGATATGGTTTGAGGAACCTTCAGCACTTTTCATGTGCCATTGAGCAGTTGAGGCTGAGAAGCATCCTTGCTTCTTGGCTGAAGGACTGTTTCCCCTATTGCTCCCCACTGCTTTGAAGAAGGAAAGGACATTAGGAACTCATAGTTACTGAAATCCTACCGAGTGCCTGGCTTGGTGCTGGATGCCTTCCTAAGCTGTGTCCTTCACAGCCATAACAAACTTTATGAGGTGGTGATGTCATTTACTTTATCTAACATGTGCTTCTTCCCTGTGAGCTCTGTGAGAATATGGGACAGTCTTTGACTTTGCATCTCAGAGACCATGGGCTCCGTGCTTGGTGAGTACTTTGATTTTTTTTTCTTGCACTGCTGGATTTTGAACCCAGGGCTTTGTACATGCTAGGTGAGGATGCTGCCACTGCCTCTAACGCCGGTCCAGGAAACACTTTTTGCAGGGACTTGATTGATGATGCTATTGCTTCAAGGCAGCATGCATGCCCTAGGGCAAAAAACTCCAAGACTTGGGGCTCTTCACTGCCTTTGTGACTTGGACAATCAGTTTCATTTTGCTGAGACGATTTTCCTCAAATGGAAAATGATAACAGCTACTCCTTTGTCCTGCAGGGCTTGAGCACGTGGAGGAGGGCTCGGTGAACTCCGAAGTGCTTTCCAGATTGATGTGTGCCACGTCGCCACACTTCCTTGAAGCTAGGCTTTCTTTTTAAAGATCATTTTATCTATGTGTGTGTGTTCGTTTATGTGGCTTTCAGAGGTCAGCGGTGGGGAGTATGGCTCCTCAGACTTACGGGAGTTTGTGAGCCGGCATGCATTGATGCTGGGAACCAGACTCAGCTCCTGATAGAGCAGTAAGCACTCCCAATTGCGGAGCCGCTTCTGCAGTCAGCTAAGCTGAAGTTCCCAAGTGCAAACTGATGGCCTTCCTTTACAAACTGACTCTTCTGAGTTCAAAAAGGAGAAAAATAATAATGTAGTTCTCCGGAAAGCCAGATCTCTTCTCCTCCTCCCTTGTCCTTCTCTTCCCCCTCCTCATCCTCTTCTTCCTCTTCTCTCTTTGCAGTTTTCACAATGTCATTCCGACTCAGAGATGTTAAAACTTCCTTTTGTTGATGGCATCTTGGTTTTAGTAGATGACTGTCGTTTGAAAAATGCCACTACTTAGTCATGTTGGCACCACTGTGCCAGAGCCCCTAAGGGACAAAGTTAGTAGCGGCTGCCCAGGGGGAATATCCAAGACCCTGAGAAGACTCCAGAAGGTTGAGAAGGAGTGCATCAGGAGACAAAGGGTGGGAAAGATACAGGCAAGAATGCTGGGCTGGGTCTCGGCATCTGGATGCTGGGGGCGCCACCCAGCAAGTTGGCACCTCTAAGCTGCCCTAACCAAAGTATTCTGGAGTGGAAATAAGTTGCTGTAATCTAGACAACCAGTTAAGGATGGAAACCTCTAAGGTCTCTGCATCAGACAGAAACTGAACACCTCCGCTGAAGCCCAAAGATGGCCGCCCCTTCAGGTCACCCTGGTGGCTGCTTCAGATCCCCAGCCCATCTTTTAAAAAAATATTTTATTCGTTCATTATGTGTTATGCGTGTGTCTGTGTGTGGGTGTGTACATGTGTGTATGGGTGTCCCAGGATACCAGAGGTGTCAGATTCCCTGGAGCTGGAGTTACGGGTGTTTGGAAGCCACCGGACAAGTGTGTTGGGCCATTAATTCAGACCGCCAGAAGAGCATTAGGCGCTCTTAACTATTCAACCGTCTCTCTAGATACCCTGCCCGCCTTCGGACTTCTAGCCCCATCCCTTACCCAGAGCAGCTTCAGTGATGCAGCAGCCACTCAGCTCTGTGGAAATGGCAAGAGCTCACAGCTGGAACACACGGGCTCAATCACATGTGCTACACACCCTCTCCTTCACCTTTCGCACACCAGAAAGAAAAAATCCAGGGAGAGGGCGGTGGGGGGCGGCAGTTGTCGAAGCTGGCTTCTTGCCCTGGAATGCCTGCCACATGGCCTGCCTGGGGATGCGGGTGGGGAGGTGAGGTCCACGGCTCCCTGCTTGCTGTGTGACCTCTGGCCTGCCGGCAGCCACAGGAGGCCCTGCACTGCTGCGAGGGCCAGTACTTTCCATGAGTGCTCACGGTGTCACTGCGTGAGCCTGTGCTTTTCGATTCCAAGCAGCAGCCTGGATTATCCATTTCTTACTTTTCTCCAGACCTCTGTTCTAGCCATTAGATTTTTTTTTCTACCTGGAATCCTTTGGCAAGTGGGTGAAGCCACAAGTTAGTCCACTTGGGACATAGGCCAGGTGCCTGCTGGCTGGCCATCTGGCCCAGGCAAAAGGCAATGGGTACCTTCTAGGAGAAAGCCTGTGGGGGCAGGAGTGGAAGGCAAGGCCAAGGAGCTGTAGTAGCCATGCCCAGATTCATGACCCAAGCCTGGCCAACAGTACTTGGCAGGCTTCCTGGCTCCCTGTTTAGGGCAGGTCACCATGGTGCTTGGCCTGCTGGCACATAGGGGCTGGAAACAGAGCAGAGACATGAGCCCAAGAGTGGGGGCAGGGGTTACAATAGGGGAGAGCAGGACTTCTTGCCCTAGTTCCAACTGGGTTTTGAGTCATCTGCAGAGTAGCGTGGCTGCCATACGGAGAAGCCCCTATGCCCTTCTGGCCCCAGGGATTCCTGCCACTGTGAGTGCCTACGCTCTTCCCAAGGGTCCGTTATCTGTGCCATGGCTCCACTTCCTCCACTGACTGGCAGATTTTTCTTATGCCTAGTAAGCTCTTCCAGCCCCTGCGACTGAATTTGGACAGCTTTGTTTACCACTCCCACCCTGAGCCAAGCAGCCACTTCTGTGGGGGGATGTCTCCCATACTCTCTCAGTATCTGCGCTGGCTTAATGTTTAGAAGCAGCCTGCAGAAGGCTGGCGAGAGGGCTTAGTGGTCCTTTTGAAGAAAGCATTAGAGCTAAGTCTAAACTTCTGGGCTTGCTGTTCAAAGGCTTCTACAACTGATCCTTATAATACACAACATTCCCATGCCACATATTTCAACTATCAAGATACACATATACATGTGCGTGCGCACATACATACATACATACATATATATGTGCACACACATACACACATTGAATACTTGCACGTCTGGCAGTATGTAAGGGATATGGGAAATGTGGCTAGAATGTTTTGTTTTTATTTTGTATTTGACATTTCATAGGTATAAGTATGTTGTCAAATTTTATTTGCAAGTTGACAGTTTCCAACTTTGTGTATCTACATATGTTTGAGTGGTCAGTATTTAATCTAGAAATTGGTATGTTAATGTCTGCCTTTTACTACCAGGTGGAGCAAACCAGCTTGTCCTTACTGGTTTCAGATACGAAACTAACATAACATGGTGGCTCATGTTTGTCAGCCCAGCCCTTAGGAGCCTGAGGCAGGAGAATTGCCATGAGTTCTAAGGCCAGTCTGGGCAAACAGTGAGCCCTTCCCAGAAAACATGAAAAAAGATCTCAGACTCCGATACCATCCATCTCTCAATACCAGGCACAAAGGCCATCTCCTTCTGGAGCTCCCTCGACCTCTTCTAGCTGGGCAGTCTTTCCCCATCCCCCCAGCTGTGTCCCCAGCTTCCTTGGCTTTACTCCAGCATCTCCAGCATATCCCCTCTGAGGTCACAGTTAG
This sequence comes from Microtus oregoni, assembly GCF_018167655.1. Taxonomy (NCBI): domain Eukaryota; kingdom Metazoa; phylum Chordata; class Mammalia; order Rodentia; family Cricetidae; genus Microtus; species Microtus oregoni. The sequence continues at coordinate 3,823,135 of NW_024544710.1, read as the reverse complement.
CAGTGCATTCCCCGGCACCCCATGGCCTATGCTCCCAGAAAGCACAGGTCTGTTCTGGTTCCTTCTCAGCACCGTCAACTTTTACAGCCGAGTCTGCAGTGGAATCCTCCTGAGGATGCAGGCTTGCCTCTGCTGTAGTTTACCCACATCCAGAGAAGCTGCCGAAATCTCCAGTTTCTCTCTAAGGAGAAGAATTATCCCCTTCCAGTCTAGGGCACCGAGTAAAGGGGTTTTTCACTTCTCCCTTTACTTCCATCTCCTTTCCCACAGCACCTGTGTGACAGGCTCCTCCCCACAGTTAGTCCTTGGGGGTCATAAACGGGATGAGAGCCTGAGGAGACAGAGGTCACTCAGACTCTCCCTCCTGTTTGCCTTTAATGCTGGACAGGAGAGAGGAGGGAGGGAGGAAGAATTTATGCCAAATCTAAAATATACATAAATTTGGGACTGGGGAAATGGCTCAGCGAGTAAACTACCTGCTGGATTAGCACGAAGATCTGAGTTCAGATACTTAGCATACATATAAAAGCTGGTCATGGTAGCACATGTCTGAAATGACAGCACTGGAACAAGCAGATCTCTGGAGCTCATTGGCCAGCCAGACTAGCCAACCTGTGAGTTCCAGGTTTAGGTGGAAGCTGGTCGGTAGTGGCGCATGCCTTTAATCCCAGCACTTGGGAGGTAGAGGCAGGCGGATCTCTGAGAGTTCGAGGCCAGCCTGGTCTACAGAGCTAGTTCCAAGACAACCAGGGCTACACAAAGAAATTTTATCTCAACAAAACAAAACAAAACATAAAAGGTAGAGAGCAAACAAGGAAAACACCTGACATCAACCTGTGGCTTCCACGGGCAAGTATGTGCATACACACACACATATATAAGTGACCATTCAAACACACACATACAGCACACACGTAGATAATAGAAAAAGAAAATGATTATAGATAAAACTTACCTATTTTGCCCTTTTAAGTGTACAGTTTAGATGGCTGTAAGTATAATCATATAATGTGCAACTGTCATTAGAACTTTTTTGTCTCCCCATAAGAAACTGCCCATTCGTTAATCAGCATGTCCTCCTTTGATGTTTCCTCCAACCCCTTATAAACCAGAATTTTACCTTTTGTCTCTATGAATTGGATTATAAGTACTTCATATACCTGGAACCACACAACATCGGTCCTCTATGCCTGGCTATCTTTCACTGAGCATCATGTCTTCAAAGTTAATCTGTATTGTAGCGTTGTCAGAATTTCCTTCTTTTCAATGGCTTAAAAGGGTGTTCATTGATCATGCTATAGAATTTTTCCACTCACCTGTCACTTGCAATTAGGTGGCATCCATCTTTTTGCTATTGTGAACAGAGTTGTTAGGAACATGAGTATCCAAGTTCTTGCTTTTGTTTTTTGTTTTTTTTTTTGTTTGTTTTTTGGATATATGTATTGCAGAAGTAGAACTGTTAGTTTTCTTTTATATTCTTTTAACTGTGTGTGTATGAGATGAGGTTGTGTGTCAGAGGACAACTTGCTTCTTTCTCTTCCCCATGTGGGTTTGGGGTCATCAGGCTTGGGAGCAGGTGCATCTACCCACTCAGCCATCTCACCAGCCTGTTGTGTGTGTGTGTGTGTGTGTGTGTGTGTGTGTGTGTGTGTGTGTGCTTAAGACAGAGTCTCATAACCCAGGCTAGCTTGGAACTGTGCGTGTAGCTCAGGCTGGTCTTGAATTTCCTATCCATCTGTTCCAGCCTCCTGAGTGCTGGGAATACAGGCAGGTGCCACCTCATGTAATTCTCCTGTCTAGTCACCAAGCAGTCCTAATCCTGCAGAGCTTCCAGGGTTGTTGTGGGAGCTGCGGGCTGCGTTCCTGCCACCCAGCTCCCACCACTGGCTAGCTTTACCCAAAATAACAACACACAAATTGGATTCTTTTAAACACTGCTTGGCCCTTTATATCTAGCCTCTTCTCGGCTAACTCTCGTACCTGGACTAGCCCATTTCTAATAATGTGTGTAGCACCCCAAGGTACGCTTACCAGGAAGATTCTAGCCTATGTTTATTCTGGGTCAGAGCTTCATCATGTTTGCCCCAGAGAGCAGAGCTATCGCATCTGAGCTCACTTCCTCTTCCTCCCAGCATTCTGTTCTGTTTACTCCACCCACCTATGTTCTAACCTATGAGGGCCAAGCAGTTTCTTTATTTTTTAACCAATGACCTTCCTCCATCATTTCCCCTTTTTCTGTTTAAACAAAAAAAGAGGAAGGCTTTAACTTTAACATAGCAAAATTACATATAACAAAACAGTTATCAAGTAAAAATTACAATATTTACATCTATTTTATCTTTATCATAACTAAGGAAAACTATAACTATAACTAACTATTCTTCAACTCCATCAAAGACTCCAGAAAGATACAATATTACCTAAACAAACAAGAAATAAGCAACTTTCAAAACTCTAGAAATGACAGAGACATCTCGCTGCCTGGACAGTCACCCAAAGTTCTTTTGTACCGCTGGGGCATCCATCTTTGGCCTTCAGGCCCATAGTATCCAGAGACATTTCCATGAAGCAGGAAATTTCAAAGGCAGTTCAGTCACTATCTGCTGTGTTCTGCAGAATGTCTTGCAGACTCCTTCATGAATCAGGAACCCCAAAAGATCATCTCACCTTTAGACAAGTTCAGTAGTCCTCTCTCTGTGTGTTCTCTGTGTCCAGTTTATAGCATAGTCCAAGCAAGATCAGTTTCATGCCCAAATGGCTATCAAACTCCATAAGGATCCTCTTTGATGCCCATCTTCCTCTTGAAGTAGATTGGTGCTGCCAGGAGCAGAGTGTCTCATTGTCATGAAAAGTCCTAAGTTATTAAAACATTTAAAATGCCATATTCTATAATCTTTGAAAGATATAAAGAATGCCTATTTAAAATATATCTATATACATCTAGAAAATCTTAACTAACATGACTACAAACTTGACTATTATGATTATCTATTAACAACCTATATACATTACATTTTAAGTGAACTACACAATCACAATACCTTAATCAAGATCAGAAATACATATACATCTAACAAAATTGACCTTAAATTTAAATCACTAAAGCAAAATCCATATCAATGTAAGTTATTCATACCTATATCATATCCCCCTTTAAATGTAAAAGAACATTTATAAACAATATTTGGGAATATGGGCATAGTTATTTCTCTCCAAATTGCTTCCTGCTGAATGGGGCCGCTGTTATTCAGGTCTTTTATGGGATAACCTGTGTGCTAGATTCATGTCAGTCGGCAGTTGAGTGAAGTGATTTTTTTTTGAAGGTGTTCACAGCAACCCTTCAAGAGGGCGTGGTCCATCATACCATATTGGGATGGAAGCAATCCACAGAGTCTCATCCTCTGTGAAAACAAAAGAAGAAACTCTTTTCCAAAGTATCATATCCTTAGATCCAAATTCTGAAGTCAAGATATTTTCAAAATATCTATGTTGGATTAATTCAGCAGCATTTATAAACAAATATCTTTTAGCAGCTGTTGCTCCTTCCTCAGCATTCAAACAATTCAAAGAGAGCATAATAGCATACAGTATCAAAATTCTCTGTTTATTTTCCATCTTTGTACGGCTTTATTTTAACTCTATTTTGTTTATTTTTACCTTTTGAGACAGGTTTTCTGTATATCTTTGTCCTGGAATAACTCTGAAGACCAGGCTATCCTTGAACTCTCAGAGATCCGTCTGTCTCTGTCTCCCAGGCATTGGGATTAAAGGCGTGTGCTACCACACCTTGAAATCATAGAGGTCAATCTCCCTCTGCCTTCCAAGTGTTGGGATTAAAGGTGTGTCCTACCACACCCAACTACTCTCTTTCTTCCTTTTTTTTTGTTTTTTACTTTAAGAACTTTAACTTTTAGTCTGCATATATTTTCAACACACTGTAAATCAATTAGAGGTTTTCTTTGTTTTTGAATCTCTCTTTACTGTATCTCTCTCTCTCTTTTTCTGAACACATGAGCCTTTAAATTACGGAGCAATATGGGTAGGATTAAAGCCGTGGCTTTGCCAGCTAGATCCAGCCCATTCCTTAGCTTTCCAGCCTCATGGCGGAGGTATCAGTTGTAGCCATGTTTACCGCCACAACTCTATGGAGTTTTAAGGTCCCTGCCAGCAAGAAAACTGAAGCATTCTGCTCACAGACCACATTCAGTTAGACTACCTGCTTGAGTCTGGGTCAGAGTTTGCCCTGGCAGGATGGCCCAGAAAACCAGCATTTTAAAACAGCACAACTTTTTTCCTGCTATGGCTGAAAACAAACAAGCATTCAGTCAGCTTTTATCAACACCATTTAAGTGTTTCATGGAAGGACCTCTTAAGAGCTGCAGGGTTTTGCAGCTAAAGCTGAGTCAGGAAGCCTTTCTTAGATGAGAGCGTTTGCCTGCCTCTATCAAGCAGAGCAGAACTGAGAAATTGCTGCCACCAAGAAGCCATGCTGTACTCCGTTCTTTCCCAAGCCTTCTCAGGCTCTCTGTGGATACAGTTGTTCACACGTTGGGCAGCCATTCTGTTGAGGGAGCTGCGGGCTGCTTTCTGCCACCCAGCTCCCGGCCGCCTGGCTAGCTTATGCCCCAAAATAACAACATACAAATTGGATTCTTTTAAACACTGCTTGGCCCATTATATCTAGCCTCTTCTCGGCTAACTCTTGTACCTGGACTAGCCCATTTCTAATAATGTGTGTAGCACCCCAAGGTACGCTTATCAGGAATATTCTAGCCTACGTCCATCCTGGGTCAGAGCTTCATCATGTCTGCCCCAGAGAGCAGAGCTATCGCGTCTGAGCTCACTTCCTCTTCCTCCCAGCCTTCTGTTCTGTTTACTCCACCCACCAATGTTCTAACCTATGAGGGCCAAGCAATATCTTTATTTTTTAACCAATGACCTTCCTCCATCACAGGGTCTCATGAGATCTGGTACTTATATGGTGGTATCGCTGTAATTCTTGTAATTCTGTGTTTTAAATTTTCGAGAACCATCATCCTGTGTTCCACAGTGTCTGACTAATTTTACAACTCCTCCAGAGATATAGCAGGCTCTGGTTTGAATATGTCTTCCAAACACCTCTCCACATTGAGGAGTGTGAAGTGGCATGTCATTGTGCTTCGGGCTGGAATTTGTCAAGTGACTATTGATGCTGAGCAGTTCTCCTGTGTCGGGCTGCTAAGTCTTTGACCTGCCGTCAAGACTATGCATCTAGCACTGTTTCTTAGGAGCTCTTGAAAGTGAGATGTTCCTGTCATTTTTCAGGCTAGAATGTACTTGACTTTAACAAGATTTTTGTTGTATGGCCAGTGGCCTCTGGACTCACTGTAGTCTAAAGCCTGCAAACCCATAGCCACTGAGTCCAGCAGCTTCTCTCTCCTTTGCCCATGGTGAGTTGTTAGTTCTCTCTTTCTCTCTCTCTTTCTTTCTCTCTCTCTCTCTCTCTCTCTCTCTCTCTCTCTCTCTCTCTCTCTCTGTGTGTGTGTGTGTGTGTGTGTGTGTGTATGTGTGTGTGTGTGTGTGTGTGTGTGTGTCTACCACTGAGCTGTATACCCAGAATTGATTTTGAGAAACATTGTTTTGCTGAGTTGTCCGAGCTGGCTTCAAGGTGTCCAGCTTGATCCTTTTGCTTGAGTAGCTGAGATCACAGACTTTTGCTGCCAGGCCTGGCTTTACCCATCCTTTCTGAGCTGTAATGGCCATAGCCCTTGGATTTCTGTTTATTTGACTCATGCACCACTCTACTTTGCTAGCTAGCAAGCCATCCTGAAAGGAAAAGAGTCAGGGATTGGAGAAGAGGGGAGATGCAACAGGTGACAGATCTCTTTAAATCCATTTTCTGGTTCAAACAAACAAACAAACAAAACAAAACAAGATGGCACATAAAGCTGCTTCTCTCTCCATGCAAAGCAAGCCAACCCTTCTTTTTCTGCCAAGGAGTTCCATCACATCTTACAAACTTAGCAGTTTTCTCTCAGTCTAATTCACGAAGAAGAGAAGTAGATCTGACAGGAAGTGTCAAATGCCTGCATTAGTCACTGCAAATGTCATCGAGAACTACTTTTGTTTTTTATTGTCTATGTGTAAAGAGCTGGCGACTCCCACATAGGAAACAGGAAACCTGTGCTGGATGCAGTGGCTCAGGCTTGCCATCCCAGCTACTCAAGAAGCTGAGGTAGGAGAATCACCAAGTTCATGGCCAATCTAGAAAACTCAGCAAGGCTCTGTTTAAAAGCTTAAAAATCTCCCCCTTCCATATTAAGGACTGAGGATTTTGATTGGTGGCAAGGTATTTGTCTAATGTGCACAAAATGAAAAACTTCAAAGGAAGCACCTCCCAATTCTTAGCAATGTCTGAGTCTATTCAGGCTGCTATATCAAAATTCTATACACTTTGTAATTTATAAATAACAGAGAGCTATTAATTACAGATCTAGAGGCTGATAAATCCAAGGACAAGATGCTGGCACGTTTGGTGTCTGATGAGGGGCTATTGGTCATAGATGGAATCTTCTATATGGTCTTATGAGGTGGAAGGCCCCAACAAGTTCCCCTTTCCCCAGCTCTCTTTTAAAAGATTAGGTCCATTCCTTGGAGGGGCATCCCTAAGAAACTATCACTTCGTATAGGCTCCACAGTTAGTGGCACCACACTGGGAATTAGGTTCCAGTGTATGAATTAGAGAGCAAGTGGTACCAGATCAGATCATAGCAGAAATACTGCCTCAGTTTCCCTTCCCTGGTAGAATCTTCCTACAAATCTTCCCACTGTTCACACTCCATCAGGCGGTGGGCTGCAGAATGCTCTGTGTTAACCAATCTGGAGATCAGATCCAGATCCTTCTGGAATCAATAGGAACTTTATAAACTGTGACAAGAGAGCTAGACGCAAATTATTACGGAAATTACAACCAGCAGGATCTGAAATGTGGCTTTTGTGAGAGCAGGTTTTAGGTCTAATAACGAACCTCATCTGACCCATGAGGAGCTGAGGCATCATGGCTGCTCCTTCCCCTGACTTCCTTCTATTCCAGCCTCCAGAGCCGGGTACCGTGGCTTGAGGGTGGTAAATCTCCCACAGGCTCATGTATTAGAACACCTCGTCCCCAGTTGGCAGCTGTCTCGGAATTTGTGGAACTTTTGAGACATGGGTCCTAGCAGGTATAAGTAGGTCAGTAGGACTATGCCTGCTGCCAGTTCTAGCCCGAACTCTGTGAGTTTACTATCACCCAGTAAGATGTGAGGGGCCTCCACCACATGGTCCTGTTACACAGAGCCATTCCACCACACCTTCCCCACTAGAATGGACCGAAATTCCTCTGGAATCATGAGCCGTGGTAAATCCTTCCTCCCCTAAGTGGCTTTTGTGATGCATTTCGTCAGAGTGATGAGGAAAATAACTAATGTAATGGGTGTTGTAGATGGAGCTGCAGACTGCATTCCTGCCACCCAGCTCCTGGCTGCCTGGCTAGTTTATACCCTGAAATAACAACACACAAATTGTATTCTTTTAAACACTGCTTGGCCCATTAGCTCTAGCCTCTTACTGGCTAAGTCTCATATCTTGCTTTAACCCATATCTAATAATCTGTGTAGCACCACGAGGTGGTATCTTACCAGGAAGATTCTAGTGTACATCCATCTTGGACTGGAGCTTCATCGCATCTGACCCAGAGAGGAGAGGCATGGCGATTGCCTCACTTCCTCCCAGAATTCTGTTCTGTCTACTCCACCCACCTAAGGACTGGCCTATCAAATGGGCCAAGGCAGTTTCTTTATTAACCAATGAAAGTAACTCCTCCATCAGGGTGTCATCTAACTTTGCTGGGAGGAGTTTCCAGGCCAAGGTCCAGAGAGATCATGATTCTGTTTTTTTTTCCCCTTTAGCTGCTACCTGCATGTAGCTGTGGTACCAGGTCAATGTGCTCAAGACCAGAGGTCTTGTTCTCTGAAGCCAACTTTTGAAAGTTAGCCTCCTGTACTCCTGGGGATGTGTACCTCTCGTGCTTTGGGATTGTTATTTTCATAGAAGTGTGTTTTATTTTTATAGCTTCCTTCCATTTAGGTTATGTGATACTGAGTTCACTTGCATACTTTTCTCCTTGTTGTGCTCAAATGCCTGGCAAGAGTCCCTTGAGGGAGGACTGGTTTCTTTGCTCAGAGTGTGAAGGCACAGTTCACTACCACAGGGAAGGCATGGCAGCGGGAGCCTGAGGCAGCTGCTCACATGGCCTCTGCAGTTAGGAAGGGGAGACTGGTGAAGACTAAGCCTGGGCTCGCTTTCTTCTCTTTATTCAGTGTGAGGCCCTACCCTATGGAGTGGCACTGCCCACATTTGGGATGGGTTTTCTCATATCAGCTAAGCCAGTCTAGAAACTCCTCCACAGATGTGCCCAGAGGTTTGTCTCCAAGGTGATTCTTGATCTTGTCAAGTGGACAATATTAACCACCGCATATACTTTAAGAGTAAAAAATAAAAAGAAAAGTATAACTGAATAATAGGGTGTGTGTGTTAAAAAACCAGGAAGGTGTCCCACAAGTGACAGCAATTGGGATACTTTCAAAAACTGTTGTGAGGGGCTGGAGAGATGGCTCAGAGGTTAAGAGCACTGGCTGCTCTTCCAGAGGTCCTGAGTTCAATTCCCAGTGACCACATGGTGGCTTACAACCATCTGTGCTGAGATCTGGCACCCTCCTCAAGCGTGCGGGCATACATTGAGGCAGAATGTTGTATACATAATAAATAAATAAATCTTAAAAAAATGTTGTGAGGACTGTGGGACACGAATTGCCAGCATTCAGTTCCACTGCCCTTCCCATTTTGAATCTCTGGTGTTCTCTGGTGAGAGCAAGGAAAGCCTAGAATAAATTTTTCTCTCCTCTTTGAATAATTCTATAATAGCTTTCTCTGTAAGTTTAGATATAGGGCCATTAGCTATGTATTGTTCCCTAATTAGCTTCCTCTAATGGTATCCTTGCCAAATCCTAGGCACGATTGGTAGACTTTCTTAGTCCATTTTCTCTTTCTATAACTGAATTTCGCAGACTGGGTGATTATAAAAAGGACTTAAGAGCCCATGATTCCAGGAGCTAAGCTGTCTTAAGGCATTGAACCAGCATCAAAGGGTGGCCCCTTGCTGCATCATAGCATGGCGTCATAGAGGGCAGCGCATGGCAAGATGCAGCAAGTTACAGCTTCTTCTCTTCTTGCAAACTCACCATGTGGATGCGGGTTGTAGGAGTCCCATCCTGATGACCCCAAGGTATAAGCTACTGTCATGTTGCTGGGACCAAACACCTGAACAGAGGCAGCTTAGGGGAGGAAAGGTTTATCTCGGCTCGCCATTTTCAAGGGCTCTCAGTCCATCATGGTGAAGAAGGAAGGTGATAGAGTTGTGGGGTGGCAGTTTTTCACACAGGACAGACCAGAAAGCAGAAATGTCCGTCAGAACCAGAAGTGGCTCTAACCCTTCGAGACCTATCCTAGTGAGCTACTTCTGTCAGCTAGCCTCCTCATAGAAGGCTCCACCACCACGGGGCATGGCGGTGCACACCTTTAATCAGTCAGGAGGCAAAGGCAGGTGAGTTCGAGGCCAGGCTGGTCTACAGAGCGAGTGCCAGGCCAGCCGGACTACACAGAGAAACCCTGTCTCGGGGAAGAAAGCGAAGGCTCCATAACCCTCACAATTGTGCCACCCTTTAGACTGCATGTTCAGATTATGACCCTATGAGGTCCAGTCCAGATTCAAACCACAGCCCTCACTTCATTCCCCTCCAGGGGTCCCTCCTCAAAATGCCCTCACTCTATGGATTTGGGAATTCAGTTTCTGCATTAGTGGCTTTTCTCACTGCTGTGACCAAGTGCCTTACAGAAGCAAGCTAAAGAAGGAAGGATTTATTTGTGCTCATGATTCAGAGGGTACAGTAGTTTAGTATGGTGGGTGAGTTGGTCTGGTGCAGCGGGAATCTGCTTCTCACATTTTAGAGATCAGGCAAGAAATGACAGTCCCCTGCTGTCACCGTCAAAGGCCTGCCCCAAGTGAAACAACTCTAGCCATGCCTCCAGTTCCAAAGGATCTACAACCTTCCAAAACAGTGTCAATGCATGGGGACCAAGTGTTGAAACATGAAACTTCACATTCGAATGGTAATAATCTCTAACACAAGGATTTGGTGGAATGGAAACATTTGAGCTGTGTGTAGCAATGCCCAAAAACCCTAGAATTACTCTTTTATGGAAGAACCTCTTCAGCATAACAGTGTACATCCTTTCTCAGCCTGGCCCCGCCAGAAAGAAGGCCAGGCCTTCTCCCTCGGCTCCACACTTGCCTGGCCCACATTCTCCCAAGGCACCGCTTAGAGAGCATTCACACAGTTTCAGCCCCGAAGGAATTCACATGCGGCTCATCCTTCTACTCGGGAGAGTGCTTCTTGCTCCCCTGTATTTGGGCATTCCCTAGGGAGCTTTCCAATGGGGTCCCTGCCTTGACCCAGGCACTGTACTAGGCTAATATAATGGGGATCATCTGACATCTGGGAACGCTGAGGCTTCAGGAAATTGCCCAGGCTTGCCAGGCAAGGAAGGGGCTAAAGCCAAGAGGACATGCCTCATGGGGGTCTTCTGGCACCCACAACTTCATATTCTTGGACAGCTAGTAACAGTTCCCTCCACAGGCTGTCATTGTGCCTGTGACAAGAGCGTACTAAGCGGGGAGGGGGGGCAGATTGCTCTGAGTTCAATCTGTCCTAGTGGGAAACCCGCCAGAGCATCTCTGGAGAGCCTGGGCCAGAGCCCGAGTTACTGTCAGGATGTGGCCTAGAGCCTCATTTCCCTTCCTGGCCCTCCCTTTATCTTGTTCTTCTCCTTCTGCTCCCTGACCCCGCTGCCCCTTCCATGGGAGCTGCAGCGCAAGCTGCTCAGGAGGAAGCGGCTGTTGTTATTCGCCCTGCAGAAGCATTTTGGCTTGCCTGCTCTGCAAATCTACTCATGGCTGAGGAAGAAGACCAGGGACATCCTAGTGGGTTTGGGGGGGTGTGCAAAATTTAAGTAAAAGCAACACATTCCAGCTTTTCTACCTCTTTGGGGATTCTATTTTTGTTGCCCAAGCAGCTTGGGAACTTGTGGGTTCAAGTAGTCCCCTTGCCTCAGACTCTCGAGTAGCTAGGCCCCTACTCCTGTAAGCACAGTAAACGGTAAATACGCAGAACATTTATCTGGAGTTTCAGTTACCAGCAAACTGGCCTCAAGCAGCCATCCTAACTTCGTGCTCACCCGTTTCTTATTTAGTCCTCATTTCTCACTGGCCATATCTACCATAGCTAAAACATGCCCTGCCTGGCCTCCTGATCTTCCCACATCTGCTTATTTGACAGATTCATGGAGGTAGTGTGAAGTCAGGCCCCACTTACCAGGTTCACCCTCTATCAGTCTCTCAACTGTGGCTAATCATATAACCAGCCTTCCCTGTCCGATGGCTGTGACCGTAACAATGGTCTGAAAATTGCCTTGTAAAAGGTTCGCACGATCTAAAAGTCATTTCTTTCCTTCTTTCTCTCCCCTTCCCCTTTCTCTCTCCCTTCCATTCCTTCTTCATTAATCCCCCCTCTCATCTTTTTCTTCCCCACCCCCTTTTTTTGGACATAGAACCTCCTTATATAGCCCAGGTTGGCCTGGCACATAAATCCTCCTGCCTCAACTTCCCACATGCTGGTATTACAGCATGTGGGATTATATCATGCCCACCTCCAATGCCATTTCTCTCTCTCTCTCTCTCTTTCTCTCTCCCTCTCTTTCTTTTTTTAAACAGGGTTTCTCTGTGTTGCCTCTGCCTCCGTACTGCTGGGATTAAAGGTGTGTGTGTGCCACCACCAGCTAGCTCCAATGCCATTTCTTATTGGTAAGGAAAACTGACCCATCCTTAATGGCTCAGCCCTGTGGTATCTCCTTAATGACTTGGCTAGCAGTGAGCTCTCCAACATCAGCACTTAGAGAGTCTTCACAGGGCACATGGCTTGGTGCCCAGAGGGAACGTTACTTGTGTCCAAGTCTGTGTAGGGCTCTCTCCTGGGCTATGTACATATGTGGAGCCAGAGAACTGGCTCAAGGTGTCTTCCCTTTCCATGGGTCCCAGTTCTACACATGATCGATTCTTGAAAAGAGTTTGCTGAGCTGGGGGAGCAGAAACAAATACACAAGTAAGAGCTGACTTTACGGCTTGGAAGCTAGTCTTGGCACTAGCTGATTTTGTGTCTCCTCTGTAAGCAGGGAGGTTAGGGAAAGTGACGAAGTGCGCTGGTAGAGTGGCTATAGAGGGAGGCGATGGGAATCTTTTAAATTATGCAGATTAATCTATCTTCTTGACTGTACTTCTTTTTTTCTCATCTGGTTCAGGATCTCTGGGAGACAGAAGTTAGTCATGCCCCATTCGTGCCTTGTCCCAAGCACTACATAGATAAATGAGACAGCAGGCTACAGAGCAAGGAGCTTGCCTCCAGGTGCCCCACACTGTAGCCCCTGAGCAGCAGAGTAGACTGCCGGCCTCAGAGTGCCACCTCCTGTGACAGAGAGGGGATGAGAGTTCCCTTGGGGACTGCGGAGATGGCTCTGTGTTAAGAGCACAGGCCATTCTTGCAGGGGACCTGAGTTTGATTCCCAGCACCCACATGGTGGTTTACCATGATCTGTAACAATTCCAGGGACTCTTCTGGCCTCTGCAGACACCAGGCAGGCAGGTGGTGCACAGACATAAGCAAGCAAAACACCAAAACACAGAAATAAAGTGAAATGGACAAATAAAGAAGAAAGCTGCCTTGTGAGTAGCAAGGGTGTCCGTGAACCAAGGGAGAAGGAGCCCTGATCTTGAACAATAGAGCTACTTGGAGGTCCCACGAGGCATTACTAAGCTCTTTCTTGGGGTTACACTTGGGGTCCTCCTCTGACCCATCCACTTTTACATTGTTGAGATAAAGGTGGCTCTACCACATGGCCCGTTTGAAGTAGACAGGCTGCTCAGTTTAATTTTGCCTGTGAAGAAGTACTAAAACCAGCACAATGACCATTTCCACTGCACCCAAACTCTCGTCTCCTGGCTCCCTTTCACCTTCCTCTGCAGCCTAAGTGAGGAGATCAGGGATCTATGTGGGTGGGCTAGTCTAAGACTGGAACATTCTCAGGAGCTGCAGTCTTAGATTTTGAGGACTGGGGCCAGCAGAGTCTTGGAAGTCAGTTCTTCATGAACACTTGGTCCTCTGACATTGAAATTTGGATGAGCCGAGGCAGCCCTTAATCTCTTCATGCTTGAGAGTTTCTAGCAATGAAGTGAGACGGTTGGGCAAGATGCTAGGATGTCCTGTCAGTCTGGAGCACGTGCCCTTTCCGTGACAAAACTTGTCTAAACACTGGTTTTTAAAAAATATAAAAGAAGTACAATCCATCTTTGTTTTCTGATGCCCTGAGTTCTAGTGGTGCTAGAGAACTGGGTGAGGATGCTGGCCGGCCGGGACCCTGATGCAGTCTTCCTGTTGCAGCCTTACTCTCCCCTCGTTCTCTCTTTTCAAGAATACAGACTTGGTTTTCTCTGCTGCGCTCCTAAGACACAGTGGTTTTTTGGCTCTGCTGGAGAAACAAGGCTCACTCCTTCAGGGGGAAATAGGGGTGCAAAAGGGCGGCCTCCTCTGTCCTCCCAAAACACCATTATCAGGCCATAGAATAGGAGCCTTAGTTTGTTTTCGGTTGGAGTTTCCAGGCACTCTTTTGGCATGTAATGACTGAAGGGCATGCACCCTCCCTGTACTGGATGTGGGCACACGGGTGAGCCCTGGTGGTGGGAACACAAGAGCAGCAGGAGAGGCAGAAACACTGAGGTGTGAAGGGAATTCCACCTGGCACACTGGGTCTTGGGGGGCTGCCTGTGAGGATAACCCACTAAGGGGACAGGCTTTGAGCTGGGCATGGAGGAAGAACTAGAGTGAGCAAGATAGGACTTTTGAAGAAGGCACAGGCCTTAAGGACTTTTCTCACTCCCCTGAGGAAGAGAGGAATCAGTTACAACCACCCCCCCCCACACACACACACTTGTTACTGTCCCCTGCCTATCTGCTGTGCCCCAGGGAAAGGTGTGCAAAAAGGCGGTTGCACGGTTGTGAGCACATTCCGGGGTTTACTTCCTCTGTGTTCAGCAAGCGCCCAGTAGGTGCTCAGTAAATGTCTGTTGACAGACGGAGTGCACTCGAATGCCATGTCAGGCACTGGGAGGGGTACCGAGAGAAACTGGCCCCAGTCCACATCTGTGGTCAAGAAAGAGGGATAAGACAAGCATATAAATAACTTTATACAGGGACAGACTGTGGTAAATGCCTTGGGAGAAAAACAGAGATGAGCCATGGAGGAGGAGCACTCACATCTGGCAGAAGAGGTAGCAGGGCTCCAGAGAAACCCGGCTCCTGGTGGTGCCGAGCAAGCTGATCTGGGGTAGGGATGGGGCTTCCACAGTGGCTCAGGAATGTGTGTGTGGTGAGGGTGGGGAGTGAGCACAAGCTGCATTCCAGACCCCAGAGGCAGACTGGGGGGACTGAAAGTTCCTTCAGAATGGCTCCAGCAAGCACAGGAAGAATAAATCACTGACAAGTCGGAGCCTTGCTAGAGCTAGTCAGGTCTCCGACTTCTTGCCCTGTGTCAACCCCCAACTCACAGAACAGACTTAGCAGGGGTCCTTGCTGGTTGGGCAGCTCAAACCATAAGTGGTAGCCAGTCCCAGTGGCCTACCCGTGATTTCACAAAAGCCTTCTCTCCAAACTCACTGTGCAGCTAGGAACAATAAAACTCCTTGACCCCAGGAAAAGGCCACGCAAGGACCAACAGTTGCTGGCTTACTTCATCCATCATTCATGTGCCTGGGATGGGCTGTTGCCGGGCAGCAACGTGAGCAAATGGGGACGGGAGCCACGTTATTTCACTTGAGATTGTTTATCTGCTTATTGGCTGCCCCAAAGTACACAGTGGGGAGTTGGGTGGCAACATTCCTGGTTGTGCTATACATAGACAAGGGCCTGGGAATCAAATCCAGTCCTTCCTCTGCTCTCTGCTTTTGTTCCCTAGGCTAGGTCTAAAGGACGTCAGTTGCTGTGAGCCAATACATCGAATGATTTCTTTTTAACAAGCTATTATTACCGTCATCAGACGTTTCCAAATTTCTTATCTCATTGAATCTTCAAAAATTCTTCTAAGGGGAAATTATTGTTTTTCCTTGACAGATGAGAAAATAAATGCGGAAATAATAGAGACATTAAGGGCCTTATCTAAAAACACACCAGAAAAACGGTGCGCCTATTGGTCTGGTCTCCTAATGGCAAGTGGCCCCAGCTCAAGTCTGAGAGTTTGAAGTTGGTTACAAATCATCAGCATTCAGGAACCAAACAAAGGAAAAGTGGAAGTGGAAGAGCCACCAGACGAGAATGTGCTATCATAGAGAAAAAATTCTTTGGCTTTTTGTTCTTTGGGGGCCTACAACCCAGCTCCCAAATAAATCCACGGAGACTTATTCTTTCTTATAAATGCCCAGCCTTAGCTTGGCATGTTTCTAGCTATCCTTTCTTAAATTATCCTGTCTATCTTTTGCCTCTGGGTTTTTACCTTTCTATATACCTTTCTTTACTTCTTACTCCACGGCTTGCTGTGTAGCTGGTGTCTGGCGCCTTGGAGTCCTCCTCTCCTCCTTTTCTTGCACCTCAATCTTTCTCCTCCCAGATTTCTCCTCCTATTTATTCTCTCTGCCTGCCAGCCCCGCCTATCCTTTCTCCTGCCTAGCTACTGGCTGTTCAGCTCTTTATTAGAACAATCAAGTGTTTTAGACAGGCAAAGTAACACAGCTTCACAGAGTTAAACAAATGCCACAGAAAAGAATGCAACACATCTCTGCATCCTTAAACAAATGTTCCACAGCATAAACAATTGTAACACATCTTCAAATAATATTCCACAACAACAATGGAAGAGAAAACTTAGCACAGCAAGCTCAGTATGGAGGCATCTAGAAGCCTCCAGAAAAATGGGAAAAAAACGGAGGTGGAGCTCTTCCTCACCTGGGATCTCTTGTGCCCACTGTGTTGTGGCTGCAACCCATTGGAGGTGTGCATGGGACAGCTCTGTTCACAGCCTCAAGGCTGACTTTGCCATGAGAAGCTCTAATGCTGATCAAATTGAATCCACGAACATTTGTTACATGTACAAAAGCAAGAGACAATATAGATATCACTGTGTGTAGATGTTTGTGTGTTGGTGTGTGTACACGTGTGTGTCTGTTCATGTGGAGGACAGAGGAGAATCTGGGGTACTCCTCAGGCTCCAACCACCTTAGTTTTTGAGCCGGGATCTCTCATTGGCCTGGAGCTCACCAAGTAGGCTAGGATGGCTGATGAGTGAGCCCTAGGCATCCGCCTGTCTCCACCCAACCCTGGAATTACAAACTCATACCATCAGGTCCATATGGTTGCACGGCAAGTACTTTAGCAACTGAACCATTCCTTCTGGAAGGAAGAACATGTCCCAACATGTAGCAGCCTGGGATATATAGCAAGACTCTGTCTCGAAATAAAATAAAAATCAAAACAAATGTTCAATTATCACCACAATCAATTTTAGAATATTTCATCTTCTCTGCAAATAAACATCGTACCTGTTAGCCTTGTCCTCCACTCCCAGTATCCTTTACTCCCCACTCCCCAGACACAGGCAATGGCTAGTCTACTCTCTGTCTCTATGGATCTGCCTATTATGGACATTTCATAGAAATATTATACAACATGCCTTCTTTTATAAATGGCTCTGTTCACTTAGCATAAGCTGTTTTGAAATTCAGCCATGTTGTAAAGATGGGCCAACATATTGTTTGTAGAAAGATATTAAATTATATGAATACTCCATATTTTGCTTATCCATTCATAAGCTGATACAGTTGGCAATTTTTAAAGGAAATTCTAATTTTTAAAAAATTGTATCTATTTATGTGTTTGCACACATGTGTGCAATGCACCACCACTACGTGAATGTGGGGGCCATAACGCAATTTGTAGGAGTTAGTTCTCTCCCTCTACCATATGAGTTCCAAGGATTGAAATCTGTTGGTCAATACTGGTAGTAAGCAAGTCTTTCTTTTGTACCAACTGAGTCATCTCACCAGTCATGCTGTGTGTGTGTGTGTGTGTGTGTGTGTGTGTGTGTGTGTGTGTGAGAGAGAGAGAGAGAGAGAGAGAGAGAGAGAGAGAGAGAACACTCTCTTGGAGACTAGGAGTAGAATTTCAGAGTGGAAGAATAACTCTTCTGAATTTTGAGTACACAGGAGAATGGCTTGTGCCAATTAGGTTATGTCAACTTGACACAAGCTAGAGTCACATGGGAAGAGGGACCCTCAACTGAAAAAGTGCCTCCGTGAGATTGGCCTGTAGGCTAGGCTGTAGGCATCTTCTTGATTAACGATTGGTGTGGGAGGGTGCAGACAGCCCACTGTGGGCAGTACTACCTGTGTGCAGGTGGTAGGGGGCATATAAGACATCAGGCTGCATGAGCCATGGGGAGCAAGCCCGTAGGCAGCGTTCCTCCACAGTCTCTGCTTGGTTTCTGCTTCTAGGATTCTGCCATGACCTCTCAGTGATGGACTGTGATCTGGGAAGTGAAAGTCAAATAAACACTTTCCTCTCCAAGTTGCTTTTGGCTATGGTGTTTATCAGAGCAGAAGAAAGTCAACTAACACAGGCTACATCATCTCTCCATGCTCTTTATCAACACTAGCTTCCAGTGTCACGGTACTCAGAGCCATCTCAGTGAGGGAAAGATGGTTTCTCACTCACTGTGTTTTTGAGTCGTATTTCCTTAAAGATTCATTATACTAGATAACTTTTCTTGGTAGCAGGTCATCTGTATCGCTTCTTTGGAGAAGTATTTATTTCCATTCTTTTCCTTCCTATAGCTGGATGATGTTTTAATTTTTGACGCGTAATTGTTCTTTATATATTCTGCATACTAGAATCAGATAAGTAATTTACAAATATCTTTTCTCATTCTGCACATTGTATTTTATTGTCTTGGTAGGGTCTATTAGTGCGTAGAGGGTTTAAATGTTCATAAAGTTGAATTCATCTAATTATTCTGTGACAAAGCTTTTTACTGTCATATCTGAGAAACCACTGCTAAATCCAAAGTTAATATTCTCTCTCTCTCTCTCTCTCTCTCTCTCTCTCTCTCTCTCTTTCTCTGGTACATTGGTATAAAGAAGTAGAAATTCAGCTTTATTCCTTTATGTATGGATCTCCAGTCTCACAGCACCATTTACTGGAAAGACTGTTCTTTCCCCCTTGAATGCTGCTGTCACTGTTGCCAAACATGAGTTGTCCTTAAATGTATGGGTGTATCTTGGGGTTTTCATTTTAACCAGCTGAGCCATCTCTTCAGTCCACACTGGGCTTTCTTGAGTACGTTCTGTTCTGTGTAATTATTCGTAAAACTTCATATATCATATTCCTCATTTGCATCTGAAACCTCCGCCCGTTCAGGGGTGTGTGTTTCGCTACTCTAAAGAACTGCAAATCGTCTTTGAACACTCTGAGTGCTTCTGTTCCTGTTCAGATTCGTGGGTTTTGAAAGACTTAGTGCTGTTAAACTGTCAATATTATTAACAGCATCCAAAGCAACCTGCAAAGACCGGTGTGATAAAGCATACCTGTAATTCCAACACCTGGGAAGCTGAGGGCTGAGGATTGTGAGTTCGAGGCCAGTCTGAACTACAGTGCTTTTTATTGAAGACAGGCAGTGGAAGGGGGAGTGGAAGGGTGGGGGGACAGTGGAAGAAGGAGGAGAAATGGAGGAGTCAGGTGTGTTTTAGTCTTCTATTTGCCAATCGGTTTCTTTCATAAGCTAATATTGCAGCCTTTAGGCAAGATCTTTTGGACTTTACTCTGTACTATTCCCCTGCCTCAGTAGGACTAAAAATCAAATGTGTATGTTCTCCAACTTTGTTATTCTTTTCCAAGACTAATTTTCCCTAGAAATTCCAAAGGCTGTCTTGGAAATCCATGTAATTTTAAAATTAGTTCTTCCATTTATACCAAAAAAGGCCATAGGGATTTGAGTAGGAGTTACATTGTGTTTGTAGGTTTGGGGGTTTTGTTTGTGTGTGTGCTTATTTCTTTGTTCATTTAGATTGGGTCTTCTGCAGTGCAGACTAGCTACATACTTCCTAGTTAGCTGACGATGACCTTGAACCTCTGATGATCCTGCCTCCAGCTCCCGAGTGTTGAGATTACAGGCGCACTCTCATGCCTGGCTCCGATGGGCTTCCTTCTAATATATGGCTTTTTCTTAACTGTTTTTCCACATTTCACACTTTTTTCATTGGGAATTGGACATTTTAGAGAACTAGCACATTCCAGCAACTTTTGGCATTGGTCTCTCCACACTTCGTCCCAGCATTTCTTCATGTTATTCCTCGGTTAGTCCAGGCTGTAAAGTTTTCATAAAGGTCATCCCCCTGCCGGCCAGCAGAAGGTGATCCCTAGGGTGCCCCCACACATCCAGAGTTTTGACTGGCCTCTTTGTCTCTTTCCCTGATCACACCTAAAGTGTAAATTGTTAATGCTAATTCTATTGGTTTAAAAAAAATACTCAGGGCATAAATTGCTTCCTAACCTGTCCAGCAAATTATAGGGGTTGTTTCTGAAGTACCAGTCCCCTAGATTAGTGTTTGAGATTTGTTTTGACCCCTGGTGTGTTCATCTCTGATGTCTCCCATTTCTGTCCAGAAAAGTAGCTAGTCTATAGTTTTGCTACATCTCCAAGGCACCCACAAAGCCCCCATCCATTGCCTCCCTGCCCCCTTCCCAGGTTAGGTATGGACTTCTCCATGCTGTTAGACATAAAGTCAATTTCTTTGGGGAGTTATTTTAAACTCTCTATTCTACAGCCTGCTTTTCTCCTGGGGCAAAATCTCTGAGCCACAGTTTTGTTCCAAGGTCAAAGACGATGACCAGTTTCTGAGTAAATCCCCTCCTTCCTCCCAATTTAGGAGCTGAGCAGTCACCCAAAGGGGATCACCGCTGTTGTGGATCTTGCTTTTCCTTACCTAGTACCTGAGCCCCAGAGGCCAAGCCAGAGAGCATTACTGTCTTCCGTGGTGTTCTAGCCCACAAGAGGGAGCTGCACTGCAAAAGGGAGCCCCTGCCTCTCAGAACTGGAACTAAGCCTGAGCAACAGGTCACTGAGGATGGATGGAAAGTGCTCCATCTCACTCCTCTTGGGAAGATAGTCCTCCCACTGGGAGCGGGAGAAGAGGATGCCCGTGTTCCTGGGAACAGCCAGGGTGGGGTTTCTGTCCCTTTGCACCAGGTAGGAGAAGGTGGGAGTAAGTCTTGTTCGAAACACCCCAGGTTCACTTTTCAGACTGAAATTTAGTAGATTTTCTTGAAGAAGTGGGTTCTTTTTCATTCGTTGTATGCTTTTAGGAGCATTTCCAGGGACTCACAATTTTATAAATTACACTACTTAGTGATTTTAAGGTTCCCACAGAACCTTCTCTCATCCCTCCTGCATACATCATGGCCTGCCTCCTCCAGTGCAGATAGTACACATCCCAGAAGGACATT
The DNA here is from genome assembly GCF_018167655.1 of Microtus oregoni. Taxonomy (NCBI): domain Eukaryota; kingdom Metazoa; phylum Chordata; class Mammalia; order Rodentia; family Cricetidae; genus Microtus; species Microtus oregoni. The sequence continues at coordinate 3,802,466 of NW_024544710.1, read as the reverse complement.
CGTTATGGCTGATGTCACATTGTTATCACTGACGCTAACAGTTTACACTACTGTCCACCCCTGGTGTTGTACCCATGTGCACGGTATGAGTTGTCTCCTGTTATCACACGGGACCCCTCCATTACCCTAGGCGTTGTCTGTGCTTTACCCACTCATCCTTCATTCCCGATAACGCCAGGCAAGTTCTGATCTTTTTTGCTGTCGCTGTAGTTTGGCTTTTTCTGAAATGTCATATCTAGGCAGGATAGAAAGCCAGGGAAAATTAGAACACTATGGAAAGGGAAAGACAAGAGTCAATAGCTTCAGCGCAACTGACGAAATCAAGATCACCTACAGAGACAGCATTCTCCTTTTCCAAGAGATGCCTTAAACAAGAGCAATAGACATCAACGCGGAAACCATGTTGCTTCAGGCCAGAACGTGTGCGCTCTTTCCAGTGAGCAGCATCAGCAACGCCTCCCTCATCCTTAAGTCTGAACAATGTGCCTCATAAAGCCACCTTATGATCTCAAATTCTTCGAGAAGAGAAAGGCAAGCAGCTCATCTATTTTTACTTTATCTTTGAACCTGGTAGTCAATTATATCCTCTGAGCAATGCAACTTCAAAAGTCACAAAACCTTATGCCTGTAAGTAACATTTAAGTGTTAATATTTCCTGGGGCCTGAGACATGACTCAGTGGCTAAGAGCCCCGCTGCTTTTCCAGTACACTGGGTTCAATTCCCAGCACCCACAGGGTGGACCTGATGCCCTCTTCTGATCTCCAAAGGCACCAAGCACATACATGGTGCACACACATACATGACACAAAACACCCCCCCACACACACATAAAATAAGTAAAATTCTAAAAATATTGGTCTTTCCTATAAAACACTGTAAAATTTGCATTTACAGAAAGAAATTCCAACCTTTTCATCTCTTGCTTTATAAGACTTGCCAATATTTGGAGCCCCCACCCCAGCTAGTAAAACCTTCATTAACCCAAAGTCACCTCTGCATTTCAAGAAGGCCTAGAGCAGTGACCCTCTTTCCCCTTTGCTGCCATTTCTTTTATGCTAAGTCTTTTAAAACTAGCCAATCAAGAAAAGCTGTGAGGTCAAACCCCAGCCAATGGGGAAAAGATTCACTCACCACCTGCCCTAGCAGAAAAACCAAGTTCACTTCCTGTCTTGATGTTCTTGCTCTTCCAAGTGTACCCTCTTGAAGCGTAAAATTTCCGTTTGAGACAATTTAATTAGATTGGTAGTCTGCTCCCAAATTTTCTTTCTTTCTTCCTTCCTTCCTTCCTTCCTTCCTTTCTTTCTTCCTTCCTTTCTATTTTTGAGTCAAGGTTTCTCTGTGTAGCCCTGGCTGTCCTAGAACTCGCATTGTAGGCCATGCTGGCCTTGAACTCACAGAGATCCACCTGCCTCTGCCTTCTAAGTGCTGGGATTAAAGGCATGCACCACCACTGCCTGGCTCCCAATTTATTTCTAACACAGTCATTGAGACACTCAAGGTCTCTCTCTCTCTCTCTCTCTCTCTCTCTCTCTCTCTCTTTCTCTCTCAAGGTCCGCACTTAAATATAAAGCATATACTAACAAACTCACTAACTTTGCTCTACTCTACTTCCTCTCAAGATCCTTTTATGTGACGTAGTCAAGGATGCTGTTTTACCTGAATGGAGTCTGCTAAATGGGACACTTCCTTATGCTATAGGATAGCCTTCTCAGATTAGTTTCTTTCACTTAGCAATATGCCTTTAAGCTTCTTCCATGTTCTTTCATGGCTTGGTAGCTCAGTTCCTTCGGTTTGGTTTGGTTTGGTTTTTGTTGTTTGAGATAGGGTCACTAGCCCAAGCTGGGTAGCTCATCTCTTTTAGCACTGGATGCTATGCCATTGTCAGGTGGCAGCTTAGTTTCTTCATTTGCCTACTAATGAGCATTTTGGTGGCTCCCAAAATTTGGCATTTATGAACAACGCTACTCCAAACATACATGTGAAGGCTCTATGTAAATACAAGTTTTCCGTAAAGAACATGACTGCCAGATCATAGGCTGAGTATACTTAGTTTTGTAATAAATTGCCAAACTATCTTCCCAACTGTGTGCACCATGTTGTATTCCTACCAGCAGAGTGAGAAAGCTCCCGTTGCTCCATAGGCTTGATTGTGTCATGTTCTAGATCTTGATCATTGTAATACTAGATATTAATATTTCATCGTTGTTTTAATTCGTAATCCTCTAATGACATAATGTTGACTATTTCTTTCTATTTTCTGAGACAGCGTGCCATGTAATTCAGTCTGGTCTCAAACTCACTACATAGCTGAAGATGCCCTTGAATGACTGATCCTCTTGCCTCCACCTTCCAAGTAAGGGGATTTAAAAACTGCCTGGCTTAAAGATTCTTTCATATTCTTATTTGCCATCTGTATATCTTCTTTGTGAAGTGTTCGGGTCTTTCATCATCTTGTGGTCATCATTATCACTGTGTGTGTGTGTGTGTGTGTGTGTGTGTGTGTGTGTGTGTGTGTGTGATGTATACCACTATGGGATTCCAGCATTGCACTCGAATGGTCAGACAAAGGAAGCATTACCTGCTACACCATCTTGGCAGCTGTTATTCAGGTCACTTACCAATTTTTAATCATGTTCTTCATTTTCCTACAGTCTATTCTTGTGAGTTTGTATATTTGAGACTAGCAGGTTTTATCAGGTATGTCTTTTCTAAATATTTTCTAAACATTTCCCCCCAGTCTGTGGCTCGCCTTTCCATTCTCTTGGCAGTACTCTTAGCAGTGCAGAATGACTACCATTTTTCCCTTTTTTGTGGTGCTACAGTTCAAACCCAGGGCCTCAGGCATACTAGGTAAGCACTCTGCCATGGGGGTCATATCTCCAGTCTAGAATTTTTACTGTTAATGCATCTAGCACATCAATGATTTCTTTCACACATTGTGCCTTTGGCAGTGTGTCTAAAAGTCATTGCAACGTAGATTTATTGATCATAGCAAATGTACAGCTCTGGTGTGATGTGTTGGTAGTGGATGTTGTTTTGCACCTATGAAGACAACTTATATAGAACTCCACAATTGCTACTCTTTTGCTATCGATCCAAAAGCTCGCTGAAAACTAAAGTTTGTGTGTTTGTTTGGGCCTTTTGCAAGAGACGCTTACTCTGTTGTTCAGACTGGTCTGGAATTCATTCTCTCTGAGACTGATCTCAGACTTGTAATCCTCCAGGATCTGCCTTTTGAGTGCTGGGATACAGGTGTGAACCACTATACTCTGCTAAAATGTATTCATTTAGGAAAACCTGTAAAGTCCTAGGTGAAGAAGGCTGTTAGCATTGTAAGTAAACTAATAAGTGTGGGTAAAATAATCCTCATTCTGTACAAGGCCATCTAGAGTTTGAATTCTATTACCACCTAGGAGGTGTGTTGTCCTGCACTTTGCATTTAGATCTGTGAACAATTAAAAATTAATTTTTGTGTGATGTCTGATTCCTTTCTTCCTTCCCTCCGTCCGTCCCTCCCTCCCTCCTTCCTTTCTTTGGCACATAGATGCCCACTTGTTTCAGCACAATTTGTTGGAAAGATTTCTTTGCTCCATTATGTTGCTTTGTCCCTTTCTCATAGAGCAGTTGACTGATTCAAGTAGGCCTATTTCTGTTCTCCACTGATCTATCTGTCTATTCAGTCACTAACAACAGTCTTGATTGCTGCGGCTTTACATAGGTTCTCAGGGGTTGGCCAGTGTCAGTCCTCCAACTTTGTTCCTCTCCTTCAATATGGAGTTGGTTATTCTGGGACACTTGTGTTTCTATATATAAAACTTTGGAACTAATTTGCTTAGATTCAGAAAATAACTTTCTGTGATTTCTATTGGAATTGCATAGAACTGTAGATCAACTCAGGGAGAACTGGCATCTTGACAGTATTGAATCTTCCTGTTGTGAACATAGAGTATCTCCTCCATTTATTGTTTGATTTCTATCATTATAGTTTTATAGTTTTCTCTATACAGATGTTGTATAGCTGATGTTAAATTTTTACTCGTGTTAGATACTTTGGGAATGCTAATATATGGTAATATGTTTTTAAAACAATGCATAAGGTTAATATATATAATGAGTTGTGCATATTTAATATACATATATCTTAATAAGTTTTAGGTAAAGATATACTAAAAATATGAAACATTTCACAATGTTGTCTGTCATCCTTGCATAGGATCACACTAATCTCTGTATTGTCTCAACTTTACATGCTCCTGAAGAAAACACCATAGTAATGTGTTTTTAGTTCCAGATTCCACCTACTCATCGCAGTTGGCTTTTGTAAGTCAACCCTGTGTCCTGTAACCTTGCAATAGCTGCTATTAGTTGTCAGAGTTCACTTTTTTTTTTAGATTGCCTACCTCTATGATCATTGATGTGGGAGTGATTTCTTATTAATAAAGAAACTGGCCGGGCAGTGGTGGCGCACGCCTTTAATCCCAGCACTCGGGAGGCAGAGGCAGGCAGATCTCTGTGAGTTCGAGACCAGCCTGGTCTACAGAGCTAGTTCCAGGACAGGCTCCAAAGCCACAGAGAAACCCTGCCTCGAAAAACCAAAAAAAAAAAAAAGAAAGAAAGAAAGAAAGAAAGAAAGAAACTGCCTAGGCCCATTTAATAGGCCAACCCCTAGGTAGGTGGAGAAAACAGAACAGAATGCTGGGAGAAAGAAAGATGAGTCAGTGAGTCACCATGATTCTCCCACTCCAGACAGACTCAGGTTAAGATCTTCCCTGGTAAGCCACCTCATGGGCTACACAGATTATTAGAAATGGGTTAGATCAATATGTAAGAGCTAGCCAGTAAGAGGCTGGAACTAATGGGCCAGGCAGTGTTTAAAAGAATACAGTTTCCGTGTAATTATTTTGGGTATAATGCTAGACATGCAGGCGGCCAGGTGCCAGGAACGTCACCCCGCCGCTCTTAATAATACAGATCATGTGATCTATGAGTAGAGTTTTTTCCCCTTCCTTCTTTGTTTACTCTTTCCTTCTTTGAGGGAGGTGTATTTTGAGACAGGGTTTCTCTACGTAACAGCTCTCACTGTCCTGGAACTAGCTCTTGTAGACCAGGCTAGCCTCGAACTCACAGAGACCCACCTGCCTCTGTCTCCCGAGTGCTGGGATTAAAGGTGTGCGCCACCACCGCCCAGCCTACCCTTTCCTTCTTATTGCATTGTTTACACTTCCCTGTAAGATGTTGGAAGACAGTGGCAGGAGGGCACATCCTTGCTTTTGTTCCTGATATTAGTGGGAAAGCTCCTCAGAGTCTCACCATTAAGTGTGTTTGCTGTAGGTATTTTATAGATTTTTTTCTTTTTGTTTCTGAGATGGGATCTAACCATGAAGCCCAGGCTTACCTTGAACTTAAAATCCTCTAGCCTCTGTGTAGTGTTGGGCTTACAAACGTGCACCGCCACACCACAGGTTCTTTTAGTCCTAGTGTGCTGAGGGTCTTATTCTGACTGGACATTGATATTTTCATCAAAGCCGTTCTCTGCATCTGTTAATATTATTGTGCTTTTTCTTTGTTACATTATCAAGGAATGGACTGCATTAATTAATTGAGTTTTCGCAATAGCGTCTCACAGTGTAACTCTGCTGGCCTGGAACTTACTTTGTAGACCAGACTTGCCTCCGAACTCCTGGCTCTGCCTCTAGAGTACCTTGATTGATTTTTGAAAATGCTGAACCAGTCTTTCCTAGCTAGCATAAATCTCACGTCATTGTGAAGTGTAATTCTTTTTCTACATTATTGGATTTGACTTTATCTTTGTTCGATTTTAGTATTAGGATAATGTTAGTCTCATAGAATGCATTAAGAAATATTCCTCCTGATTTCTAGAAAAGTGATACATATTCCCCCCCTCCCCGAACAAATATTTGGTAGAAATTTCCACTGAAGCACTCCAAGCTTGGTGTTTCTGTTTGGGAAAGGTATTAGTGACACAGTTTCTTTAATAAATATAGGCCTATTCATATCGCCTAGTTCTCCTTGTGTGGGTTTTGGCAGGCTCTGCCTTTAAAGGAATTGACTGATTTTGTCTAGGGTGTTGAATTTGATGGTATAGAGTTGGCCACTGAATTCCTTTGTTCTTCTTTTGGTGCATGTGGGATCAGGAATGAGGCCCTCTCATTTGTGGCATTGATAGTCCATGCTGTCTTTTTTTTTTCCCTTTGCCTGGCCTTAAGGGTTATTGGTTTTACTGGATCTTCTCAATGAACTCATCTTTGGCTTTGTTGATTTTTCTCTAATGATTTCCTGCTTTCAATTTCATTGATTCTGCTCTGATTTTTATTATTTCTTTTCATCTATTTAGTTTGGGTTTAATTTAGTCCTTTTCTAATTTCTGATGGGTTAAGCTTTGATTATTGCTGTTCTGCATTCCTTCTTTTCTGATATTTGCACCCAGTGCTGTAACTCGCTCTCGCAGCTCTGCTTTTGTTGCACATCTGGAGAGGCTGGCGTTTCATTGCCCTTGATTAAAGCCTTTTTTATTTCTTTTGAAATCCCTTCTTTGACTTGTACGTTATTTACAAGTTTGATTTTAAACTCTAAATATTGAGGCTTCTGGAGACAGATTTCTGTTATTCACTTCTACTTCCACCCCACTATGATCTGAGCAGATTGCATGCAATTTCTTGTCCATTAAAGTGGAAAGGTGGTTAATGTGTGCTTTGTGGCCCACAAAAAGTTACTAGTAGCTAGCCTTTGTCCTCACTGAACTTTCAGTAATCCGTCAATCGACAATTCAGATTTCATACCTAGTACCGTTTTCTGCTTATGAGACCTCCATACCGCCTTCCATACACATTGTCTTTCAGAGTCACGGTCTGGCCACGGTGTACTAGCTGGTCTCAGAACTGTTGGGCACAAGTGATCCATCTCCCTGCCTCAGCAGCCCAAGCACCGGGGGCTACATATGTGTGCTGCTCCAACATGCCGGCAAGCCTCTGCTACCTCAAGTTAGTATCCTCCATGTCTAGTGCCTGCTCCAATTTTAAGGCAGTGCCTTTACCTTGGGACTTCTCTGCTGGCCCTAAGAAGAGCTGCCGATACATTCAGCTTTTTACCTGTTAGGGCAGATTGGTGATTTTGGGTTTTGGTTTTTTTTTAAGCTCTTTATATGCTCAACTGGAAATTAGAAACCAAACTTGGTGTTTGAGGTTTTTGGTTTGTTTGTTTAGGTTTGGGGTTTCAGGTTCTATGTAGGGACTGTGGCGGTGGTGGGTGACTTTGTTTGTTTCCTTTTGGTTTTGAGCCAGGTTCTCTCTGTGCAGTCCAAATTGGCCTAGAACTCTTTATGTAGCTCAGGTTGGTCTCCGACTCACTGGCCACCTGCCTAGGCCTGCTGGGAGCACGGGTGTATACCACCGTACCAGGCTTGGGCCTGAAGTTTTGAAATATTTTGTAGAATTTATCAGTGAGGCAACTTGAGCAGGACTCTGCCATGAGGCAGCTTCGCATTTGTTGATGCCATCTTTTTATTTGTTTTACTATATTCATATTTTTCCTTCTTCTTGAGCCCATTTTAGAAGCTGTTCTCTCTGGGAATTTTTCTATTTCATTTTACTTTTCTAATTTGTTCCCACATAGTTATTCATAGTTTTATATTCACTTCTTTTTAGTTCCGTAATGTCAGCAGTGTTGTGTCTTCTCCGTTTTTCTGTTGGTCTAGTCAAAGACTTGTCTTTTTCCCCTCAAATAACCAATTTCTGATTTCGGTGATTTTCTCTATTGTTTTCATGCTCCCTTATTTATTTCCTTTTATTTGTTATTATTTCTCTTGCTTGTTTTGAATTTAGTTTGTTGTTTAGTTTCCTGGGCCATTTGGTTTTTATTCCTTATATATCACATCTTGTTTTGTTTCTCTGTTCTTTTACTGACTTCTTTCGTATTGTTTCCTAGTTCATAATATAATCCATTTAGTGATATTTTTTCAACTGCAGTATTTTTATCTCATTTTTGGGGACATTTTTTTGTCTTTGGCTTTTTGTTTGTTCTGATTTTAACTTGGGGGGTTTTGTTTTTCTCAATTGTTTCTTAATTGACTTGAGGATTGGAATATACATTTTAGTTTATGCATTAGTTGCTTTTTCGTTGCTATAATAAAATGTTTGACCAAAAGCAAAAACAAATTAAAAATTAAAAAAAAAACAAAATGGAGGAAAGGGTTTATATTCTCATGGTTCCAGAAGAGAAATCGGTAAAGATGGAGGAGGCACAGCAGCAGGCGGTCAGAGCAGGAAGCTGAGAGATCTAGACTTCAAGCATAAAACCGAGAAAGCAGACCGGAAGTGTGGCTATCCTGTGCACTCTCAAAGCTCATCCCAACTGGCGTACTTCCTTCATCATTGCTGCAGCTCCTAAAGGTTCCAGGACCTCCCTAAACAGTGCCACCAGCTAAGGGCCAAGTGTGCAAATATGTGAATTTTAGAGGGACATTTCTCATTCAAACTGCCACAATCCACCCCTGGCTCCCCTAGGCCCAGGATCATCTCGTGATGCAAAGTGCATTGAGTTCAAAAGTCCCCACAGTCCTTCAGTTTCAACATTGATTAAAAATCTAAAGTCCGAGGTCACTTCTGAGACTCAAGACAATTTCTTAACTGTGATCCCCTGAAAAATCAAGAAGCAAAGTATATACTTCCAACATCACAGTGGCACATTACCGTGCCCAACGGGAGGGATGAGGGCATAGTGGGGAAATACTGGGCCAAAGCAATACTGAAATCCAGAAGGGCAAATATCAAATATTATAGGGCTGTGTCCCTTGCTTCGGTGGCTGTGCTTCGCCGACTCTGATGTCTGCCACATGTCCCTCTTGAGCTGGCCCCACTCCCCGTAGGCAGCTCTCCCCTGCAGATGTCCCACAGCTCTGGCATCTCCAACATCTTGGGGTCTCCGCTGCACTCAGACTTCCCTATCAGTCGCATGCAATGGCTTCTTGTGCCCTCCTGGTCTCTCAGGGCCTTCTCACGGTGGCTCCAACACTGCCACACATTGCCTGGCTGCAGCAGCTCTCTGAAACCATGGAGGGAAAATGTATAGTCTCTTGATCCCTGTATCTTTGATGCCTCCAAAGCCTGTACCGCTAAGTTTGGCTGCCAACCTGGGGTGGCCCCTCACCCTTTTGATTTACATCAGTAGCAGCCCTTTCCATGGTGAAGCAATTGTTTTCCAGTAGCAGAAAACTACCTGGGCCCCCGTTTTCACAAGCTGGAAACCTAGTTGGGTGGAATGTTGATCTGAGAGCGCCCTTTCCCTGGTCCTAGAGTAAAACAGGACTCCTCTGCTTAACAGTTACAGCCTCCCTTCCCACACAGGCCTTGGCTGTCACATTAAACCTTTTCTCTCCAAACTGTACATTTTATATTTCTCTCTGTCCTACATGTTCTTTTTCATTGGAGACCTACAGAAGTATTACCAATAACAACCATGCCACGGATTTGACCTTACCAAAGAAATTAGCCCATATTGTTTTTAATGTAGCCTCAGGCAAGTTCTTATGACACAGGCAAAAAGCAGCCAGTTTCTTTGCCAGAATCTCACAGGAGTGGCCCGTGGCTAACACTGTTCCCATCTGAAAGCTCCCGACCCACGCCTCTATTGTCTGCATTTTGCTCAGGACTGCTGTCTTCCAGGCTCCGTTAAGCTCTGCTTACAGCATTCAACGGCTTTTCTCGTCCAAAGTGTCAAAATCTTCCACATTCCTTCCCAAAGGAACATAGTCAAGTTCTTCACAGCAAGAGCCACTCCCGGTACCCACTTCTATATTGTTTCCTTTTCTGTGGCCGAGGTAAAATTCTGGGACTAAGGCAACTTACAGACGGAAGGAAGTTGACTTGGCCGTTTAGTTCTAGAAGGGAAGGTCATAATAGCAGGGGAGGCAGGGCAGCAAGTGCCCGAGTCTGAAGCTGAGAGCTCACATCTTCAACCAGAAGCATGAATCAGAGAGAACAAATCGAAAGTGAAGCTAGGCCATGGACTCTCAAAGTATGACCCCCAATGGGATACTTTCTACAGCAAGGCTGCACCTCCTAAAGGTGCCACAGCTTCCCCAAACCGCACCATTAACGGGAGGGCAAGTGTTCAAATATGTCTCTGGGGGACTTTTCTTTTTCAAGCCTCCACAGGTTGACAAAATCTACTACAGGTTTATAGTAAACCAACAATAATGAGGTATAGGAGCTGCATCTTTATGTAGCCCCCTTTTCTTCCTCCGTTCTTGTGCTTTTATTATTGTCTGCCCGTGTATATTCAAAATCTAACAATACCTGTTTATAATTATTGCTTCATATAGTCTTATATTTTTTTTAAAGAAAATACAAGAAGACAGGAAAAGTCAAATCAATTTTTAAAGTTTCTAAAATGCCACTGCTGGTCCTCTTCATTTCTTCCTGCACACTGGACATCTTCAGTCATGGCCTTACGCCAGCACATGTGCACTGTATGCTTTTTATCCTAACTGCCTCCTTCATGCTGTTCTCAAAAGTGATTTATTTATGCATAATAAGGGGTAGAATATAATTTTATAGATGTTGTTCATGAAATTACTTTTAAAATCAGTTAAATAAATAAAATAAGTTTATTATTATTAACCCCTTACCCTTTCTCTGAGAAATGCTGGAGATTGTACCCAGGGAATGTAGGACCTTACAGATGGTTGTGAGCCACCTGACAAGGATGCCGAGAACTGAACTCTGGGTCCCCTTGTAGGAGAAGGAAGCACTCAACTACAGAGCCATCTTTCCCACCCCATGAACCAGGGTCTTGCACACACTAAGCAAGTACCCCACCATCGTGCCACACCGTTGAGCCTCATTATGTCACCTTTTTATTAGTATTTGCATAATTGCTTTTTCTGGAGCTCGTGGTCATTTGCGTGACTGCACAGTGCTGTTGGATGTCATGCTCTGTGGGTGTGAAACGCTTCCTTTAGTATGTTGTAGAAAGCATGGACTCCAGCAGAGCATTCTTTCAGCCTTTTTTTTCCCTATGGTCTTTCATTTGCCTTCGTTTATAAAATGTGCTTTTATTGGGTTTAAGGATTAACCATTCTATTTTTTCTTTTAGCACTTTGGCTGTATCCATGTCCTCTTGCCCTCTTGTGGCTCTGTTGAGAAGTTAACTGTTACTTCATGTTCCCGGGATTTCCTTGTACATGTGTGATGAGTTGACTTTTCTCTTACATTAAGATTTTCTCTTGGTGTTTGAACAGTTTGGTATTTCAATAATTTTGATGTGTCTTTATGTTCTTTGCAGTTCATTGAACTGGATTGCTATTGGTATTTTCCATCAAATTAAATTGGGTTTTTTTGTTTGCTTTGGTTTGGGATTTTTTTTACATTGTCTTTCTTCCTCCTTGTGTACATGTGCCGGTACACTTAATGGTGTCCCACTTATCTCTGAGGCTGTTTATATTTTGTCACTTGTTCAGATCAAAAAGTCTCTTCTCACTATGTTTTTTTTTGGTGGGTGAGTGTGCAGGTAAGTGGTGTGGCTTGGCTCCTGCCATCACAGGTAGGGAAGCTTTGAAATGTGCCCCCTGTTCAACCAGAAACAAGTAGCCTAAGCGTTCTCTCCCAAGTCATTCTTGAAAGGGATTCAATCTTAGGCATACCCAGTCTTCAAAACTGCCAGGGATTGGTGTGGTTTAGCTTTAAGCCTGGTTTCACAAGAGTGGCTCCTGGGTGGAAGCAGCTAATTCTTCCATCAGGGTCAGATTAGAAGTTGTGGGCTGGTAAGGCATCTGTTCATCTGCATGTGGTTTGAAACTGTGTCCAAATCTGCCCCATGCCCTATCTTACTGTTGCTCATCTGGATGCAGGCTGTAATGAGTCTTTCTCTATCCCACCAGTCAGCTCCCAAATAACGACATGGAGACTTCTTATTCATTATGAAATCCCAGCCTTAGCTTAGGCTTATCCCACCAGCTCTTATAACTTAAATTAACCAATTTATATTAATCTACATTCTACCATGTAGTGTTGCCTCTCTTTCATCTTGTACCTCTGTTTCATCTCCATGTGTGGTTCCTGGTATCTCCTGTGCACCTAAGATTCCTCCTCCTCTTCCTTTCCCTCTGAGGAAATCTCACCTATACCTCCTGCCTAGCTCATCTGATCCCTGAGGACACTCCCTTACTTGCCTTTTGTTCAGGATTGATGGCAAGGGGCACACTGAGGACTAGCAGGCTGTGCCCACTAGAGAGGTGCCCTGACCTCTCATCTCTGAGCCTGGCCTCCACTGGTGCACTCTCCCTGAACACATTTGTTTCAAAATCCCCCCCCCCTTTATCTCTCTATTCTGAGCACAGCCTTTCCTCCCACAGCTTCCCAGCGCATCTGCAGTGGGGCCTCTTAGCCTTTTCCAGAGCATCATGAATTTAGACACTGCCTTCTCACTTCCCTGCCTATCTGTTCCCCCCATCCCTGTTTCTCCCCAAGTCCCTCTTCTCCTCCCTCCACTCTTCCTCCATCAGTAAATACCTCCCCTTCCTTCTCTAAACAGCCTGGTCACCACGATGACATCACCTCCTTGACCTTTGGCCTCCCTCGTCATACCAACATCTCAAGGCTTATTCTGGGCCTCTTTCCAAAAGAGCCTTTTCTCCTCTCTTAGCCTTGAGTACTCTTTATAGAGACAGCAGGAGTCCCTTCATACCCACCCTCCCCCAGGATCCAGGTCTGAAGCTTGATAAAAGGCAGGGCTCCTCTCCTCTAGTCAACTAAGATGACAGAGAAGTAGGCCGTAGCTGGTCCTGTGTAGAGTCGAAGGAAAAGCCTGCAGCTGGACCTGCCCGCCGTGCCCTGCTGAAGCGCCTACTTGGTGTTACTCAAACCACTGGTTGAATAAGAAAGGAAAGCAACCCAAATATTACGGTAAATTGTCCCATTTTGAAGAGTTGACAATTATTCTTTTTCTCCCCAAGAACCTAGGAGCAGGGCTGGAGAGAAGACGTGGCAGTAAAGAGCACTCTGTTCTCACAGAGGACCCGGGTTCAATTCCCAGCACCCACAACTGCCTATCACTCCAGTTCCAAGGAATCCCACCTGCAGACATGCATGCAGGCAAAACAACAATGTCCATAAAATAAAAATAAATAAATAATTGATTTTAAAAAGTATCTGTAGCATGGGGTTGTCATAAGAGTAAATGAGTTACTACATATGAAGTGTTTAGTACAGCAGTTGGCACATAGTAAGTCTTGATTTAAATAGCTATCATTAATAGACTAGGAAACGAATTAAGAAATCATGAGGTCTACCTGAAGCTTTGCCTCTGGGTTTCCTTTTCTGGTTTCTGCCTCACTTTGCCATGCATTACAAGCCTCTAATTGAAGTGCGTGCCTCAAGAAGGGATCCCGCTCCTCCTAGCTTTACCAGCCCCCACCCTTGGGTGCTTTAGTCCAACCTCAGCCACGGGGCTCTCACTTGGCGCCAAGACTCTTAGAACAGCTACTTGGAAATCTCCCTCATATTGTCAGACTCTTGGCCCCACATTCTGTGGTCTTAAAGAAGAAAAGCTTCCCGAGCTGTTTTACTCAGCGGTGGAGGTGTAGAGCGGCACACACAGCAGGTATGAAGGTGTTAATGCATCCCCTACTCAATGATGAGCAGGGTTTGGGCTGGGTGAAGTGGCCTACCCACTGAACCCCAGTGCATGGGAGTCTGGGGTAGTAGGATTAGGAATTCCAGGCCATCCCAGTACCAAAACCCAAACCAAACCAAAATGGCAATGAATGGTGAGGTTGCGTTTATATTGCTATTAGGTTATTCATGGCTCTGGCATCCTTCAGCCTACTGTGGCCTCACATTCTGTCCAATCCTAGCCATGTGCCACACAAACTATACTCATGTAGCTCTCCTCCCACGCGTCTGAAGCACTTATTACTTAACACATACACATATGTAAAGATAATGAGTGTGCAAGGATCAATAGGCAGAATGGTGCCTACTTCTGCATTTCTGCAGCTCTGTAGCACTGAGACTTGGAGCTTTGGAGATAGACAGGGTCCAGTGCACATCTTGGCTCTGCCTCTTGTCAGTTGTGGAGCCCGGGGCAAGTTCATCTGATTAACTTTGAAGGTTTACCGTAAAATTGAAGAGGTAGCATTGGTGGATTAGTTCCTTTTCTTCTGCTGTTTTAAAACACCATGACCGAGGCACCTATCGAAGGAAGGGCTTATTGGGGTTTACGATGCCAATGGACTAGGCATACATAATTAGTGAGACAGCATGGCATCATGGGCAGACATGGTGGCCGGAGCTGGAAGCTGAGAGTTGAGAGCTCATATCTCAAACTGCAATCAGAAAACAGAGAGTAGACTGGGAATACGGAGGCTTTCGAAACCTCAGAGCATGCCCTTAGTGGTGTACTTCCTCCAGCAAGGCCACACCTCCTAAACCTCCCTATACAGTGCTGCCAACTGGGGCTCAAATATCTAGATGCCAGAGCCTATGAGAAATATTCTCATTCAAACTATCACAGTAGGTGAGTACCAACAGAGTCCTAATTGAAGACATTTCCTGTTATTATGAATCATGATTTTGCCTAATCCCAGTATCCAGCTGATGTCTAATGGTACTGGAGCAAGTTCATGTTCTCTGCTGATTAACACATTAGAAGGCAAGAAAGAAGTGTTGTTGGAAATCTGGGGGAGTCCTGGTCGAGCCACCATACAATTCCAGGGAAGTTAGAGTTCTCTTGTTAATAAAAGAACCTGAGAATGAACTCAAGGACAGTTGATCAGAGTTTAAAAGAAAATCCCCAGGGCAAACAAGCTGGAGATCTTGCAGCTTCCTGGAGGAGGGGAATGGAGACCAGAAGGAGGGAAAGTCATCCCCTTTCAGACAAGCTGACAAAGAGTTAGCCACATGCCAGGGAGAAAAAGAAGGAAGAGGAAGCTCAAAGCATTGGGGAGCTGAAAAGAAAAATCCCAGTGTAGGTAAGCTTCAAATCTTGAAACTGCCCTTGGGGGGATGTGGAGAAGTAAATGGTGTGTGTGGTGGGGTGCCATTTGAGAGCCACTGGCATGGAGATTAGCCAGTGGCAGCGGGCAACCCCATGGCAGAAGAGGACCTTTAAAAGGAAGAGTTAAGCCGGGTGGTGGTGGCACACGCCTTTAATCCCAGCACTTGGGAGGCAGAGGCAGGTGGATCTCTGTGAGTTCGAGACCAGCCTGGTCTACAAGAGCTAGTTCCAGGACAGGCTCCAAAACCACAGAGAAACCCTGTCTCGAAAAACCAAAAAAATAGGAAGAGTTAAGAAAGCCCAAAGTACCAGGGAGTTTAAAGGCATCCTTAGACTCTGGCCAAGACCCCAAAGAAAAAGACAGTCGAGAAGGAAAGGAAAAGTTACACCTTCCTGAGTTAGGACTCGGAAAGGCCGTCTGACCCAGCTGAATCTTGAGGTGTCTTCCCTAGCAGCTGCATTAGTGGATGGGAATCCTGGGAAGGAAAAGCACATCACTTTCTGGTGACCCCACCATCCTACAAATGATCCCTTGGGTAGGCCCTTGGCCTGACCAACTGGGCCTAGCGCTTGAGGGAGACAAGCACGAGCGTGTCTCCACCTAGAGGCAGATTCCATTCTTGACTAAAAGAAAACCAGGCTGTTGCTCCCAGAAGTAAAAGGGAAAATCTGGAGGGAAGGGGCGGAGTAAAAGTGAACCCCATGTGCAAAAGTTAACTCAAAATGGATTGATCAAAGGGGTACTTGGAAGAATTAAAGCTTTAAAGCTCTTAGAAGGTAGCATAAATCTCCCTAACCTTGAGTAGGCAATGACTTCTTAGATATGACACCAAAGGCACAAGTGACAAAGAAAAAATTAGATACATTGAACTTTGTCAAAAGTGAAAATAGAAAGAGCTTCAAAGGGCACAAAGAAGAAAGTGAAACAATCTCCCAACACAGAAAAGCCCACAGAGGATAGCTTCTTTCTCTTGGGAATTCTCCCAGATTTTTAAAAGAAGAACTAGCACCAAGTTCACTTAAACTACTCACAAAATGGAAGGACAAGAAAGAATCCTTCCAGACTCATTCCTGGTTGAAAATAAAACATACAAAGTCACACCCAAAACAAAGTTGTACACCACTTTCCTGAATGAACATGGGTGAAAAGTGTCTTAAAGGCGAACTCAACCCAAATGATCAAATGAACACTCATCTTGATCAAGAACCATCTCCCCAAGCAATGCAAAGCGGCTTCAATATATGCAAATCAATACACTGTCTCCCACCTTTTTCTATGGGAACCTCTCAGCAGACTGTGTCTAGACAGCCTTGGGAAAATGTCAAGGGACTCGAAGCCAGCACACAATGGAGGTACCTGAATCCCCGACAGACTCCAGGGAGTGGGAAACGGAGGTAAAAGAGGGGGTAATGAGGGTGAACGTGATAAAGCACATTCTCCTGGTGTGGGAAAATGTCACACTCAAACCCCTTTTACACATAGTTTGCTTTAGTTTTTCAATCTGGCTTTTATAATTAGGTATAAATCAGGAGTGGTAGTACTTTATAATCCTAGTAGTTGGCAGGCCAAGGGAGGCAGGAGGATTGCTGTGAGTTTGGGGCCACACTAGAGTACATAGTAAGTACCAGACCAGCCTTAGCTACATAATGAGACCCTGTCTCAGAAGAAAAGTAGAGGCTTAAATTAAGTGTTGGTGGTTTATGCCTGTGATCCCAGCAATTGAGCAGCTACAGCAGGAGAATCATGAATTCAAGAGACGACAAATCCATTAAGAGCACTGACTTCTTCCCGAGGTTCTGAGTTCCGTTCCCAGCAACCACATTTTGGCTCACAATCATCTCTAAGGGGGATCTGATGCCCTCTTCTGGCATGAAGGTGTGCATGCGGTTAGAGCATTAAACATCATTATCCTTGAGAGAAACGAGTCTTAACCACATGAAGTACCACTTCACATCTAATAAGATGTGACACTGGGCTTTGAACACTGGGCTGAGTGCACATTAGACAGGAGCTCTATGATTGATCCACATTGCCACCCAGGATGGCTATAATCTAGTAGACAGACAATAAAAGGTGTTGGTACAGATGTGGAGCAATTAGAACTCTCAGACATTTTCTGAAGGGTAAGACACTAGGGACCAAGCCTTTAATTCAGACGTTTGGGAGCATTATAGGTCCAAGAGCAGCATGTGGATTATATCCCAATAAAACTGTTTTTTTTAAGGAAGAAAAGGACTATCCAAAGCCACCATGGTTGACCTGACAAGGAGTCACCAACAGGTATCTATGTAGGAATTGTGTTTCCTTTAGCCATTGCGGCTATATTGTATGTGCTTGTGTGCTTCATATGTGCGTGTCTACATATGTATAACGGTGCTTCAGAAGATTCCGGTCCTGGCCTAGCCAAAGCTGTCACATAGGCAAAATTCTCCCTCTGGTTTTCCCAGTCAGAGATGAAAAATTTGAATTTACTGTCCTTTGAAAAGGTCTTGCATTCTTATTGGACACGATTGCTGAGTACAGATTGGGCAGCAATGATCTTTCTGGGTGAGGCCAGTTTGGAGAAATTTTACCAGCTATTTCTCTTTGCAGGTAGGGCTGCAGGAGAGGGGCGGAGTTATAAAGACTGCATGCAGCATATACCAGCACAGCAGAATGTCACCACCAGGCTTGCCAGCTAGCTTATGTGGAGTTCCCATTGTACAAGGGGCCCAGGGCAGAATGCCAAGCTTTCCCACTGGAGACTGTGTCTGATGAAGGCCTTCTCAAGTTGACCTGAACCTCAGGCCACTGACACAAAAAAGCATGGGCTTCTTGGAGGAATTAGCCTTGACAAAATTTCCTCCCACTTTTAGGTTTTGACTTGCCTCAGATGACGGACGGACTTAGGTCGCATGATGGAAAGGGGGCTGGCACACCCGTGGCACTGATGTTAAAGTCCTGGACAATGAGTGCCACCCTAGACTTCCATATTATTCCGGGCTGGACTTGAAGTAACCAGAGTTGAGCATACTCATAGAAAGAAACTACAATAGCCCGTGGTAGCCCTCACCTCAGGTCCTTTCTCTCCAAGGCCGTCAAGAACTTTAATTCTCCGTTTCTCTAAATGAAGCATCTCAACTGTTGTTTGCTCCTTTACCAATTTGGGGCAATCTGTTGACTTCAGCTAAGCTAGTTGAGGATTTAATGTCATTGTCATCCCTCATCATTTTCAGTCCTTTCCTGCTCACCCGAGGGGTGTTCGCAGTAACTAACACCTTTATGTTCCCATCGTTGCTTATCAGCGGCGTTTCAAGCCCTGCTTGATGAGGTAAGATACTGGTCCCCTTCTCCTTTCCTTCAGCTCTTTTCTCCATCCAGTCCTCTCACCAGGAAGTATTTTAGTAAAACATTTAATCTTTAATTTTTTTTTCATTTTAGTGTTTTGAGACAAGGCCTTATGTAGTCCAGGTTGGCCTCCATCTTGCTCGAGGATGACCTTGATCTCCTGATCCTCCTGCTTCCACCTCCTGAGTGCCAGGATTTCAGGTGGGAGCTACTACTCCTGTCCGGTCCTTATTTTCAAAAGTCCTTATCATAAAAAGCGGATGTGAAGGATGGTGCTGGCTTTTACCAAGCAGGCGCTATTGTCAGGGCTACGCCTCATGGCAATCCTGAGAAGGCAGTCACTTCCTTGGGATTTGAGACATGAGAAAACTGTGACCAAATCACACATCTGGTAGGGACCCAAGCTGGATTGGAATCAAAGTTAGACTCCAGAGTCCCTATCCTTTTCCCAGAGGCCCACAATTCCTCCAGCTTTGTTTTCATCTACAGTATTTTGAGTCCCCTTTCTAGGACCAAAGTTTGGACTGAAAATCATTATCTATTTTTGGGACCCCCTGGCGATTCTGGCTCACTCACCAGGGGGCACAGGGAAGGGTAGCTTAAGCGGGAACTCAAGGCAATCTCACTGTCCCTGGGGTGGAGGGAGTGACCATCTGCTGAGAGGACTGGCTTAGCTGCATCCTTAGCGGGCCTCCCTCTCTGCCTGTGCCTAGGCCTTGGACTTGGAAAGCCAGCACAGAAATCCCGGGTGGTGTCTGAGGCGACACTGGGAGCCATTTGATAGCACCGCCGTGCATCTCCCGGTCCTGCTGCCTTTGCTAGGAAGCAAACTCTGAATTTTGAAGGTTACAGCTGACTCAGAGCATGGCTCTGGCACTGTAGTCATAGACACATGTGGGAAATTCCCAAACTGCCTTTCCCACAGAGCTGTTTTGGAGTGAGGGACAGAAAGAGGCCGGGGGCGGGAATGTATTTTAGTTATTTATTTGATCACTATTTGTCAAATTGGCAGACCATTTTAACCAGAGGCTCTGAGTGGGATTCCCCCAGGGGTCACTTCCAGGCATACACAAGAGTCCAGAGGTTAGAAGGCCCAGGCTCAATTTTCCATACAGAGGGGGGAGAGGCCGTAATAGCATAAAACAGACTATCTAGATTCTTACTCACCTTCATGCTGCTAGCATAGAAAGACATCCAAACATCTGCTTCCCCCCAACCCTGGACCACTGGGTTCTTCCTCTCTGTTGAAACTCTAGACATCCACCCACCTTGGTCGCATCTCGGTCTATCTCTTTGTTCAGTCCTTCTTCTTGGCCCCTGGCTTATCAACTCCACTGTATCTCCAAAATCCTTCATCCCCACGGCGTGGCCCCAGTTCATCTCCACACTGCTACTAGATGAGTCTGCCTCCAGAACAGCTGTCTGCGGACTTCTCCAAGGCTGCTATGCATCTTCTCTCATAAAATCCATATGCCTCAGTTTGGCACTTGAGGGTCCACACACTACCCGCCCTCAGGCTACCTCCTGGCTCAGCTCCTGCCATCCTCTAGTGGACAGAGAACTTCCTGAAGATAGACAACTGTCGGGTATAGTTTGCGACTATGGTTGCATGGAAGGTTACTTAGGATGTGGTGGGGTCAGGACATATTTGATGAGGGAACAAAAGAATGAGTGTGACAAAGACATCATGCACGGGGGCGGGGGTGTCCCTCAGTGGTAGAGTGCTTTATCTAGCACCCAGAGGACTGTAGAGGCCATCCCGGTGTCACAAACAACATAATTAAAGAGGAATTGCATGCTTTTGTGTGTGAAAGCGCCATTGTTGGATGTACTTTGTCAAATAGCTGTGCAGGGTCGCCTTCACTGGCTCAATTTATCCAAGTGATCTTGGATAAATCTTCCAATTTCCCAATTTCTTGTCTTCCACAAGAGTCTCAAATTCGCACTCAGGTCTAAGAGGCCCACCGAGGTGTTTGTTGATGAGCGCATGAAATTCACTTGAAATGCCTGTGTCGAGGACATGTGTGCTCTAGTTATGCACTGTGACAGCCGTTTCTTTTCCCCCTGCCACCCCCGCCCCATCATTTTCATTAGCCGTTCAGGGCCTGGAGGCATTTGTGACTCTGGGATTAGGCCGTGTTTACTTCCCCTTTCAACTCTGGCACGGCTGGAATTCTGTTTGACCCGCTTTGAAACGAAACTTGCTGGTGCGCTGCCTAAGTGCTTTGCGATGCCAGCCAAGAGACAGCAGCCAGGCAGGACTGCCCATGCCTCCTGAAACAGCCCACCCACTGAAGGACAGTGGTGAGTGCTGCCAGTATCTCTGCCTTGTGTGGTCAGCTGCACAGGGAGATGCTGTTCCATTAAAAGAGATTGTCTTTCCATAGCCGAGCACAAGTGGTGCTCATCAACAGTGCAGAAAGGACCAAGCACAGCATGCCATTGGCAGTCAGCTGGCCATACAGAGGGCATTGGTTAGAAGCACAAAGTATGGATTTAGCCCAAGTTGCCTGGCAGGGTACTCTCCAGGACAGAGGGTTGAATAGGAGTGTGTGCTGGATATGGCACAGTCTATGGAGGGACTGCACACAGCCACTCACAGAAGGCAAGGCGGGGTGGGGGATCAGGAAAGCATTTTCCCCACTGAATTCCTTGGCATTAACCAGTCCCAAGGGCTACATGAGCTGCAAATCTGTCTGGCCATGGGCCAGCAGAGCCCAGCTCCCTGAGAGACATTAGACAGGCACAGCAGCGGCTGGAAGCCGTGGCTCTGCCCCGACACCAACTGAGCCCCACTCTTTTGGGCAGCATCTGGGTAAGAAGTACCGAGAGCTAGGTAGATGGATGGTGAGGGTGTGGGCCCGTCGTGAGACACAGACAGGCACTGGGTCGAAGGGGAACTGCTGACAACTGCAGCCACTGTGTACACGCCGTGGTAGGGCTACCCCTAACTTGGCAAGGATGCTAGGGAGGGGCTGTCCTTTTAGGAAATTGTAGTAGCTGGTGCACAGCTTGTGGGTAGCTGTAGGCTCTGAAATGGTGGGTAGGGAAGGGAGGGACAGGGAGAGGAGGGGAGGGGAGGGGAGGGAGGGCTGGCAAAAGGGAGAGAAAAGGCAACATTTCTGACTAAGCCTGCTCACGTGCCTGGAACAACTCCAGGGTGCTTCCCAGTGAACAAGATTGACTGTGTGGCTTGGCCATCGCTGTCTCTGTTCTTCTCTGCTCTGCTGCTTATGAACTCAAGGAGACAAGTCTCCCATAGTCCTGTTTGTCAACATCAAATAGAACGGAGAAGGTAAGTTTTACAAAGCAACTTCATGAAACAGTGCAAAGTCCCGGGGAAATGCTTTGGCATACTTTTTAGGAATGGTTTCCTTTGCATGGCTATAGCCCACGCGTGGCAACCAGGCACTGAGTGACAGACACACTTAGGAATGAGGGCTGCCAAAAATGAGTGGAGCTTGGGTGGTGGGGCTGGCAGGTCTCACCGGTGCTAAAGGATGCTGGATGCCAGCTAGGCAAGGCTCAGTTGTGAGCATGACCAAAGATCAGAAAAACAAAGGAAGGAGGGGCTGTAGAGATGAGTCACAATTGGAGGGTGACCGAGGTCATGCTGTATGTTATGTGTGTGCTTGTGACATGGTTGGGGAACCTGCCGGTGGCTGTGGTGTGTGGATTTAGTATGAACAGCTTGAAACCACAATGCTCTGGCAGTGACAGGGTGGCTAGGGACAAGGCCAGAGAGTCCAGTGTCAGGTAGGTAGGAGCAGCAGGAACTGGCAGCCAGACCTGTTCCTGGCAGTGGCAGACCCATTGAGGTTTCCTTGCCTCCTCCTGCTAAGTTGCAGTGTGCTCACTGGAAGCCACAGAAACCCACACAGTGACCTATGCCATTCCTGAGACACCCAGGTGTCCCTGAGGCCCAGAGGTGCTGTTTCTCTGCAGAGTGAGTAGAAGGGTTCTTGAAGCCAGGATCTTAGCTGCAGATATACCCAAGCCTCTGCAGCTAAGACTATATCATCATCACCTGGCCAGGATGCTTGCTGGAATGTAGTCGCTTGCTGAGATAGAAACTATGGGATCCTGGGGTCTCCGTTGTCTCTCTTTTCAGTACTAAGAGTTCAGAGAATACTAAGGGTTCCGAGGAATCCTGGGCTCTGCAGCCGCTGCCTGTGCCCTGCCCATCTTCCCCCTCATTTCCTACCAAGGATACCTGAGAGGCTTTGATACAACAGCTAACAGACACTTGGCTCTTCATACTTGTGGCTGCTAGGTAACTAAGTGGCCAACCTCGATGGTGAAGGCATCCATTAGATGAGGGCTCTTTGTGAGCAAGCCACGGACAGCATCCTTTAAGCAGCAAGACTTTGGTCCAGCAAGAGGGCCCTGGGCTTTCCTGGCCTGGGGATGTCACACTTCCCACCCCAGCCCTGGCAAATAACATTTGGGCAGGAGGCAGCCAAGTCTGAGACAACTTGTGGTATGACCAGCCACAACGCCCATCTCCTCACATTACTTTTGAAAACGCTGTGCAGGGGAAAGAAGGCCAAGCTCAAGGCATCTGCAAGCCATATTCAGCCTCCTCGCTGACAGTTTGTGACTGATGCGAAAAACAACACTGGCTTTCATGTCTTGAGAATTCGTTTTGCCTGGCGAACTGTTTTCTTTTTAAAAGATTTTTTTTTGTTTCAATTTATGTGTATGTGGGGGAGAGTATGCTCTGTGTGTATGGGTGCTCAAAGAGGCCAGAAAAGGTGTCAGATCCCTGAGAGCTGGAGTTACAGACATTGAGTTGTCCCCTGCCCCAATGTGGGTGCTGGGAACAGGACTCAGGTCCTCTTGAAGATCAGAAAGCACTCTTAACCCCTGAGACGTCTCTTTTACCCTAAACTGTTTTCTTTTTTAAAATATTGATTTATTTATTATGTATACAATATTCTGTCTGTATGCCCACATGCCAGAAGAGGGCACCAGACCTCATTACAGATGGTTGTGAGCCACCATGTGGTTGCTGGGAATTGAACTCAGGACCTTTGGAAGAGCAGGCAATGTTCTTAACCACATCTCTCCAGCCCCCTAAATTGTTTTCTTGGGAAAACAGTTCCAATGGTATTTCTGTATCACTTTTTCTAACTCCTTCCTTGAGACAAGTAAACAACTTTTTCTTCAATCCTTTAGTATTCCACTGAAATACAGTCGAATATTCATTCATTCATTCAATAAACTTTATAGAGAGATGGTGTCTCATATAGTCCTCACCCTGGGGAGGCTGAGGCAGGAGGATGACAAATTTGAAGCCAGGCTGAGTTACATAGTGAGATTGTTTTGAAAGAAAAGGAAAGGGGAAGAAAAGAGGTCTTGGTATGTTGTATAAGCTGCTCTTGAACCCCTGCACCCAACTGGCACCCCAACCTCAGCCTCACACATAACTAGGATTACTGGTACCCACCACCAGGCCTGGCTTTCAACAGACCTTTATTGACTTCTTTGGCAAGGGCAGTGCTGGGTTGCATAGACAAAGAAATTTAAAAAAAAAAAAAACCTACCCTTAAGTAACTAGTCCAGTAGGGAGAGAAAAGGGAGCAAGCAATGGCTCTTAGCGTGTAAAGCTCACACAGAACTCCCTGAGAGAGGCAGCTCCGAGGTTGGACATAGAGGAAGGAGACAGATGGCCAGGACCAAAGGATGAAAGCGAGTGAACCCGGCTGAGGAACACACAGGGCTTTCCTGACCAGGGGAGCCTTGGGGAGATGCTGAGAGTTCTGGAAGGCAATGGCATGCTCAGGCGTTGGCGAGTGGCCCTGTGACGGGTGTGTGCGGAATGGAGAGCTGGGAGTGGCCGGAAGAGAGGCAAATCTTTTGGGGCCTGGTGGGCCATGCTGTGGATCTTGGCCATTTTTCCTCTGGAGGCTGTAGGGAGCCTGCTTTTAAAAGCTAAAGGGCAGTGACGGGTCTGCCTGACCGTGGATTTGCAAGTTCCGTACTGGGGCCTGTGTGTCAGATGGATAGAAGGGACAGTGGCAAGGAATGCCTTGGGGATTCAGCTCATTCCAGCCCTGCAGAGTGGGGGTGGTATGAAGGTGATCCTTCTGTCGTCGTGACATGCTTGCAATGAGCAGTTTCAAAGGGGGAAGTGTTATTTGGGCTGATGATCTAAGAAGTTTTAGCACATGTTTGGCTGGCCCCCTTGCTTTGAGTCTGTGGTGACGTGGAACAGCCTGATGGGAAGGAAGGTTACTGACCTTAAGGTGGCCAGGAAGCTAAGTGAGAAACTGGGGACAGGGTTACAATACCCCTTTACGGTCACATCTCCCTCCAGTGGCCTAACTTCCCTCCCATGGAGCCCACCTACTAAAAGTTCCCCTATCCATCAGGGATAGCAGCAGAGCTGCTACTACAGCCAGTCCTGGGCACTCAGCTCACCACTTCACGGGGGCTGCCTCCCGTCGACATCTGCCTCCAGTCCTTACTGGGCACTGCAAAGCTGACATATTCAAAATCAAACTCCTGCCCTTGTCTCTTACTGTTGCTACAGTCCTCTCCGTCGCTGTTCATGTCAAACTGAGCTTTCCAATTGCTCAGAACGCAAAGCTCCTCGATTCTTTTCTCCCACCCCCCACATTCAAATCATGTTGTTTCCACCTTCAAAGCATACCTGGAAACAAACTACAGGTTACCAGCTTTATGGTCAAAAGTGGGCTGCCTGTCACCGCTCAGCTGGAGATCTCCAAGCATACTATGGGATCTCCTGGCCACGTCTACCTCGGATCCTAACTATTATTCTCTGCTACCTCTTCCTATGGTCTGGATGGTGGCAGGCACATAGAGCCGACTCAGCAAGGACTTATTGACTAGATAAGCCGAGGAATGAGGAGGGTCAACGAGTGGTCCTGGGCCACCTTTAGTCCATGTGACCTAGAATTCTCGGAAGCAGGTTGTTTAAGGGCAGCAGACTTTATTGGATTATAGGCGTTAGCAGATCTAGCTGGGGTGACCTTGGACTAGTCTCTTCTCCTCGCTGATCATCAATTTGCTCGCTTCTAAAGTTATTGTAAACACCAGGGTGGGAATCAGGGAGATGGTTTAGAGAGTAAACCTGAGTTTTATTCCTAGATCCACAGTGGAAGGAGAGAAGCAGCTCCCAAAAGTTGCCTTCTGATACCCTCACGTACATCATGGCATGTGCACACACACGCACACACATTAATTCTTAACTAATTACAGTAGGGTATAACTCAGTGGCAGGGTACCTTCTTGACACGCACGAAGCCCTGGATTTCATCCCTAGTGCTACAAAACACTAAGCAAACAAAATGTAACAGATAAATAAAGTACTTTATATTGCAATGCAATAATCTTTAAGAGACTGTCCTGTAGTCAGGTGACATGGGCTTATTATCCTGGCTATTTAGGAGGGTGAAGTGAGAAGATCGAAAGTTTAAGGCCTGCCTAGGCTGGGATTGAGAGTGAGTTTAAGGCCAGCCTGGGCAATTTAGAAAAACCTTGTCTCAAAATAAAAACTGAAGAAAGAGACTAAAATCATAGCTCAATTGTAAAGCATTTGCCTAGCATGCACAGGCTCCTACATTCAATCCCCAGTACTACAAAAACAAACAAACAAACAGTGTTTGGGGTCTTTCAGAGGTAAGATGAGCAACTGACCGACTGCCCTTGCCACTCAGTCCCAAGGAAGAAGGCAGAGGTCCCCATTCCTGTGACTCCCCATTTCTTTCTCCACCTCTTCTAAAACACAGTCTTATCTTCCACCTACATCTGTAAATAATACTCCATTACAGATGTTCAAATACCAATGAAAAAGGACTGCCAGGCTGCTGTATTCAGCTGAGCCAGCAGTGTTCCCTGAAGTGGGCTTGCTTCTGGCCAGATGGCCTCACACAGGGCAGTGGTCTGGGAGGGGCCAATGCTAGGATGACATCCCAGGCCACTTCTCAGAGCCATCGTACCCACCATGCCTGCTGCTCAGGTTGGCCCACCAGGGGCTTACAGTTTGCCAAGAACCTGGCACTTAGGATTGAATCCTCACTGTAACTGCATGAAATCAGTATCCCTAGGACCAGTTCTCGGAGAACTTCTTCCTTTTTCCGTAGAAATCATCAGATACTTGCTCACCAATGTCTAGGCAGGAGCTACAAGAAAGAGAGGATGCTCCGCTCTTTCTCTGGCTCTATGTAGCCTGCAGGTGGAGCCTAGGGGAAGGAACGCAGGCCAGACCAGATGGAAGTCATCACTATCCCACCGGCTCCCTGAGGCTGAGCAGAAGGGAGGCACCTTCTCTGCCTAGCCCCACCAGGAATGCTGGGCTTCCTAAGGCCAGTTGCGGGGGTTGGGGGGGGCGGGTTACTCTAGTTGATGAACTATTTTCCTTTCTCATTCCTAGGATCAGAGAGTTCTTAGTGAGCTCTTCTTTGTTGCAGTAGAAACAGAAAACCAGACAAGCCCAGTGGGGGTTGGCCAAACTTTTCCTTTGTTCTGCTGAATAGGGGGACTAAGCAAGGGGTGGGGTGGGGTGGGCTGGGGCCAGCACAAGGGCAACAGATAGGAGACTAGGAGAGGATCCTATCAAAAACATCAAAAACAGTGAGACTAACCAAAAGCAAAAGCACTAAAGGCATCCAGTGAAGAAGAGGCCTCCTCCCTCCCTCCTCACAGGCCCAAATCTGCAGCCTCCCGCAGGGACAAATGTCACTCTGGAGTCTCAGCGTGCATAGCCACCACTCTCAAGACCTAGATATGCTAAAGACTACCCCCAAGAGCCTTGTCCACCATGCATCCTCCAAGCTCAGGGGCCCAGATGTTTTCCTACCTCCAACACACTGTGCTCCCATGATGAACAAGAACTCAAATATGTCGTTGAGTTTGTCAAGGATGTTCCCGTAGCACTTCCAAAGGCACAGTTGCCTGGTTGGTAAGAAGAGAGGTGCAGGGCCCACTCGTCCTCACACTGACATTCCACAGCTGTGTGGGTATTAATAGGCAAGTTATTTAGCCTCTGCAGCCCAGGCTCCTCACCTTAAAATGGTAATGCTCTTGAAGAATAGAGAGTTTTTTATCTTTCCTTCAGTGCTGTAACTCTGTATCGGCATGAGATATTGGGCATCTAGTAGGTAGTTGGTCCTTACTACACATGCACATGGCTTAGGATGGGTGATGGCTTTTAGGAGGCACCAGAGATGTCAATTACTGTCATGTGAGCTTTCATATTTTCACAGGGCTTCCAAGAAGAGCATTCTGAATTTCACTCATATCAGTGTTATTCTGTGAAAGGTTCGAGTTCTGAGTTTCTTGTGGCTTTTTGTTTGTTTGTTTGGTTTGGTTTGGTTTGGTTTGGTTTTTTGTTTTGTTTTGTTTTGGTTTGGTTTGGTTTTGCTTTTTCAAGACAGGTTTTCTCTGTGTAACAGCCTTAGCTGTCTTAGAACTCACTTTGTAGAGCAGGCTGGCCTTGAACTCACAGAGATCCACCTGCCTCTGCCTGCCTAGTGCTAGGATTAAAGGCGTGTGCTGCCACTTCCTGGCTCCTGAGCTTCTTGAAACTCGGGGGAGACAGTGATAACAAAAGGCTTCTACTTTTTTATTTTAATTCAAGCCTCCTGTAGCCCAGAGTAGCCTCAACCATACTATGTAATAGAGGCATTAAATGTTATAAAGAAAAAGCAGTATATTGTGGAAGGCTAGAGTGTGTCAGGAGTCTGGCACCGGTGGTCTAGGTGTGAATAGCTGGAGAAAAGGAGCTTGTGAACTCTTGTTACTTATGCAGGAAGGTCCTGTCCCTGATTGTCCTCTAGCAAGAGCGGTAGTTAGGTGGGGTTAAGCAACAATTAGCTGGTTTTCAGCTTCCCTGGAGATTGTCCAGTCTTGTCAGCGGGGTGTCTGACGGTAAGTCCTCTTCACCCCATGCTAAACTTAGTGTCCCTGAGTCCTACTCCTTCACGTGGATACACTCTATCTCATCTTTCAGACAACACAGGCACTATCACAACCCAGGTTGTGATAATAAGCACTCTTTTTCATTCCGTGCTTGGGCCTTTGATGCTCAGTGTAAAGTTGGCAGCTAGGAAAGGCTTGCTGATTGAAGGACTAAGTGAGTGGCTGTTGTTTCCTTGCTTCCTCAGTGGGTCAGTCCCACTCGAGCATGGATGCTCAGCTTACCTTTCATTCCACATGAGAAGCCTATCTTGGCCTCCTTGCACCTACCTGGTAACTCTTGACTATCCTTAATCTTCGTCTGCAAAGCCTTCCTTACCAGGCAGGGTTGATCCATCCATCCTCTGAACATTCTAGCACATTCTGTACCCTCCATTCTAGCCCTGATCCCTCTGTAGGTTTTATCTGTTATTGTTGTCACTTCTACCCTATGATTTTTCTCAGTGACAAGAACTGTGTTTGTCATCTGTGTACCTCTAGCACTAGCCTTTAGAAGAAGCCCAGTAAATATTTGCAGAAATCGCGCTGGGACTCTAGCTCAGGAGAAATTTTACCTTACACGCACAAAGCCCTAGGTTCAACCCTCAGCACCAAAAAGTGGAATCAATGGTGAAAAACAACAACAGCGATGAATTGCTTCTCAGCTTTTCTTTGAGTGGTTTGCTGGAACTGGCTTGTAGTGGTTAGTGACAGCCAACTGTTAAATATTTAGGAATGTGTGAGCCAAGTGGTAAACATTCCATCTTTAAAAATTAAATTGCACCAGAAAACAGAAGACAAACTGGAATGGAGGGACAGTCAACAAAAGAAATGACCAAAAACATGCAATATGGGATCCTGGAGTGGATCTGAGAACAGAAAGAAAACGAGGGAAGCCAGGTTAGTCCCAGTAACTGCGTACTCTAGTGCATTGTGGTGCTGTGCCAAGGCTAATCTCCTTGCTTTGACAAATGCTTTGTGAGATGTCAGAGTAAAGGGGGAGCTTGGGGAAGCGTATGCAGGGAAGAAACGGAACAAAAAAAAAGATTTGTAGTCTAAAATTTTCCTGGACATTTAAAACGAACTCTTAAGCAAACATACTAAATTACATAAACCTATAATTGAATAATTCATGTTAAAAATAAAGGTGGTAAATACAACTTTTCACCGCCGAATCCTCCAATTGCTTTCTATGTTAATCTAGGCCTTTGTACTTCCTGTCATCTCTCGCACACGCATGGTATACTCCTTCATACCTCCTCCCACTTTGTGCCAAATTAATGTCACTTTGGAAGCTTGAAATGAGCCCAAATGAGTGTTTACATCTTGGAAATCTCTGTCACAAATCTGGTCTTGGGCCATTGTTTTGCACATTGTACTGTAGGCTTAAAAAGTGGTGGGGACTGTATGGGCTTAGCATGCAAGAGGTCCGGGGTTCCGTCCCCAGAATGAGAATTGAAAAGGTGATGGAGGAAAAGGGGAAGGAAAAAGAAAGAAAGAAGAGGAGGAAGGAGAGGAGAAGTGGAAGTAGGGAGGGAAGGAAGGTAGGAAGGAAGGAAGGATAAAAATGTTACTTTTTTACATAAACCTTGAAAATGTGATGTGTCTATTGCTGTTGGCTTCACAAGTCTCAAACACATAACTGAAGAAATAATGTTTTCTTTCGATAAGCCTTATGATTCCACAGAGAAGTTCACATGATGAAGGGTCGGCGAGGGTCTACCACTTCTTTGTCGGTTCACTTTCTTCTTACTCATGGGCACAAATGAGCTATTTGCCTCTCATGTAGGGACCACACTTGTCTTTCTATCACTGCCAGAGTTTGACTTTGGACAGAGGGCTCAGGAAGAGCCATGAGAGCGCTATCAAGAGTCAGTTGACTGTGTGGGATCTGCGATGAAGACCTGTCCCATCACTGTTTGTAATCGTGTGCTGTATCGTCTTAGATGAGGAAATGTGCAGATTCACCTAGCTACATGCATATGGTTTTGAGAGCCCAGTGCTGAACCTTTCTTAAAACGACATCACTGATCCCAAGGACTTACTTTGTCCCCGAGGAAAAGAATAGCTGCATCTCCTCTGGGCCAGGCTGCATCATCCCTTTCTAACATGAAGTTATTGCAGACCCTGGTTGCTCTCTGGCTCAACTGTGTGAAAGCATTGTGGTCACCATTTCACAAATGGGCTGTTGAGACCCAAGGAGGTAAAGTGAGGAGGCCAGGGATAGAATACCACTTATCTACTTATATCTGCACGCAAAGCTAATTCTTAGTTTGGGGGCGCTTATTTGTTTTTCTCTGGTTGTTTGGTTGGTTTTTTGAGACAGGGTTTCTCTGTGTAGACCAGGCTGTCCTCAAACTCAGAGATCCACCTGCCTCTGCCTTCTGAGTGCTGGGGTTAAAGGTGTGTGCCACCATGCTGGCCTCCTAATTCTTGGTTCTTTTAGCCACTGTAACAAATTACCATAAATGTAGCTTCTTAAGGCAACACAAAATATGATCTTCTGGATCCGGAGGTCAGGAGTTCAAAGCGATCTGAACCCTGGTCTTCATACTTGTGTGGCAAGTAGTTTACAAACTGAACCATCTCCCCAGACCTGTGTTGTCATTTTAATTAGCATATGTTTATTATACATGATGATAGGTTTTGTTATTGCATTTTCATATGTAATACATATAGTGTACTTTTATGATAGTCACCCCCTTTACTTTCTTCTGCTCCCCTCCCATTCCTGCTTATTCTTTTCCTCCTCCCCCACCTACTCCCTCTTCCACTTTCAGGTTTCTGTTTATTGGTTGTTTTTGATGAGCCAAGGAGTTTCATCAGGATTGCTCGCAGGGTTCTTACAGTTACCAGTGGCTACACCACTGAAGAAAATCTCTCTTCCTTTCCTAGAGTCTTTGAAGTGCCATATCTTTTCAAGGAAGTGGGGAGCCTCATGATCCCTGCCCTAGAGCTACCATTATCAGCCATCGGTCCTGGGAGGGCGCCTTTCAGCCCATTCTCCTCCCATGATAGGATGTTGACAGCCCCAGTCTTGTGTGGGTTTTATGCCAGTAATTGCAACCGTGTGAGTTCAAAGGCCCAACAGCTGGGCCATGTTCTAAAACAGCATTCTCCGTCACTTTTCCCTACCCTCCAGCTCCTACACTGTTTATGCGCCTTCTTCCAGGATGTTCCCTGAGCCTGGAGGAGAGAACATAGATGACCTACTTATTGTAAGAACCCTGCGAGCAATCCTGATGAAACTCCTTGGCTCATCAAAGACAACCAATAAACAGAAACCTGAAAGTGGAAGAGGGAGTAGGTGGGGGAGGAGGAAAAGAATAAGCAGGAATGGGAGGGGAGCAGAAGAAAGTAAAGGGGGTGACTATCATAAAAGTACACTACTTATTGTTAAACCGACACTTATTCTCATCACCTTGACCAGCTAGGAGTCTCTTCAGTCACCACTGACCACTGTGAAAAGAAGCTTCTCTGATCAAAGGTGATTGTAGATTAATCTCCAGGGGTAAACATAATTATTTAGATGGCTATTTGATGGACACACCTGTCCATTTAACCAAACAGTAAAGCAGCTGCCTCACTAGGACCTATATCCTCCCCAGTCATAGGCTTTGACCAGGTTTCCAGCACCAGGCAAGGGTTCCTCCCTGTGGAGCAGGCCCAAGGCTGTTTAGAAGTTCTAGGGAAGAATCTCTTTCCCAGCTTCTGGAGGTTGCTTACATTCCTTGGATTCAGAACCTGCCATGGATGGTCAAGTTTTTGTTACAGCCCATCTCTGATCATGTCACATAAACCTCTGCTTTGCCCCTCTCCTTCGCTTTAGAAAGACCTCCTTTCTGTCAAGGGCAGTTGTTTAGTAACTTTCATACCACTTGCTAGCCTTACTCTCCTTTGCAATGTGAAGCAACATGGCCAGGTTCTGGGGATGAGGACCCGGGCACTGTTCTGGGCTGGGTTTCTGCCTACCTCTTTATCTTTCTCCACAATGTCACCCACTTCATTTTCCCTACATATGTGTGCACACAGCCCTGTGCTCCCCGTGTGTGCACACAGCCCTGTGCTCCCCATGTGTGCTCACAGCCCTGTGCTCCCCGTGTGTGCACACAGCCCTGTGCTCCCCGTGTGTGCACACAGCCCTGTGCTCCCCGCTCATACACACAGCCCTGTGCTCTCCACCTGCATAGTAAGATGCTTTTGTCATTTGTTTTCCAGGAGAATGACTTCCAATGCCTGGAACTTTTGATCCTAAAGAAATATATATTTATATATATTTATTATATATAATAAATAACAATAAAACATATCATTTTTAGGTAGCCCTTAATCCAGGATCTCAGGTCAAGCCCCTAGTCTATTACTAAGTTATACTCCCAGCCCTTTGGCGTGTGTTTTACCTGTGTTCTTACTAAAGTGTCTCACACATACTTTTCTATAGTCTTGTGTGTTTCTGACTTTCTAAAGTCTCCTGTCTATTCCTTTCTTTTTCCAGTGCCAGAGCAGTGTGGGGATTTTTGACCACCGTAGTGGACTTTACTACATTGCTGTTGACCTGGGCTCACATTCCAAGCCTGCTTCTAGTACCCAGCTAGGGTCAGGCCTTATGCATTTTATTTCCTCCATGGGTTTCCTATCACCCTCATTATGAAAAGGTCCTAGTTTACAAAGTGTCCTTTCCTACTCTTGCCAATGGCCTAGTCAGTCCGTGCTCAGTATTCCTCAGCATGTGCTTTCAGGCTCAAACTCTCGAAGCAACAGTTGCCCACACCTCCTTCTTCCTTCCTGGTTCCGGTCATGAGAAACTTCACCTACTGAGACTGTGGTCAGAAGACACAGGTGCCCCCAGAACATGACAGACAGACACATCACACAATACCTTGACAAAAGCTCTTCCCTTCTCTTTGCCAAACCCACATCCATCTGTCAAGGCACAGTCTGAATTGCTCCTTGATGTGGGCCCCACCTAAAAAAATTATTTACTTTTTCACAGTTATTTGTGCATGCAGAAGTGTGCACGCATACACACGGAGGACAAAGGATAAGTGAGGGTGTGGGTTTGCTCCTTTTCTATCACTTATTTTTGCAATCATTTCATTGATCTTATGGGGAAACCACAAGCTGGTGACCATTGGCTAAATGGCAGCCACCGATTGTGTCCCGGCACAATTAGTAACCTTCCCGTGTGGCCTGGGGTTCTGACTCCTTTTGAAAAACAGAAAAATCTGGGAAAGCAAGATCCGCATTTCCACAGGACAATGGGTAACTGGGCTGGGAGGGTGGCTTCCCTTGGGCTACGACATGTGTTGTCCAGTTCTTCACAGTCCCCACCACCTCTTATTGTATTCCTTCAGCTGCCTTCACTGTCCTGTCTGCTTGGCTCTTCAAGGTGTCTGAGTCATCTGAGCTATTTCGCTCATGCCTAAGTTCCCACATATACCACAAATGTAGCTATAAAACTCTTTGAATTTGCTTCCCCCATGCTGGTCCAGACATAGCAGAATGTTCCACCAATACTGAGAGATGAAACAATTTTCCTCTAGGTGATTTCATTTTTTTAAATTTTCTGCATATGGATGTTTGCCTGCATGTGTGTCTGTGCAGCACGTGTGTACCTCTAGGTGATTTTAGATCATGTACGGATTTCCTTTCACAGCACAGGAAGGCATTATAAGAGTAATGTTTACTGAGAGAACCTCATATCCCTGAGTTAGGGCAACACCGTACAAGAGGTAATATTGCTCCTACATCACGGGGGGGGGGCTTTGAAGTTCAGAGAGGCCACACAGTAGGGCTAGAAAAGTAGGTCTGACTGTTTCTGGAGTCAAGACCAAAGCTTTTGTTGTAGAAAGCAGCTTCTAGAGCTGGAGACGAGCTGCCCCAGGGACTCCCTTCAAAAGTCTGTGCACAGACTCTGAGCGTTCTTTTTGCTTAGACAGAGATCAGCCATGTGTCACGCACCTGCTCTGTTCTTCCTGCACTCTTGGGAATGCTGAGCCTCCTAGCAGTCCCCTGAAAAGGTGAAACAGATGAAGAAACCAAATTACTGTTGGGATTTAGGGCCCATTGGATGAATCATATGCGACTGACAGAATCACCAGCGGTCTCCTTGCCTGCGTGTGCACAGAGTTTGCCGCTCCCTCCTGCCATTACTGCCTGTGCAGTGTGGGGTGGGAAAACACAGAGAAATTATGCGTGGCTAATTGCACAGCAGCAAGCAGGAAGGAATGTGCGATTGCCAGAGGCTCCCACTGGGGCAGAAGTCTGGTGTCATGTGTTACTAAACAGCAGGAAAACTTGTCTGGACCTTGGTTGCAGACGGGTGGGTCTGGCAGACTTGGGCTGTGAATAACTTTGGTGGTAGAAAGGATTTATAGGAAGCAGATATCCAGCATCTAGAAACTTTCCTCTGGAACTTTTGTCTGGTTTCTTTGCCACCCTGCCCCCTCTAGTCACCTTCAGTTCCAGCCAGACCTAAGAAAGGAACTATGTAAGACCTCAGCCCCAGGGCCAAAGGGTTCCTCAACACCTAACATGTCCACAGACCCATCTTAGGGTCTCCAAAACGTGCCTGCCCAGCTGGGTGCATGCACCAGACCTCTGGACCAAGAGCTCCAGGCCAGCCATGGAGGGGGAAAGGTAGGTCAGGATGGAATGAGGAAGCCAGAGGCTCAGCTAAGGGATTATGTCTTTCAGACTATATGGGAAGTCCAGACTCCAAAGCCCCAAGTACCTGTTCTGGTCCTACAAGCACAGCCTTAGCAGGCCACTTGGTCTCGTCATGATCACATGGTTTACCTCCTTCTGCGTGAGAAGGCACAGTGTAATGCTTGCCTGTCTATCAAGAGATAAAAGTTTAGGCTCTGTAGTAATGCAGCTAAACAATAAACTATTGCATTCCTTACTCGTGTGTGTGTGTGTGTGTGTGTGTGTGTGTGTGTGTGTGTGTGTGAGTTGCTGGGGATGGAGCTCAGACTTCACACGTGCTAAGCAAATGTTGTATCTGAGCTACCACAGCCCTATTCATTACTCCTTCTCGAGGGCTCCCTGTGAGTCCAGCGCCAGCCTAAGATATTTAAATCCATTATTTCTTTAATCCTTAAAAAGAAAGATCAAGAACTTGAGTGAAGAGAGGAAGAATAGCTCATCAAAGGTCCCCCGGGGAGTAACCGACAGCGCCAGCACGTGCTCCACCCACAGCAAGCGGGCGTACCACCTGCCAGTCCCACTTGGTGGGCACGAAGGAGATGGAATTTGGGGGGTTACTAGCATCAGGGCAGGCCTGGATTTTCCTCTTCTGTCTTTGCTATTTAACGTGCATGGGACCTTAGGCGCGTTACTCAGCCTCTCTCAGCTGGGTCCTGTTTACAAAAAGAGTCAGAGTTGAAAATGTCAGGATCCCAAACCTCTGAAAGGCTATATTGTGAAAAGCAGCATTAGCAGGAGGTTGGTAGGAGGGCGGGGGGGGGGGACTCAGAATGCCCCACTGACAAAGGCTGAGAAGGCGACCTGGGTGCGCCTTGACTTTTCGAGGTGGAAGCAGGTCTGGAAAGGAAACTCATCAACGTGAATGCGACTCGCACCACCTCCTCAGCAGCCATTCTGTGAGTGGCCACATGGACCAGGTGGACGTGATGCTGGCCAGGTTCAGCAGGCACACCTACACAGTGGGCTACTGCTGCCATCTAGAGGACAGTGCTGACCCGGACCTCAGACTGCACAGGGCTGGGATTCAGCCACTTGCTACACATTCCCGGTCTCCTGCTGGTTTCCGGAGTGGGGAGTGGAGAGGGGGCAGCTTGGCCCTCCCTGCTCAGCAGTGGGGAGGGGACTGTGGCAGAGAGGCAAGTGCGGCCTCTGTTTGAGGAGTTCAGAAATCAATCCATCTGGAAGTGTTTGGAGGCCGTGAGAGCCGGGAGCTGGCCCTGCAGTTCGGGCCATGTGGCACTTATTTCCATCCACACCAGCGCCCCCCGCCCCAGTCCCTAGAGACTGTCTGAGCCAGGCAGGACCTTCTCAGGCACCTCCTCAACTACCAGCCCCCACCCAGGCCTCCTCTACTCCGGCAAAATCCACAAGATCATGGCTGAGCGCTACTTCGAACGTTTTCAGTAACTCCTGGATGCTGGAGAAATGAGTGAATGATTTTGTTGTAGTTCAGCATTTAGCTGGCTGGGCAGGGTCTGTGCTGGAAGTAAAGCGGGCTAGGTCTATAGGATCACCTTAGCGGGCAGCTAAGGCTGGCTTGGATGGAAAGGCACTGCCCAAGGGTGTTTGTCTCTAGCACCTAGCAGCACAATGCTCAAGCAGAATGAAGCCATGAGATGATTTCTTAAGCGCTTAGACAAGGAGGACAAAAAGGGACAGCCTCAGGGAGTTCGAACTCACAGTTCAAGTTGTCCCCTTATCCATGGGGTGTCAGCTCCGAGACACCTAGTAAGTGTCTGAATTGCTTTTCCTTTTATAAAACCCTATGATGAGGCCCAACCAATACACTAGTCACAGGAGAGGTTAGCAATAACTAATAATGAAACAGAATCCTTATAATCAGAAACTGGAAAAAAAATTAAAAACTGACAATTGTTATTTCTGGAATTTTCCCTTTAATGGTTTAGACTACAGTTGCCAGTGAGTAGGGGAAACTTCAGAAAGTGAAACCATGGGTGTGGTGTCATGGCAACTGTGCTGTCGACAGTTGGGGTCACACAGTTCTCTACAGGGTGAAACTCCCCTTCACATTGTGGGGCCCTTAATGCCCCGACTTCCTGGCCTGACATGGTAGTTGTGTTCTGGAGCCATCGTAACAACCAGACACACCTCTGCATGCTTACAGTTATTTCCAGGTGACAGAAGGGACACACTCTGGCGACAGATCACTTGTAAGGAACTTGCCAGTAGGAAGAGAAGAAGATACTTCTCTAACATGAGCTGCTAAGTCGGTGCTCTGTGTTGGCAGGCACATTGGTGCTATAGAATTGGCAGGTTGTGTTTGGCCCGCAGGTATAAAATGATCCTTAATTGCTGGATCAGACTGGAAACCCACAAGACCACATGTGGTTCTGCCAAACTGGTTGGGGGCCAAGAAGCTTCATAAGCATGGCAGTTAGGGACCTGTTGGTGAGTTTATTACTTGGGAATTCCCAGAGGCAACTGGAACCCAGCCCCAGGGACAGGTGAGAGGCTGGGTAGGTGCAGTTGGATGAGTGCACACTGTGGTGGAAGTTGCCCTGGAGGCCTGAGCACCATTAAAATGGCCACAGGTTAAGGTGTTAGCGTTACCGGGAGCCCACTAGCTAGGACCACTCGGGCACAGTTTATAGCCGATTGAAAGTCTTCATGTCAGGCAGCTGGGATTACACTCAGGTATTTGGGACCCAAATGTAGCCTTGAGTGTTTGGGGTAAAGGGTTTTTAAAGGTAAAAAATGCATCCTGGTATCTCACTCGGCAGCTGCAGGGGGAGGTCTGCACAAGCAGGTGGTTGAACAGAAGCTATGATAGGATAGATTAGCTGGGGCATCTCGACCTCGGGTTCCTAGAATAGAGCCGGCTGATTTTCCACAGGATTCTACATCAGGGAGAGAAATTCATGTTAAATCTAAAATGTCCTCAGCAAGAATCCAAGGTGGAGGAACCTCTGCATTGTCTTGTCCTGTCACACTGGGAAGGGTGACGAGTGACGGCAGATACAGGCCCATCAAACAATACACAGGCCCTGCTGTCTCTTCCCTGCCTCTTGCTTCCATTCTTGAGGGGGAGCATCCACATCCAGGGCTTCAGCTTGTGTCAGGACCATGGCAACAGTGCCCTGACTGGACTCTTCTTCTGTTTCTCTGCCTTCTGGAATAATCATTTTAATTGTGCTGGGGATACAATCCAAGGCTTCCCACAGCTGAGTAAGCCATACACTCAGCCAAAGTTATCTTAAGTCCCGGTTTTCACTATGTCCTACCAGCATTTACCAGTGCTAACTAATAAGCCTTGCCACCTGACTTCTAAGACGTAGCCCTTGTCACCTGTCATTCTGGCCAGCTGGCTCCAGTTAGCTTTTTCCAGCCTCCCTGGTCCCAGACCTTGCGGTGTGGACACCCAACTCAAAGCCTACACTGCCCTTCTCTCCTCATGGCGTTGCCATCATTCAGTGCCCTTTGGACCTTTCTCACTGCAGAGTGAGGGATTGCTCGAGATTCAAGGCTCAACAGAAGTGTTTAGTCTTTAGGGAAGCCTTCTCTAGTCCCTGAGACAAGCAATCATTCTCCCCATTCTGTGGTCCCTGCTAACTGGAGAGTTGCCTAAGAGCGTCATCCAGGCCTCATTTGGCTTTGCCATCTGTAACTGGAGACTGTTCGTTCATTTCCCAGCCACCCAGACACAAATGATCACACATAAACTATATTAATTACAACACTGTTCAGCCAGTAGCTTAGGCATATTCCTGGCTAACTCTTATATCTTAAATTAACCCATTTCCCATTTCTACTAGTCTTAGTCCGTGTATTGCCATGAGGTTGTGGCCTACCAGCAAGGTTCCACTGTTCCTGAGTCTTTCTCCTTTGGCACCTATATGGCATCTCTCTGACTCCATCTACTCTCTCTCTCTCTCTCTCTCTCTCTCTCTCTCTCTCTCTCTCTCTATTCTGCCCTGCCATAGGCCAAAGCAACTTTATTCATTAACCATTAAGAGAAACACATATACAGAAGGATATTCCACATCAGCTGTCATCCTCAGTCCCCAGTGGGAAGGTGCAACTGACAGATAGAGTGACCCCAAACTGGACCTGAACTAGGCCAAGGGGTCCACTTGAGCCACTCTTCATAGCTGTTTTCGGGGACTACTATATTTCGGGTGATGGCTTTTGAAAGAGCTAATGAAGGAAAGGACAAGATGGAGACCTAGGGACAGGGAGAAGAGAGAGAGAGAGAGAGAGAGAGAGAGAGAGAGAGAGAGAGAGAAAGGAAGAGCCAGAAGGCTAGAAAAGGAAAGGCAGAGGGCAGAGGCCCTTTGGCAGTGCACAGTCAGAGAGCACTCTGGTAGCACAGAGTGAAGTAAGGAAGACCTGAAATTCTGGAGATGAAAGCAGCGGTCGTGGCGGGTCGGCCAAGTACACAGTTATTAATGGGCATTAGTGCTCTTGAGTGGCAAGCAGTTCACGGAAGCATGTCCTGCTAGGAGCAAATGACAACCAACCAGGATGCCTCTTAGGAAAGAGTAGAAACAAGCATCGACACAAAAGCTGCCGAGCTCCTCAAAGAGCTCTCAGGGGCTCCAAGGGCCACTGGAATCCCAGAACTGCCTCACCCCACAAGTCTGGCTCTTGCCCAGAAAAGGTAGACACAGGGAAAGAAGAGACAAATTCTAAGCCTTTGGGATTCCAGGGCCTGTGCCAGACACATGTGACACACAGAGCTAATTTAACCCTTACTGTGGCTCTGGGAGGTAGAGAATGAACCCGTTTTTTATATCAGAAAACTGAGGTCCCGGCCAGGTTCAGGATATTGCCTAAGGATACTCAGCCTGAGAGTAATGGACCCAGGGTTCTAATATAAGTTAGCCCTCCCTTGATGAGTGGGCCAAGGCCCAGAGCCTGGCAGCAATTTGATCTCCAGCTTTTCTGACTTTGGCTGTGGCACTCCTCTCTTTGGATTGATTTATGTAAGTGTAAACAAAAGGCCAGCAGTTTTTCCGAGCTTTGGAATGGGCCCCCAGAATCACGTGCTGTTTTCCAGTTTCCAGCTGGGCACCTTTGTTTAGGGGTTTGTGAATTTGAAGCAGCACGTTTGACCCAAGAATCTGCAGTGTGCACAGAAACACGCGGGGTGCTTTTTGTCCTGAAACACACCCAAGTGTGGGAGCTTGCAGCCTGGGACAAGGCTTTCCATCCCCTCCCTCTCAGCCACCTTACCAGTATATGATACTTC
Organism: Microtus oregoni; assembly: GCF_018167655.1. Taxonomy (NCBI): domain Eukaryota; kingdom Metazoa; phylum Chordata; class Mammalia; order Rodentia; family Cricetidae; genus Microtus; species Microtus oregoni. The sequence continues at coordinate 3,762,287 of NW_024544710.1, read as the reverse complement.
TGGTGCTTGCCTGGGGTCCCAGCCCACCCCCACCCCACCCCCGCCTTTTAATTTCTTTCAGATGTCGCCTCCACACTGTCCACACTGTGGGCCGTTGCTTTCGCTCAGTGGGTGATAGATGCCTTCTGTCTGTTAGCAGCTATGAATGACAGGAAGCTGGACAGGGCAAATTGGGACAGCTTTTCTTGGAATTCTGATGTTGATGTGGTTAGGCTAGCTCATGTAGGAAGAATGACTGGTACCAGCCAGAGGCCCAGTGCAGGAGACAAAGTGGCATGCAGCACTCTGTCTCCCCAGTAGGGGTTTGGCTTTGAGGTGGGACAAATTAGCTTGAAAGTCCATGATAGCTGTTTTCTGGACTTGCTCTAGAGTCAGGAATGGACTAGAATACTTTGAGATTCCAGCGTTGTGTGTCCTACAGGGGTGGCAGTGTCGGGATGTTCCTGCACGGGTGGCAGTGTATTAGGATGCTCCTGCACAGGTATCAGTATATTAGGATGGTCCTGCACAGGTGGCAGTATATTAGAATGCTCCTGCACGGGTGGCAGCGTCGGGATGCTATTGCACAGGTGGCAGTATATTAGGATGCTCCTGCACAGGTGGCAGTATACTAGGAGGATCCTGGACCAGGTGGCAGTATATTAGGAGGATCCTGTTCCATGTGGCCGTGTATTAGAATACTCCTGAACAGGTGACAGTGTATTACGATGCTCCTGCACAGGTGGCAGTGTATTAGGATGCTCATGCACAGGTAGCAGTATACTAGGATGCTCCTGCACGGGGGGGCAGTATATTAGGATGATCCTGCAAGGGTGGCAGTGTATTAGGATGCTTATGCACGGCTAGCAGTATATTACGATGGTCCTGCACAGGTTGCAGTATATTAGGATGCTCCTGCACGGGTGGGAGTATATTAGGATGCTCCTGCATGGGTGGCAGTTTCTTGATGCTTCTGCACAGGTGGCAGGATATTAGGATGCTCCTGCAAGTGTGGCGGTATATTTGGATGCTCCTGCACGAGTGACAGTATATTAGGATGCTCCTGCACTGGTGGCAGGATATTAGGATGCTCCTGCACATGTAGCAGTATATTAGGATGCTCCTGCATGGTTGGCAGTGTATTAGGATGCTCCTGCACTGGTGGCAGGATATTAGGATGCTCCTGCACATGTAGCAGTATATTAGGATGCTCCTGCATGGGTGGCAGTGTATTAGGATGCTCCTGCACTGGTGGCAGGATATTAGGATGCTCCTGCACATGTAGCAGTATATTAGGATGCTCCTGCATGGGTGGCAGTGTATTAGGATGCTCCTTCACGGTGGCAGTATATTAGGATGCTCCTGCAAAGGTGGCAGTATATTACAATGGTCCTGCACAGGTTGCAGTATATTAGGATGCTCCTGCACAGGTGGCAGTATATTAGGATGCTCCTGAACAGGTGGCAGTATATTAGGATGCTCCTGCACAGGTTGCAGTATATTAGGATGCCCCTGCACAGGTGGCAGTATATTAGGATGCTCCTGCACGGTTGGCAGTATATTAGGATGCTTCTACACAGGTGGCAGTGTATTAGGATGCTCCTTCATGGATGGCAGAATATTAGGATGCTCCTGCACGAGTCTCATTATATTAGGATGCTACTGCACTGGTGGCAGTTTCTTGATGCTTCTGCACAGATAGCAGTATATTAGGATGCCCCTGCAAGGGTGGCAGTATTTTAGGATGCTCCTGCACGGGTGGCAGGATATTTCGATGCTCCTGCACGGGTGGCAGGATATTAGGATGCTCTTGCACGGATAGCAGTATATTAGGATGTTCCGGCAGGGCGCCAGTATCTTCAGATGCTCCTGCACAAGTGGCAGTATATTAGGATGATCCTGCACGAGTGGCAATATATTAGGATGCTCCTGCACGGGTGGCGGGATATTTCGATGCTCCTGCACGGGTGGCAGGATATTAGGATGCTCTTGAACAGGGGGAAGTATGTAAGAATGCTGCTGCACAGGTTGCAGTATATTAGGATGCTCCGGCACAGGTGGCAGTATATTACGATGCTCCTGCACGGGTGGCAGTATATTAGTATGCTCTTGCACAGGCGGCAGTATATTAAGATGCTCCTGCACGGGTGGCAGTACATTGGGATGCTCCTGCATGGGTGGCAGTATATTTGCATTCTCCTGCACGGGTGGGAGTGTATTAGGATGCTCCTGCACTGGTGGCAGTGTCGTGATTTTCTGCACAGGTTGCAGTATATTAAGATCCTCCTGCACTGGTGGAATTATATAAGGATGCTCTTGCATGGGTGGCAGTATCAGGATGCTCCTGCACGCGTGCAAGTGTCAATATGCTCCTGCACGGGTGTCAGTGTATTAGGATGATCCTGCACAGGTGGCAGTATATTTGGATACTCCAGCACGGGTGGCAGTGTATTAGGATGCTCCTGCATGGTTGGCAGTATATTAGGATGCTCCTGCATGGGTGGCAGTATATTAGGATGCTCCTGCATGGGTGGCAGTATATTAGAATGCTCCTGCACGGGTGGTAGCGTCGGATTGCTATTGCACAGGTGGCAGTATATTAGGAGGATCCTGTACCAGGTGGCAGTGTATTAGGATGCTCCTGAACAGGTGACAGTGTATTAGGATGCTCCTGCACAGGTAGCAGTTTACTAGGATGCTCCTTCACGGGGCGCAGTATATTAGGATGATCCTGCACGGGCGGCAGTATATTAGGATGCTCCTGCACAGTGGCAGTATATTAGGATGCTCCTACAAAGGTGGCAGTATATTAGGATGCTCCTGCACAGGTATCAGTATATTAGAATGCTCCTGCATGGGTGGGAGTATATTAGGATGCTCCTGCATAGGTGGGAGTATATTAGGATGCTCCTGCACGGGTGGCAGGATCTTAGGATGCTCCTGCCCAGGTTGCAGTATGTTAGGATGCTCCTGCACAGGTAACAGTTTATTATGATGCTCCTGCACGGGTCGAAGTTTATTAGGTTGCTCCTACAGTGGTGGCAGTTTCTTGATGCTTCTGCACAGGTACTAGTATATTAGTATGCTCCTGCTCGGGTGTCAGTATATTAGGATGCTCCTGCACAGGTGGCAGTATATTAGGATGCTCCTGCACCGGCGGCAGTATATTAGGATGCCCCTGCACGGGCGGCAGTATATTAGCATGCCCTGGCACCAGCGGCAGTATATTAGGATGCTCCTGCACATGTAGGAGTATATTTAGATGCTCCTGCACTGGTGGCAGTATATTAGGATGTCCTCCACTGGATGGCAGTATATTAGGATGCTCCTTCACGGGTGGCAGTATATTAGGATGCTCCTGCACAGGTAGCAGTATATTAGGATGCTCCTGAATCCGTGGCAGTATACTAGGATGATCCTGCACGGATGGCAGTGTATTAGGATGCTCCTGCACGGGTGGCAGTATATTAAGATGCTCCTGCACTGGAGGCAGTATATTTGGATGTTCCTGCACGGGTGGCAGTATATTCGGATGCTCCTGCTCTGGTTGCAGTATATTAGGATGCTCCTGCACATGTAGGAGTATATTTAGATGCTCCTACACAGGTGCCAGTATATTAGGATGCTCCTGCACATGTAGGAGTATATTTAGATGCTCCTGCACTGGTGGCAGTATATTAGGATGTCCTCCACTGGATGGCAGTATATTAGGATGCTCCTGCACGGGTGCGAGTGTATTAGGATGCTCCTTCACGGGTGGCAGTGTATTAGGATGCTCCTGCACAGGTGGCAGTATTTTAGGATGGTCCTTCACGGGTGGCAGTGTATTAGGATGCTCCTGCACATGTGCCGGTATATTAGGATGCTCCTGCACTGGTGGCAGTATATTAGGATGCTCCTGCACGGGTGGCAGTATATTAGGATGCTCCTGCACGGATGTCAGTGTAGTACGATGCTCCTGCACAGGTGGCAGTATTTTAGCATGCTCCTGCACAGGTGGCAGTATATTAGGATGGTCCTGCTCGGGTGGCAGTATATTAGGATGCTCCTGCACAGGTAGCAGTATATTAGGATGCTCCTGCATCCGTGGCAGTATACTAGGATGATCCTGCACGGATGGCAGTGTATTAGGATGCTCCTGCACGGGTGGCAGTATATTAAGATGCTCCTGCACTGGAGGCAGTATATTTGGATGCTTCTGCACAGGTGGCAGTATATTCGGATGCTCCTGCTCTGGTTGCAGTATATTAGGATGCTCCTGCACGGGTGGCAGTGTATTAGGATGCTCCTACACAGGTGCCAGTATATTAGGATGCTCCTGCACAGGTTGCAGTATATTAGGATGCTCCTGCACGGGTGCGAGTGTATTAGGATGCTCCTTCACGGGTGGCAGTGTATTAGGATGCTCCTGCACAGGTGGCAGTATTTTAGGATGGTCCTTCACGGGTGGCAGTGTATTAGGATGCTCCTGCACATGTGCCGGTATATTAGGATGCTCCTGCACTGGTGGCAGTATATTAGGATGCTCCTGCACAGGTGGCAGTATATTAGGATGCTCCTGCACGGATGTCAGTGTAGTACGATGCTCCTGCACAGGTGGCAGTATTTTAGCATGCTCCTGCACAGGTGGCAGTATATTAGGATGGTCCTGCTCGGGTGGCAGTGTCGGGATGCTCTTGCTACACAGAGACCTTTTGGTACCTTGGGGGCAACAGAACTTTCTTTAATTCGCACAGTGACCTGAAACAAGGCACTGATATTGGGTTGGGGCTTGGTGATTTGGTGGGGCATGACACCTCAAAAACACCTTCAGAGTAAGGATAAGAGTAGATGGGCAAATATGAGAAAAGCAAATGATATACATGTTTAAATTTTCATAATAACATCTATCATTCTGTTCAGTGACTATATGTAAATAAAAATAAAGTATATTGAGAATCTGAGCCGACTGTAGTCACTGGGGCCTGTGAAACCAGCAGTTAGCAGATCAAAGCAGAAAGATTTTAAGTTTAAGGCAAGCCTGGGCTACACAGCAAGATCCTGGCTCAAAAATTAAACAAAAACCAAATCGAAAGAACAAAGCATGTAACTGCTTCTTCCCACCCTCTGTGCGGAGAAGATCGCCTGCGGGAGTGGGGTGCTGTCAGCACAGAGCCCCTACTCAGAAAGAGCATGGGGAAGCAATGTCCTCCCCTCATTTCGCTTTGTTTTCTCTTGTCTTTACAGGTGCCTGCCACTGGGTGAATGGAATTCATAGCCAGAGGGCAAGGGAGCTTGTGGATGAAGCCAGCACAGGTCAGTTACAAGGGCCAAACTGGATACAGAAGGGCAGAGAATATATGGAGGAGCAAGGGGAAAATGGCCAGGCAAACTGCCTGTCTTGGGAGCTGAGTTCTCCACTCCTGACTCCCACTGAGCCACTGATTTCTTAGTGAGACCGGCTCTGACTACCTTTCTCAAATGGCCTCACACCCTTTTCCCATTGCTGCTCTTAATAATAGCACTTAATGCCACCCATCAACTAAGTTCCTCATGTAGCTTGTTCATGGCCTACTCTCCCAGTAGAGCAGGGCAATGACTTGGTTTTGAACATCACTATTTGTGCCGTCTGACATATAGTAGGTACTCCACAAACGGTGAATTAAGAAATAATAGAAATGATGCACAGGCTGGGGCCACCCGAGGTGAGTCCGCCCTTAGTCTTTTGTGCTGGGTTGTAGGCATCCAGCCTTTACGCCCACCTGGTGCTGTTGATTTCTTCCAAAAGGCTCAGTACCTGCCATGTCTGAAGGTCTGAAGGTGGGGAGGCCTTTGCTGCTCCCAGGTTTGTGGCTGTGTGACACTTTGTTGACCATCGCCCTCTAGAAGATGTGGTTATGTTGTCTGCCGTGTAATATTTAAGTGGTTGTGAGCAGCAGTGGGACACTGGCCCTTCCTCAGGGACAGCCTCAGCTGCTGGTGGGCCTGTTTCAAAACGAGGAGGATCAGATCCACTTCCTTCAGGTTCAAGGGCGGGGGGCTGGGAGCTATGTCCCCGGTTACCATGCTGATGAAACATTGCAGATGAGCAATGCGGATTTGAATTCCTAGAACACTGCAGGGATGCTTTTATAACACAAATAATATGAATATATTCACAGCAATGTTTGTGTTGTTCCAGTGCTGGTGATGGAGCCGAGGGCCTTGTGCACGCTAGGCAATCACGCTGCCACTGAGCCAAACCACTAGCCCATGAATACATTCTTATTGTAATCAAAACCAATGCAGCTACTTTTAAAACCCCATGTCCACCCTGCTCCCCAGAGGTAGCCACTGTTCCTGGTGTGGAGTGCTCGCCTTCTTTGGGGTTTTCGTCTCTGTGTACAGCTTGGTTTTACGTGGAAACTTGAAAACAGTCAATCGGTGGTGCCCTAAACAATGATCAGCAACTTGCTTTTTTTCACTTAACATTATGTCTTGGGAACCTCTGTGTCAGGATGCGCGTCTAACTCACTGTTCTCATAATTAAATGGTTTATTTTTTTTCATCATTGTAGAGTAACCTGCCATTACACAAATAATACAGGTGCTCTTTGCCCAGCTTTTCTCTATGGTTAGAAATCCAGAATAACATACAAGCAGAATGCTGAGACCAACTGCCACAAAACAGCATTTCCACACTACCAGGCCGTGCCTACCCATTTCCTATTTAACCCCTATTACTCCATTAGTTTTGCATTTATTTGTGGGTGTGTACGCGCACATGTGTGTAAGTGTGTGCACACACATCCATGCACACGCATATTGATGTGCCTGATCAAGTCATGGTCAGAGGACAGTTTTCAGGAGCTACTTCTTTCCTTCCACCATGAGGGGCTGGGTTGGCACTCAGGTCATCAGGCTCAGTGGCACCTTTACCTTCTGAGCCATTTCACCAAGCCCACCATTTTTTCTTTTATTTCATTGACTATATTGTACATTATATTATAGTATGTAAAGATGTTTTCATACAAGTCTATATTATACATTGAACACGTTTGCCATACTCTGTCCCCTGCCTGTCCTCCCCACCTTCATATTAGGCAGCTTTGTGAAAGCTACACTTCTAGTTCCATGTCAGATGCACATAAATGATTGTGTGTATCTGTATAGAACCTAGGAATCACGAATGAGAGGAAACATGATACTTGTATGTCTAAGGCTGTCTTAATTTGCTTAATAAAAGTATCTTCCCTTGGATCGATTTTCCTGCAAATGATATAACAACTTTGTCCCATTTTTTGAATTCGGTCGTTTCAACAAAATTAGGTTAAAAAGATGCAATCATATATCATGTGAACTTTAGGGATTTCTTTTCATTGCTACCATTAGCTAGAGCAGGGGTTCTCAGCCAGTGGGTCCTGAGTCCTTTGGGGGTCATATATCAGACATCCTGCATATCAGATATTTACATTGTGATTCATAATAGTAGCAAAATTACAGTTAGAAAGTAGCCATGAAATCACTTAAAGAGCAGGGTCACCCCAACCTGAGAAACTGTAGTAAATGGTCACAGCATCGGAAAGGTTGGGAACGGCGGCTCTAGAGCATCGTCCTCGGCCTCATCACATTTGGCAATGTGCTGGCATTCAGTGTTTGTTTATTTGTACAGTAGTCCTCCTTTGTTTTGCTGAGTAGCTTTCTGTGATTCTCACAGATCACAGAAGGTGTCCATTCACACATTGGAGGGCATCTGTGGTGTTTCCTGTGCTTGGCTTTTATGAATAACACTGCTATGGGCATTTGCCCAGCAGCTTTTTTGTGGACTTAAGCTTTCCATTCTCCGGGACAGATGCCCAAGAGTGCAGTTGCTGGGTCATACGGTACTTGTATGTTTAGTTTTTTTTTTTAAGAACGTGCCAAACTGATTTTCCAGAATGCTCTACCATTTATGTTCCCACCAGTCGTGTCCGAGGGATCTAATTTCCAGACACTTTCGTCAGCATTTGGTGGTGTCACATTTTAGTAAACTTTAGACATTCAGAGAGGTGTGTGGTGATGTCTCACTGGGGTTTTAATTTGCATTTCCCTGGTGGTTCCTGAGGTTGAGCATCTCATGGGCTGATGTGAAAACCATGTCTCCTCTTCGGTAAATGCCTATTTATGTCTTTAGCTCATTTTCTGCTTGGACTGTTTGAATGTTTAACCGCAGAGTTTTCAGAATTCTTTATGCATTCTAGATTCAAGTGCTTTGTGGGACATATGTTTGTCAAATATTTCCCCTAGCATTTAACTTTTGAAAAATCCTCTCAGTATGGTCTTCCACAGGAAAAAGTTTTGACTTTGATGAAGCACAATTAACCAATTCTCCTTCTGTAAATCCTTTTGAGTCAGAGTCTTAGAATGTAGCCCAAGCAGGCCTTGAACTCCAGATCCTCCTGTCTCAACCTCTTGCTGGCAGGCATTACAGGCCTGTGCCCCAACTCCCAGCTATAAATGAGTTTTGATGATCAGATATGTGGACTGGTTTATATGGCCAGTTTAGATTTCAAGATGAATTTCCCTTCTTTTCTTTTTTTCAAAAATTTTTAAAGTTTATCGTGAGTATAAGAGTTTATCAGATGCTTTTCTGCATTCATAATTGACATGATTATTTTCTTCTTTAATATGTTAGTATGGTGGATTACATTAATTGTGTAGATTTGGTATAGAATTCTTTGAGCAGTTGGAGAAATTTACCAATAAAACTATTGAATCTTGATATTTCTTTTGGGGAGGGTCAAGACAGGTTTTCACTGTGTAACAGCTCTGACTGTCCTGGAACTCTCTTTATAGATCTTGAACTCACAGAGATCTGCCTCACAAGTGCTGGGATTAAAGGTGTGCTCTACCACCCAGTGGATCTTAATGTTTCTGTTTTAAATTTTAAGCTCATTTCTCCTCTCTCTCTCTTCTTTTTAAGATCAGGGACTATTTTTATATAGCTTAAAAGAAAACTCTAGGTCAGGCAAGCTGCAAACCTCAGCAATTTCCCAGAGGAGGAGACTGAGGGTGGGGGCAGCAAAGCTGGGCATGGAGATCAGCCATATGGCAGCCAGCAGCCACATGGTAGGACAGGGGCTTTACAGGAAGACTAAAGAAGTCCAGTATGTTAGGGAATTTATGTTTTTCTGAGTAATTAGACGAGTGGGCTGACTTAGGAAACAGTATGGCTATGCTCTATAAGAGACTGCAGTAGGGAATTCTGGGAAGGAAAAGTGCAGTATCTCATTAAAGGGATAATTATTCCTCCTATTTCTCTAGCATGGCTTATAGTGATCCTGAGTTCCTAAGAGTGATCTTCCTGAGGGATGGTCTTTTGGCCAGGTAATTGACCCCGCCAATTGGAATACTAGATCTCTTGATCAGAAAGGGTTTCCTTTAATGGGGCCTTTATTGCTATTCTAACACCCGTCCATGAAGAGGCAACCCTAAAATCGTTAGGAAATAGACTGAAAATGGAGGACAGAACACATTTACACCATGAAAACTTACAGTTCCAGTTCCAAAACTGTCCACTAGAAGGGGTCAGTGACTAGACTGGAAGATCTCAGTGTTCTTAATGGCTGCAGAGGTTTTCAAATCTATTTCTTATTAGGTAGATTTTGGAGGTCTGTGCTTTTTAAAAAGCTGATCCATTTTATCCAAGTTACCATTGTACAGTTTCTCCCAGCATCCTAGATGTCTACTGCTGTGTCCATGGATTTCGTACTTCGTGCAGCGAATCATCTTCCATTCCATTTTCTCTAAAGTGTTTTTTTGCATTCCTTATGCATGCTCCCTGATTTGAGAATGGGTTTGTTAAATTCAATGAACAATTCCTGTGGAGATTTAGCCGGAGAAGCAGTGAGTTCGCAGATGACTTTAAGGAGACGAGGCGGTCTTGCCTCCGTCGGGCAACCTTTTCTCCATTACGGAGACCACTGGAGCCTGCATGAAAGGCAGCCAGGCCTAAGGAACACAGATAGTCCACCTCCCTGACCTACGCCCACGCTCACCGCCACCCTGCTTGTGTCTGCTTCTGAAGGCCTGATCTTCAGGCTCCAGAAGTTAAATATTTATTTTAAATCTTTAATAGGCTGTGGAAACTTAGTCTATTGCTCAGTGGTACTCCCAAGTTGAGACAATACCTCCTTTCCCTGATCAGAAAGAAACAGAAAGCGTGGTCAAGTGCATAGTTAAGCACTATCGGGAGACAGTCAGTGGGTGGTGCTTTTCTAGGTGGAGCTCAGGTGGACAGCCAGTCGGGATGCGGAGGGTGGGGGTGGGAATACCAGTGGGTGCAGAAACATGAGCGATTACTCTTATCTAACTCCTTTGGCTCCAGAGCAGCAGGTCCACAACCTGTGGGTTGGAACCCCCTTGGCAAACCTCTGTCTCCAAAAGTATGTACATCACAATTCCATTTTGGTTGTGAGCCTAGCCTTTAATGGCTGAGCCATCTCTCCGGCCCTACATTGCGATTCACAACAGTAGCAAGATCACAGTTAGGAAGTAATAATGAAAATAGGTGTGTGGTTGGGGGTCCCCGCATGAGGAACTACATTAAAGAGTCACAGCATTAGGAAGGTTGAGAACCCCTGCTCTGGAGCTGCACTGTCTGCCCATTGCCATGTCCGTTCAATGGTGCTGCTAGCAGCAGGTACCCACGGGGAAGTCAAAAGGGCCCAGATGCCTGGCTCAGGGTGGAGCTGTCTGAATGTCTCGACGGGCTCACTCAGGTGCAAACCTTAGGTCTGCAAGTCACTCAGCATCACGGTGAAGCAGTTGACCCTCCACACTTTCCCCACAGGAGGCAGTAGGGACCAGGCTAGGGTTTCTATGGTTTCCGCAAATGCTGTCTAGGCAAGCAGCTCTGCCCTGACCTATGTTTCATTCAGTCCCCGGGGATGGGCACTGCTCTCACCAATCTGAATTCTCTTCCCTAAGGTTATGGTCTCCAAAGCAGAGGTGGAGCCTGAGCTGCAGGTGCTGCTCTGTGGTTTTTTTTTTTTAGCATCTAACAAAACCAGCAATATATCACTAATATAGAAAACAAAACTGTCTGTGGCAAACACCAGAGTCAGGGGCAAAGGCGATGTGGACTGTAACTGGATCGTTTTCTATCTTCTTCTGGACCTCAGAGCTGTACCTGCTTTAGAGCTCACGTTCTTGACTCAACTGCAGTTGAGGTTACCAAGGTTCCAGTATCACCTTAGGGACCTCTCCTTCCCACCTGTTCCAGTTTCTGGTGCAGTCCCCTATCCACAGTTCCTGCCACTTTCCCCTGCTCCTTTTTGTTTTGTTTTAGAGCAGGATCTCATTATGTAGCTCTGGCTGGCCTGAAACTCACGAAGACCTACCTGCCTCTACCTCCCAAGTGCTAGGATTAAAGGCGTGCGCTACTCTGCCCAGCTCTGTTCCCTGCTCCTTAACCCCAAAATATTTTACACACTTTACACACTCAAGCCCCTCACCTACCTGCCTTTCTCATTAAGTGTTATTTTACAGCTTTCCTTTTGTTTCTAAAATGGTAAATATTTGTTATAATGCTCGAATTTCAAAGTCCTGTATGACACCATGGTCTAACTGACCCTTCCTGAATGTTTCTAGTGCCTGTGTAGGATGCAATTTGATGTAATAGAATGCCCATCTCACCGTGAACTTTGGAGTCACACACGACTGAGTCATGTAGCCCCTCCCCTACTCCTTAGCGGTTGATCTCTGCCTTCATCCCAACTTTCTCTGGCCCTCACTCAGTCTCTGGCCCCATTAGAAGTTGTAATGAATCCATGCGGGGGAGCAAGGGGTGGGGGAATCTCAGCGCGATGCAGTTCATACAGAAAGGGAGCATGGGAGGGCAGAGCAGGTGCTGCCGTCAAGGCTCAAGGTCCTCAGGCTGGTTTGCGTGAGCAGAGAAGCTTGGCGCGGCTCCGCGCGTCACCAGGCGCGTGCGGAGGCGGCTAACAGGCGGGAGAGGTGGACGGTGAGTCATGATCCCCGCGCACCTCTGGAACTGGAGGCTGCTAGGCAGTCTCACTGCCCCCGCCAAGCTCCCCGCTCCTCCCGACTCCTAGAGGCGGGCAAGTGGCAGCAAGGCCCGATACAGGACAGCAGAGGGCGCTGCGATGCAGTCTTTGGCAGGCCATACCAAGAAGGCTGGAGTTGCCTCTGGATGGGAAGCGTGCAGCACCGGCCCAGGGGCGGGGAGAGTGGGGAGTGATTGTCAGGGCAGCCTTGATTTTTTTTTTATTACTTAAAAAAAGATACCAAACCAAATTCCCACTCCCTCCCCTCCTCCTGATGTTTTTAAGAGAAAGGATGTGTACTTGAGGATGATTCATCCCTCACTGAGTGATGGAGCTATGGACCCCCGCAGGAGAATGCCCTTCTTGCTCGGCTCATGCTGTCTAAAGCTGACAGCATTCTCTCCTCAGACAGGGTCTCTGATAGAGCTGGTTACCTCTTTTCAAAATGAATCTGCTCAGGGGACCCAGACTGACCTTCTTTCCTCTGATGAATGCCACTTGAGGGAAGTGGCCTAAGATTTGCGCTGATAGTAATGCAGGGCAGGAGAAAGTGCTCTACTTACGGGGGGGACCAGTTTCCCTGTCGTCTTTTGTCATGAGATGCTGTGTGTGATCCTGGACTTTTTTGCTCAGGATAGACCCCGAGCCTTGTGCATGCTAGATACTTGTTGTTCCACCGAGCAGGGCCTCCAACACCAAACTTCAGTTCATTATTCGTTCATTCAGAAAATGTTCACAGTGCAGAGAAGGGAGGAATCCAAACGTGAGAACAATGGCCCTTGAGCAGAAAGCAGCTTACGCTTGATGCAGGACTGTGCACCCAAGTGATCTGTAACGTTTACTGAGCAGATAAAAGCAAGGACTTCATACTGCACACTGGAACAGAGTTGCCTTGGTCGCTGATGCATCCGGAGGGCATAGGATAGCTACCGACACATAATAGGCATTCATTTGTCAAATGATAAAGAAATGTCTTGAGTGTTTTGTGGGCTCAGAAGAGGGCATGGAACCCAGAAGAATACAAGATGAAGACATTAGCTGAGCAGATTGTGACCAGATGGACGGCAGTACAGAAACAGGCCTTGGCAAAGTGCAGAGTGTACCCCATGTACCTCCTTGTGCCTCAGTTCCCTCGCTCAAGGAGAAAAGCATAGAGATGACTCGTCAGTCTCTCAGATTCTTCCAGCTCTAAGACTGCTTCCAGAAATGATCCCAGGAACGTAGGTTAGGCCCTGTCCAGAGCTGTTCAGCTGGGGAGGCGGAGATTTTGACCTCTAACTCAGGCCGTCTTCAGATTACAAGTTTGGCTATCCTCCATGTTCCTCCCTCCCCTCACACTGTCTTCCCTCCGACTCCCACAGAATAAATTAGCTATGGCATGGAAGTCTGCACTTGTTTGTATTTTGCTATGAGTTTTTTTTTTGTATTAATTTGTTTCAAAATAAAGTCTTTGTTATTTGCAGATTTTATACTAACACAATTTTGTTGTAGAAAAACAAGTCAGCACTTTTGTACTAAGAATAAAATAAAATCCAAACATAATTTCACCATCCGGTGCAGCTCTTGGATTTTGAAATTAAAATTCGCACACATGGGCACTCATCCGGGTATAACTGGCGCAGGGTGAGTCTTCTCTGCCTAACAAAGGCATGAGCTGAGGACAGAGTGCTCTACCTTCTATCAGCTGTAACTCTGCTGGCAAGAGATTTTGGCGAGACTCCCAAACTCTGATTCTTTAACCAGCGGAGGCTCCTCATGCTAATTCCTTGGGAAAGTTCAGAGAACTTTCTCTGAGGTCAGCTCTGTTTCCACGCCACTGTATGGATGCTCCCCGAGGCCTTCAGTTGGGTTGGAGTTCCCTTCCATTTTGAGGGCCACCGAGACAATGTTGAACTCCTTGCTGTGGGGGAGAGCTAGGATGCTTAGGAACCTATTGCTCCACTTGTCCAAGCGGGAGCCCTAAAACAAGCCCATAACTGTGGCTGACTAAGATTTTTTTCAGCTTAATTAAAGCTCCGGTGTAAATACAAGGACTCTCTGCTGTTTTTAGTCTTTGCTTTTCAGCGTGTGTCCAGTGACATAAATAGCAAAGTCTTAGAAGGTGGCTTGTATGTCTGAGATTGGGAGACACAGCCATGGATGGTGCACTCCAGGGGCAGAGGCAGGAAGATTGTCACAAGTTCCAGGTCAAATAAGGCTACATAGCCAGATCCTGTCTCAAATCACGCAAACAAACAAACAAAGAAGGATTATGAGACAAAGTGTAGATTCTGTTGTTTCTATAATTTTATTTTTTGAGATACAGTCTTCCTGTATAGCCCAACTGGCCTTGAACTTGCAGTCCTCCTGCATCAGCCCCTGGAGTGTTAGGACTGTAGGCATATACCACCATACCTGACCATACTGTGTTTTATAAGGTCTGGAGCAGAACATAAAAACTTACATTTTATGGGTGGTTGTTTGTTGATATTTTTTAAAAGAAAATAGTGTCTCATACTATATTCCAGGCTGGGCTGGAACACACTGCAAGCCTCCTGCCTTGGCCTCCAAAGTGCTAGGATTCCAGGTATGAGTCACCATGCCTAGCTTATTGTGAGACAGGGTCTGGCTAAGCTGCCAAGGCTGCTTTCACTCCTGGGACCCAGGAATCCTTCTGCCAGCCTCCTGAGTAGCTGGGATGGCAGATGCGCAGCTACCATCCACAGCGACACTTCATATTCCCTAATGAGCGTTCAAGATGTGGCGGTGATACTTCCGATCTACAGACCACACTTTATTTATTATCCATTTTACACTTTTTTTGTTTTTATTGAGCTATACATTTTTCTCTGCTCCCCTTCCTTCCTCTCCCCTCCCCTTCTACCCTCTCCCACGGTCCCCATGCTCCCAATTTACTCAGGAGATCCTGTCTACTTCCCATGTATATTAGATCCATGTATGTCTCTCTTAGTGTCCTCATTGTTGTCTAGGTTCTCTGGGATTGTGATTTGTAGGCTGGTTTTCTTCACTTTATGTTTAAAAACCACCTATGAGTGAGTACATGTGATAATTGTCTTTCTGGGTCTGAGTTACTTCACTCAAGATGATGTTTTCTAGCTCCATCCATTTGCCTGCGAAGTTCAAGATGTCATTGTTCTTTTCTGCTGTGTAGTACTCCACTGTGTAAACGTGCCACATTTTCCTTATCCATTCTTCAGTCGAGGGGCATTTAGATTATTTCCAGGTTCTGGCTATGACAAACAATGCTGCTATGAACATAGTTGAGCACATGTCCTTGTGGTATGATTGAGTATCTTTTGGGTATATTTTATATTTTTTGTTTCTTAATCAAAAATCAGGTGTTCGTAGGAGTGTGGATTGATATCTGGGTCTTCAGCTTGGTCCCATTGCAGACCACACTTTAAACAACAAGGCTCTTTATTAAGGCGTGTCCAACCTACAGCCCAACAGCTTAACTTGCAACCAAGGATAACTGTCAATGTGGCCCAACCCAAAGCCATAAAGCACTTAAGACATTTGGAGTTTTTTGTTAATTTTTTTACATGGTTCTTAAGGTTGAACTTTGTAAATGACAATAACATATCCCAGTATCAAAAGGTTGGACATGCCTTTTACATTCCTTTGCTCTTGTCTTCCCTGGAGGTGAAGGAACAGGGGAGACCCAGGCACTCCTACCAAAGTTAGAGTATGTAGGCATGCGCGCATGCACGCACAGGCACACCCACGCACACACACACACCACTGAGGTCTATATTCTGGATGTTTGGTGGGTGTTTGCTAAGTGAATATAGAGAATCGAGGAGTGAGCAGACTTAAAGTGACACTCCTTCTTCTCCAATGACTTGCTCACTTCAGTGGCAATATTGTCAGCTTCCTGATCACCAAAGGTTGACAGGTGCCCTGCCTCTGCCTTCCCTTTATCAATGTTTTCTGTTCCCACACATGTCTCATCTGTCTCCTGCCTTCTCGTTTCTGGTCCCTTTCCTGATGAGTTTAGAATCACTGGCTATATGTAAGAGCGCCCAAAAAAAAGGGGGGTGGGCAGAGAAAGAGAGCTTGTCCTTGGGGCTAGGTGGGGCCTTAAACCGCCCTTACAATGCATCTATGCTGGTCTATAAGGCTGGCATTATTATCCCCTGGGTAACTGGAACTCAGAGAAGTTCAGGTACCTGCACAAGGTCTCATAGCAAGAAAGTGATGAGCAGAGATTGGGATTCAAGCACATCTCACTCCAAAACCTCCCCTTGGAGTGCAGAATCCCTTCTTCTTACTTATATTGAATACGGGTAGGTGAGTAGTCTAAGGTCAGTCAAGGGGTCATGGATAGAATTAATACTGGAAGGTCCTTTCAGACATTGAAACTAAATTTTCATTGGGTAATCAGTCTATTCAGAAGCTTTGGAGACACCTTCTTACCTGTAGACTAGAGTGGATGCTTCTGATTCTGACAATCAAGGTCCTCCATGGTCCCTGCATTCAGCTCAGCTCATCTTCCCAACCTGACTTTTCTCCTCCCAGAATCCTCTTCTTCCCTCTCTTGCACCATGCTTTAGCGTTTCCTTGCCACAGTGCCCTAGCTCTCTGGGTTTTGGGGGGTGGGGCAGGGCAGAAGAGGACTCACTCTATGGCTCAGGCCTGCCTTGAACTCAATGTCTCTGATGGCTAGCATTGGTTATCAGCTTGACAAGATCAAGAATCAGTCATTTGTTCCATCCCACTTAACATCTAGAAACATCTTGCTCGCGCCCTTCCCCCCAACTTCTTACTATGTAACAATTGATCCTAAAGACTGCCTCAGATCACCTCAACTCCAGGATCTGATCTGTGACACCTCATACCCAACTGCCTTTTGTATTCCAGCCGAATTACAGCACCCCACGCGCCTGCTTGGCCTGACGGCAAAGTCAAATATGCCGCTTGAGTCAATATTCGCATGTTTCTTTGCTTTTCAGAATGCGTCTTCATAAGCAAGCTCTCAGCTCCTAGGAGGGGACAGGACTGTCTTATTCTTCTCTTTATCAATCATGCTACAGATATTTCATTTATCACCCCGACCGTCTCACAGTTTTCTCTTTTTAAGAATTAGTTAGCTAGTTTTTCTTTAGGCAGGGTCCCACGTAGCTTAGGTAACTGTGTCGCCAAGGACGCCCTTGAACTCTGAGTCTTCTGCGCTCACCTCCCAAGTTCGGGGATCACAGGTGTGCACCACACCACACCCAGCCTCCATTTATTTTTTGGAAATCCAAATGTCCTCTCCCTGCCGGGCATGGTGCTGAGGGAAGACAAAGAGCTCTAGAAGATTCGACTCAACAGGGCTGCTCAATAACAGGAGACTGGCCAATTGATTTCGGGCCGATGCCAGCAGAAATATTCGTGGAAATGGTTGGCAAGTAAGCGGGGCCGCCCCTTCCTAGAGCAGATAAGGAGGGGAAGTCGCCTGGTGCAGAGGCGGCCTGCAGGAGTCCTGGAAAGAAGTGAGAGAAGGAGAAGGGCCATTGTCTGCGGTTTCCAATGGAGCACATAGAAGGGGAAGTCGTGATTATGTTGCTGATGAAAACAGCATTTCCACTTGTTACCTGAAACAATAGGAGCTGGGAGTGTAGCTCTGAGAGGTGGTGATGTCATGGGAATAGCATGAAGCTGAGCTCCTTGCAGATCACGGGTCTTTGTCCTGGGGTTTGCTCCCAGCTCTACCTCCATCTTGCTCACTGTCAAACATCACTGGGCTGTTTCCCTGGCCCGGACTAGGTTTCTTCCACTCTGATATGGCAAGGTAGGGAGTAGGGAAGTGTCTGAGTGACTTGAACTGTCCGCTTCTTCCAAGCCCTGGGCATTTTGGGCATGTGACAGAAACAGAAGCACAGATTTGGGAGATTCTCCTAGAAGGCAGAGTCAAGGTGGCTAGAGAGGTGCCAGGGCCTGATCTAGGGTAGGCCTGATGGTTTGGTGACTATGAAGCTGATATATTCTGACAAGAACTGACTGAAGAGGTTCTGACAGGAACCAACAGGCTGAAGGCAATGGGAGGCAAGGAAGATGGAGATTTCCTTTGCTTCTAGGGGCCTGACTGAAAGCAGTCTTGAGTCCCAGGTTTCGCTCTGCCTGCACTCTAACAAGTGGCTTCAAGCGCGTCCTTGCCTCCTTCAGGGTCTCAGGCGCCACATGTGCAATGGGGCTGAGTCACCTTCTCAACACAAGTTGTGGACAACTGCCACAAGTTAGGGAAATAACTCTTAGGGATCCAGATTACTTGTGAGCTTGCAGGAAAAGTCTGGACTCTGTTTAATTTGCCCTGGGTTTTGGGTTTGTTTTTGTTTCAGTTTGGTTTTGTGGCAGGATTCTCTAAGGTGCTAAGCACCCAAAGTTCTAAACCTTAAATGGGAAGCCTGGGGCCATGGTAAAGGTTGCAATGAGAGTGCCTGGAGAAGGGTGGTGGGGACAGGCCACAAGAGACACCACCAGAAGAAGCCTTGGGAGCTTTCAGAGGTTACACCTAAAAAAAGGATTTGCTTCCAGACCCGGAATGACTTTGGCGTTTGCAATGCTGTAAGAGACACCTTTGAAGAGCCCAGGTCCCCCAAACAACACAGCGTAGCAGCATGCCTGCAAAGCCAGGGCCTTGTGCATGCTAGGCAAGTACTGATGAGCTGCAGCGCAAGCCCTGGATTGAAAGAATCCTTTTTGCACACAAGAACTTAGCTGGAGGTTGATTTGGATAAACGAACTCCAGGCACTGACCCATAAAAGCCCTTTTGCGGCTACCAGCAGTAACAGCTGATGCCTGGTGACACTCTCTGGACACCTACATGTGGAGCTGAACACAGCGTTCTTGTTCGTCAGTTCAGGTGGTCCTTGTAGCAGCCCACACTTTACCGATGAGGAGGCAGGCTCAGAGGGGCCAAGGAAGTGCAGAAGCAGGCAAAGCCATCTCCAGGGCAGTAGCAGAAGCAGGCAAAGCCATCTTCAGGGCAGTAGCAGAAGCAGGCAAAGCCATCTCCAGGGCAGTAATGTGCCCTGCTAGTAGCAGCACCTGTAATTGTCACCAGCCAAACAACAGCTATTTTCAGACCACGTTATGGCTGTTGCAGGTATTTCAAAAATCATTTACACTCATCACTGTGCACTTGGAAATTATGGTAGTCATTAGACCCATTGCTAGATCTTGTTGTGTTGAATATATTAATCAAGCAACATGCATGACTTCATTGTAAATTGCGCCTCAGGAGCTGGTCATCAATTCCCTTTCTGATCCTAGGTAATTTACTTACTGCATTGAAAAGCATTTTTCCTGAGAAAGGGCTGAGAAGCAGTACCAGATTGCCAAGGCTGTGTATGGCATGACTGGGCAGGCTCTGTTGCTACACTGCTGGGTGCTGGAGGCCCATAGGTCCTACACTGAATATTCCTCCAGGTCCCTGACCTTCCCTCTTTCTTTCTGCAAACCAGGAATGCTACCCAGCAGAGTATCAGGGCAGGTTGGAGGCATTAGCAAACCAGGGACCAAGCTGGGATAGACATCTCGGTCTACGAATTCACTCTGTGTCCATCATGGCTCCGCCCTCTCTGCAAGTTGACTGTCTGCCCTCCAGTGCAGTTCCCACAAACACACAAATGGCCTACTTAAGAAAAAGGACACCTGCTAGGCAATAGATGACACCACCTTTGTAGCTCCCCAGTGCATCTGCATAGCTGGCATTCAGAGCAAGGGTCTCTCCAGCTAGGAAGGGAAGACCCAAGCAAGAACAGGCTACCAGGAGTGTGTAGCCCAGTGGCTACCACCAGCCCGCCGAATGCTTGTATCTGCATCCCAGCTTCACTGATGCCTGCTTGTGCTCACTTAGACCCGTGTTAGTGGTTTATGCTTTAGCTTCCTAGCCTATTCAGTGAGGACGAGACTGACAGCAGCTGCGAAGAGCCTGGGAGGTGATCAGCTGTGCCCAGGGCTGTTGCATGAGCTGGTCTCTTTGACTCCTCCTAGACACTAGTGCATGGGGGGAGCCGGAGGCATCTGGGAGACCTTTGGGAGGTACTGGCCCTTCCTCATATCTGTTAGCTGGACGTCTGGGCTCTGGTTGCCTGGTGTGATCCACAACAGACGCCCTTAACTTCCTGCTCCGTGCCTCTGCCTGCAGGTCAGAATCACCTAGGGAGCCGTGTTTTCTCTCTACTGTCTTCTGTTCTGTCCAGTCTGGTCTTGAACTCTGGACCCCCTTCCTTGGTCTCTTGGGTGCTGAGATTAAAAACATGAGCCACCACACTCGCTTACCTAAGAAGTTTTCAAAATGGCAATGTCTGGGCCTTGCCTCTCAATAATGGAGTTGGACTTGGGGTAGGGACTGAGAAGAAATCCTTTTCCCAAAACTCCTTAGAAGAGTCTCCTGTGGAGATAACTGAGAACCAAAAGGAACAACAGGCTGGTGTGCCGCTTGAGGGGACGAGGAAGGGAGGAGGGAGGGGGGACTTGGAGCCCATGGCCTTTAATGCAGACAGAATGAGAAGGCGCAGACGTGTGGCTGTGAGGGAGGCTCTGTGTGTGCTTCTGGGAGGGGTGGGGGGAGCCGGCGCCCACAATAAGAAAGAGCTGGAGAAAACCACGAGAGTGGGAGCTTGACCCCGAGCCCTGCCACCCCGGCGACCTCACTGGTTTTCTGGAAGAAGGAAATGGAAAATATGGAGGTAAGAAACAGACGACAATGTGTCTGTAGCCTCCTACCCCTGGAGTGGCTGGGATGAGCAATATTAACACCCAATGAAGAGCATGCAGCCCTGTCAGTTCCAACTCCCCCCCCCCGCCCCACAAAAAATGGCCTGCCCCCTCATACACTCACATCAGATGCCATCCTCACCCCAACTGAGCAGAAAGTGCCCTGTGCACTAGTAGATACAAGGTGACCAAAGCAGGGCATGCTGAGGCAAATGTCAGGCACCCAAGGGTGTTTGCTGCCTTTTGCTCCAGCAGAAGACTGCATCAACCTAGGAGCTGGACAGGGTGATGGTTAGCTTTCAGTGTAATCAGAAAGAAAAGCAGCCAAGAGAGGAGAGTGGCTTGCACACAGTGACAGAGAGTGATGCTAGAACTAGGGCTTCTGGTCCAGTGATCTTTATTCTACTCCCTTTCTGGGTTCCTAACTTTCAGCTTGGGGCCCTAATCTGCCTGTGCTGGGAAAAGTAGCTAACTTCCTGCAACAGCCCTGTGCTTCTAATGGTCCTGCCAGGGACCCTCAAGTCAGCCTCCAGCTCAGAATGTGGATCAAGAGCCAAGGCACAGGGCATTTCAGATTTCATGCCTGTGTGGTCTCCACTACCGTTTGTTTTAGGGCATCTTTTGCCCAGGTGAGAGCTGCCTGGCTCCCCACCCCCACGGGGAGACTATGACTTTAAGAGAGGACGACTTGGAGCCATAGGGATCAGTTTCAAGCAGCCCTCAGAAGGCAAATCTGGATTGAGTTTAGGAAGAAAAAAGAAGGAGTTAGTTTTGGTCCTGCCTCTTTTCCCTTCTCTCTGCAAGCTTGCCCCTCCTCCAGCCTACGCCTGGAAATTCACTTCCCTTGGCCTGGAGGTTAAGAGCCCAGCAGCCTTGTCCTCTCACCTGGTCCCTCTGCCCCCTACCTCCAGAGCCCACCATCTGGAGGACTGCCGAGCTAGTGGCTGCAATGAGTAGGTATGTGCCTGAAATTTCAGTTTTCACTTTGTCAGAGATGTCTGGGGAGAGGTGGGAAGGCTTCCCGGGCCTCCAAGACCCTTGGGAATAGGTGGGAGGAAGATGGGTGGACTTTGGTGACTTCACCAGGGTCTCTGTGTTCAGGCATCCTTAGGCTCATAGAAAAGCCTCCTCCGCGCAGTCTGGCTCATTTCCACCTTGAATTGCTTACCAAACCCCTAGTATGTGGGAGTCTGGTAGTATAGAGAGCTGAGCTCTCTGCAGGAAGAACACTCAGAAGATAGACTCAGTTTTTGTTATTGTTGCATAGGAAGGCTCACTGTTTAACCCAGGCTGGTCTGGAACTCACCATCCTCCTGTCTCCTGAGTGCTGGGATCACAGGCCTGGGCCACCATGCCCTGCAGAGGAATTTATTTTTAGGCAGGGTGTTGAACCCTCTGGAAGGTCCGCCTAGCTCTCTAGGTTGAAGTCATGAAACTAGGCATCTTTCCCTACCCCAGTGCATCCCTGCACAGAGTGAGAACAAGGCCAGCAGGCGCTCAGTGCTCATTTGCTGTTCACTGGTCCTGGTTTGAGCTGGTGGCTCCGAATTCAACCCTGAATCTCAAGCCTCCTTGGTTAGGGTTAGACATCTGCTGTGCTTTTGCCAAGCCTTACTGGGAGGCGGGGTGGGTTCATATCACACACACACCCCACACACACACCCCCACACACCCTTCTATGTCACAACAAAATTCTCCACAACCAAAGGACCACTCAAGAGTCAGTATTCCCAACTACAGCGCTTCTTTTAGCATCCTAGGTCGCTGTCATGACAGCCAGCTTGCCTTCTTTCCAAGCTATGTCAACTCACTCCAGTCACCAGGAACCAAGTTGTCAGATGTTCTTGGCAATACAAGCAATGCTTGGTCCATATATTCTGATGATCTGGCCAGGGGCCTTGCTTTACCCCTCGTAAGGAGAGACAGTGGGTCAGCCTGTTCTGTGTGATAGGACTCAGGAGGAGCTCCTTGGTCTGACTCTGGGGTCCTGGGTGACCGAGGTACTGTTCAGGGGTCAGGCCCAAGTCTCTTTCAGGAAAGACTACTGGTGGGTAAGCTATAGCCACTTTAGTGCCAACAGCATCAGCATCTCAGACAGGCTGGAATACAGGGAAAGGCAGAGCTGTGATGTGGAGAAACAGCCCAAGTAGAAGAATCAGCTGCTATACGGGGAAGCCACTGTGCCCTCAGACCTGTCAGCAATGGGCACCAACAGGCATCTAGCAGACATCTAATTGCTGAGATAGCATGCAAACAAGTGCATAGGGTGTCCTGAAATATGTGAGGATGGCCGTGCCAGAGCTTAAACAGTCCTGAATTCCCCTTGAATCTCTGCCATCAACCCGGTTTATGTTCTCTGCCACTTCCTTCGTGCGTCCCTCTTGTAGCCAAGCACACCAAGCCCCTTTCTGTGAAATATGTACCTAAGCCCTTAGAAACTAAAAGCCTTACCTGCGAGCATGTGAGCAAGTTCAAATCAAGCCCCAGAAGACTTTGCATGGAACCTTGGTGTCCTGAACAGACAGATGACTGGAGCTGGCCAGGTTGCCTCCTGTCTCCCTGGTGGGGTTCTTAGCACCTATCTGGTCTCTGTCACCCAGGAGCATTGCTGCTACCACTAGTGCCCCCCTCAGGGGGGCATTGCTGCTCATCTAAGAGGTTATTGCTGAGCCTGGAAAGGAGTGGGCAGTTGCACATTGGTTGCCAAGGCTACGACAATGCTGCATTTGATTATCCTTGCATACCTTCCATCCCACTGTGGCTGCTCCTGCCTCCTGGCGATGGGATGTCACCAAGATGAACCCTCTAGTTCCTTCAGGGAAGCCTCCCGTCCTTGCCTGTGCTCTGCCCACTCCCTAGTGATCTTGGGATTCATCAATCCTTTTCAGGGTTAGGCAGCACCCCCAAGCAAAAGGGCTCAGCTGCACAGCAGGAAGATGGGGGCAGGGAAAGTGAGGGTTCACATCAGGAAGGTTGGAGGTCTGCATGTGTCCTAGATATCGATAGATAACCTGAGCAACTTAAGCAGTTTAGTCAAGGTTATTCCCTGTCTTGTGAGGGTGTGTGTGTGTATGTATGTATGTGTGTGTGCATGTGTGTGTGTATGTGTGTGTATGTATGTGTGTGTATGTGTATGTGTGTGTATGTGTGTGTATGTGTGTGTGCATGTGTGTGTGCGTGTGTATGTATGTGTGTGTGCATGTGTGTGTATGTGTGTATGTGTGTGCATGTGTGTGTATGTGTGTGTGCATGTGTGTGTGTATGTGTATGTGTGTGTGTGTGTGTGTGTAGTACTTTATTTTGTTGCCTTTTTGCACTCAATCCTGTTTGAGGGAAGCTAAAGGTTTCAATTTTTTTTAATGTGGAAAAAGCCATCCCTTCAATGTAAAACTGAGTAATTCCAGTAAAAGGATCCAAGCTTCTGCCCAAGTATGGGAAAATATCCATCCATCTCTCCCCTTAATTAGAAAAATGGCCTTCCAAGTGGTGAGTCATGCTGCCTGCCCAAAAATTGCACTATCCCGAGCCAGTGCACCAGGGACAACAGAGGTGAGAGATGGCGGTGGCTGTGACACAGAAAAGACAAGAGAAGAGGCTTGGATTCCTGATGCCAGCCGCTCTGGGGCCTAGTGTTGCTTGTTCCTGTGCCAAAAAGAATTCGTTTGCCTAGCTGCATCACCCAGGATGTTGATCCCATGTCTGAGTCCACCCATGCATTCTGATAAGCGGGGTGTTGCAACAGGCACGTGGAATCATACCCAGCTCTTTGCACGATCTGGGCTTCTGTTTCCTCAAGGAAGGCACATACAGTGACTAGTGAAAAGTACACTGGCCCATGGTTCAGCCGGTGAGCTTTTCCACATGCAGATATGTGTGTGTAACTATAACCTAGTGCAAAACACAGAGGGTTTGCTCGACCAGAGGGCTCACTTTTGCTGCCTAGGTCCAGGGCCTCTCTGTTTACATGTTCCAAGTACTGAAATTCAGTATTTGTAATCGGTACTGTGCTGGGAAATGTAAAAAGCCATTCTGGTGTGTGTATGGTAGGGACGGGGGGGTGCCCTGCCTTGCAGTGTTTCTCGAAAACTCTTTGTGGTGTAAACATTCCCACCACAGCTGGCTTCAAGCTACCAACAGCTAAGCATCTGGCTCAAAAAAAAAAAAACTGAAAAAAAAATGAACAGTTTGGTTCTGATAAGTGTGAGCAAGCTGACCGGGAAGGGAGATCGAAGAGGGCAAGTCTAGTTGTATACCCAGTACAGCCCAGTGCGCTGCAGGAAGGGGTCTTCCACATACTCTCAGCCCCTTTGCTAGGAAACAACTGTTTACAGGATTTTGAGTGATCACCAAATTCATTTATCTGCACAAATGGCTCTAGAGTCATAAAGATGAGCAAACCATCGTAGCTCTATCAGTCAAGGCGCCATAGTAATAACACTTGGGAGATTCCTGTCTTAGTTCCTTTTTCTGCTGCCATGACAGTAGCAGCTGAAGAGAGGAAGGGTTTATGTCGGCTTGCAGCTTAAGGGTATATATAATCCTTTGTGGTGGAGATGTGAAGGTGGCAGGAACTCAGAACAGCAGGGTCACGTTGAATCTCAGGAAGAAAAGAGCCAGCCTGGTCTACAAGAGCTAGTTCCGGGACAGGCTCCAAAACCACAGAGAAACCCTGTCTCGAAAAACCAAAAAAAAAAAAAAGTCCATATTGGGGGCTGGAGAGATGGCTCAGAGGTTAATTAAGAGCATTGACTGCTCTTCGTGAGGTCCTGAGTTCAATTCCCAGCAACCACATGGTGGCTCACAGCCATCTAATAAGATCTGGTGCCCTCTTTGGGCCAGCGAACATATAGACAGACAGAACACTGTATACATAATACATAAATAAATCTTTATAAAAAAGTCCATAGCCTATTCTGAGATTCAGGGCAGTCTTTTGACTGTGAGCTACCATAAAATCAAAAACCAAGTTACAAACTTATAACGTGCAATGGCATCCTCATTCTAAAAAGGAGGAACAGTTGTTACATCTAGCAGTAATTTGTTCCTTTCATGGCTGAGTAGCAGTCCCTGACCCAAATGTACCCATTCATTTTAGCCAGGCACCTGTGGAAGGACAGCTGGGATGTTTTCAATGTAGGAGCATTATGAAACAAAGCCACTCTGAGCATGCATGAGATGTGTTTGTGTGTGAATATGTATTCATTCTTCTGGGACAAATGCCCGAGAGTTCATTTGCTGAATTGTATGGCAATTGCATGCTTGGTTTTTCAATAGCCACATTCTATTCCAGCATGCCCGTACGCTTTCATGATCCCCCCAACAATAGATGACTGATTTGTTTTTTGGCATCCTCACCAACACTTTGTGTGATCGTCGGCCATTCTGCTAGGCATGTAGTGCTACGCATGGCAGTCTTGACTTACATTTCCTTAGTCACTGATGACTTTGAAAATGTTTTCATCTTTTGCGCGTGTTTGTCATCTATATGCCCTCTTCAAGGAAATGTCTGTTATGGCTTTTGTCCATTTTCAACTGAGTGGTTGGTTTGGTTTTGTTTGTTTTTAGAGACGAAGTCTCACTGTGCAGCTCTGGCTGACCTGGAACTCAATAAGTAAACCCAGACCTTAAATTCCAGAGATCTACCTGCCTCTACCTCCCAAATGCTGTGGTTTGTTTGGATTTCTCATGACCTTTGAGAGTTAGTTACTACTCCTTTGCTGGTATGCAGTTTTCTTTTTTCTACTCTATTTTTATTTTGCCTTCATTATATTTATTTTATTTTTTGTTTATGGGTGTTTTGCCTGCATGTGTGTCTGTGCATCACTTGTGTGCCTGGTGCTCACAGACCCCAGAAGAGGGTTTTAGGTCCCCTGGAACTGGAGTTACGGACAGTTGCAAGCTACCATGTGGCTGCTGGGAATTGAACCTGGGTCCTCTGGAAAAGCAGCCAGTGCTCTTAACCACCAAGCCATCTCTCCAGCCCCTCCCACTCTACTCCATCTTCTCATTTTCTTATATGTGCAAAAGAATTAATTCTGAGATTCAGCTGATCAGCTTTTCCTTTATGGCTCATCCCTTCCCTCACAAGTTGAAGAACGCTTTGCTTAGCTCTACATTCCAAAGAGTTGTCTCATTTCCCCCTAACAGTTTGATAAGCCTATGTTTACATTTGACTTAATCATATATTTTCAGTTGATTTTTTTCCCCCGGTGCCAGGAGTTAAGTCTCAGGGCTTTAAATATGCCAGGCATGCTCTCTATCACAGGGCTGCTTCTCTAGCTCTTCCTTATTTTCATTTTGTCGTATTAAGTTTCCAGGCTGGACACAAAGTTGTGATCCTCTGCCTCAGCTTCCTGAATAGCTGACATTACAGATACCCGCTACCGTGTCTAGTGGAGTTCTTTTTTTTTTCCTCTAAGACATGAGGTTTAGACAAAGACACTGTTTTTTGCATGTGCATGCTGATTGACTTGGAAACATTTGTTATCCTCTCGTCAAATTACTTTTGCACCTTCGTCAAAAATCACTCAGGCACAGTTCGTGGCTGTATTTCTGGGTTTTTGGTTCTGTTCCATTGATCTTTATATCTATATATTCCATAATGCCACTTGGTCCTGGTTAGCACAGGTAGATGCTAGGCCTTCATCCGTGAGTGAAGTGGTGTCTTCCAATTTACTTTTTTCAGCATTGTTTTACTATGTTAGGACTTAGTCCCTTTCCACCTTAATATTAGATACGGTCTCTATCTGCAAAACCCTCTGCATGCTCTTGATAGGAAATGCATTATACCTATAAACAAATTTAGAAAGAATTTATGTCTTTACCGTGACATGACTGGAGCTCATGAACTTGGTGTGTCTTTCCATTTTTTATGCCTTCTTGGCTTTATTTCCCAAGCATTGAGTGACATTCAGTAAAATGTACATTCTGTGAGAGCTTTTTTTGAGACAGAATCTCGTGCATCCAAGCTGGCCTAGATAGATGAGCTACACTGCTGAGAATGACCTTGAACCTCTCTCTGATCTGCCTGCCTCTACCTCCCAAGTGCTGGGATGGCAAGTGCACCCCCATCCCTGATTCATGCAGTGCTAATTTTTTGGAGCAGTTGGAAATGATAGTATGTGTTTCTAAGTTGATCCCCACAAGGTTAACACTAGTGTAGAGACACGGTTGTCTTTCTGTGTTTGCGGATGAATCCTACTTTGCTGAATTCATTTATTAGTTCTATGAGTTTTTGTATGAGTTACTTGGGATTTTCTATGCCAATAATTACGCCGTCTCAAAATAGGGATCCTGCTTTTATTTTTAATACATACTCCCTCTATTCTTTTTAATTGCGTAGCTGAATTTCTAATATTGTGTCAAGCAAGAACAGTGAGAGAAAGAAAGAAAGAAAGAAAGAAAGAAAGAAAGAAAGAAAGAGAAAAGATCATGAAAAGCTGGATGGTGGTGGCGCACACCTTTAATCCCAGGACTCGGAAGGCGGAGGCAGGCAGATCTTTGTGAGTTCAAGGCCAGCCTAGTCCACAGAGGGAATTCTAGAACAGCCAGATCTGCTACACATAGAAACCCTGTCTCGGGGTGTCAAGAGTGGTGAGAGGAAGGCCGCGGTTTTAGTTCCTGGTGGAGCATTGGCTTTCTGTGCACGGGGCCCTGGAACTGGTCTCCAGCACTGAAGAATCAAGTGGAGGAGAAGGCGTTCTTTAGTTTCTAGTCTCCTGGAACACTGACTAGGGCCAGTGAGGGAATGAAAAAAGGACAGGGGCACAGACAAGTGTACAGGAAAGCTGGGATCAGAGGGGGCCTGCTACCACCACAACCCAGAACCCTGCCTGTTTATTATGTACAGCCCAGGGCTAAGGATTGGCTCTTCTCAGTGGGAGGTCTCTGTAGCTCAAACTCTAAACATCTGGGCTAGGAAAGCCACAGTTGTTAGTCTGCACACACACACACACACACACACACACACACACATCAATAGTGCATAAACACTCAGACTCCAACTCGGAGGAATGCTTTACCAGCCTTCTGAGTTTCACCAGGGTAAGGCCTTGCCACTTCCATGGAACCGAGGCCTTAGAGCCCTTGGCATGGATGTGCCCATGGTAACAACACACACTCAGTCAAGATGTCATTCAATCAGGACTTCCTCCACTCCCCACAGTTTCTGACCTCCATTGAATGTACATCGTTATGTTCAATGTTAACTATAGAATTTAATGTGTGTGTGCGTGAGATACTTTTTGACCCAATCATCAAACATAAAATGCAGGTAGAGGCAACATTGTATTTACCCAGTGTTTTGCTTACCA
This sequence comes from Microtus oregoni, assembly GCF_018167655.1. Taxonomy (NCBI): domain Eukaryota; kingdom Metazoa; phylum Chordata; class Mammalia; order Rodentia; family Cricetidae; genus Microtus; species Microtus oregoni. Next base: position 3,733,288 of record NW_024544710.1, on the reverse strand, counting down.
TGTTTTTCTTCTTTCCTTTATGTGCAGCTATTATTTCAGACGAGGGTTTCTAGTGACAAATTGGCTATTTTCCTGAATGCATCAATTTTCCCATATTTTCTGGAAGATATTCTCACTGGTCATAACACTCTGAGTTGGGTGTGGTGCCATGCCACTGCTCTACCCGGGGCTCTCATGATAGAAGCCCTAAGTCTTAAGTTACTTTCGTTCAAGTTGGTAATGCTCCGCTCTCTCCCTGTGGTTCACATTCTGGAATTTCTGCAGTTCTATCTTGAAGTTCATTTTCTCTGCTGTACCATATTCTTTCTGCTATTGAACCCACCCATTGGTGTTTTTTTTAATTTTTGCTGTTATATTTTTCAGGTCTATCATTTCTATTGTCTCTCTCTCTTTTTCTCTCTTTCTCTCCTTATTGAATTATATGGTGCTTGGGCTAGAACCCAGGGCTTGGCACATGCTAAATAAGAGAGCTGCTGCTGAGCCATAACCCCAAGTTCCCATCAGTTTTGCTGTTGTTGTGTTGTTTTGGGTTTTTTGTTTGTTTGTTTGTTTGATCTGCTTTTATTTTGGTAAGCATTTCAACTTTTTTCAAGAGTATTAACTGAAGCATTTTGTGATGGCTGTATAAAAATTGTTGTCTGGTAATTCCAACATCTCACGTCTTGATGTTGGCCCTAGTGTGATGATAAAAGAAAGGCGAAGTGGGTACCTTTCGGTGGGCCCTACCAAGGGATGTCACTAAACAAACATGTCACACACAACAAAGCTGGTGCAAGAGGTTTGTTGGGGGAAAGGGAGAGGGAAAGAGTGAAAGGCCATGTCAGAGTGGGGACATGAGAGAGGCAGCAGACAGACAGACAGTCAAGAGGAAGAAGAGAGGCAGGAGATGAGAAAGAGGGATAAGAGAGGAGCAAAAGGCAAGAAAAGAAAGAAGAGGCAAGAAAGGAAAGAAGAGCAAAGAGAGAAGTGGGGAAGCAAGAGACAAGAGAGCAAGCTGTGCTCTGGTGGGCACTTGTAAGGGGTGAACATGTCCCATCACTGATGGCGGAAAGGAATCTGGTGACAAGTGATGGCATAACTGCTTTGGCAGCAGAGGTCCTAGTGGTAGCAGAATGTGCCCACCCGCTCCTTGGTCTCTCACTGATTTCCATTGGGTAAACTATGAGAGCTATCGGGCTGCAGGCCATTCAGAGACCAGCTCACAGCCAACCTTCTGCCCAGCTTTGTGCCAACAGGGCTCTCATTCAGCCACAGTGAGGGCCACCAGGGAAGAAAGGGCCAACTTGACACTGAGTAGAGGACTGGAAAATGCTGGTCAACCTCTTAACACATCCTTCAAATCATCAAAAGCGCAAAAGTCACCACTTGGGTATAGCATAGCAGTGACTGTCCATAATCCCAGCACTCTGGAGGTTAAGGTCAAGGCCTGCCATGAGTTTGAAGTCCTCTTGGACTACATAGTAGGTTCTAGGCTAGCCTGGGTTGTAGAGTAAAACCCTGTCTCAAAAGCCAAACACAAATTCCCATTCTGTTTGTCAGCAGAGACTTTTATCCCCAGATGCAAAGCACGGAACTTGAGGTCTAAACACACTCCTTGCTCTTGTCCTTGGACAAGTCACTTTGCTTATTTATATTCTAAGTGCTTCCTGTATAGAATAGCATGAGCGTGGCGGCTCCTCCCCAGAGCTGGCAAAAGCTTGAATGACCATGGTCTGTGATAGCGTAGGCCTGTGCCTGCTGCAGCAGGTCCTGAGCAATGGACAAAAGGATGTGATAAGCAGGGATGGTCACAAACGGCTTTCAGACAAGTTTCAAAATTATAAACGCTTTCAAATATACAGCAAAATAGGGAGGAAAACGTCATAGCGGAACATTTTGGCCAAATTTGCTGAAGATCTTTTCTAAGAAACAGCTTATTACAGATCCAGCTGTGAGCCCCACCCCTTCTCGGCTTAGAAATAGTCAGTAACCCAAATTGCTGTTTCTAACCTCAATGTCTCTCTTCTTCACACGCGCACACGCACATGCACACGTACACGTGCATGCACACACACGTGCACACACACACCCTAATATAGAATATCATCTTGTATGTTCTACAACTGTATATAAATGGCATCATATTATGTTTATATAGTCTTCTGCAACTTTCTTTGTATGCTTCGTTCTTTGCTCCCATGAGCATCTCCTGAGCTTCTAGAATGAGCTATGCTCTGTCGCAAGCACTCATTGCCCAATGTATTGGTTTTACAGAGCTGTCATTTCAAGGCAAATAGTGCTGTGGTGACGCCCGGTTGCTGGTGGTGCCACCCAGTTGCTGGTGGTCCCAATGGAGGAGCAATCCCTGTCCGTGGGTTCTTCACTGCTCACCCCTTCAGGCAGTATTGCATTTTTTAGCCGAAAGCATTCAGGCAGCTCTTCTATGGGCCAAGAAGTGCCTGTGCTAAGACTTGGAGACTCTGTGGTGAGGAAAGTCATTTATTTTGTTTTGGTTTTTCAACCAAAATAAAGAGTGTCTCTGTGTAACAGTCCTCGGTATCCTGGAACTCGCTCTGTAGACCAGGCTAGCCTCAAACTCACAGAGATCCACCTGCCTCTGCCTCCCAAGTGCTGGGATTAAAGGCGTGCGTTACCACCACCTAGCCGAGGAAGGTCATCTTAGAGCAAAATCATGTAGATTATCCTAGTCAGTGTCTTATTGCTGTAAAGAGACAGCATGACCACAGCAACTCTCATAAGTGAGAGCGTTTTCATTTGGGGATTGTTTCCAGATTTAGAGGGTTAGTCCATTATTGTCATAGTGGGGAGCATGATTGATGTGGGATGTCTTTCTGTCTATGTGTTGCTTTTATTGGTTAACGAATAAAAAAAACTGTTTGTTAGCAAGGCAGAACCTTAGGTAGGCAGGGAAAGCTAGGCTGAATGCTGGGAGAAAGAAGGGCGGAGTCAAAGGGAGACACCATGGAGCCGCCAGAGATAGATGTACTGAAACTTTGCTGGTAGGCCACGACCTCGTGATGATATACAGATTAATAGAAGTGGGTAAAATTAAGAGTTAGCCAATAAGAAGCTAGAGCTAGTGGGCCAACCAGTGATTTAGTTAATACAGATTCTATGTAATTATTTTGGGGCTGAGCAGCCAGGAACGACCAAGTGGCTCTCTCCACCAGGCAGGCATGGTGCTGGAGCCGAGAGCTTTACATTCTCATCTACAGAGGGAGAGAGAAATCCTGGGCCTGGCATGGGCTTTTGAAACCTCGAAGCCCACCCAAAATGACACAGTTCCCCCAACAAGGCCACACTTCCTAATCCTTCGAATCCTTCTCAAACAGCCGTTCTTATTCAAGCCACCACACATATGAACATGTCATTGTAATAGAGTAGATGAGTGACAGTGATGGATGGAACTAGATGATCTGTGGCATTACTATCGTAATACCTGACATTAAAGGAGGGAAGATTTCCTTTGGCTCCCACTTGAGGTTTCAGTGCATCATAGTTAGGGAGGCCTGAGTAGAGAATGCAGGAGGTGGGTTGCAGGGGAGAGGGAGAGTGACTCAGCCCAGCCACTGGGAGTAGCCACAGTGGACATGGGGAAGATGGACCTTGGGACGCTTACTCTTCGCAGGAAACCTAATTAGATTTGGAGTCACCTAGGAGATACATCTCTGGGTGTATCTGTGGAGACATTTCCAGGGAGGTTTGACTGCGGAGGGAAAAATCTAGCCTAAAAATGGGAGGTATCATCCTATGGGCTGGGGGCCCAGACTGACTAAAAAGAGAAAGAGGAGGAAGCCTGATGGGTGCCCTGGAATCATTGTCTCTCTGGTCCTTGATCTATCCAGATAGAAGCAAGCTTCTTCTGCAACAGCCGTGAGCTACTCCTGTACTAGCCTCCTGCCACAATGGACTGCATCCCCTCCAACCACGGCCAAAATAAATCTTCCCTCCCTTAGATTGTTTTTAATCAGATATTGTGTCCAGCAATAAGAACTTCAACTAATATAGGCCAGGCTACATGCAATCATAACATACTGTTTCCCTACAGCAGTTTTTTTTTTTTTTGTGGAGGGTGACTTTCGAGACAGATTTTCTCTGCGTAGCCCTGGCTGTTCTGAAACTCACTCTGTAGACCACGCTGGTCTCGAACTTGAAGACCCACCTACCTCTGCCTCTTGAGTGCTGGGATTAAAGACATGGACCACGCTCATCCCTACTTCAGTTCTTAACCCTATCACACTTTATACCCTTTATATAACGAATTTATTAGCACTTACCACCATAAATTAAAACTCTTAGGTGATATAACTCACCCAACTCATACACACGACTTCACCCTGAAGACACTGGGGTCTTTGCAAACTCAACTAAGGAAAACGTCATCACTGGGATCAATTACATCTCAAATGCTATTAATGGTATTACTGCTGTCACATATACCATTTCTTGATCGTGTCCTGAATGTCACCAGGCACCATTTGTATATTATATTTAGTCTCTGTACTAACTCCATCCTCATTTTACAATATGAGGAAACTGAGGCAATGCAATTTTTTTCTCGGGAGACTGAGGTCACACAGTAAGTGACAGAACTGAGATTCTACCCTCCAGTCTCATTTTTATTACATTTGGCTTCCTTTTGGCTATTGTGGTCTCTGTCCATTTTAGGCCACACGCAGCTGGTTATTTTGGCAAATCTTTGCTCTCCATTTCACCAAGGGTCTACATTCTTAAACCCTGCTGCTCTTCCAGGCAAACAGGAGCTAGAGATTGGACAAGTCCGGTAAACTGAGAAAGCAGCTTGGATACTCTACTTGCACCCCACTGTTTTATTTGTTCCGCCCACATTTAGATGGACTTCTTTCGGGTCACACAGTCAATATATGGCATGGGGTTGGCAGAGATGGATGAACCCTGACCCTGCGCTTTAGGAGCTACCGAGATCACTAGGCAGGTGGTGGGAGCAAATTGATACGTGGTGGGTGCGGTGATCAGTGAGCACAACCGCTGAAGACAAAACAGATCCGTCCTCGGCCCGGGATTCTGGAACTCAGAGAAGGACTGCTTCATGGGTGGAAAAGCCTACAACTTTAATCCCAGCACCCAGGAGCCAGAGGCGGGCAGATTGCTGAGAGTTCAAGGCCAGCCTGGTCTACATAGTGAGTTCCAGTACATTCAGAACTACATAATGAGACCCTGTGTCAGCACACACACACCCCAGAAAATAAAAGAATTCAAATAAAGGAAGTATGTGTTTAAGAACAACATGTCAACAGGAGAGGCCATCTTGCCTTTTTGATTTTTCCTGAAATTTGGGGCAGTTCAATGGATACAGATTTCTGGTTTTTTTTTATTGAGAAAAGGAGAAAAAAAAACAAGTTTCCACCTCCTCCCAGCCTCCCATTTCCCTCCCCCTCCTCCCACCCTTCTCCCCCTCCCCCCACTCCTCTCTGTATTTCCCATCTGGCTCAGTGATGAGGAAAGTCCTGGTCTCTAAACAAGAACCCCAGGCCTCCTTAGCAGGGGCACCAGCCTGTGCCCCTGCCACATTGGCCCTCATATGGTTGGGGCCTGAGAGAGCTTAAGAAAAGTAGGCCAAGGAAACTCCCCAACTGATATTGCCCTGGTGTCCCAGTGTGCTAAAAGCTCCTCCATGCAGATAGGAAGTCATAATGCTACACTAATAGAAGTCTCCAGGTAGGAACAAGCAGTATCTAGCACCTTTTCCACCTTCTAGCATAAAATAGGTGCTAAAATTAAGTAATAGTTGTGCCAGGGCACGAGAATCCATTTGTACAAAATATCAAGGGCCAGATAAGTATGAAGAAAGCTCAAGAGTAATTTGGCACGGGTGGCATTGCCCGGAGAGCACACGAGAGCCTCTTCCTTTGGAAAAGGTGGCCATGTCGTCATCTATACACCGGCCCACACATGCCTATAGGAAGAAGTAGAGTCCCCAAACTGAGGGGCGGCCTTGCAGAGGAGCCCCAGATGCCAGCTGAGACTCAAGGCTGGGTATAAGTCCTTTGTGTGATGGGGCTGGTCAAGGAACCAAGGACATTGACATATGGTGCCAGTCAAGAAGACTAACTCTTGGTGGCAGAGTGGAGAAGGCAAGTGGTGGCGGAGTGCTCTGTGACCCATGCAACTCAGCTGGCTTTCATCTTCACACCCTGCGCTCAAGGTAGCTGTGTTAGTTACTTGACTCCTGGCTGCAACTAGATACTGGAGAAGAAGCAACCTAAGAGAGGAAAGGGGTTTTGGCTCATGGTTTGAGGGTACATCATGGTGGGAAGGACACAATGGTGAGAGAGCATGAGGCAGCCAGTCATATCGGTTCCACAGTCAGAAGTGGACAGAGAAAGGGATGTTGGTACTCAGATGGCTTTTCCCCTTGTATTTGGTCCTGGACCCCAGCCAATGGAATGGCGCCCTCAATTACACTTTTCAAGAAATGCCCTCAAAAAAAAAACCCACACTCATAAAATGGGTCTCCTCATTAATGTCTGAGATGTTTCTAAATCTGGTCAAGTTGAAAACTGGAGATTAACCCTCACAGCAGTAGACACTGTTTGTGGTCCTCTTTGGACCCGGCTCACTGTAGGAGGGAACTATGGCCTATCAGGCAACGTTCACATTGTCCTGGAGTTGAGCCTGATTGAGCAGGAAGAAGGGCTTGGACCGCCTGGACTGCAACAGGCCTAGATCAAGCAAGAACTAACATCTAAAACTAACTTTGCCTTCACTAAGGATTTAAGATGGCCACGTGTATCTTCTTGTACACTGCTCAGACCACATGTCTACGGCCCACACAACTTGCGTTTGTAAAAGTCTGCTCGACTACTTTAGTTTTCTGATTTGGCTGGAATTTTTCAAGGGCCAGGGATGCTTTCTAACTTTCTAAGCCCCTTCAGAGCAGGGAAAAACACCTAGACAGAGCAGCAAGCCCTGCCCCCTGCTCCCATCCCCCACCGCACCCCCTTCCGGAAGACGGCTCTGGTCATGACCAATGAGAATCAAGACTGCCTCATGGCAACAGAAGGGCTCGCCCCCTATTGGTCCTGAGATGTTGCTAAGCGCTTTCATTGGTCAAATCTTAAAACTCCTTGGGTCCTGCATTCCTAACCTTTTAAGGTGTTTGGAGTGTTTTTGCTGCTAGGCCTGCCCTCAACCTTATCTGATAGGTAAGAGTGGTCTCTTCGACAACAGCTGGCAGCCTGTCCTCCTCCACTCGTACTGAATGGCCCTGAACTGGACACATCCATCTTGAAAAACTGAACACTGGAAGGTAATTCTGAGCACATAGGAGAAGGATGGACTAGGCCAATGCTGGAAATGGCAGAAAGCTTGCACTTTGTAAATCTGCAGTCTTCGAGGCAGAGAGTGAGGACTCACTGTGCTGTGCCTCGTGAGGACCGCTGAGAGAGGCATCCCACAACACTTGGCCAGTGTGGATGCAAGCTGACAATGTTCCTTATCACGAAGGAATCTGGTCCAGGCCCTCGTCTTCCAGTGCTAGCAAATGCAGAAAGCGTATTAAACTTGAGAGCCTGCTGGTGCTAATAAACTGGCAAGCCATCTGGATTCTGCTCCCAAATCCTGAGCTAAGAATTATGCTCTGGGGGCATTTCAAGGAGAGAGCCTGCAGAGCAAAGAGGCAGGGATCACCTTGGCTCCGTGTTTCTGCTTCGTGGTGTCTGTGATGCTGTCCAAGCCCCTGTTGCTGGCTCACTGGAAGATTGAGATGTAGCAAATAAACAGGCGAGCCTGTGCCAGGCACCGGCTATTCACTAGCATATGTCTTTTTTCCATCTCAGCCCAAACAACATTACCAATTTGGTAATGCTATTACTAACATCAAGGGCATGCAGATGAGAAAATGAAGATGCAGACAGGTTAAATGACTCATCCAAGGTCACACAGTTACTAGTGTTAGAGTTGAGATTAAAACCCCGGGGAAGCTGGGGGTCGAATTCTGCCATAGTCTGTTTACCTATCACCTCCAAGACCACGAGTTTTAACCCCAGTAACTCATGTACACACATGCACACACACACACACACACACACACACACAGAGAGAGAGAGAGAGAGAGAGAGAGAGAGAGTTTGTTATATTCAAATTTCAATGTAATGAACATATATGAATAGCTGTCATGACCTTGAAGGCAGTAAAGTTGAAACATGATTTTGTGTTTGGTTACCCCAGGCCTTCATCTCTCTTCTGTATTTTCTTTGCTCACCATCCTGAGACCATGCCAGGAACTCTCACGCTTCCCCCAAGGGTCTGGGCCATCTGTCCCTCTCCCGTGTTTGGCGTTCTTTCTCAGTGGTTTTTGGCAAGAGGAAGGGAGCTAGTCCCGTTGTCTTTATCAGTTTGGCACAGGCTGTCCGTAAGTGGTCCCTCTGAGGCCACCAACACTGGAGAGAGAGTTGTTGTGTCCCCATTTCCAGGACTTGTACACTCTCGGGAAGCAAGGGCTGTCGACACAACATGGAGCATTTTTTAAATGGAACATCTGCCCACAGCTCCTGGGTGACAGAGATGTTTCTTCCAGTTCGCATCCCAGTCATCAGTCCCAAGACCAGCACCAATGGAAGATTGTTTAGCTCAATATTTGTCCCTGAAGAGTGGAGTCCAGGGAGTCCAGGAGGACATCACAGGATTTCTCACAATTGTCATGAGGCTCAGCGTTCTGGACTGCTAATGGCAAAGGTGGGCTTCACACTCTGGTGCAGGGCGGTGATGCCAATGCCAGTTCCCAGTGCCAGCAGCCCTTGGGACAGTTGAGTCAGTTCACATCCGTGGAACAAGTGCAAATAGGCTTGAGGGAAAGCAAGGGTATCCGAAGGCAAGGACCACCTACCGCTCCACAGAAGAATGTGCTCCAAGGGCTCCAAGAACCTTTGTAGGAAGGCCACCATCATGGGACAAAGCCTGTTGTTCCAGATATCCAACTCGGCTGTCCATACTGGTTCGATGTCATTGTACTCATAGTCATGATGACAGGTGACATTAGCTGAGCATCTCTACTGTATAACAGGTGACAAGCTAAACACTATGTCGATTAACTCAGTCCTCATGGCAACTCTATTAGAGAGATACTCTTTTCTCCCCCGATCCAGATGGGAAAGCTGATGCTCAGATTGAGCTGGAAGCAGGCCTGGTATACATCGTGAGTTCCAGACCATCCAGAGCTACATAGTTAGACCCTGTCTCAAGACAACACAGAGGACAACTACCATCCCAAGTGAAAGGGGTTCAAGAAGGGTAGGACAACTAACTTTGTTGGGGATGGGCAGAGTGGCAGAGCTCCTGTCCACAGGCCGCCAATATTTGTGAAGTCTCAAAATTTCGTTGCTTGAGAATGACGGAAAGATGCCACCACAGTCCTTTGGAGGGATTGCTGCTGCATCCCCACTGTTTACCATGCCCTATGATGAGAGAAGAGGGCCTTTTCTCCATAGTACCCCAGAAATGCCATTAGCAGTTCCTGTAGACAACACTAGAAGGCGCAGCAGCCTGTTTCTGGCCTGTGGCTTCTTGTATTTTTCACTTGTTTGTGAAGGGTAAGAAAGTTTGGACATCCCTGAGATGTAGAAGACAGAGTCTTTGTCCATAGGATGCTAGAATTTCCTGGAGAACTAGTGGTTGGTTGTTGGCTCTGTGGAGCTTCCTGCCGGAGAAGGTCCTGCTGTGGTCCAGGACAAGGTGAACTTGCAGGCGTTAGGAAACAGGAACAGCAGCCAATACAATGGCAGTGTTTCCAGCAGGTAGTATTAGGCTGCCAAATGATGGGCGACTAGAAAGACCTGATTGCTCAGAGTGCTAATCTTAGGTCAGAGCCGCTGTGCAGAGTTGTGCAAGTGGTGCCTTGTGCAAGGGCATCAGCATCAGTGGGGACTGAGATGAAGCCCAGAGTCCGATAGTCTTACATCCTGAGGCCACTTGGTCCTAACTCTCTCAAAGGCATCGTTCCTTTTTAGGCTATACAATGGAGGCCAGAGTTCATCCTTTCTTATTAGCACTGATGTCCATTTTGTTTCCTCTTCCCCCATCCCCACACCTATTTGTCCCTGTGCGGGTTTTCCGTTTAAGGCATGTCTTACCTAAACCTTCAAACTCATGGAAGTGGAACCTCACTTCTCTACTGTCCCATCGCTCTCTCTTTTGCCAATCTGTCTACCCCAGCCCCAGCCCCTACCTCAGGCGGCTGTAGAAATTCTCTAGAAACATAACTGCCTGCTTTGGCACATCTGAAAATTGTACTCCTTAGACAGTCAAGATGACAGATAGCTGGAGATACTCAGGTGCTCTTCGGCTCTCCATCCCACCCACTGTTGCCTTTGGGTCACTAGGCATGTGCTCACTAAGCCCCTCATTCTCTGGATACTGCTCCAGGCACAGGGCCATTAACAAAGCAGGTACAACTGAATCTTTCTGCCACTTAAGGTATAGCTCTAGGAGGTTCGCCCTCCCTCCTTGACTGCACCGTCCTTCTTCCTTGGTCGGGTGCCATGGAAGCCCTCCCTTTCCCTCCTTTTCAGAAGTACTCCCCCCAAAACGGCTGGACCTTGCTGTTTTGGTTCAAGTGCCCAGACCCCTGGTGTCACATGTGGGGAACATATGTGTAAATTTTGTTCTGCAAGTACCTTTGTATACCGGCCTGGCAAGAGTCACAGAGCACTGTATTCCACCTTGGGTCACCATTATGCACTATTTCTTGTTTCCTCGATTGAGTCAACAAAGGCCGGTAAAGGGAGCTGCGACTCAGAGCCCAGCTCTGAGATAGTAAACATTCAGTAAGACCTGTGGAGTCATTTTTCCTGTTATCCTTCCTGCTTCTGACTCTGGTCTCCAGTAAGAGACACACGCTTAGGGCTAGAGAGATGGTTCAGTGGTTAGGAGCATCTGTTGCTCTCTCTCTTTTTTTTTCAAAGATTTATTTATTTATTATGCATGCAACATTCTGCCTCCATGTGTGCCCGCATGCCAGAGGAGGACATCAGTCTTGCCTAAACCTAAATTCTAAATTCTAAACTCTAAATTCTAGAGAATTATGAGATGGCTCTGAGCCACCATGTGGTTGCTGGGAATTGAACTCAAAACCTCTGCAAGAGCAGCCAGTGCTCTTAACTTTTGAGCCATCTCTCCAGCCCACAACATCTGTTGCTCTTTGCAGAGTATGTGGGTTTGGTCCCCAGCACCCATGTGGTGACTTACAACCATCAGTAACTCCAGTTTTAGGGGATCCAAAACCAGTCTTCTGATCTCCGTGGGTATCAGACCATCGTACATACAAATAAACAAGTAACTTAAAAAGAAAATTTAAGAGCCATAATCTTGTATTTGCTACATGGGATGGTAGCCAATTCTCTGTCTTTCATTCTTCCCTTTTTTTTCCGTAGAAAATGCCAAGAGAAAAGTGAAACTAGCACATGACCACGCCCACACACAACAGGAACAAACACTAGCATGTGTTGTTTGCCTGTGATGTTGCAGTACTGTGGATTTAAACCCAGGGCCTTGGGGATGCCAGGAAAATTCTACTAACTCAGCTACACCCCAGCCTGCCTATGATGTTTTATAGCAAAACAAAACACTCGGGGGACTGACATCCTGTGCTCTCCTCCCATCCGAGGGATGTCCTAGATCCTGCCAGGTCCTGTGATTACCCCTTAGCCAGCTCTCTCCTGTCTGGCTTTCCCCCACACCACCAGGTCAATGTTGTTTCAGATTTCTCCCAGCACAGCAATGTCCAGGATCTAATTCCCCAGCTGGCGTTAAGACCTCTGCAGGATGGGTCCAGGCAAACTGCCAGCACCACCTCCCCTGCTCCGGGACACAGTCAGGAAGTTCCAGGTCCCTCCAGTGGACCTCTGACTACAGGTCGTATCCTGTTATCAGTACACCTTTGGTCACACCTAGTCACATTCTTTCTGTCCTACTCTGGATTCTCAAACCTTGCTTCAATGATACTTTGTCTTGAAACCTCCACGGGACACCTCCAGACAAGCTCCACCCACGGTGCACTCTCTGCGTTCTTCCCTCTTGTCTGGTCCTCCAGCTTCTACAAACTAGATGTGAAGCCTCTTGGCTGTCATTCAGAAAGAAAGCAGCGTTAGCCCACAATGGTCTCATTTTCCCTTGTTGAAGACCATGCCTCCAAGGAAGGAAACAAATGCTTGTCCCATCCCTACTCAGCTAGATGTTGACCAGCAGCTCAGCCAGGTGAGGGCGCTGCAGCGTGGCACATGGGATGGGAAGGGAGGAGAGAGCATGAAGGGCTAACAGCCTCTGGGGAGGTTGGCTCCTTCGAGCCTCTGAGGTACATGAGACCAGACAGGCTGGATATTCCCTCACAGTTTCTGTCTCCTGTACCCAGTACCAAGTAGAGATGAGAACGAACCTGCTGCATGGCAGACAAAGCACTGGAAGACTTGGGAAACTGAGGAAAGAAAGCCATGTCTCAGCTAGGTCACAGGGGTACGGGAGGTAGTCTGTGATCTCTAAGCCAACCGGCTTGGGAATACATGGGAGGTCCAAGGATTTCTGGAAAAGAGAAGGGTCTTGACTGCCAGAAATGGCCTGGAGACAGGAGGGAAGGGGATCACGGGCAGGGTCTTAGCTGCATGTCATCTCTCTGACTCTTCTCTTTCCAAGCCACTGTCCCGCTCACCATTTCCTTGGGAATAAGGATGCTGTGACCTGACCTAACCAGCTGAGGCTCCTGCCCAAAGGCTTTCAGACCCGCTATTTCCTGTATGTGCAGAGGGGAGACCCCCCCTCCAGGTGCAAATGGAAAAGACAGGCAGGGCTTCTTCCAAGCTATCATTCCATCCTGTTCCGGCGCTGAGCTGGCCAAGCACGGACAGACCCCCCTCCGGGACATCTCCTAACAGGCGACAGCTCTGAGAGGGAAGCATTTCTCTCTTATTAGCACCTGTTGAAGGGGCCTGCCTCTGAAGAGGGGCTTGATTTTCATGTACAAACTCCAAAGCTGCAGGGATGCTATGGCACTATTTCTGAGTGCTTCTCGCTATTACTGGGTCACTTGGTAGCTTGTCTAAATAGCCATTGCACTATGTCCTCTCGGGGGGGGGGGAATGGGAAGTACCCCTCCACTTGAGGACTGGAGGGGACCCACTGTCTAGACAACTGGCCTTCTCCGGGCTTCTGGCCTCCTCAGACTGAGACCCCACCCTCTCACTGGATTCTGCTCTCATAACTTGGCCCTTTGACTTGTCCCCTTCTCTTCCCCTCCAAATTTCTCCTGATCCTAGGAATGGGAGATCACTGACTCTTCCTTACCCTAAGCGCAATTTCCTCAAATCTGGACCCATCATGGCAAATTTTAAAAGCCTCAAGAGGAAGAGATAGTGCTTTTCATGTGAGCGCCCGTGTAGCTTTCCTGATAGGAAAGTGTGTGAAGCAGGTGAAGTCTTTGATTTTGCAGAGGTATTGCTGAAAACAAGCTCAGAATCCCAGGCGGTGCTGGCTGTGGTGGTGAATGCAGTTAGTCCTAGCACTTAAGAGGCAGAGAGAGGCAGGTGCATCTCTGTGTTGAGGCCAGCCTGGTCCTTCTGAGCCAGGTCTGGCAGACCTAAGCTACATAGTGACACCCTGTCTCAAAAAGAAAGAAATCTATGAGAATCATAGCCAAACGGAGCTGCAACACTGCCTGGGAGATCCTCTCCCGTCTGCCTTCACTCCTCATTCCCATGTTCACCCCAATTCCTGTACTCCTACTCAGCCTTCAGAGCCCATTCCCAAGCTGCTTGTTTTAAAATGTGCATATTATCGCAAGGCCTGGAATCTCTTTGTAATAAGTACCTCTGCTTATCTGAGGAGTTGTCTTCTCCACTGTCCACTGAGAGCCACAAATAGTTGTGAGATAACTTAATAGTCCTTCCTGTCAGCTGCAGCAACACAGAGCAACAGCTCCTGGCCAGAACAAGAGCTTGAGACAGACAGTCCCAAGGTGCTTCTGGTGAGCCTCTGAGAGGGTGGCAAGACGCACCTTGGAGGCTTCTTGTGAACAGAAACTGCGCCTAATGGCTTGGCCATCAGGACATTTTGGTCTGGTCTCATTGAGCCTCTGCTTACTCTAGTTCAGACTTTGCAGTAGGTGTAGGACTTAGGGTTTGGGTAACTCCGTGGCTGTCTCCCCAAGGAGATGCTGGGATGCTGGGATCACTCTTTGACAACTATTCCTCTATGTGTTGTGTGTGAAGCAGAGCTCCCTGCTCACCCATGTCAATGGCAGCTTCCAATGCCATTCTGATAGCTCGTTCTACCGCGATTGTTTTTAGAATAGTAGAATAAGATTTAGGAGCCCCCCCCACACACAATTCCCAACTTCCCAATGTAACAAGCAGAACATTTTCACATTCTCTCTCCCCGGGGCTCCTTTTCTTGGTGGGGGGCACCGGGAGTGGAAGCAAAGACCTCCTGCGCGCTAGGCAAGTGCTCTACCACTGAGCTGTAGCCCTAGCCCCCAGTCACTTTAGCGGGAGTCTGAGCTGATCACCCGCAGTTCCTAACAGCTTCCCTTTCAAAGAATGAGCGTACTCTTCTGATCTCTCGGAGCTATTTTGTTGTATGTAGAAAAATAAAACCTGTTTCTTTTTACTCTTTGTCGGAGAGATCATTACTTAAAGCTCTTTGTGTAGTAAAGGTAGTAATCCTCTCTGTGCCCGGCTGCAGGCATTATTTCCCAGTTTGCTACTTTGATTTCCAGGGTATTGTACTTTAGGGTGTGCTAACTTTTCTTTTTTTAAGATGATGCCAAATATGGTAGCATTTTCTTTTGTGGTTTTTATGCTTAGAAGTCTAAGCCTTCTGCCAGATTGGCTAAGTACCCATCTGGAATGTCCCAGAGTGGTGAGGGTGACCTTCACTGACCTGTTCTTCAAGGCTTCTCTTCTTTTCTAACCTCCAGGCACCCCCCTCACCCCCAGCTTAAGACAACCTTTCTTTGGAGGCACAAAGCAGTCAATTAAACTGCAGTCTTAAATATGCTAACGAGTTCAACCTTTCCCCTTCTACCCCCACTCTTTCAGGCCCTTTGAAAGAGGACAGCTTGAGGTAGGTCCTTCTCCCGGTGGCCTGTTAGCAGGAAAAAAAGGAGAAAAAAAATCCATAGTAACTTCAACTATTGTAGGCTACCTAGCTGCCACACTGTGTTCCTCTTTTTAGCCCCCCTAAGCAAGTTTAGTGAGATCCAACCCAGAGCTTCCAGTTAATGGAAAGTCCTCTGAATTTAACCACTCCGACTGAAGCAAAGTCACGCGGCCAGTAGCCCAAGTTCCCCCAGCAACTGCCAGACCAGGCCACTGCATCTTCTCCATCGAGCCGGCACGGTTGCCATGGGAACATGAGTGCTAAATTGCTTTGCGAGTGTAGAAGCTGAAGACCTCAGCTTTGACGCACATAGCCCAAAAATCGATTGACCTCCAATTAGGTTTCTGTTGTTTTCTTGAGGCATCTTTCTGGTTTTGTCTTGCCTAAGCCTCTTGAGGTCTGTGCCAGAGACTTGAATATTTGGCTCCATTTTGCTAAAAAATATTATTTATATCTTGACTTATTTCAAAAAGGATTTGAAGTGGCTTATAAAGATGCTCCCAATACTTGGAGAGCCAAAATTTGATGCAAAAGGAGAATGAAGCAAAGAGTGAACAAAAGATGACTTGGAACAAAATAATAAGAGACTGGATGTCAGGGCGTCCCTACCTGATAAATGAGAGTCCCAAATGTGGTTGTTATGCTTTCATGGAAGATAACAAAAATGGGCAGGAGAATCATTACAAGATTCACAAATAAAAACAAATCAGCTGATTAACAGAAGCTCAAGTGTTCCTAACGTTGGAACTAAAAGTTTGTTTTTCTCCTGTAGACTTTTTTTTTTTTTTTTGGTTTTTCGAGACAAGGTTTCTCTGTAGCTTTGGAGCCTGTCCTGGAACTAGCTCTTGTAGACCAGGCTGTCCTCAAACTCACAGAGATCCACCTGCCTCTGCCTTCCAAGTGCTGGGATTAAAGGCTTGCACCATCACTGCCCGGCCCAGCAAATTCCTTAAACCAATGTAAAGTGCATACTAAGTTCAGTAGACGGCTTTGTTTCAAAACTTCTCCACTTTTATTACTGTTGTTGATAAATGATTATATAAATAGTTTGGTGCTGTCAAAGGAGTAGAATACAATGCAGCCTTTAAAATGAGTTGACCAAGTCCGGGGAGAAATCTCCATTGCTAAAGTGCTCGACATGCAAGCATGAGCACCTCAGCTGGATACTCAGCTCCTGCTTAGAGATCTGTGTGTAATGGTGCATGTGTGTAATCCTAGTGCTAGAAAGGCTGAGGCAGGACCAACCCTGAGGCTCACTGGCCAACCAGCCTAGCCAAAACCATGAAAGCCACATGTCCCGGTTTAAGAGCCTGTCTCAGAAAGAACAGGATAAGGCTGGAGAGATGGCTCAACAGTTTAGAGCACAGACTGCGCTTCCAGACGACACATATTAAATCCCCAGCACCCACATGACAGCTCACAAATACTGTAACTCTAGTCCCAGGGGACTCAAGACCTTCTTCTGACCTCCAAGGGCACCAGGCACACATGCGGTGCCAAGCCATATAGGCAAGCAAAACACCCAAATGTATTAAACACACAAACATATAAAAATAGAGAGCACTTGAGGTTGGCCTCTGGCCTCTAAACGCATGTAGATAGACATGCACCCACACACACACACAGCCACACACACACAAATAATGTGACTATGTTAAATGAAACACTCTGGGTACAGAAAATGTATATAGTATGATGTCACCATTACATCACTTATCCAGAATATTTTTTTTTAAAAAATGTAGCACCCAAATATCTCTCATCCTAGATAAACATTCAATCACTGAGCTACATCCCTGGCTTCAAAATTTTTAAATGAGTGACACAACACACACCAGCACGTTAAAACAGAACATTAGAAAAGTATAGAAAAGAAAATCTCTTTCTCTTTTTTTAAAACAAGGGCTTGTTATTCTGTAACTCTGGCTGACCTGGAACTTGCTGTACAGACCAGGCTAGCCCCAAACTCACAGGGATCCTCTTGCCTTTGCCTCTCAAGTGAGGAGGAGTGTACTGCCATGTCCAAGTATTTTAGGGAAGGCTTCCTACATTCAGGGTATGCAATCTAGGACGTCATGCATACTAAGCAAGTGCCCTACCACTGAGCTATAGCTCTTGCCTGTGGAGCCTATTTCTCATGTAAGTCAGTGTAACCTTTCTGCAGGACAATTTTGGAGTGTGTTTCAAAAGACTTTAAAATGTGCATTTCCTTTGATCTGTCTGTTCTGCTTTTAGAAGTGCATACTAAGGAAATTGCCAGAATGTATGCCCAAAGATGCAGGTACAAGGTTGAACATCAAAACTTTGGTTACAGGGGCCGGAGAAATAGCCCAGCAATTAAGAGCAGTGGCTACTCTTCCAGAGGACCCTGGTTCGATTCCTAACACCTACATGATGGCTCACAACCATCTATAACTCCCATTCCATGGTTTTCTTTTTTTAATATTCATTTATTTATTTATTGTGTATACAATATTCTGTATGTATGTATTCTTGCAGGCCAAAAGAGAGTACCAGACTCTATTAAAGATGGTTGTGAGCCACCATGTGGTTGCTGGGAATTGAACTGAGGACCTTTGGAAGATCAGGCAATGCTCTTAACCTCTGAGCCATCTCTCCAGCCCCCCCATTCCATGGTTTTCAATGCCCTCTTCTGGCCTCCATATACCAGGTATGCACACAGCACACTGACATACATGCAGACACTCACACATACCCATAAAATAATTAATTTAATTTAAAAATAATACTACTGAGAGCTAGAAAGATGGTCCAGCAGTTAAGAGCAGTTACTGGTTTTCCAAAGGACCTGAGTTCAGTTCCCCACACCTACACTGAGTGGCTCACAATTGCCTGCAGGTATCTAACCTTACAGGCACACATGTATACACATAACTTAAAGCAATAAATCCTTTTTAAAAAACTACATTTAGGCTAGGTGATCGTGGCACACACCTTTAATTCCAGCACTTTGGTGATAGAGGCAGGTGGATCTTAGTGAGTTCAAGGTCAGGCTGGTCTACAAAGTGACTTCCAGGACAGCCAGGATTGTTAAACAGAGAAACCCTGTCTAACAAACAAACAAACAAACAAACAAACAAATCTACATTGTGTGTGTGTGTGTGTGTGTGTGTGTGTGTGTGTGTGTAAGTCAGAGGAGAATTTGTAGGATTTCTTTAACCCGTCCACCTGAGTTTGATTCCCAGGACCTCTGACCACCACACATATGCTGTGGCTCTCTTCTCTCCCCAGACAAATTTTAAATGTAGTTTTTAAGGTAACTGGTTATGACTCAAAGGGAGACTGTGCTGCATGCCCTCCAAAGGGATGAGCAAATTGGGGTCCATCCATATGGAAAGGACTGGGTAGCTGCTGAAAGGGGATGAGGGATGTGTGGCAAAGTGTTTGCCTACTATGTGCAAGGCCGTGGGTTTGATTCCCAGCACCGTAAGAAAGAGAAGAAGCTAACTGCTTGAAACAAGAACGAAAGGTTCTATTTACCACCAAGTTTTCCAGGCTACACCACCATATCAGCAGGATGCCCTCTCTGTTTCCTGTGTCCTTCCTTCACTGCCGTTATGGTTTAGCTAATCTGTATTGTGTGCTTATCTAGTTTACATGTGCAAGTCAGGAAGGTCCTCAAGGAGGGCCGCTGATGCCAGTCCTCGCATTCTCCGCCATTGTACGCTATCCGAGGAAGACAATTAAGAATGCTCCCAGGCTAATTGAAGAGTAGCTTCGACAAAGCAATGGAAAATGTTCATGTTATTAAATCATGACCCTTGAGCTCAGGCCATTTTAATATCCTGTGTGAAGAAACAAAGCGCATGAGAAAGCCCTTCTGTGAGGACACGGATCACTCCTCAGCAGGCGCCAGGGGCAGCTGAGGCGTGAGCTCAACAGGCCTCTTTTCTCCTTGGAACATCAATTTTAGTTGAAAGACCAACTCCATTAGTCATTCTCCGAAATGAACAAAGTGAGCCTGTAGCTTCAAAGGAACAGCCGAGGGTATTTGCTACCAAAGCTAAGATGCAAACTTTCACCTGAAGATTCTGCATCTCAAAAGACATGTTTCTATGGCCAGGGCCATGTCGATATTTAAGAACACCCTTCCTGCTCCTTGGTTCTTTATGGCCTGCTGAGAATCCCAGGTTTCATTCTGGATGCTAGAGTCCCATGCATGTACCTGTCCACACAGTCTTTGCCCTCAGCAGAGCATGCGCATTTTGGCCACGAAGTAGAGAGCATCATAGATGTCAGGCTCATGCATCAGGAAGGCTACCATTGCAGAGCAATTCAGGCATGCCAAGACATGACACAAAACCCCAATGGCCATGCTTCCCTTTCTTTCAGGCAATAGCCTGAGCCTTCTCATCTGCCTTTAGGTGTCTTCCCAGAGCTAATGATGGCTCTCTCCCTCCAGCCTTGACCTCTTCTGAGCCTCCAGCTGAATGTCTCCATGGCCTCTCAGCCACCTGCTCCCAAGCCCACATTAATCCTTCCTGTACCTACACGGCCCCTTTCCCAAGGCTCCCTAACTTGGAGACATCATCAACTCTAGCGCCACATCACCAGGAAGTTCTGTTCTTCTTCTTTTCTCTTAGTCTCTGCCACAAGCTGGCCTCCTTGATTCTCGTCCCACCCCTCCCACAGCCCCTGGACTGCTTTCCATCCCTCTCCCATCAGCCTCCCACACAAAACCCCCACTGGCGGCTGGAGGCCGCTCCCTAACTCAGAAGTCTCCCCTGTTTCTTATTATCCTGGCCTGAGATTCACACCCCTCCTCCTGACATCTACAGGCTCAGCTGTGGTCTCATTCCATCTGCCTCATCTTCCTCCTGACTGCCTCCCTTCCTTACTTCCCAGGGGCCTTCACCTTTTTACACGATTGCAACTATACCTAGGAGTGTTCCCTCACCAACCTTCATTTTAATGGTGGATTTTTTTTCTCCAATCTTAGTTTTTAAGGGTTCCCTGTGCTTAGGAGCCACCCATATGCTAGGCAAACATCTTACCACTAAGCGACATGTCCAGCCCCAAGAAACAATTCTGTATCACCTTGTCTTATCCTTTCTTTCCTTTCATTCTTTTTTCTACCTCCCCCACCTTTTCCCCCTTCCCTTCCCTTCTCTCTCTCCCCCTCCTTCCCTCCCCCCCCCCTCTCTCTCTCTCTTGTTTGGAGGCAGAGTTACACTGTGTAGCCCCAAGCTGACTTGGAAATGACTATACAGACCAGGCTTGCCTGGATCTCATTAAGCAGCCCAGGCTAGCCTTAGTTGAAATTACGATGATCATTCTGCCTCAGCCTTGAAAGTGCTGGCATTAAAGGCATGAATCACTAAACTTGGTTCTGTATTTACCTCTTTTTTAAGTGTGTGTGTGTGTGTGTGTGTGTGTGTGTGTGTGTGTGTGTGTGTATACATACATGTACATGTAGATATGCATGCATGTACATGCAGGAATGCATGTGTGTGCATGCACAGAGGCCAAAAGAAAATGGGCACTGAATCCCTCAGAGCTGGAGTTACAACCTTTGCAGGACGACCTGGTGCTGAAATCTGAGTTTTTATGATTGCACAGCAAACACTCTTAACCAGTGAACCATCTTAATGGAGGTGGGACTTAATCTTTCTTGATGCTTTTCACTTCTAATTGATAGAAACTCAACATTGGGAGTTCGTAAGTGACAGTCAATGAATATGTATGGCAAGGGAATGAAACCAAATTGTATCGGATGAAGGCTGGAGGCCCTGTATCTGTGAAATTCAAGGAGTTCCTAAAGGGAATAATCTGGAAAGAACGTAACCTTTAGTGAGCCTTACCTTGTCCGACCTGGAGTATGTACTTGGTATGTATTCTCCCTCCATTGTTCTAACCACTGTAAACCAGCACTGTGCTAGCCTTGGGGATTTAAGACCTGGCCACCTGAGTGGTTCCTAGTCTATCCTGAGTGGCACCTTGGCAGTCAGCTGCAGAACACTTTCTAGTGAGAGAGTAGGAACAGCAGCTAGAACCCTTGCAATTGTATCTATCCTTCACACAGAGAGAAAGGGCTGTGTTTACCCTTAGAAGCTGAGCCCATGTTTTGAGGCATGGGTGCAATCTTACAAGTTAAAAGTCAGTGGAAAAATAACACCTCCAAACCCAAACCTAACTAAACCAAACCAACCAAACAAACAAACAAACAAAAACAAAACAAAACAAACCGAGCAGCATCTCATGTAAACTTGAGCCAACGTGCCAAGCTCTCTAAGCAATAGTCCCCTTGCAGATTTGCTGTGCAGGTGAGTCATGGAGAGTGTGAGAGAATGCATTGTGGCTCAGCCACAGGAGGCCTTGGCCAGGGATTCGCTTTCCTCCCTCCTCAGCACCCACAGAAAGAGGTGTGGTCGTGAAACTCATGGTATGTGACAAGGCAAGGAACTGAGCTCTGTCTCTGGCACCTTCAAGGCTACATGACCTTCTTTGAATCACTTTCCCTTTCTGGATTTGGGTTTCTTCTTATATTTGTAACATAAGGGAGTTCTATTTCACAGCAGTTGGACGTTTCTATTTTTTCTCATTATCCAGTCACTCAAAAACCAAAGGGGTATAACCGAGTTGGTAGAGCGTTTACCTAGCATGTACAAAGCCCTGGGTACCACATACTTCAGGCTTGGTGGTGATGCCGGCACTCAGGGGGTGGAGATAGGAGGATCAAAAGTTCAAATTCATACTCAGCTGCATAGTGAGTTCAAGGCTTGCTTTGCTACATGAGAACCTGACTCATAAAAAATAATTAAAGAACGTCAAGGTCGTCATCCTCAGCTACATAGACAGTTGGAGGCCAGTCTGCTCTATACCGGACATTGTCTCAAAGCAAGACAGAAAACAAAAAATGAAATGAGATGTAGCCTACTTGTAGAGCTCTCTCATGACATTGTGCAAAAGCAGAAGGAACGAGCGAAGGAAGGAAGGCAAGCCGGTGGAGAACCTGGACACCACCAGGTCAACTGATTCTAACCTGAAGGGCCATGTTTATGGAAGTTAACCATCTCTAGAAAGATTTTCCTAAAGGCACAAGTCTCTGAAACCTGACAACCTCATCAACAGATCCAAGCCAGGCCTCTCCCTGCTGGCCTCCAGAGAGATGCCCCCACAGGCTTGGGCCTTTCTGCCAAGGCAGTCCTGGAGCTGATTCAGGGGCCCAGCTGCCTGTTGCCATGGCAACATTCCAGCACACTTTGCATAGTGACGGGGATGCTAGGTTTTGCTAACAAAGTGCTCTGTAAAGGACTTCATGTCTTTGGCAGGGACAATTCCGCCTTCTTTTCCTAGCAAATAACTGTGGGGGCTGCGAAGAGGGATTTGGCAAGTCACTTCCTCTGTCTTGGCCTGCGCCCCTGGGCTTTCCTTGAAGGCACAAGTTGGCAGCTTTTTCTTTCTCTAGTTCCAAATATACCATCACTACCCTCCTCCTGTCCACTCCCCCGTCCAGAGGAAAGAATGGTTTTTCCCTTACTTAGAGCCCAACATGTTTACGAAAACCGAAGGAATGCACTATTCTAATCGCCTATATCCCTTTGGCTGATTGCTGGGTCAAACAGTCCTCAATCCCCTTTCCTTTGTTCAGAATGCCCAGGGATTTTCAGGATTGAAGCAGGAAGACCATGTTGTATCCTGGTGAATGAGTCGCTGGAGCAGGAAATAGGCTCTGAATTCTGAGTGGACTTGGAAAGAAGCCAGGCAACTGGGCAAATCCTAATTTCATTTTGTCCAAGGGATGTGATCTTGAACACACATTACTTAATCTTTCTGGGCCTCAGTTTCCTCATTTGTGCAGTGGAGAAGGATAATCTAGGCTTTATATGGGCATTATGGAAGGGATGCTCTAAGTGGAAATATATCTTGCACTTACTTGCTTCTGTTTCCTTTGCTCTCATCTTGATCCAATATATTGGTACATCAGCCTCCTGACCCCCTCATTTCTACAGCAATCTCCCCCAGCGTAGCTAGACTTGGTGGCCATGCCAACATTTAAATAGCATTCTGGGTGTGGGAGTGTGACTCAGTAGTAGAGGTCTTGTCTAACGTGTGAGACTCTGGCCATCCCTAGCACATGGTGGGTGGTGGTGACTGGGCACTGTATATATCAAGCTGGTTCTGGTGGCACAGGCCTGCAATTCCAGCTGCTTAGGGTGCCAAAGCAAGAGTATTGCTAGTTCAAGGCCTGCATGGGCTGCTGGATGAGTTTCAGGCCAACCTGGGCAATATAATGAAATATTGTCTTTTTTTTTTAATCTTGTCTTAAAACAAAAAGAGGTCTGGGGAAGAGTGCTTTTGTGCCTAACATGCACAGAAACTAGAGTCCAATCTGAGGAAATCTGCTACAGAGGAAAGAAAGGAAGATGAAAATGAAAAAAAAATCACTTGGAAGCTAAGACAGGAAGATTTCAAGTTCAAGGATAACCTAGGCCATATAGCAATACTGAGTCTCAGTTCCCCACCACCAACACCTACTCTGTTTCTCCCACTGCTTTCAAACTCTAGTGGCTTCTCAGTGCACTTCAGATAAAACCCACCCTTCTCCCCTCATTTCTTCTGCGTCCGATATACTAGCCTTCTTTCCATTTCTCAAAGACATTGAGTGCCCCACCTCAGGGACTTGGCACTTCGCGTTCCCTTTGCTGGTTTCTTCTTGTGCCCAGTTTTCAACTTGAGAAGCCTCCCCCCACCAAACATCCATACTGGTTCCTCACAGTCACCCAGCGGCACAGCCCCTTGCTGGTTTTCTTCCCAACACTGCCCATGAGGTTATCTTGTTTTGCTGTTTTGCATATCTGGTACATCTGCCCCCAATATCTCTCTGTCCCCAGTGTCCACATGGCTGCCCTATAATAGCTTCAATGCAGTTTACAGACTGAATGAGAGGATGAATGGGGCAGTCGGAGTAGTGGAAGCAAGGCCTGAAATGCAAGAGAGCACAAAGGAATCTTTCTTTTTCCCTTCCTTCCTTCCCTCCCTCCCTCACTCTTTCTTTCTTTCTTTCTTCCTTCCTTTATTCCTTCCTTTCTTCTTTCTTCCTTCCTTCCTTCCTTCGTTTGTTTCTTTCTTTCTTTCTTTCTTAATATTAAGTTTATTTGAGACTATGTCTCACTGTGTAGCCCTGGCTGGTCTGGAACTCACAGAAAGCCTCATGCCCCTGCCTCCTGAGTGCTGACTGTGATTATAGGTGTGCCCCACCACATCTGGCATGTTTACCCTTTCTTTTTGCTGCCTTCACCATCTGACTATATGGCAGAGGGCTCTTCTGCTAGAACTGGGGCCTCCAAAGCCGAGAGTGCATTCATCTATTAGAATGTGGGAAGAAAATATTGGAGTTTCTATTAACACTCATTTTAGCATTTTAATTTCCATATTTGCTTATGTTTTATCATTTTAAAACCCAATTAGCACAATATTACATATATATAGTTTATATATAAATACACATATCTTGGAGCACAGGCTTAAAAATACTTGGAGAACACAACCGGTAGGAAACAAATAAGCAGACTGTTGGCAATGTGATACAGATCCACTGGGCTGGGCCAGTGCAGATTTCTAGATCAGGGTATTAGAGGCTGAATGCCTTGGGATTAAGGTAGGGATGGAGGGGGCCATTCTTCCAGCACATATATTGCCCTTTTTCACAAATGGCCCTGCTAGTTCAGTTCTTCAGAGAGACTTGCAACTTTCCCCTTCTAGGAGTTTTTTGCTTGTTTGTTTGTTTTTTGGAGACAGGGATTCTCTGTGCAGCCCTAGCTGTCCTGGAGCTCTCTATGTGGACCAGGCTGGCCTTGAACTCACAGAGATCCACCTGCCTCTTCCTCCCAAATGCTGGGATTAAAGGTGTGCGCCACCACTGCCTGGCTCCAGGAGAGTTTCTTTTGCAAGTCTCCAGAGAACCTTTGACTCTGGAGCTTGGCCTTTTTCCATCCCCAGAGGCAAGCATGTATGGGGAAGACTGGGGTCAGGGACTTCCTGAACACAGGCTGGTTTTTCTCCCATTGGTGTGTTCTCTGTAAGCAGAATGGTGCCTTGAGTGCGGTGGGTGTCATACTTGTTGATCAGCATCAGTACCCATGACCCCCCCCCCAAGTGTCTGAGTCGAGAGACCACTGAGAGAGCAAGCAGGCCCATTTTTTCACTGCCAAGATAGAAACTAACTGGGGCTCAGAGAGGCTGGGGCCAGCCCAAAGTTGTGGAACGTCCAGCCATCCTTGTTTTGTGCCTGTTTCTCTGCTTAGCCATTGTAAGGAGTGCTTGTTTACCACCATGGGATCCTTGGCCTGCTCCTTACAGTGCCCGTTCTCCAAAACTCTCTGGCTTTCTTACTGGGGCAGGAGCCAAAACTTGAAACATTCCAAATTACAGTTCCACCGCCTTCACCAAACCCACATTCTGCAGAACTGCCCACTCTTTCTATGGGTAGTAATGATGTCACTGCCCTCCTAGCTGATTGGGTCTCAATTTTAAAGTATTCAACTTCTACTGAGTAGATGCTACTAGATCTCAGGCACTTTTTTATAGAACATGCTTCAATTTTTTAAAGTGTGTGTGTGTGTGTGAGAGAGAGAGAGAGAGAGAGAAAGAGAGAGAGAGAGAGAGAGAGAGAGAGAGAGAGAGAGAGAGAGAGAGAGGAAAACAGCATGCATGTAGAGGTTAGAGGACTCTGTTGTGGAGTTACCACGCTCCTTCTACCTCTGTGTGGCGTCTAGGGATCAAACTCAGGACTCTCCAGGTATGGTGACTTGAATGAGAATGTCCCCTATGGAGCCAGAATTTTGAATACTTGTTCCCCAGTTCATAGCACTGCTTGAGGAGGTTTGTCCCTGGGAGTGGGCTTTGAGGTTTCAAAGCCACACAGCATTCCTAGTTTGTTCTTTGTGCTCTGTGCTAGAAATTTCTTATGAGTGATTAACATATGCATGAAAGAGTGTGCTCACCGGCTGGTGATCACCAAGTACACCCAGTGCTTGGGATTCAAGGTGTCAGCCCTCAACTTCTGCTCCAGTTCCCATCTGTGCTTGCTGCCATGCCTTCCTCTCATGATGGTGAACGGATCTTTTTTTTTTCTTAAGACAGGGTCTCACTATGTAGCTCTGGCTGTATAGTCACTCACTGTATAATCCAGGCTGCCCTCAAACTCACAGAAATCTGCCTGTTTCTGCCTCCTCAGTACTGGAATTAAAGGCATTCGCCACCATATTTGGCTTGGTGTTAGCCTCTTATCCCTCTGGTACTGTAAGCCCAAATAAGCCCTTTTTTCCATAAGATGCCTTGGTCATGATGTTGTCACATAGCAATAGAAAAGTAGCTAATATACCAGGCGTGAGGAGTACGCATCTTTGCTTGCTGAGCCATCTCAGCAGCCCTAGAAATTCTTTATGGCCAATTAACATATACACCAAAGAGTGTGCACACTGACTGTGCGCACTTGATCACCAAGTACACATCTTGTATTCAGTCCCGTCTCCCCTGATTGAGATGCTGAATGGGACCAGGAACAGGACTGCAGAGCCCTCCCCTGCACTATTGCAGACGACTCTGTAAGTAGTTTAGTCCAGTTTACAAACACACATTATTAGTCTTTAAACCAACTGATTTAATTTTGCTACAAATATCCAACAAATTAGGCCTTTCTGACACAGTCAATTTTTGTTATTATTAGATTCTATTATATACCAGCGTACATGTAAATTTACAGGTCATGCAGATACTTCAAAAATCACCCTCTGCGCTATCAACACATATCACTTGCCAAGTGTGTGTCACATTTTCTGAGACACCGTACTGGGGGCATTAGTGTGAGGGGAAGTCTGTTTCTGCTAGCAAATATCAAAAAGCTATCCAACCTGTTGGGGCACATCTATATTGAACCCAACTTGGTGGCCCAGATGTGGCTATGCAGAGGTGCCCTCCATTCTGATAGCAAGTCTCTGAGAAGACATCCTGAAAGGGCTTGGGTTGGGGCTTGAGAAATGAGGCTGTCTTTTCATGAGTACAGTTGAAAGTGGGAGAGAAAGCGCTCTTCTGGCGCTAGAAAGGAGAAAACTTGGTCGTGGCTGAGAGAAAATACTCTGCTTCACGTTTCAGGGCTATGGTTGTGGCCCCATGGGGCAGAATCTCTCAGACCAGGGGTAATTAAGCTTGCATCCAACCCATGAGCCCTAGAATGGGCTACTGGTAGACCACTGGAGTCACAGTTGAGCTGTGTCTCAGAATTCAGTGGCACCAATGAAACTTCCTGAGAGTCCCCACACCAAAGTGAAGTGTGTGCAGATCACGGCAGGTGTGGCCAACAGTGTGACCAAAACCTGGTCTCAAAGATGGTTAACTTGGGTCCAAGACACAGCCAGGCCACTTTCTAGCTCAATCTCTTACTCTAGTCTATTTTTCCATCTTCTAATTGGGCCCCGTGAGCCAGGGCATTACAGAATGAGAACTAAAAAGCGACAGGCTGGCTCTTGTCCCAGTTTTGGGGATCCAGGTGGCAGTCTGGAGAAAGCAGACTGCCTCCTTCCTGCCCACTTCTCCACCCTTCCCTTCACCATCCTTGGAGATCCGAGACTCTGATGATGAGATGGCAAACAAAGAACATTAATCTCTTTCACTTTGGAGACATGGCCCCCAGTGTTGCTTTCAAGGCCCAGATTTCTCTGTCTCTCTTCTGCTGATGTATCAGAAGCATCAAGTATGGTGGGACTGGAGGCAGGAGATACTAGCCAAAGTATCCCACCTCTCCCTCCAACCTTCCTCTCCAGACTTGGTTGCTCCTGGTTTGACTCAGTCTGAGCTTATTCTGGAAATTCCTCACTCCAACTCTATATGAAGACACCGCAAAAGTGCAGCCCCCCAGTCTCTCTCTCTCCCTCTCTTTCTCTCCTCCCCTTTCTTCCCTCCTTCCCTTCCTCTCTCAGCACTTGCATAGTGATCAGGGAAGTGAACCTTCCTAGTCCCACTCCACAGACCGTCACTTCAGACCAGGGGACCAGCCAGAAGAGCCGCCAACACCCAGATATCCTTTCTGATGAGCAAGAAGCTGGAAGATTTGAGTATGTGGGGCACAGGGAGCAGCGTGTGAAGCTTTCAGAGGAGCCACCGGGAAGGAAGATGGGGAAGAGCTGTAGGGCAGAGTGGCTGGCCCCATGGCTAGGACCTAACTAGCTACTGGCTGGGTGCTCTCTTCTCACTGACAGAAGCTCACTGAGGCATAGTCTATGCCAGGCCATCCCCACGGGGTAGCCTCAAGCCACCCTACTCCCACACAACCCTCCAGGAAGTAGGGACTAGCAGGCAGGGAAACCTCACTGACTTGTGGAGAAGTAACACAGCCAGCGCTAAAAGTACTCAGAGCAAGAGCAGGGTTCAGGGGAGCATAGTGGCATTTGAGCTAAAATTTGAGGAACTACCTATAGGGCTTGGAGTCTCTAATGGGGAGCAGTAAGAAAGGAAGAGGAGGACACATTTTAGCAAGTACTGACTCTGCGCCTGGTATCATGTCATAGCAGACTTACAGTACAATGGTTCCCACTTATACAGGGTGAGTACATTACTGGATCTTAAAAATACCGCTAAGACTGGACCATGAATAGACTATGCTCTTTTCCTCATAAATACACACATGCCTATGAAACATTTTAATTTATAAATTGGACTCAGCATGAGGTTGACAGCTATAACCATTAACAGAACAAAACACAATATTCAATAATAAAGTGTTGTGACCACAGATTCTCTGTCTCTCAACACATCCCGTTGTGCCATGATTACCTTTATTGTGATGCGGTGAGATAATTCAAAGTCCATGTAATGAGATCAAGTGACATGAATCACGAAGACACTCTGACGGTGTCAAACTGCTTATGACCTGGAAATTTGTCAAGAGAGCTGGGCGTGTAGGCTCACTCCTGTAATCCCAGCACTTGGAGGCTGATGGTTGTGAATAGCGAGACGGCACTCCCTGCCCCCTCTTACACACACACACACACACACACACACACTCACACCTTTTGGGCGGGGAATGATTGGGTGTCAGGAGATGATGCCAAAGGCTGGGGATATTTCATACATAGGTCAAGGTTTTTTAAACAAAGTGTTTTTGGAAGATTTTGTGATCAGAAATTGTTCTCTTCAAGTCTCATGTCCCAACAACTCTGTTACAATTTTACCAAATGTAGGTTCTACTGGGTTTGTTCTTCCAGAAGTGTCCGTGGAAGGCTTGCTTTGAGGCTGGAGGTCTAGCATAATGCTGGAGTGCTTGCATGACATCCACTGGGTCCTGGGCTGGATACCCCAGCACCTCAGACACACGTGCTGTGGCTGGTAGCTCCTCTCCTTAATCAACTTTTTCAGCTCCTCTAGAAATGAGACAGCAGCTTCTTCGTTGGTAGACAGACTGTCCTGACATTTTTCTATTTTTTTTCAGCCCAAACCTATTCTTGAATCTGTGTAACCAGCCCTTACTTGGGAAACATGGCTTGATGTCACTCCCCTCCTAGCTTCCTTGCTGGAGTTTTCTCATAGGCTCCATGGCTCTGATGCCACATGTTGCCAGCAACAGTTGGAACGCGTTTTCTGTTCATGTCTTCCACCCACGAATTTAATTCCTTTTGCGTGCATTTCTTCTTCCTTCACGGTTTTGCAGATAGATTTGTTCTTACCATGGTTTTAGCAACCTTGGCACACAGCGCCTCTCTTTCCCTCATTAACTTGAGAACTTTCGCTTCACGGAAGCTCTTGGTGGATTTTCTTTGGCACAGCCAAATTGTTAGGTAGCTGGTTAGATATTAGCAGGCTTAGAGGGATTAGGGCTGGACTGCTGTCTAATACCAGCAGCTTGTGAAACCAAGTGTTTTAACTGCAGCCTGATCATCCAAACAGGACCTGATTCTTATCTCTGGCCTAGAAGGAGGGGTGGCATCCTGAACCACTCAGATCATTAATTGAAATTATCTAAACCTGGTTCCAGGATCCCTGAACCTTATAAAATTATTGTGAGTAGGAGGCTTTCTGATGAAGAGCAGAGGTATACATTGCCCCCTCTTGAAGAGACCCAACGTGCCTGACAATCACCTAGAAAGGAAAACACCCCTTGGGAAAGCTGTTCCAGAGACAATGTTAGAAATATTATAGAGCCTGCCTGAAATGTAATTCAGCAGATAGTCATTCTTACTGTTGTCGCTCTCCCTGCTTGAGAGTGTGTCCTACAAAAATCCCCTTAGTCACTGGCCTTTCTCTACTCTGTAATAGATGCTATCTGTCTTCTATATTACATGTGTGCTTCTCATCCAGATTCTTTTGATGGCAATCACAAGGACAGAGGAAGGAGCCAAGGAGTGGAGAGGGGGCAGATTTAAGTGACCATCACTCTTTTTGGGATTTGGGGCCATTATTAAGTAAAATAAGGGTTGCTGGGACTGAGATAGCCACTAAGCAATTAAGGAGCGGGCAGAAGACACAGTGTATGGACAAAAGATTGATGTAAAGTCACCAGTGGTCCAGAGTGCTAAGAAGCAGATATTATGCTACTCAGAACAAGGCACAAACCAAAACTAATTGTTTATTTCTGGAATTTCCCCTTTCATGTTTTTGGACTTTGACTTCAGAAAACAAGGCTAGAGAAGGTGAGACTACCATAGCTTACAGGTTAGGTATTTTCATTGCCTTCCCAAAGTGAAGAGGGATGTAGTGGGGTTTGCAGAAAGTAGGTGAGCATGGGCGACACAGGGTGTAGGCTCTCCATATGAAATGAGGATTAAGAGGGATGATGAGGTATGCAAGGAGAAAGGAGGGGTCCAGCCTCTACACATCTTTGCTTTTCGTGTTGTTTTCTAAACTCGTAACAAATTTAGTAAATGTAAAAACCCAAAGGAAGAAGAAATTCCTAGGTGTTGCTAGAGATTTTATAGAGTCACAACCTGGGTCCTGGCAACCATAACAAGCTAGGCTCAGCTACTGGTTCTCGTACTGATTAAAGAGACAAGTAATAGAACCTGGTGCGGCAATGCCGAACTTTAACCCCAGCACTCAGGAAGCAGAGGCAGGAAGAACTCTGTGAGTTCAAGGCTAGCCTGGTCCATATAGTGAATCCCAGGTCAGTCTGGGTTATAATGTGAGACTCAGTCTCAGAGGAGAGGTGAGAGAGAGAGAGAGAGAGAGAGAGAGAGAGAGAGAGAGAGAGAGAGAGAAGAGGAAAGGGGAAGGAGAGAGGGAGGAAGGGAGAGAGAGAATATTAATGTTGAAAATAGGGAAAGGATTTCAGTATAACCTCATTGGGAAGAACGACAAATAAAGGAATCATCTGTCCCCAAGTCCATCTGCAGGGTCCTAGTATCAGGGTTTTAAGTTTAAATAGAGGGCAAGAGGTGTATATAACTGTCCTAGTTTCTGTTGCTATGCTAAAACATTGAACAAACCCAACCTGGGGGAGGAACAGTTTTATTTGGCTTCCACATCCAAGGTCACAGTCCATCACTAAGAAGTCAGGGCAGGAGCTGAAACAGGAAGAGAGGCAGGAACCATGGAGGGGTGCTGCTTACTGGCTTGTTCTCCATGACTTGCTCAGCCTGCTTTCTTTTTTTTTTCAGTTATATTTTTCTTTATTATAAGGGGGCAAACTCATGAAACAGGAACGAGAAATCTAAGCACAGCTGTGTAGAGCAGGAACCACAGAGAGAGCGCACCTGGGCCACAGGACATTTTTCTCTGGGTACCCAGAAAGCCACGCCTTAACTTGGTCCCACCTCTTAAAGATAATTGACCGTCAAAGATTCCCCATCTGTCTGTTAACATCATGGTGGGGAACATGGCAGCATGCAGGCAGACGCGGTACTGGAGATGTGCTGGAGAACTAGGTAAGAGCTTCAGCAGTGGCCCTACTCCCAGCACTCTGAAGGCAGAGGCAGGCAGATCTCTGAGTCGGAGGCCAGCCTGCCTGGTCTACAGAGTGAGTTTCAGGGAGCCATACTGTTAAAGAGAGAAACCATGTTTCCAAAAAAAAAAAAGAAGTAGCTGAGAGTCTTACATCTTGTCGGCAACAAGAAGTCAGCTGGAACACAAGGTTGTATCCTTAGCATAGGAAGCCTCAAAATCTACTCCCACAGTGACACACTTCCTCCAGCAAGGTCATACCCACTCTGACAAAGCCACACCTCCTAATAGTGCCGCTCCCTATGAGATTATGGGGGTCAATTACATTCAAACCACCACACACAGCTATCTGGCCAGCTCTGATGACCTGCTCATGGACTGGGCATAGGCCGTCTTCGCAGTTATAGCACTTCTACAGTTAAACATTTTATTTTATTATTTTTTCTTTTTTTTAATTTATTTATTTATTAAGGATTTCTGCCTCCTCCCCACAACCGCTTCCCATTTCCCTCCCCCTCCCCCAATCAAGTCCCCCTCCCTCATCTGCTCGAAGAGCAATCAGGGTTCCCTGACCTGTGGGAAGTCCAAGGACCACCCACCTCCATCCAGGTCTAGTAAGGTGAGCATCCAAACTGTCTAGGCTCCCCCAAAGCCAGAACGTGCAGTAGGATCAAAAACCCACTGTGATTGTTCTTGAGTTCTCAGTATTCCTCATTGTCCGCTATGTTCAGCTAGTTCGGATTTATCCCATGCTTTTTCAGACCCAGGCCAACTGGCCTTGGTGAGTTCCCGATAGAACATCTCCATTGTCTCAGTGTGTGGGTGCACCCCTCGTGGTCCTGAGTTCCTTGCTTGTGCTCCGTCTCCTTCTGCTCCTGATTTGGACCTTGAGATTTCTGTCCGGTGCTCCCATGTGGGTCTCTGTCTCTGTCTCCTTTCATCGCCTGATGAATGTTAATATTCATGAGGATGCCTATGTGTTTTGCTTTTGGATTCACCTTCTTATTTAGCTTCTCTAGGAACATGAATTATAAGCTCAATGTCCTTTATTTATGGCTAGAAACCAAATATGAGTGAGTACATCCCATGTTCCTCTTTTTGGGTCTGGCTTACCTCACTCAGGATAGTGTTTTCTATTTCCATCCATTTGTATGCAAAATTCAAGAAGTCCTTGTTTTTTACTGCTGAGAAATACTCTAATATGTATATATTCCATACTTTCTTCATCCATTCTTCCGTTGAAGGGCATCTAGGTTGTTTCCAGGTTCTGGCTATTACAAACAATGCTGCCATAAACATAGTTGAGCATATACTTTTGTTGTATGATAGGGCCTCTCTTGGGTATATTCCCAAGAGTGGTATTGCTGGATCCAGGGGTAGGTTGATCCCGAATTTCCTGAGAAACCGAAACACTGCTTTCCAGAGTGGTTGCACAAGTTTGCATTCCCACCAGCAATGGGTGAGTGTACCCCTTTTTCCACAACCTCTCCAGCAAAGGCTATCATTGATGTTTTTTATTTTAGCCATTCTGACAGGTGTAAGATGGTATCTTAAAGTTGTCTTGATTTGCATTTCCCTGATCGCTAAGGAAGTTGAGCATGACCTTAAGTGTCTTTTGGCCATTTGAAGTTCTTCTGTTGAGAATTCTCTGTATAGCTCAGTGCCCCATTTTATAATTGGGTTGATTAGCCTTTTACAGTCTAGTTTCTTGATTTCTTTATATATTTTGGAGATCAGACCTTTGTCAGTTGCGGGGTTGGTGAAAATCTTCTCCCAGTAAGTGGGTTGCCTTTTTGTCTTAGTGACAGTGTCCTTTGCTTTACAGAAGCTTCTCAGCCTCAGGAGGTCCCATTTATTCAATGATGCCCTTAGTGTCTGTGCTGCTGGGGTTATACGTAGGAAGTGGTCTCCTGTGCCCATGTGCTGTAGAGTACTTCCCACTTTCTCTTCTATCAGGTTCAGTGTGTTCGGACTGATATTGAGGTCTTTAATCCATTTGGACTTGAGTTTTGTGCATGGTGATAGATATGGATCTATTTTCATTCTTCTACAGATTGACATCCAGTTTTGCCAGCACAATTTGTTGAAGATGCTCTCTTTTTTCCATTGTATACTTTTAGCTCCTTTATCGAAAATCAGGTGTTCATAGGTTTGTGGGTTAAAGTCAGGGTCTTCTATTCGATTCCATTGGTCGACTTCTCTGTTTTTATGCCAATACCAAGCTGTTTTCAATACTGTAGCTCTGTAATAGAGTTTGAAGTCAGGAATGGTAATGCCTCCAGACAATCCTTTATTGTATAAGATTGTTTTGGCTATCCTGGGTTTTTTGTTTTTCCATATAAAATTGATTATTGTCTTCTCCAGATCTGTGAAGAATTTTGATGGGATTTTGATGGGGATTGCATTGAATCTATAGATTGCTTTTGGTAGAATTGCCATTTTTACTATGTTGATCCTCCCAATCCAAGAGCAAGGGAGGTCCTTCCATTTTCTGGTGTCTTCTTCAATTTCTTTCTTCAAAGACTTATAGTTCTTGTCAAATAGATCGTTCACTTCCTTGGTCAGAGTTACCCCAAGATATTTTATGCTATTTGTGGCTATCGTGAATGGTGATGCTTCTCTGATTTCCCTCTCTGCTTCCTTATCCTTAGTGTATAGGAAGGCGACTGATTTTTTGGAGTTGATCTTGTATCCTGCCACATTACTAAAGGTGTTTATCAGCTGTAGGAGTTCTTTGGTAGAATTTTTGGGGTCGCTTATGTATACTATCATATCATCTGCAAATAACGAAAGCTTAACTTCTTCCTTTCCAATATGAATCCCCTTGATCTCCTTATGTTGTCTTATTGCTATTGCTAGAACTTCAAGCACTATATTGAAGAGGTTTGGAGAGAGTGGACATCCTTGTCGTGTTCCTGATTTTAGTGGGATGTCAGCCTGCTTTCTTATACACCCCAGGACCACCAGCCCAGGGATGGCACTCCTCCCCACTGATAGGTCTCTCCCACATCAATCACTGATCAAGAAAATGGCCCTGCAGATCTATCTACAGACAAATTTAATGGAGGCACTTTCTCAGCTGAGGATTCTCTTTCCAAGAGACTCTAATGTGTGTGAAGTTGACAAAATGGTGAACACGATAACTAACCAGTCCTGTTCCAGGCCTGCTCCCACACAGTACTGACTCATAAATGGTCCAGTCTCTATCCAGAAAGGGAGTCTGATTAGTTGTGAGAAGTGTGTGAAATTTTGCGCTGCGAGACAAATTCTTCCTTTTGGCGGACACCAGTACTTCATCTTTCCACTGTATAGCATGGTCTTCTTGAGGAAATTCCAGTTGCTTGGGATTATTGTCTCAATCATCTGATTGCCAAGGGGATGGGCACATGAGTCTCTTTTGAATATCTTCTTTCCAGCCAGTTTATATAGAGATCTTGACCAAGCTGTCCCAGTCTCTTAGAATTCGGATTCGGTAGAGTGAATTTGAGCAACACCTGTCCAACAGGGCTGTGGTGAGAAAGATTTGTGATGATGAATTTGAACTGTACTTTGAAGAGCTGAGGATGTAGCCAGTGGTCAGCCACTTACCTTGCTCACCAGGCCCTGGTTTCCATCCCTAGCACTGAAAAAAAATGCTTTGGGGCCGGCTTCTGGAGTCCCTAGTCATATTTAAATTAAAATTTGTACAACATTGGTTCATTTTATTTTATGTGTATTTTGCCTGAACGTATGTATTGCACTGCATGCATGTTTGGCACTCAAGGAGATCAGAAGAGAGCATCAGCTCCCCTGGAACTGGGGTCACAGATGGTTATGAGCCACCGTGTGGATGCTAGGTATTGAACCTGGGTCCTCTGCAATAGCAGCCAGTGCTCTTAACCACTGAACCAATTCTCCAACCCTGTATTCAACTTCTGGCTCAGGGCAATGAGTACACAAGTGTATTCAGTTTGTGTTCATCCATCCGTCCATGCATCCATCCATCCATTCCTCATCCCCTCTTGCCCATCTTCTCTCTGAACACTTTCAAACCTCATCTTTTTTTGCTCATGCTCCCTCACTTCATTGAGGATATAATCTGGAGTCCCATGTGTAGACTCAGTTGAATTTTATTCTGTTTCAACTTTCAGAATGTGCCTCACACTCTGCAATTAACTCACAATGCCATGATCACCTTTATAGGTTTCTCTGAGCTTAATTTTAGTCCATTTTTACAATTTTGAACCTCCAAAGACTCGTACTTAAGACCTTGCATAAAGATATTTAAAAAAAAACAAGAACCAAATGTTTCCCAAATTTCAGTTATTCACTTATCACCTTCAGGATTTTTACCAGGTTCATTAATCTCCATGATTTGCAAAAATCACATTCATAAATCTATTTTCCCAAGATGCTTCACTCTGGGTACTTCCTACTTGCTCTGGGGCTCTTTCCCTATTTTAAACGCCTACTTTGGTCTCCTGTTGGTGACATTGGAGACGTCTTGTCACATTCCACAGTGAGCTGCAAAGCCCAAGGAGGGGTTTCATCTTGTTGCACTTTGGTGTTTTGTTTTTGTTTTTGCACTTTCTTCCTTGCTAGGTCAATAGTCTGAGGGATGTTTGTGAATTTGCTGAAGCTTGAAGAGACCCTTGTCAGCTGGGTCCCTGGAGCTTGCTGTCCCTGGGTTACCAGTATGCTCTTTCCTTTTCTAGTCACCTCTTCATCCTGCCTAATGTACACCTCAGCCCTTCCAGATGGAAGCATTTTTTCTCTGATTCTCCTTTAACTCCGTTAATTCTTCTCTTCATTGTCATCGCCTTTTGATGTGTCAGTCGCCCCTCCTAGGTGACTTATGCCCCTTGCCCCTACTAATAGCATAGGGCTTGGGTAGAGCAGATGCCTAGGAACTGTTCTCAGAACGCCTAAATTAACAGTTGAATAGGGGGAATGTGGACAGATGTGTGAATGGATCTCGTTTTAGATGTCTTGTCCCCAAATCAGAAAGCTCTGACCCACGCCCACAATGCTCTGTGGCTGTGATTATGACAGGCGGGACCCTTGTCTCTGTGTCTGATGACATCAGCACTGAACAGTCTTACTACTCGCCTAAGTGACTCAGGGCTGTCTGTCTCCTGCAGACTTGATTCCAGGACCGATGGCCCTAGCTTACTGCCAGACTGTGGGGCTGGAACAGGCTGCTGAGCCAGCACCACCTGCCCCTTGTCACTTATCCCACAGGGCTGCAGCACTCGCGACAGGCTGCTGCGTATGTGTGTGAGAGCGCGCGCATGCGGCGCGCGCATGGATTTTCTGTGGGACATGAAAAGAGCCTTCTCATTGGCTGCCGAGGGTCCCAGTTCCAGTCTGTGAATCTCTGGGCTGCTGGCTCTGCCCTCCCATGGGAAGGCAAAGCAGGCAAGGGAGGGGAGAGTGGAGTGAGGCTTCAGGTGTGTCTGACTAGGAAGCAGGTACCCTGGTGGCCGCATTGGGCATTCCAGAGGCGTCTGGGTGTGCTAGCGCCAAGCCTGCAGCCTGGAAGCCTCATGCTTTGCCCAAATTTCTTCAGGTTTCTCTTAGGACTGGCGCCCAGAACGCACTGGCAGCTGTCACAGAACTGGATCCGTCCCCCAGTGGAACAGGGAGCTGTGTCACTTAGAATTCCTGGGTAGCACATTCCTTCACTGGTCCTTGTCACACTCATGGATGAGGCTCTGTTATTGGCCCCTCGCTCCTGCAAGCTTCTGCAGATCCAGAGAGCAAGCGGCAGCAGGAATGACAGCTCTGAGAGCAGAGGCAGCCAGGGACAGTAAGGGCAAACGAGTCGGGTCCCGGGGGTTGCAGGGGCTGGCCCCATGTGCAGATTCGGATGAGGTGGGGCTTGCACTCAGGGTTTGCTAGGGTTCTTTTTTGGAACCTGGGCTGCTAGACCTGACAGGAGCGCTGAGCAAGGGGGAGGGGATAGAGAGGGAGGAAGGGAGCGAGAGGAGAGAGAGAGAGAGAGAGAGAGAGAGAGAGAGAGAGAGAGAGAGAGAGAGAGAGAGAAGAGCCCTAGCAGGCTCTAGTCCAAGTAAGAGGTTCAGATCTGGACAATACTGTGCCAAGGGCACAAGTGGGATTTGGAAGAGACATGTGTGTAAGAAGCAAAGCTGAGGTGATGTAAGCACCTGGGGAGGAGCACAGGTCGAGGAGGAGGAAGAGGAGGAGGAGAAGGAGGAGGAGGAGGAGAAGGAGAAGGAGGCGGTGGCGCGGCGGCCGCGGTGGCTGCCAGTCCAGAACAGAATGATGGGCAACTCTCACCACAAGCAACCGAGGAGTAAGAGCCAAAGCAGCAGGATGCATTCAGCAACAGGTACTCTCTTTCCTTCCCTCCTTTTCCCCGGGCTTCTCTAGCCAGGGCCTCCCTGGCTCACAGGGCCCCTGACCTTTGGCGTGACTTGCAGGGGCTGGCAGGGGGCGGGGAGAGAGCCTGAGGGAGATTCGGGGTGAACTCCCAGCTCCCTTACTCCAGTACCAGGCTGAATTGCATAAGTCTGAGCTCCCTGAGCAGGCAGGAGCTGGCTCCTTAGCCAGCAACTCCTTGCAGCCTCTGGAGGGTGGCTGGAGCGCCAGCGACTGAAGTTTATTGCTAGCACTGTGCTTTCTCCCTGGAGCCTTGCACGGCTTACCCTTCAGGAGTCTCCTTTGTTATTCAAACCTCCGGCTCTCCCAGCCCCCAGCCCGGCCCCACACGTGTGCACCTACACCTCTCAGGGCTCTACCTCAGCTGCTGCCTGCTCTGAGTGAGCCAAATGAGGCTGTTTCTTGCTGTGTAATGCCCTGCCCCCCACCTCCTGGCCCCAGCCCTTACTGAGATACTGGACTTGCGTGGACAGAGGGGCGCATTGGACAGTCTGGAGTCTGTTGTCCTCCTACTTTCAATGTGCTCTTCTTTGTCCTCTGTGTCCCTCCAGAGGTGGACTCAAGGGTGCTGGCATAGTTTTCCCCCAACTTCTTCCTAAACCTCACAGTGTGGGGATTAGGGCGTGGAGACAACTTTTGCTAGCTTGCCTTTGCACTGCAAGAGGACTGTGGAGAAAACTGTTTTATTCCTACCCCTAACAACTTAACTTTTATCCTCCTCCCCCACTTTTGGAACCTGGGCCTCAGACATATTCAGCAAAGTACACCACCACTGAGCTGCATCCCCAGCCCTGCTCTCTTGGCAGAACCCCATTTTTCCCTCCCCCTCACACAGAGTCCCAGAAGAGCCCAGAGTTTCCTCTGTGCCCATTTGGGAAGCTTTCATCCACTATCCAGGTCAATGGGAAGGAAAGGGAAGTGTAGCCCAAGTTTAGCGTAGAAAGTCGTAGATGGGTCAGTGCCATTCTCAAGCACAGAGGATGTCTCTATCTGGTCCTGGGGCTCTGCTGGCTGTGGATGTGACCGCAGTTGTCTAAGGCTGGTTATAGTGGCAGCTCTAGAAGTGGAGGAGCTTGCAGGAGGTTTGCAGGGGGGACGGGGAGCAGCTACAAGAAGTTCAAGAGGCCATGCTGATGAGCCTCACTCCTGGAGCCTGCTAAGAAGAGTATTTATTGTTTTGGACTTCTGGGTACACTGAATTGGCTCCTTTGGTGGACTAAGTCAAGGACAAGATTCTGAGTATTGGCTTTTCTTTGTAATATTCTGAGAACACTCTTTTAAGGCTATATTAGCAGGTAAATGGCCTAGCCACCACCTTGTAGCATCTGTCTTCTCTGCCATGGAACTGGAGGCTCAGGACCTGCAGGCATTACATGGTGATGTTTTGTGCAGCTTTGTCCAGGAACTGGAGGAGAGTTTTCCACTTGCCAGTGTTCAAAATGTGGGCAGTTACTGGCTGTTGTTTCATTTCTTAGCAGTTGCTTTGTGTTTTCAGTGTCTGTCCCAGCCCAGGGTCATCCTGCTAGGCAGTAACTACCAGAGCAGCCTCTGGCAGCATGAGGAGGTGGCCTCATGGCCCCTTCTCTCTCCCTAGTACCCTCCACCTCCTGACAGAGGACCATGCCTGCTCACTTGCTGTCTCTAGGCAGCCCCAGAAGCCTGCAGGAAAAACTCCCTCCCACTGGGCAGACCTAAAGAGTAAGGGTTCAGTTGCCCATCCCTTGCCCATAGAGCCTCACAGGCTGCTCAGAGGGAGAAAGGTGCAATCAGCCATGCTCTTAGCGAAAAGCTGAGAGCCTGCCTATGGGAAGCCCTGCAGTGACCAGGAAAGCCTTCCTTCTTTCTCCTATCATTAGAAGAATGTGTCCTGTCCTAAGAGCTGTGGCTTAGGCCTGCTTTTCCTCCCACTCTGCACCTCTCCCTTAGCAACCTAGGCTACCCCGAGGAAACCACTCTATAGGCTTGACCCCTGTATCTCCGTCTCCTGCCAAGACTAACATAACCCACTGCTCCAGTTCCAACCTAATGTCCCAGGAGTACCCACACTCGCTGAGCACAGCTTGCTCCATCCTTTGCCTTCTTGGTTCCCTTTCTCCCGTTTTTCTCTTAATGGCATCAGCATCCTTCTAGGAAAGCAAACTAAGAACCTAGGACTTATCCGTCGCTCTACTCTTACTGATCTCACTGTTTTATTTGCGCATCCACCCAGACCTCTACCTGACAATCATTTGTTGCTAAGACTTTTCCGAGACATAGCCCCCGTTCCTTTTGTGCACTGCCAGTGTCCATTCTTGTCTGTTCTAGGACTGACTCCTGGCCTTTGCCTCTGATCTTCTCTTAGCTAACCTAATAGCCACCATAGTACTTTCTTGTGGTGGGTCCGAATCTTGCTAACTTTGGAGTGGGAGTATCAAGACTGTTTCCCTGCTGTGGAGGTAGATCCCAAGTGGCCTGAGGATTATCGTGGATGCTGGGGAAGAAAGCTCTTACTTTTCAGTTCTGTAGGCATTGTAACACATATTAGAAAAGTCTACATAGTGTTTCAAACTCTGGTTTCCCATAGTTTTTATTAGGGTAAGGTTAAGCACTTGTAAAGTGAGTCTCTTTGGATAAAATGATTAATAGAATTCTCGCTGTGTGGAAAAGGCTAAAGTTGAGAAACTGAAAAAATAATGCTTGAACTTTGAGCAGAAAACAGTTTCTGAGATAAAGCGTATGTTGCTTGGCACATTTTAGTGACCTCCATGCCTGGAGCCTGCCTGTTTCCCCAATCTCACCTGCCGTCACTTCTCACCCAACACTTGATGATGCAGTAATTTCGAATGGCTTCTTCATTCCCAAAGTCACCCATTCACCATTTCTGTGATTTGCTGAAATTGTTTTCCTCTGCTTGGAGTGTAGCTTCCAACCACTATTGTCTTGTGGCGACTCCCTGTTCATCCTTGTCTAATGTCATCTCTTCTCTGAAACCTTCCTCCTCTAGTCTCCCTCCTTCGCCACTCTTTCCTTTAGATACACTCGATACATTTCCACAATTCTACCAGTGTGGAACTGTTATTTGCGTCCTTATTTATTTTTGAAATGTAGTCTTACTTTGTACTTCGTGCTGACTTCGAGCTCCTTTTGCAGCCAAGAGTGGTCATGAACTCCTGCTCTTCCTGCTTTAGCCTCCCCAGTGCTGAGATTCCAGGTACAATACCACTACACTTGGTATTGTACTTGCTGTTCATTCATTTACTTAATGCAGTACTGGGTGTTGAGCATAGCAGCCTTTGGCAGACTAGGCAAGCAGCTCTACCCTTGAGTTCTGCTCCCCGTGCTGGAGTTGGCTTCGCGGGCTTAAACGGATTTCAAAACTGCACATCTGGGAATGAGAGTGAGCCCATGACTAGAACTCCTGGCTTTCTTGCCCATGAACCTACAGGCTGATCTTAAGCGAGTCACTTGCCCTGGCTTTTTCTATCTTTTGTTAAACAGTCAGGGATCCTTGGAGGGGACTCTTAGCAGCCCTGGCAGGGAGTTGTGAGAATGGAGTATGAGCTAGGTTGGAAAGCTTTCCAAATGGGGAAGAGTGATGATCGCAGGAGGGGGAACACTGTGGGCTGTTGCTCTCAAGCTGGAGACAGAAATGGCCCCTGCATGTTTCAGAGAATACCAGGAGCAGCCACTAAGCTCAGCAGTTGGTATCACTGGATGGGGAAAAAATCATTTGCCTAGTAGGAGAGGTGGGATGTGGAGAGACAGTAGCATCATGTGGAATCCCAGCAGGACCGTAGAACATAGTAGGCTGCTTGGAAGGGAGAAAGCTTCTCTGGCAGCTTCACAATCTGGAAATGATTTCTCACAAGCCCTCAAGCCTGTCACTTCTTGATCAGATGCGGCTCTACCACCCTGTTATTCTGTTTGTGGCGCAGTAGTTAATGTGTGCTTGTGGCACTGTTACTCCCTAGCATATGCATGGCTTGCCACATGGGAGCCATTCACTTGAACTAGTACCTTGCTGAGAAGCTAGAGGGACCTTGTATTCATCACACACCTATTACATGCCAACACTTTACATCCACTCCTTAACCCTGCGAACAGCTACCAGGGATGGATTATCGACGCCTTTTTACAGATGAAAAAATGAGAAGAAAAGGGCAAGGGCGGTCCCGTGGTCTGATAACAAGGTCTTGTAACACGGTCTGATACAAGATGTAGAAGGGAAACTCGAGCTCATGTCTGTCTGCCTTTTGAGCGGGACCTATTATGGCATGTCATGTGCCTCTCATCATCTTTGTAGCTGTGACAGGAGTTAGTAACCCTGGAGACTGGGTGCTGTGGAAAAAGGAGACCATGGCTCCGTTCTGGTAGGATGAGCAAATCTCTATAGCAACAAAGACTGCAATGCCCAGCTTGGTAGAAGTCCTACCATATGTCTGTTTGATAGCACATTTGTATTGTTGCAATAATTGAACTCATGAGGCTCTGTGTTGGGTCCAGAAACTAGAGCAGGGGATGCCCGAACTATCAAGAAAGTGAGATTCTTGTTCTTAAGCCTAAAGTAGGTGTCCAGAGAGAGGCTTCAGGTCCCACGACTCCTGGTATCAATGCTGGCTTCCAGCGTCCCCTCCCCACAGGTGAATACTGTGAGAACAGTGACCCTGTTCTCTTTTCTATATTGAAACGAAATGAAGGAATAATTCGGTTGCATTTTCAAGGCATTTTTATAGTTGACCTGACTCTTTCATCTTTACAAATTTATTGAATTTACAGCATCCTTGCTATCATAATGGAAGGCAAATGACAGAGACTTAGCAGGAAGTCAAATTACTTGCACCTCTTCCTCTGGGGTCCTTCTTCCTAAAGACATATTTCCTAATGATTCCATTGGAACACATGGAAAGGGTTAAAATTCTAGGCCAGTGAACAAAAATATTTCCCAGAAATCCTTGCCTCCTAAAACTGACACATAGGCTTATAGCAAAGGTGTGGTCCCTAAAGGTCGGTGCCCATCGTGGTACTAATTGCATTAGTTATTTTGCACATCTGTGACCAAAACACCCAAGAAAACAGCTTTAGTTCGTAGCTTGGGGGGCTCAGCGCATGGATGTCATGATGGAAACATGTGGAGAGCAAGTTCTCCACCTATGGGGGCCGGATGCAGAGCATGGGGAAGGGACCGGGTGGAAACCAGGTAGAACCCTCCTTCCGGTCACCACACAGCCTAAAATTCCGCCTCACTAAATAGCACTGCCAACTATAGACAGAACAAAACACATAAGCCTGCTGCAGGACATGTCATAGTCAAACTGTGACACCCACATCTGGAAGGAAGTGAAAGAAGGTGTAAAGCAAACAAAGTGACAAAGGCATCGTGGCCATCTTAATGTCAAATTATAGGGAAATTACTAAATTGAGAGCATCCAACTTCACCACAATATGG
Source organism: Microtus oregoni (assembly GCF_018167655.1). Classification (NCBI taxonomy): domain Eukaryota; kingdom Metazoa; phylum Chordata; class Mammalia; order Rodentia; family Cricetidae; genus Microtus; species Microtus oregoni. The sequence goes on along the minus strand of NW_024544710.1, from coordinate 3,689,466 downwards.
TGAAGCTGTGTGAGAGCAGATTAAGAAAACTATTGCACAACATGGACAATGCTTATAAAATATAAAACTTAGGGGGAAAAGGGAAGGGGGAATGCCATGATCATAATCTCAAGAATAAAAAATTAAAAAATACGGAACATAAAAATATACAAGACAAAACCATCTCTGCCTGAAGTCAAGAGTGAGAACAGGATGGTGGAGAAATGCAAACTTGATTGATTGTGAAGTACAGGGTGGGTGACTCTTTCGCATAGATTCCCATTAACAGTGTTACATGGTTTGTGCAAAGAATAATATACACCATTAACACACAGAGCAATTACACTGGCAAGTCATTCTCACACTGAGAAACCACATCGTATCTTCCTGACCCAGCAGAAGCCCTCAATGACATCATACAAAATCAGGTGTCTTCTTCAGTGGGGGCTAGGGAGTGTGCTGGAATGAGTTGGGGTAGCCCATGTTTGAATGGACTCAGATCCTTATGTTGCATCTTTAGACGAAGGTGTTTATTCCAGGCCTCATAATCTCAGTTTCCTTATTGATGATATGAGGATAAGAATAACACAGGTGAGCTGGGTATTGCACTCCTTTAATCCCAGCATTCGGTAGACAGAGGCAGGTGGATCTCTGAGTTTGAGGCCAGCCTGGTCTACAGAGTAAGTTCCAGGACAGCCAGGTTTACACAGAAACCCTGCCAAGAAAAACCAGTAATTGAAAAAGAAAAACAGAATAACACCTAACCACCTTCCAGAGATGTGATCAAGAATAAACTATCAAAGATGTTTTAAAGGATCATGGGAGGTATAAAATGCCGACTAGTGTAAAGCAGCAGTTCTCAACCTGTGGTTCGTGACCCCTTTGGGGTTGAATGACTGTTTCACAGGGTCACCTAAGACCATCATAAAATACAGATATTTACTTTATGATTCATAACAGTAGCAAAATTACAGTTGCAAAGTAACAATAAAAATAATTTTATGATTGGAGGTCACTACAGCATGAGGAGCTGTACTGAAGGGTCACAGCATTAGGAAGGTTGAGAACCACAGGTGTAAAGCTTTATCATATACTTTTTTTAAAGACTGTTAGGCACACCAGGTAATGGTGGAGCACACCTTTGATCCCAGCACCCAGGAGGAGAGGCAGGCAGGTCTCTGAGTTTGAGGCCAGCTTGGCTTACAAAGCAAGTTCTAGGACAGCCAAGGCCTGTCTCAAAAAAACGTGTTAGGTACTGTCATGGTTTGGATATGCTTTAAATGTGTCCCCTGGAGGTTCATGTGCTGGAAGCCTGATCTTCAATATGGCAATGCTGAGGTGATAGAACTGACATCACCAGGAGTGTGCGCTTACTGGAGACTATGGTAGTTCTCTTGAGACCCTGGTTAGACCCCACAAGAGCAAATGGTTATAAGATTAGGCCTGACCTATGACCTCAGACTTCTTGTCTCAACACGTGCTCCAACCTTCTCACACACGATGCCTTTTGCCATGCTGTGACGTAGCTAAAGAGGCGCTTCCACAAGGCCAAACAGATAAGACCACTTAATCTTGCTTGTATTTTCAGCTTCCAAAACATGAGTTAAATGAAGCCTTCTTTCAGCAGTAGTTTGTGTAGCTTCAGAAAACGGACTCGGGTACTGGTTCCTACTGTGCCCTTCTGTTGACCCCCAAGGCCATTCTGGACCCACGCTGCTAGTGGCTTCACATGGCGGATGCCTTGTCTTCTGTGAATACAGGGTGCCCCCGAAGTTTGATTGGGCAAGTGAAGTTTTCTAGTTTTAGTCTTGGAGGAGGAATAATCTAGAATATGTTATGTTCTTTTTTCTCCTTTCCTGAAATTCTATGGAAAGAAGTTTGAATAAGTGGTAAAGGACACAATGAAGACGTCCTCAGTTGCTTACATCCTCAGACAGACTTGACCAGTTCTGAGTTGTGTGTCTTTAGGCAAGTGACTTTAGTTCTCAGAGTGTCCATAGCCTCCTTGGTCCGTGCCTCCTTCATAGGACGAGACAAGGTGCTGCATGAGAAGCACCTACTGTGTAGTAAGCAATGCATGTGAGCCACTTAAGACTCCCAGGGTAGGAAGCGTCTCCAGGAGTTACCTGAGCTCAATAAAGGAGTCTTGGATGGGCACAGTGTGTGTGTATGGACATATCCATCTTATTTATTTTACATTTCCATGCAGGTATCATTATATACGTTGAGTACCTCCACACACCTACCCTTCCTTTTCTAGCCCTTTCTCCCTTCCAGTTTATCCCTCATTCCCTAGACTATTTCCCTTCTGCTTTCATTCAGTATAGATGGGCTTGATTTCATGTGACTGTAAAAAATGTCAGAACCACAAATGAGAGAAAGCTGCATATTTGTCTTTCTGAGACTGGCTTAATTTGCTTAATGTGATTATCTCCAGTTGCATCCATTTTTTCCAGCAAATGACATCACTTTGTTCTTCTTTCTCGCTGAACAACCCCACTGTCTCCATATGCAACGTTTTCCTTCCCTCCTGTGTTTCAACACCTAGGTTAGTTCCATAACTCAGCTGTCGTGAGCAGAGGTGCAGTAGACAGTGCTGGGCTAATACAGAGCTTTAAACTATATGTTTGGTGCTGGCGATGGAAGCCAGGGCCTGGGCATGCTGGGCGATCCGTCATCATTCAGCCCCAGCTTCATGATTATCACATTTTTGCATGTCAATATTGAAGTGTCTTCTACGGAAAAAGCAGACATTTTGTCTCTTGCCACGTTGAAACCCAGGCATTTTATTTCATTTTATTGTGCTTATTGAAGAGCTGGGAAATCCAGGTATTTTAATAAAAATGAGATGTGTGTTTGGAAACTACTCACTTTCCATCAACCTTTCAATTTAAAGACCGGCAGAACTGAGGTGATATTGCCAAGGTCACTCGGCTACAGAGATTACTAGGGGCAACAGTTCAGCTGCTCCCCTCCCTGCTGCTGCCTGTGCTGTGCTTGAGTTGTCCTTTTGACCTCTAGAGTTTTCTCAGGCCCATTGTGTGGACACTGGACACAATGGCTATGGCATGTAATCATAGTCCACATGGGAGAAACTAGACAAGGTTCTCTCACTGAAAAGCAGTGACATTTGATAAAGAAGTCCCTGGTAGGAGGTCTTCCATGCTGACGGGTCAGCTCTTTGTCACCCTTGGGCAATATCTCTGAATGATTTGGGCTGCTGCAGCTTTCTAAGTGCCATCATTGTCCCTATGGAGTAAATGGGCTTTGGATGCAACCTTCGTTTCTCTCAACAGCAAATTTCTTGTTTCCGAAGTTAGTCTTGTGCTCAATTCTCCACAAGCACAGATGGAGGGATGTGGGGTCCTAGGCGTACCTTGCTCACTGTCACTTAGAGTCCTGTTCCTGATATTGGGGAGGGTGACACAGAGCCACCTCTGAGAATTCCTTATGGGGTTAGGACAGGGGTAAGCAATGCTATTTACAGCCCTGAAAGCTTGTCTCAGAGAAGATACACTGCTGCCTCGGCCACTCAGGAGGTGAGTGATGTCCGCCATCCAGAATACAGCTCCCTTGAGTGCTTTGGCTCACCTGTGAGTGATCAGGGGTGACATGCGAGCGGCTGTCATTCTTGTTGAAGACCCTTGGGCTTTGGAGCCCCTGCTTCTGCTTCTGAGCTCTGGCGTGGAGATTTCTGACTTCCTAGGCACCTTCCCTCCTGCCTCTGATCTCACCCCATGGTTGCACAGTGTTGCTTCCTCCGGGACCTGACCTGGGGAACTGGGGCTCTGCCTGGGAAAAGGAGCAAAGTTTCCAAAGTTGAGATTTCTTCTGGAGGCCAACCAAGTGACAGTTGTAATACACAGAACCCAAAAGTCACACTACTGGCTCTGGGGATGATGGTGGCTCTTTATCCCTACCATTACCAGGGTTCCAACCTTCAAAGGCAAAGTCTGTGTTCCAGAAACTTCCACACACCATTTCCCTCCCCAGGGACATTGACCCTGACAGCACCCAAAATCTAAGCAGGGGTGTGGTAGGGGAAAATGCTAATATCGACTGGGACTTTAATCTTTAGAGCCTTCGAGCAACTACAGCGACTATATGGGATGGCAGCTCCAACAGCAGCTAGCCCCGACCCAGGGGGACCTGAAGTGAGAAGTAGCTGCAGCTGGGGAGGATGGTGACAAGCTGAGGCCTGTGAAGGCAGGCCAAAGGTCACAGCCACTGAGATCCCTGAGCCAAGAGCAAGGCCAACAACATTTTCAAAGGGAAGCCTTCTTGACCCTTGGAAAGAGGCCTGGAGTATAGCTGAGATAAGGCCCTAGGAGGAGCTCCAAGAACCGTAGGCCAGCACCAGTAGAGCTCACATTGAGCCAGGCAGTATTAGCAGATATTAGCTCAGTCAAGACAACACCTGCATAGTGTATGTGTTTTTATTGCCTCTCAAAGGGAGTGTATAGGTTTAAAACCATGCTTTATGCAGCTAATCTGTGGAGGCCTAGAGAGGTTAGGTGACCTGTCTAAGAACACACAGGCAGTAAAGGAAGAGGCCAAGATTTGAGCCTGGTTGGCAGAGCTTCCAAAGTCTGTCATCTTAGCCCCTATACAAACCTGCCCGTGTGAGGGCACCCCAGCTTTGCCCCTCTGCAGTGGCCACACTTTAACACTGAATTTCAGTAACTCCCAAGAATTCCCCTAGCTGGACATGGGGACACAGCTTGTCACCCCAACACATAGAAGGGGGATTGTGAGCTCAAAGTAAGCTTGGGTTACATAATAAGACACTGGGGCAGGGGGAATGTTGCATGATGGTTCTCAACCTAGGGAGATTTCAAACAAACTAACTGGGCTCTACCCTTGAGAAGGCTTGGTCTTATTGGTCTCATATAAAGCACAGCCTATAGGGAGCAGGGGAAAGTGTTGACCAGCAGACTGCACAGCCATGCCTCATTCCATCCAGACATGCATCTGACACCATCTGCAGCTTTGCTTGTCTCTCCACCTATGGCTGTCGCTTTTTCCTCTCTAGCAACAACCAGACTTGCCGAGTGGTATCCCCAGTCCTCTTCCTTTCCCTTCTCTAACCTGCTGCAATGTGGCCTCTACAAAGCCACCTTTGCCGAGTTCACCTCATCACTGCCAGGGCACTAGGCAATGTCTTTCTTAAATGGAGTCCCTTAGTCTTTTTGCCAATGGTTTTTCTACCGTGCTACAGAAATTGGGCCTGAAGGTAAGAGCTCAACAAGCTCCTGAGCCTGTGCTAAAGCAGTTGAAAATCTTAATGTAGGTGATTGCCACCCAACCACCAGAACCCTCAAACTGCATTCCCATCTCTGTGTCTCTATCAGGACAGATGAGAGCCCAGCTCACACGGTATCTCCTCCCACACTGTGGGCAAAAACCAGCTGTGCACCGTTTGGATTAGAAAATGGTTTACTTGGACACAGGCTCAGTCCTTGGCCCGTCCTCATTTCACCAGTCCAGCCATTTAGTGCTGGGTAACAAAGGAGTCCATTTGTAATTGGCTCCTGACTCACACGCCTTGCTTCTGTGTCCTTGTCCTTCTAAACCTACAGAAACAAATGCAAACAAGTTGTGCGTTCAGTACTTTAAAGCCAGCGACTCCTTCATGCTTTGTGCCCTGGGAAACAGGCTTTGCTAGAATTTGTGATCCACTGTCTGACAGAGGTAAAAGAAGCAAGAGGAAGGTTAGGAGTCTGCTCCTGATGCCACAGACAGGGGCTTGGGCTCCAAGTCTCATTGCCTTCTGACGCATGTACCTTCAGAGAGCCCCTGTCTCTTGTTGAGCTTCCCTTTCTTCGCCTGTTACATGGGACTACCATCTAGTTCTTCTGTCTGTGGTGAGGATGCCGTGGAGTAGGTCCTTGCTAAGAGCTGGAGAGACTGAATTGAGTTACACCCAGCTATAGTTTATAGACTTATTCCAGGCCAAGAGGGAAAGTGTGTGCGCTCCAGAGACCTGCAAAAAATAGGGCCTATCTCTGTGCACGTCTCTCCTCTGGGAAGGAAGGGGCCTGCACAGTGACAATAGACCAGGCCGCTGACTCAGACAGCCAGTTCCTGTTCATTTCCCCTCTCGGTAGGACGACCGCTGAGCAGGAGGTCAGCCCTCCATGAGGCTGGTTCTCAGCCTTTGGCTGAGAGCTGAGATCCTTACCTAGAGAAAGATAAGCCTAACTCACAGACAGCTCCCCTCACTGTCCATCAGCTGTGACCTGGGGGAAAGAGAACCATTGAGCTTGTGGGTGGAGAGCCAGGGGTGAGAAAAAAGAAAAGCGAAACTCCCGTTTTTGAATCCAGAATTGCTTTACCTGGACTAGACTGCCCAGGAACTTCGCTGGGCAATGTGATTGATGGGGCCAAACTGACCCAGCCACAGTGCGGGGAACTGGCTAAGGACGTGACTCTGGGTACTCTACCAAGGAATCTAGGGACAGGTTTGGAACAGCGTGGAGCCCTTGGGCTCTCTGCTCCCAGAGTGAGCTTGGCACACCCTTCTCTGTTGTGTGACGATTGGCTAAAAGTGGATCCTTGCGTATCCACACCACTGGGATGGAAAGAGGCGAGTCTCTCACCCTCTTCTGGAGCCGGGGAGGTGAGTCGTTGTGGAAGAGGGGAGGGGTGGATGGGCAACTTGGAGAGAGGAGAGGGGAAGGGATTATGGGCTCTTGGTGGAGGATTTATGCTGTGGTGGTAGCCTGTACTGTCCCAGAATGGAGAGAGACCTCTAATTTTAGAGGTGTGCAGGGGAGGGCAGGAGGGACACTTGGAAGGGATGTTGCACAGCAGAGCTGAAATGGGCTGCTTCTGGATATGGAGAGGGTGGATGCGATCACATCCCAACCCTAACGTCTTGGAATCTTAAGGGATTATAAAAGTGACCAAAGAATTGCATGCACGTGCATGCGTGTGTGAGTGTGTATATATATATATATACACGCCTGCGTGCACATGCACACACAAGTTTGCATATTTTTTATTTTCCTTAAGTCATCTTAATGTAGATTCTGAGGCTTTTAGTTGAATTGCATTTAATTTGGGGACTTACCCTATCTCTTGGAAATACACTAAAATGCTGGATTTGCTTTTGCAAAGCATGGTCTCTGGGAGAGGCAGGTAAAGGGTATTCATCTCTGGCCATCTCCCCTGGCCATCTCGTGCTGTCTAGATCAGTTCAAGTCAGACCTCCTGGCAGCAAGATAAGCGCAGGGTCCTGGGTCACACTGGGAGCTTTGTCTGGCTTCTGCGAAGAGGACCGGCCACAATGGGCAATGTAACATGGCAGCTCTGTGTCTGGAAACATCTGGGAAGCTGCTGTTTTAGTGGAGGCAGCCAGCAGGACAGAAGTCCATGGGGTGCCTCTGGGGCTCTAGTCAGCCCTCTGTGGCTTGGAAAGCCTTTATGAGCTAAAGTGATTAGAAAAGCAGAGAGATGCAATCAAAAAGAAGTTGATTTCTCCCCAGCCTCGCGTGGGGAGAAATCAGAGGAAAGTGGTGTTTCGTCTTCAGGTCTTTGAGGGGTTGTCGCGGGGGTGTGTGGGGTGTGGAACGTAACTAGATGGGGTCCGTGTAAAGTCTCATGTGACCCAATTGGGGCCTCTAGATCAGGAGGAGTTTCCTGACAGGCTCTGCATAGATGCATCAGGCAGGAGGAAAAATTCAGCACCCTCGCAGGGGGAGTGCCTTCTCCCCAGCCAGAGCTGCAGCCCTTGACGGGAAGCAGGCATGGCTTTCCTCTTCTGCAGGAAGGAGAAGAAGGAGGGGCAGCTGTCACCTGGGATGTCGGCCCAGCCCCACCCTGCAGTTGCCTCCTCCACCTACCTCCACAGCTGCTCCTCTGGTTGCAGCCCCCTCAATTCCCTCCCTCACACTGGGCTCCCCGCTTTCACTCTCCACCACTTTTCCCCACTCCATAGCCAAGGGTGTCTTTTAAAAACAGACCCTGCTGCTCCAAATCCTCCAGCCACCTCCCCTTACCCCCTGGTGAAAGTCCCCATTTCTTTTTTTTCTTCTCTACTGCCTCCTTTCTACTCTAAAATCAGAATCGAGATAAGATTATTTCTCACTCTAATACCGCTCTGACATTTCATAAATCTATGTTCTAGACAACTGGTAAGGGCTATATTTAACCTTGCATCTTGTAGCTTTTAATGGAGGGACTTGCTGAAGGCTCTGCCTTCTAACGCCACAGGAGACCCAAGGTTTGTCTTTATTCTCTGCTAGCCTAGCCAGCAACCTGGAAGGCCAGAGCAGCCTCCTCTTCCAGTGAGATGCCCATCCCTCCATTCTCAAGCATCCACCATTCCCTCTGCCCCTAGGCGAAGAAGGTCCCTGTCCCACTTTCTAAAGTGTACACCTTGACTTTCTTAGCTGCAGGTACTCTTCTTGACTCCCTAACTAATGTAAATGGGGCAACTGGTGAACATGGGTTAGAACAAATAGCCTGGAGGTATTGGCTAGAGCTGGGCTGGGACACAAAGCCAGGAAAGAAGAAAATGTGTTGTCAGGGGTCTGGTCGAGTCACTAGACAGGGAGGAGAGCGATGCTAAGTAAGGTGTGGTGGACTTGGGACCAGAAGCACTGCCTCATCGCCTGATGTGACTGTCCCATCCTGTGAGCTAGGTACTGGCATTCACCACATTCCACTCCAGCAAGGAGGCTTGGACTAAAAGGAATTAAGTGACTTGTTCAAAGTCATTTCTATTGAGAAAATGGCAACAGGGGTCAACCCCCGGCTGTCAAACTCCAAAGTCTAGTTACTTTACCCAGACCAGCAGATCCCTTATTGAATTTGTCCTGGCCTTCGGAGCATCTCTATGGTTGCTCTTGCCACACTGCCAATCATCTTGTCCAAGGCCCACCTCAATTTCTGCCCCATGCCAAGGAGTTGAGCCTGGTTGTTGGGTTTTCTTGTTGTTGATTTGTAGTTTTGTTTGTTTGTTTGTTTGTTTTGTTGGGAAAGAATCTCACTGTGTAACCCAAACTGACCTCAAACTTGAGGATCTCCTGCCCCTGCCTCTGGATCTGCCCATGCCTCTGGAGCACTGGAGTTACAGGTGTGTGACAACATCATGCCCGGCAGCTTTCTGCTCTCCTGCCCTGGGGCTGGCTTTTCTTCCACTGTTCCAATCTGCCTTGCTGATAACATCTACTTGGACCACTAACAAAGTAGTAATCTCTACCCCATTTTTTTCCATTTCTGCCTCCCTACTGCTAACACTAATGCTTTCTGTGGCCTGGGACAAATAATATTCCCCATTTTGTCCCAATTTCCCCAGCTGCAATGTGGGATGGAGGGGATTCTCTAAAAGCACTTCTGATTCTCTGAGTCTAGGATGCCCAGGGTCCTGTCCGCTGAGCAGCCCTACTCCTGCTGCCTTCTTAGTGGTGTTGGGATAAAGGTCACCGCAGCTATACGTTTGGAAAGCTTTGCTGAGCCAAGTGATTGCTCCCGAGCCAATTGGCAAAGCCATAGCTCGGCGATGACACCACATGGTCAGGCCTTTTTCTTGTTTACCAACTTCTCGCAGTGGGCAGTGTGTGTGGGGGTGGTGGGGGTGGGGGCTTCCAAGGCGATTTTCATGGTACACAGTGCTGCTGTAAAGAACACTGAATTACATGGTGAGAAAATGATTCTCTCTCCCACTTTCTGATTACCTTAAGGAGAAAGTCTCAGTGTGGTACTATTCTTTGACCTCTATAATGCTTGCTAATCTTCTGCTCTAACAAAGCTAGACCTGCCTCAGGCTCAAATACAGGGACAGGCGACAGCATCTACTCAGAATTTTAATTACTGTGCTCTGTTTCTGTTGCATTTCTTTTTACAGTTGCTTTCTAATTATGGCAAGTGATACTTCTTTGCTTTCTGTTTTTATGTTGCTCATTTCTATGTTTGTTTGGGCAATGCTGGGGGTCAAACCAGGACCTAACATGTGCCTGCGAAGATCCATCACTGATATATCTCTCTAATCCTTTGTTGTTGCCATTGTTTGGGGAGGTTGCCACGTAGCATTTCTTTCAGTATAAATATATCATTATTATTTTGTAATTTTTTGAGCAGGGAAGATGTATATTTACTAAGGAAAAACATAAAGCATCTTTAAGCGTGGGAGGGATTCCAGAGGAGGAATACCTTATTTATTTATTTACTTAGTTTTTTGAGACAGGGTCTCATTATGTAACTCTAGCTGGCCTAGAACTTGCTATGTAGAGAAGGCTGGCCTCCAACTCAGAAAGATCTGCCCGCCCCACCTCCTGAGTGCTAAGATTATAGGTGTGTATCACCCCACTCTGCTTACCCTATTTAGTTCTGGGGCAGTTTTATGTATACCAGGCTGTCTTCAGACTTGCCACGTGGACAGGGTTGACCTTGAATTCCTGGTCCTCCTGCCTCTACCTCCTGAGTATTAGGATTTTGTGTACTGCCATACCTAACTTTATATAAATGCATTTAAATATATGTTGTACATATATAAGTATATATGTGTATGCATATATACACATAGGACTGGAGAGATTGCTCAGTGTCAGTGATTGTCATGCAACAGGAGGACTAGAGTTCAGATCCTCGAATCCATGTAAATGTTGGAAGTGTGGTGGCCCACCTATAATTCTAGCCTCAGAAAGCAGAGACATGCATGGTTCCTCAGAGCAAGCTAGTTGGGAAGACTATCCATATCGATGAGCTCTGGGTTTGGTTGAGAGACCCTGCCTCAACAAATAAGGTGAAAAATTGATCTAAGATGATTCCTAACAGCAACCTCAAATTTCCATGTACACACACACAGAGAGAGAGAGAGAGAGAGAGAGAGAGAGAGAGAGAGAGAGGCATAAACACATGAAAATGAAAAAAGAAAGAACATTAAAAATTTTTCAACCAGGCCTGGTGGCTTACACCTTTAATTTCAGTACTCAGGAGACAGAGGCAAACAGATCTCTTTGAGTTCAAGGACAGCCTGGTCTACAACGCAAGTTCCAGGACAGTCAGGGCTACATAGAGAGATTCTGACTCAAAAAAAAAAACCTAGATAATTAATTAATAATTAAAAACAGAGGGAAAAGACAAAGTGAATAGTAAATTCAAACTTGTGGGAATGGAAACAAAATGACTGTGGCTTGACCCATAGTGGAATGTGCTACTCATTCCATGGACATTTCTAGAGTACCATGCTATAGAAGGCCTTGCATGATTTTCCTCTATTGTCCTACACTTCACTGCCCCATTACCTTATATCTTAGACTCTTTCATGCATCCTGGCATGCTGGTTTCTGTCTGAAATGTCTCTCACATGTCCCTATCATCCTGTCAAACTTCTGCTCATCCTTCAAGACTCAGTTTAAATGGCTCCTCCACTAGAAAGCCTTCTTCCAAATGCCCAGGTTGAGTTCTGCTCCTGAGAGGTGTGGCCATGCCACACCTCTGCCACAGCCTGTCTCCTGTCACTGAACTCATCCTGCCCTTTGGGTCCCAAAGACATTTCTGAAGGAAAACTTGGAGGGTGGGGCAAGGATACACAAGTAACTGCAAATGAAGTCTGTGAAGGTGACTGCGCCCTGGGGACTGTCCGACTCCTGGGGTCATTTGTAATGGAGACTTCCCAGATTCAGAGCCAATGCTCACACAGGCCACAAATCCAGTCTAGGGACTGCTTTTGAGGCTCCGTTACAGGTTACGTGTAGGAAGATTATTGGGATGTCTTTGGGACTTGCTGTCTGAAGGCAGGAGGAAAGCAGAATTGGTTTGAGGAAGAGGTGGACTAGGAAAGCATTTTTTTTATTTTTATTGAGCTCTACATTTTTCTCTGCTCCCCTTCTTGCCTCTCCCCTTCCCTTCAACCCTCTCCCAAGGTTCCTGTGATTCCAATTTACTCAGGAGATCTTGTCTTTTCTACTTTCCATGTCAATTAGCTCTATGTTAAGGTCCTCATTGTCTAGGTTCTCTGGGATTGTGATTTGTAGGCTGGTTTTCTTTGCTTTATGTTTAAAAACCACTTATGAGTGAGTACATGTGATAATTGTCTTTCTGGGTCTGGGTTACCTCACTCAAAATAATGTTTTCTAGCTCCATCCATTTGCCTGCAAAATTCAAGATGTCATTATTTTTTCCACTGTGCAGTACTCCATTGTGTAAATGCATCACATTTTCCTTATCCATTCTTCAGTTGAGGGGCATTTAGGTTGTTTCCAGATTCTGATTATGACAAACACTGCTGCTATCAACATAGTTAAACACATATCCTTGTGGCACGATTGAGCATCCTTTGGATATATACCCAAAAGTGGTATTGCTGGGTCTTGAGGAAAGTTGTTTCCTAATTTTCTGAGAAATCTCCACACTGACATCCAAAGGGGTTGTACCAGCTTGTATTCCCACCAGCAATGCAGAAGTGTTCCCTTTACCCCACATCCTCTCCAGCATAAGTTGTCATTAGTGTTTTTGATCTTGCCCATTCTTACAGGTGTAAGATGGCATCTCCGAGTTGTTTTGATTTGATTTCTCTGATGACTAAAGATGTTGAGCATTTCCTTAAGTGTCTTTCAGCCATTTTAAATTCATCTCTTGAGAGCTCTCTGTTTAGGTCTGTACTCCATTTTTTATTGGATTATTTGTTCTTTTGATGATCAATTACTTGAGTTCTTTGTATATTTTGGAGATCAGACCTCTGTCTGATGTGGGGTTAGTGAAGATCTTTTTCCCATTCTGTAGGCTGTCGTTTTGTCTCATTGACCATGTCCTTTGCTTTATAGAAGCTCCTCAGTTTCAGGAGGTCCCATTTATTAATTGTTTCTCTCAGTGTCTGTGCTGCTGGGGTTCTATTTAGGAAGTGGTCTCCTGTGCCAATGCGTTCGAGTGCACTTCCCACTTTCTCTTCTATGAGGTTCAGTGTGGCTGGCTTTATGTTGAGGTTTTTGATCCATTTGGACTCGAGTTTTGTGCATGGTGATAGATATGGGTCTATTTTCTTTCTTCTACATGTTGATATTCAATTATTTCAGCACCATTTGTTAAATATGCTTTTTTCCATTTGATTTTTTTTGCTTCTTTGTCAAAAATCAGGTGTTCAAAGGTGTGTGGATTGATATTCGGGTCTTTGATTCGGTTCCATTGGTCCTCCTGCCTGTTCTTATGTCAATACCAGGCTGTTTTCAGTACTGTAGCTCTATAGTAGAGTTTGAAGTCAGGAATAATGATGCCCCCAGATGTTCTTTTATTGTACAGGATTGTTTTGGCTATCCTGGGTTTTTTGCTTTTCCAGTATGAAGTTGAGAATCATTCTTTCGAGGTCTGTGAAGAATTTTGCTGGGATTTTGATGGGCGGGAAAACCTTTTTAATGTCCCGCTTCAGCCAACCACTTGGGGGTCGGGTGCTGGGAAGTCATAGGTGTTCTAAGTTTGGGTGAGTCATTCCTTAGGCACAAACTGTACCCATGGATGGAGCAGATGGAGTGTAGCCTTGTTGAAGAGGGGACTTTGCAATTACCAAGGACGACTATCAACTTGTAACAGTCTCGCTGGTCAAGGGAATAAGACTCAGTTAGGAAGGTACATCACGGTGTCCACAGAACTCTGGGCAGGGCCCCGGGGGCTGCAGTGCTGGGGAAGCAGTCAGAAGAGAATAGCAGTGGTCTGGAGAACAGACATAGCCTTCTGGCTTTTGGGAGCCTAGGCAGTTTGGATGCTCAACTTACTAGACCTGGATGGAGGTGGGGGTTCCTTGGACTTCCCACAGGACAGGGAACCCTGATTGCTTTTTGGGCTGAGGGGCAGGGGGACTTAATTGGGGGAGGGGGGTGAAATGGGACGCGGTGGCGGGGAAGAGACAGAAATCTTTAATAAATAAATAAATTAAAAAAATAAATAAATAAATAAATAAAAAATCGGTAGATGGCTAAGCCTGGTGGTGCAGGCCATAATCCCAATTACTGGGGAGGCTGAGGCAGAAGGGTCACAAATACAGACAGAGTCAGAGCCCACAGAGATAGTTCAAGTCCCTCCTGGGCGAAAGAGTTAAACCCTGACCCAGACATAATGATTAGAAGATGACCAGGTATCAGTGGTAGAGCACTTGCCTACAGTACATGGCATGAGGCCATGAGGTCAACCCAATACTAAAACCACCTCCCCAGCAACAACCATAAAACCACGTGGTGGCAGGGCCTAATAGCCCTGGGTATGATATTCCTGTCCCTGTGCTGAGAGGACGTGGAGACAAGAAAGTCACAGGAGTTTCTGGTATAACTGGGGCAAAAAAAAAAATCGTTAGAAGGAACTATTGAAAGCAGTGTGCTATGTGCTCCCCCTGTGCTGTGTGCCAAAAGATCTGGCTGCCTTATCGTAACACTTTGCTCCTGCTTCTCTCCTGGAGACCTTATTATCTGGGTCTTCCCTTGAAGCTTGGTTGTTGGCCTCAGTCTACACAGGTGAAGAGTGAGATCCAGAGGTTTGCTTCAGTCCTCACTGCAGGTCAGATTTCCCCCAAGCTGGGACGCCTCCAGCTCCGTGTGCTGTCACAGCCTGTGCCCTCTCCCCAGCACCTCCTGCCCCCTCAAAGGCACATGCAGTCCTCGGCAGTTTGCAAAGTGCTCATTACGTATATTTCATCTTGGCACGAGCCTGCAAGGTAGCAAAAAAGCGGTGTCGAAGAAAGCCGGTATCCACCTTTGTTTTCTTAACCTGCCTGATACACAGCTCAGAAATAGATATATTCAGATCATATTTCTATCAGTGACATTCTTTTTTTATTCTGCTTTTCTTTTTCCTACACACTCTTAACCACCTGTGAAATTCTCCCGTTGCATTCATCTGTTCTTCCATATCTTGTCTCAAAAGTGAGAAAATTGTCATCAAAATCCAGTTACTTCCTTTTAAGCTGTGAGGGGAGAAATGGAGGTTTTTTAATTTTTCAGCCTTCCCCAAAAGCAGATGTTCTTGGTTTGAAACATGAAAAATATATGAGCTCAAGAATACATCTGATTTTATGTGTGATTAGTACTCTGTGAACACTTTCTCTTTTTTCTTAATTTTTTTTCATTTTTTATGGGTTTTGGAGATACCATGATGCACACTTAAACGACAGAGGGCAAATTGTTGGTGTCATTTCTCTCTGTCCATGATGTGGGCTCTGAGGATCAAACTCAGGTCATCAGGCTTGGTTGCAAGTGCCCTTACTGGCTGAAGCATCTCACCTGCCCAGGAGAACTTTCTTGTTGAAGGGATATTTACACTTAGAGGCCACCGAGGAGCTGAGCTCTCTCAGTTCCTTCCCCACTGCCCCTTGTCTGTGCTTTTTTCCCTCTTGCATCCAGCCCCCTCTTCAGACCCCAGGCCAAGCCTGTGTCTTTCTTTTCATTCCGTGCTTGACAAATTCCTCAGACTGTTGATCTCCTCCCCTCAAATGCCAGTGAGCATAAGTCTTGAGGTGGAACAAAGAGAATTGATCCATGTCGTCCAGTTTGTTTTATGGTTGTGTGCCTGGTCTCCGGGTTTATCTAAAGCGAAGCTTTTCTCTAGAGTTCCCATAACAGACAGGCCCACGAGCCCCGGTCTATGTTCACAGGAGGAAAAGTCTTCCCCCTGTGTTCCCGGCAGAAGCAAATGCACGCGTTCCATGGCTCTGCCTGAATTTCACATGACTTCATTTCCCACACTGTCACAGGACCCTGATTTAAATTTCCTTTCTCTTTGGAACTACCAAGATACTCTGCTGCCGTTTTGGTTAAGCAGGGTGGAGGGCTCATTTCCTTTACTTCCTTGTAGGGAGCCTACGGTAAGTAATGGGGGCCAAGGCGGAGATCAAGGGTCAGCGTTGGGCTTTAAAGACTAGCAAAGAAAATAAATGATCCTTATTGAAGTGTAACTTCCAAAGAGTTAAAACATGAACTCGTTCAAAAATCTGTTGTGATCAGATGTCAGAGATTTGTTTAGCTTACTGATGAAGGAGCCAGTATCATGGTAAAGCTGGTTTGGAAAAACTGCATAGAGACTGTGGAGCTGATGCAGAGGGCGCAATTACCGTGCTAGTGTGAGGACCCAAGTTAGACTCCCCAGCAGCCAGGTAAAGGGCAAGTTGGTGTGGCCGCCTATCTATAAATACCATAGCAAGCTGACTCTTGACTAGCAAAATCATCAAGCTCTAGGTTCACTTAGAGATCCTGCCTCGATATACAAAGTGGAGAGAGATCAAGGAAGACACCCAAATTCAACCACTGGCTTCCACACACGTGCATGCATATATACTCCTACCCACACACGTGAACATGCACACGCATATGCACGTGAAAAAGACATGAGAGTTAAACATAGAATTACCCCCAAAGGTGACTGGAGGGATGGTTCAGTGGTTAAAGAGCACTGGCTGTTCTTGCAGAAGATCTAGGGCCAATTTCTTAGGTGCAAGCTGTACCCATGGATGGAGCAGATGGAGTGTAGCCTTGTTGAAAATAATGGGACTTTGCAGTTCCCCAAGAGTTAATGCAGAACGACCACGTAACCTAGAAGTGCCACATGCAGGTACCAGCCCCAAAGAATTAAAGACACTTGAGCAGGTATCTGTGCGCAAATGTTCATGGCAGCAGTGTTCATGATGGAAAGGTCAGAACAACCCAACTGTCTTTCAGGGTTTGAAGAGATAAAATAATGTGCTATATGCATAAAACGGAATATTATTTGGCCATAAAAAATGAAGTTCTAACACACGCTATTATATGGATAAGTTTCAACATTGCCCTAACTCATAGAAGCAAGACACAAGGAACAAATTTTGTGTAATCCCATTTATATGAAGTATCTTGAATAGGCAGATTCATAGGGGAGTAGATGAGAAATTACCTGGGCCTAGGAGAAGGTAAGAATGGGAAATTACTGCTCTTTTAAAAGGCAGATATTTGTGTATTTAGCGTGTAGTGGGGGGCACACACATGTGGAAGTCTGAGAACAATTTATGGGGATCAGCTTTCTCCTTCCTCTGCTGTGGGTTCTAGGAACAAATGGAGATCATAAGGCTTGGAACATGAGCCTTAGCCTGCTGAGTAAACTCCCAGGCATGGAAATTACTGCTTGATAGATATATAATTTCAGTTTGAGATGATGAAAAAATAAATATAGATAGTACTTATCATTTTACAGCATTGTGCATCTAATTAATAACATTGCATTCTGCACTTGGAAATACTTCTTTTAAAAAGGGGGCCTAGAGAGATGGCTCCACAGTTAAGAGAGCATACTGCTCTTGCAGAGGACCTGAATTGGTTCCCAGCTCCCACAATGGCCCGCAATTCCAGCTGTTAGCATTCAGATGAATTGGGCCCCGCCCTTTGAGGACCTGACAGAGTGTGTCATGCCCTCTGCTTCACTTGCACACAGGTCAGACCCTGTCTCTTTAAAAGGTGAAACTCTGCCTCCTTCTCTCTCTTCTTCCTCTTCCTCTTTATCTGCATCTCTCTGTCTCTCTTTCTCTCTTCCTTTCCTTCATCCTCTCCCTTTATCTCAATAAAACTCCCCACTTAAGCTCTGTCTGTATGGCTTATTTGTCTCTCGCCAGCCACGGGCTCTGACCCGCTGTGCTTTGGACTCACCTGCCACCAAGGTCCCTCCCGCTCAGAATTATTACACCAGTTCCAGAGGGCTATGACACCTCTGGCCTCCATGGGCACCAACACTCACATGCACAGACGGACACACATACACACACACATAAAGAGCCCACATGGTGGTTCGCAACTACCCTTAAATCTAGTTCCAGGGAATCCAATACTCTCTTTTGACTGCTTCAGGCAATAAACACACAGGTGGTGCACATATGCACATGTAGGCAAAACACTCATATTTTTTAAAAAGAAGAAAATTAATACATCTAATATTTTTTTTAAAAAAAGAGCTAGGATGTAGCTAGGTGGTAGAAGTCATGCCTAGCACCTCAACACAAAATATTTTTAGAAGTAGCTGGACAGTGGTGACGCACACCTTTAATCCCAGTACTCGGAAGGCAGAAGCGGGTAAATCTCTTTAAGCTCGAGGCCACCATGGTCTACAAGAGCTAGTTCCAGGACAGCCAGGGCTGTTCACAGAGAAACCCTCTCTCAAACAAAACAAAACATCAAAAAGAGAGATATGAAGTAAGATTAAAATGGAGTGTTCTATGAGGTGTGGCAACTATAATTTGGGGGGACTACTTTTTGTGATGAACAGAATTAATTTTAATTGCTATCAGACAAAAGTCATTTGCATCTTATCATTCACCCACAAGTTAATGTAGAGCTTCTGAGCCTTAAGCAATGACGACTAATAGTCTGGTGTCCCGCGGATGGTGTTCCCATCTTTCCCTGAAACTTTACACGGTTTTTACTTCTTTCTTTCCCTTCCTTCTTTCCTTCCTTCCTTCCTTCCTTTCTTCCTTCCTTCCTTCCTGCCAGGCTTCCCCATATTCCAGGCTAGCCCCAACTTTATTTGTAGCCAGGGATGACCCTGAACTCTACAGTGCTGGCATTACAGACGTGCAGCACCACACCCAGTTTGTAGAGTAGTAAGGAGCCAACCGAGGGCTCCCTGCGCAGTAGGCAGGCTCTCTGCCCACAAGCTACATGCCTAGCTTACATTGCTTTTCTCAATACCTTAAATAACATCTGGCAAAGAGCAATTTCCATGGGAGCCTTCACGGAAGAGCCTTTTTACTTTAGCTTCAGGCCTGACTCTCATGGCTATGAACATCATGGTGACATCTTCTGGCACCATATTTCATACCCATTTGGGTCCATACCAACCATGGCAACCAGGCTGCCTTTTCAAAATGTGCCTTTTGATGCTCTCGGCTTGAGAGCATCACATTTCCTAGTACATCTTCCAGAAGCATCTGGAATCTGGCTAGAGTTTGGAAAAAGTCTTCTCAAGTATCCCTGTCCTCCGTGCCAGCCAGAATGGGTCTCTCCCCCTGGGGCTGAGCCCACCCTGCCTGCACACCATTGTGCTTACAGAATCTTACGCTGAATGCTGCTGGCAGTCCACTCTTTCAGCTCCTGGCCCATGGCAGAGGCTCCTGAATTCAGTCATGCATGCTCAGGAGCCACACCTTTCATTTACTATTTGTATTGTTTTCTTTTTCTGTTTTTGTTTTGCGTCCCCCACCCCCTTGAAATAGTGTCTTTCTATAAAATATCCCTGACTGTTCTAGAGCTCACTATGTAGACCAAACTGCCTTAAACTCCCCGCTCTCCTGCCCTAGCTTTCAAAGTCTGGAATTGTAGCCATATGCCATTACACCACACTTAGCCGTACTATTCTCTAACTTCAAAACAAACCTCTTTCTTTTTTAAAAAAAGTTCTAACTTCTCAAAAGTGCAGCTAATATTCTGCAGAGTTAATATGCTAAAGAAAAAGTTCATTAGAGTACCACAAAGCCACCTCCATTTCCTGTTGACTCCTTTTTAAAAATTATTATTCTTTGACAATTTCATATATGTGTAGATACTGAGTTTTGAGCATTTTCATTCCCCATTACCCTCTCCTATTCCCCCACCAGCACTGAGGAAAATGGCAGCACCACAGTCCCTCAATGAGAAGCAGGGCATCCCACAGGCCCTCAGTGAGAAGTAGGACTTCGTGAGCCCATCCCTATGTCAGAACTGTCGCGAACCCGTCCCTGTGTCAGAACCATTTGGAGCCTTTGGCCTCACCTGAAGCCAGTGGCGGTCTTTGGGTAATTCTAGCACTCAGCTTCGGGACTGTCTTCTTACACACTCCATCACAGTAAGGATGGGAACTCAACCCAGGTCCTGGGCAAGAGCAGCGCATGCTCTTAACCTCCGCAGCCCCAATTTTTGTCCATGTTTAAACTGTGTGAGTTAACCGGGCGATGATGGCGCACGCCTTTAATCCCAACACTCAGGAGGCAGAGATCTCTGTGAGTTCGAGACCAGCCTGGTCTACAAGAGCTAGTTCCAGGACAGGCTCCAAAGCCACAGAGAAACCCTGTCTTGAAAAACCAAAAAAAAAATTGTGTGAGTTGGGGGTTTGCCTTGTTTTACTGGTAAGTTTAGGACATTAACTTCTAGTGAGAGACATGGTTTGTGAACATTTTCTCCCACTTCGTTTTGTCTCTTTTCTCTTTGTTACCTCCTTTGTTATGCAGATTCTTTTTTATTTGACAATAATCCCATTTGCCATAAGTATTTTTAGGGTTTTTTTTCTTTTATGTGCATGGTCTTTTTTTTTTTTTTTGCCTGCATGTATGTCTGTGCACTACATGTGTTCAGTGCTGGCAGAGGCCAGAAGAAGGCATTGAACTCTGGGGCTGGAGTTACAGATGGGTGTTAGCAGCGATGTATTTTATGTGCCTGAGTGTTTTGCCTCTATGTATGTCTGCACCCCATGCATGCTGGTGTTCATAGAGGTCAGAAGAGGGAATAAGATCCCTTAGAACTGGTGTTATAGGTGGTTGTTAAACATCCATCTGGGAACTGTACCTAGGTCCTCTACAAGAGCAACAAGAGCTCTCAAATACTGAGCTATCTCTCCGGCCCCTTCTTGTGAGTCTTGAGCTAAGTTTGCAGCTAAGTTCTTAGCTCCCCAACCATTTCTACTTACTTTGTTTCAAAAGTAAAATGGAAGATTCCCCCCCACCCCCACCCCACTAGTTGATTTAGCATGGAGACAAGAGAAGGCATCTTATTTGTTTGCCAATGTTCTTTCAAATACTTGTGAATTTGCTCTCCCTCCAATGTTCCTTCAGCCTCAGTTCTAGCATATTCTTTGGACCATTTCTCCGTTTCCTTAGACTTATTGCTGGGCAAGGTTTCTTACCTGCAGATGTGGGACTCTGGCGTGCTCCCCTCCTATGAGTAGCAAGTCTTTCTCCATATAACACAAAGACATTTGCAGATCACCTCCAGGGTTCCTGGCCCTGTGATATAGGCAGCTTTATTTCTTCTGCCCAGGGGAATAGGATAGGCAGCTTAAAAAAGCTTGCTTAGTCCTTGTTCGCCCAAAGTCCACGACATTCTGTGAGGTGGGTGGTTCAATGGTTATTTATCTGCCCCAGCACCCTTTGATGGATACCGGGTGACAACAAAGTCACCCTACTCCTAGCAGTGGGCCGTGTGCATTTTTGTGCATTTATCTTGCCCCCATGTAATTATTCTCCTAGTGTAACTTTATGAAAGTTCAGCTATTAGATCAAATAGGGCATGAGTAACTGCGGTGACTCAGCACTAAAATAATGCCCTCAGAAAGGGGCCAGAGGTGCAGCTTGGTGATAGATGCCAGCCTACCATGCACAAGGCCCTGTGTTTAGTCACCAGAGTGACAAAATCAAAGTTACACTCTCACCCCTACCCACATATTCATGCTACAGCAGCTCTCATATGCATGAGCTGTATCAAATACACTATGAAAATTCACAGTGGTAATTGTGCACCTTTTGTTGTTGCTTTGGTTTTTTTAAGATAGAGTTTTGTTATATATCCCAGACTGTCCTTGAACTCATAGCAATCCTCCTGTCTTAGCCTCTCAAGTGCTGGGGTTACAAGTATGTACCACAATGCCCAGCTATGACGGCATTGATTCTGACTGCTTTGTATGTATGTAATGTAGGGGTGTATACATGTGTGCATATGTGCATGTAGGTGTGTGTGTAGCTGTGTATGTGTGCTCGAGAGTGTGCACAAACACATATGTATGTATGTAATGTAGGGGTGTGTACATGTGTGCATATGTGCATGTAGGTGTGTGTGTAGCTGTGTGTGTGTGTGCTCGAGAGTGTGCACAAACATGTATGTATGTAATGTAGGGGTGTGTACATGTGTGCATATGTGCATGAAGGTGTGTGTGTAGGTGTGTGCTCGAGAGTGTGCACAAACACATATGGGGGCCAGAAGTTGATATTGAATGTCCTCCTCTATTGCTCCCTATATTATTTTTTGAGAAAGAGTATCTTACTGAGCCTAGAGCCCAGCCTTTGTCTAGTTGTGGATGGCTAGCCTTTCTTCAGCACCGGGAGGGAAGAGAGACTTGCCACAGCACCTGGGGATTCCAAGTCAGGTCCTTATGCTCGCACACGAGGCACATTACCAACAAAGCCATCTCCCCAGCCCCCAATGTTGTTTTGAGAATAGAGAGGGGAGGGGGAGGAAGGGGGAGAGAGAGAACAGAAGAATAGACAAAATTGTATGTTCCAATAGTGGGGGGGCTGCACACCAGCAGCCCGTCTGAACAAGGACAAACCCCTATCAGCATGGATCGCTCTCACAAACACACCATGAAGCAGAGAAAGCAAGCTGCAGTAGGATAATGTACAATTGGCCGTGGTTCAGAATATACAAAGCAATATGGAAGAGCTTATCATTTGTGAGCGCGCGCACACGGCACCTTTTTAAGTATGCGAGTGGGACAGAGACACGCAGTTCGGGACAGCAGCTCCTCTGTACAGCCTGGGAGGTACAGAAGCTTCTGCTGGGGCCAATGTGGGGAAGCGAATTTGCTTCTGAGACTTTTAAACGGCTTCAAATAGCTCAGTATCTAAAACGAGAGGACAAGAAAAGCAAGGCAGAGGGTGTTTCTGCTGCTCCTTTTTTTTCTTTCTTGATTCGGAAACTGAGGCATGGGGTCGCTGGCTTCTGCTGCTTTGGAGAGGTAGATAGTTTTCACGGAAAGAGGCCTTACTCTGATTCTCTGAAAGCCTCTTCTCCGCGGACACCGGAATAAGCCCTTGGGATGGATCGTTTGGATGCATGATTCTTACCTTCCTTGTCCACAAGGATGATGGCTCCCGAGTTATACTACTATCACCCTCATAGTGGAGCCTGTCAGTCTGTTAGAGGACTCTGAGCGTATTGAACCAAAAGTGAAGGAGTGCTTGGGGCAAGCGTCCGACCCAGCCATCCATGTGGCCGCATCTTTTGCTGTGAGTTTACCTCTCCAACATGGCACCGTGAAGCAGGAGCATTCTAACACTTTCTAGGAGCAGAATTTGGCCACGGTGCCTCTTACAAACAGTGTTGCCTAATGAAATGACAGGGTGAAGCCATCAGGCCTTATCAGTACCAGTTGGTCTAAAGCAGAAAGCAGGATGGGTGGGGAAGGCTTGTCTCTCAATGCTTGGCCCCCGTTGCCATGGCCCCTGTTGCCATGGTTCCCAAGCAGTTTCACTTATGGTTTCCCTCAACCGCTTGCTTATGGCATCCATCAGTAACGGGACCTAGAAACCCGTTTGCGCAGACCAGGAAGAAAGCCGATAACGGCAAAGATGAGCGAGCACGGGAAGTAATTAGCAAACACGGAGAAAGTGGAGGTGGTAGGAATTTGGAGTGAAGCCCAGAAACAGTTTGGGTTTTTTTATTTTTAATCTTTTTGAGATGGAATGAACTGAAGTGGCGGGGTCACAATTTGCTGAGATGTCCTCGTTATGTAGCGACCATGTGGCACAGGTGCAGCAACTCCATGACCTGGATTTCCAGAAAAAGTCCTAGTTTTCAGTATTCCATTCTCTTTGTCGGACCAAGAATCCTGATTTTTGATTCAGAAAATAAGGTCACTGTAGTTACAGTGGCTCTCTAAGTCATCCAGGAAAGCCTGATTTAGAATCTCTCCGCTGCCTGGCTGGCAGGGAGTCCCCCACCGGACCGGCCTCCGGGCCCGAAAGGCCTGAGTGAAGAGGCCTCTTATTTAACCAAGAAATATCAAAGTGCTATGACTTCACACCACTTTCCTCAGCTCTCTAGTTCTCCAAGGATGCGGAGCGGGGAAGGCATGGCATTATGACCCCTCGGAGCTGCGTTAACTCTCAGTGTAGGCAATACTCAGCCTTGCTTTCCTCACCTGTGAAAGGAGAACAGTAAGGGCTGTGTTGGGGTCACCCTGAGCCATCAGAGCTTTGGCTACCTTTAAAAAGCAGTGAGCATGTTAGCTCTTAACATTCACCACTTGAATCAGGCTAGACAGCTCATGTCTGTAATTCCTGGACCCAGGAGCTGAGGCAGGAGGATTGACAAGAGTTCAAGTCTATGCTAGCCTCTAGAGTCAGTTCCAGGTCAGTCTGAGCTGCAGAGTAATACCTTGCCTCAAAAAGAAGGAAAAAAGAAAGGAAAAGAAAAAATGCAGTCCTTCACTGAACAAATAAATGTGTTCTCTATGCCAGACCTGAGGCCAGACCTAGGGGACACAAATGTGAGCAAAAATCAGACAGGGTCCTTGCTGGTATGACAATTTCAAACCAGAGGGTTAGGCAGACTTTGGTTAAAAACTTATCTCATGCAAGGTCCAAGCAGAAGAGAGATATGGCAGAAAAATCATTTTCTTCTTATTTACATTTTGAGACAGCATCTCACTATGTAGCCATGGATGGCCCGTTACTAACTCTCTCTATAGGCTTAGAGGTCCTGCCTGCCTCTGCCTGTACAGTGCTGCTAAGATTAAAGGTGTGCACCAGTATGGTCAGCCTGAATTCTTTTGCGTTCATTTTATTCTTGATTTTTAGGTTAACATACAAAAAAAATTGTTAGGTCATGAAATATTCGTGTGTGTCATTATCCTTTGTTCTCGGTCATTCCCTTCCCTAGTGCCCTCCCCTGATGGTTCCTGCCCATCTCCAGCTGGTTCCCTAAATTGACTGTTTTTGCTGGGGCCGTGGCTCAATGGTAGAATACTTGTCTAGTGGGAGAATAGCAGTGGGTTCCTATAAACAGACAGACAGACAGACAGACAGACAGACAAATGGTTGTGGCTGCTGGGTAGAATCAGAAGACAGGAAGAGAGAACTTTGAGGGACTTCTGCCTGTGATGGCAGCTTACATTAAGTGGTGGTACTGCCAGTGTAAGAAATGATCAGCTATGTGTCAATTTTAGAAGCGGAATCAATGGGAGTGAGGGAGGGATTGGTTGGGTTGGGGGTGGGGTGAGGAACAGACAGTAGGTATTTTGGCTGCCTGCACATACACAACTTGGGTCACTTGGGATAGCAGCCAGTCCCAAAGCTGCTGAGGATTTGTTTTAAGGTTCCATGTCCCTTCTTTAGAGCAGTGTGATGCTAGTCCTTCAGTCCAGAAATCAGATGCTGGACTGCATTGTCAAGGACCAGTTAGCATTTTAAAAATTTGCCGTTGTGAAGAATAATAAAGCCAGATATTCATGGCTTTGTGTTGGATGCAGATTTCCCTTTAAAGGTAAATCTTTCACTTCCAAGGTCTGAATGGAATATTACTTTAAAAATAGCATAGTTTTCATTAAGGGAGGCTGTGGAAAACATTCTTGAGTCTAAGATCTCCTGGTGGCCAGTGGATGTTCTTTGAATTGGATTCCTTTCAAACCTTTAGCCCAGGAGCTTTTGTTCTGAGAGGCCGGAAGACAAGAGGGTCTGAAAGGGGAAGAGATGGTAAGGGCCAAGGACAAACTTGAGTCTCATAACTGCAGGTAAACATGTATTCGAGTTCCCAAGGGGTCGTCGTACAAATGATTTATTGTCATATTTTGCAGGCTTTTGCTCCTCACTGCGCAGCGCCTGAAACCTTTCTTTTATGCAGGGAGGGAGTGGGTTCCACATAGGCACCCAAGGCCCCTCTTTATTCGAAACAGTTTGTTTCATGTGCATTGAGAATGAATGCAATAAAAAAGGTGCTCTTTTCCCACACCACTTGTCCCCCACTCTCCTCAACCGGGCTTTCATTTCTCAATCCGTGCAGGCCCACCCTTCAGAAGCTATTATCTGCCAACAATTGGTGGGAATCTCTTGTCTTTTCTGCCTCTCTCAATTAAACTCTAAGGACTGAGATTCCTATTTGCCTCCGAGCAAACAAATCTCTTGTTACATCTACTTCCCAGTAGCCGGAGAGCTTTCCTCCTTTCTCCAACCTCTATAGTTCTCCTTTTCAGAATGCTTGACCCTCTTAGCGATTTTTAACTGCAGGTGGCAATTAAATTGGTTTCCCAAAGTTGGATCAAGCCATCTTGCCCCCTGCATTTACCCCTTCCCAGGCGACCCTTGAACCAGAAAAAAAAAAAAAAACTATTTTCTGGGCCGCTATTTTTTTCTCTCCCTAAGCAGGCCTAGTAAATATAAATGTGCCATAGTCACGAGGCAGGATGCTTTTTCTCTAGATATATCCTGCTGCCCCCTCTACATAGAACTGACTATGGTATTAACAAGGGCATGGGGCTCTGCCCCAGCCCCCCTAACAAAGAGCTAGCTGGACATGCCAAAAGCCCCACTTGAGTGGAGCCAGGGCCCAACTAAAGGGGACTGGCTCTTCATTCAGATTCTCATGGGTTTTGAAAGTGCAGGAGAAGAAGAAAAAGGACAGCAAAGGAGGAATAAGAAAGAAGAAAGAAGAGGGCTGTTTACAGATGCACAGAAAGAAAGAGCTCTTAAAATAGAAAATGGTTGATTTTTCCTTTAATAGTCTGATTATAGAAACTATTCTAGTACATTATCTTAATGTATGAAATAATAATGCATTTTATCTATTTTTGTTCTGGTAGTTTCCATTGGAAAACCTCCCATTTGTTAACATTTCAAATAGTACTGGAAGATCTCAAAGGAAAAGGACAGGTCGCAGTTGTTCCCCGCACTCTCACATCCTCCACACGCTTCGCAGAGCCCAGCAATGGGAACAGTAATTTGTGCGGCATTACAGACTTGTTCCCTGCATGTATAATCCTGTTCGTGCTTTGCGTGTGCATCAAGGATGGCATTATGCATACTGGCCCATTCCTTGTCCCGCTTCTTCATTGTTGCTCAGGGTGTTGTTTATGAGACACCACCTTGCTGTGTGGCCAAGGCTGTATGCCAGCTCGTGTTCCTTCTGCTTCAGCCTCTAGAATGCTAGGGTTACAGAAGTACACCTACCACACCCTCTACTTCCCCCTCCTCCACTGGGGCCTCACACATGCTAGGCAAGCACCATGTACCCCACTGCTAAGGTGTATCTCCAGTTTTATTTTTATTTTATTTTATTTATTTATTTATTTTGAGACAGGAACTCACTGAGTTACCCAACTGGTCTCAAATTCACTCTGTAGCTCAGGCTAGCCTGGAATTTTTTGATCCTCTTCCGTTTCCTGAGTAGCTAGGATTACAGGCATGCGCCACCATGCCCTATTCTTCCTCTCCCTCCCTCCACTCCGCCTCAACCCCTGTTTTTAAATTTGCCTTTACCTTGGACATTTTCCCACTTCCCCCTCTTTATTTTTTCTGTGCTAGGGACCCAGGGCCTTGCGTGTGCTAGGAAAGTGCTCTGCCGCCGACCTATAACCCTAGCCCTCATGCCATTGTGGGAATGCAGTGTGAAGTATGGAGCCATCCCTATTGCTGTACATTTGCTTCAAGCACCCGCACCATTCTAACAAAGAGAACTGCTATGCGAACCACAGGAACAAGCCACATAAGGAACTTGGGATTTCCCAGCGATGCTCACACATTACACAAACAGATGTACAATGCCACCTTGTTGTACCCTGAATTCCCCTGTGTACAGGATTTCACTTTAGATGATCTATTTTAGTCCATTCATCTATTTAGCAGTTTTGGCAGCAGTAGTGTCCATTTCCAGTAGTCACATTTAGGAAGGAAAAAGACTGGAGGCATAGCTCAGCAGTAGAGCACCTGACTCGCGTGTGTGAAGCCCTGAGTTATACCCCCAGGACCACAAAAGAGCAAAAGATTAATGATTATATTTTATTTAATCCAATATATAAAAAATAAGATCACATGTAAGCAATATTAGGATCATTAAGATATTGTTCTTTCTTAGTTGGATTTTGAAATCGTGTGTGTGTGTGTGTGTGTTATGATTCTATCCAATTTCGAATGCTTAAGAGGTGCGCATGGCTGGTGGCAATGGTAAAGGGCAGTGGAGGTTGAGCAGCAGGGAAATCTAAAATGTTACCTCTGTGGGAGCCTCTGTGGTTGTTAGGAATGGATTAGGAAGCTAGATGTTGTGCCTTCTGGGCCCACTCTGGCCTTGAGTTGAGTGAGCAAAGGTGCCACAAACGCCAAGGGTCCTCCTCTTCTCCATGAGCTCCTGTTCTGCCAGTCAGAGGTGAGGAAAAGTCCTGCTACCTAGGGGTGTTCTGAGGCCCAGCACTCTTACAAGTTTCATTGTATTCAAGACCCAGTGTCCATTTCCTTTTTCAAAAGCTTGAGTTGTGTGGCAACCGGGCTTTGAGAAAAGCCCTGGCTCTGAGGTCAGGGAGGGTGTGGTGGGAGGAACCCACATTGTGGCTTACTCAACTGTGAGATCTTAACTCGGGTGGCCTGCAGCTACTGTGGTCCTGTGCAGCAGCGGTGACAGCCATGGCATCGCAGACTGGAGCATGGACTGGTGAGCAAGGGTACAGTTGCTGACTGTAAAGGGTTCTGAGTTTGGGGCTTTGATGCTGATGGATGCTGGCAATGTGGATGGAGACTAGTAGTATCTGGAGAGCCCAGGAGATGGGGCATCCAGCTTTGGCTCAGTCTGAGTCCGTCGGACCAGTTTGGGGAAGCATTTGGACTCTACAGTAGCCTTGAGGGCTGCCCCCCTCTGAGGTTGGCAGGATGCTGAGAAATGGGATTATCCCTTGCAGGACTACATCCTTTCACTGGGCAAAGGTGGTGGCCTAGTGCCCACTTCTTGGTGATTTCTGAGCCAGCCGCCCCTCCTTTGCCTGCCCCCCTAACTGGCCAGCTAGCTGAACAGAGCCTGGGGCTAGCCAAGGTTCAGAGCAGCTTTGCTGCAGGAGAAACGAATTTCCTCCCGTAGCAGCCTGGGAGGGAGCACTCGGTTACCAGCCCTGCCTGCAGTCTCCCCATTGCCTTCGAAGAGCTCAGGGTGGAGTGCCACTGCTCTCTCTGCCAGCCCTCATGCCAGAAACTCTCAGTGGCAGCAGGCTCCGGAAGAGCCCAGCGGCAAGCTAACATCTTTCTGCCTGATCACACAAGCTGGAGCCTCCCAGCAGACCGGGCTGGACCAGTAAAACTGGACAGTTGCACAGAAACTCAAAATGCAGCCGTGCTAGAATTCTGCTTTCCAATATTCCTACCCCTTCACCGGCTGGCCAAGAACCAGAAGCCCTGTCGAATATACCTCTGTCCCAAATGTCTGTAGCACAGAGGCTGGTGGAGAGCTTGGCATGTCTGTGGGAACTGCCCAGCCGCTGCCTCAGGTAAATGGATGCATTGCTTCCAAGGAGTCACACGGCCTCGATATAGTTTTGGTTGTACCTCTCACCCTCAAAGTTCCAAAATTTAAACTGGTCACTATGTCACTTTGGAACACTGTATGTAGACACCTGGGCACCTCCATTAAGAAAAGGTCCCAAGGTAAAGACCAACTGGGGACACTTGAGAATAGGCTCAGTAAATAGTCGTGTGACCCTATGTCTCCCCACGTTATTACTTTGGGGCTCTTCCAGGCTGAAACACCCACCTTGAGAATCAAGAACATGAGGGTTGGCATTTAGCAAATGTAGTTTGTCTTAAGCCTGTTGTCTTCTATGTATCCTTAATCAAAAGTCCTTCCTTTTCCCCTCTGTAAAATGGGGCTAAGAACACCTATCTAGGAGAGCACTGAGAAACAAAGAGAACATGGGATAGATTGAACCCTATGATATAGCCCAGTGCAATTTCCTGTGGTTTCATATGCCATGCAAAGTGCTTTAGAAAGAAGAAAACACTGTAACAAATGGCCCTAAATAAATATTTTTATTCTTAAGAGATATTATTTCAAAGTCACAGAACATATCACTTTTTGAAGAAGTAACTAATCCTTTTTTGTTCATCAGAGTTATGCATCAAACATCAGAGTTATACTGACAGACGCCCCTTCTCTACTAACACGGGTTTGTGGGCATGCTCTGAAGTGTTTGTGCTTGGGAAGAGGGGACCAGGTATTTTTTAAGACTGGTTCATGGAAAGTCAAGGAGATGGCAGAAGGGTAACTTTTAACTCTTGCCTATGAATAATTGTTTCACAGAAGCATCCTCTTGCTCTGGGTGGGAGTGCTCCCTCCCTGGATCCAGTTGCAATTCGGAGGCTACTGAAGACAGGCTTTCCTTCCCATGGTGCAGAACCACAGGGTCCCGAGTACCAGAGACCTAGCAGAAACTGAAAGTGGAGCCCACCCAACCTTGGCCTCCCTAATAGAGATGATCAGGCCTAGGTAGACCCTCTTGATTTTTTTTTTTGTAGTCCTGACAAAACTTGCATTTGAACTCCAGTGGGCAGAGCCAGGGAGAGGCTTCTCTTAGCATCTGTGACTCAGTTCCAAGGCAGGCTGTAAGAAGGACCTACCTTCTAGGCCAGAGGAGACTGCGAGGGGCCTTGAGAAATGTGCACCAGTTGGTTCTGCCCCAAATGCCAGCACCCAAACCAGGACCACTGTGGCACTAAGCAAGCTTCGTCAGGGTGACTGCTCGGTGTTTCCTATGGAGGGCACAGTCGTCAGTTCGGATTCCTCATTGTACAGGACTGTCCTATGCTCTCTGCGGGACATTTTGAGTGTGATAGCAAGACAAGGATGGGAAGCACTGGAAGCCCGGGAGTCTCATGGTCGCTGGCCAGAGCAGTAGCCTCTCCAGTGTACCCAGTGGCATCTTAGAATGACTTTGTCAGACAGGTGCTCTAATAATCAGCCTAGTGGCCATGGCCAATCCTGGGAACTTGGTGCCTGGATACTCTTTTTTTCAAAAACTATTTTTAACAATTATTTATTTTATGTGTATGGATTTTTGCCTGCATATATGTATGCATCACATGTGTGCCTGGTGCCCTCTAAAGTTAGAAGAGGATGCCAGATTCTCTGGAACTGATGAGTTATAGACAGTAGTAAGCCACCATGTGGGCACTGGGGACTTCAACCCCATAGGGCTTTCTTGATTGGGCCGGTGGAGGTGAGTAAAGTCGCTGAAGTAAGTTCAGAACCAGAGAGTAAGAAGGCTAATGAAGCCAGGGGGTGGTGGTGCACGCCTTTAATCCTAGCACTTGGAGACAGAAGCAGGTGGATATCTAAGTTTGAAGCCAACCTGGTCTCCAGGACACCCAGGGCTACCCAGAGAAACCCTGTCTCAGAAGAGGGGAGGGCAATGAAGATACACCCTGGCAATTGCCCAAGTGGGCTCTGTGCTGAACAGGCAGTGAGCTGTGCTGCTCTGGGCTCGGAGCCCTGGCAGTCTTGGCAGAACACGAAGGGTAGTGGTTCCACCGAGATGGACATAAGCCACATGACATTCACTCCAGAAAGCGCTAATATCCAACCAAAGCTATGGTTAGAGGCCCTGTAGCCCAGGCGTGCTCAGCCAGATGACCACAGACCTGTAATTGGAACTTAGCCTGTTTTCCACACAGTGCATTCCAGTAGCACTAACAGTACCCACAACTTTCTCTCGAAAGAAACCACAGACATGTTTCTGTGTCATTGAAGCTGCTGCAGAGATCATTAAAATTTCTTCCACTCAATGACTCCGTCAAAGGCATGATAGTCACCATAGCCACAGTTAAATGCTGTTAGTTAATGTGTTAATAATAAAGCACGGGTTACCTGTCACAAATTCAGAATCTGTAGAGATAACTTTAAATCCAGCTAGCTTCCTTTGCAATCGTGTGTTTTATTTTATGCTTGTGAAAACGTTCTGGAAAAAAAATATCTATAAGTATTGTTAGACTCTCAAAGGAACCCAAGTTATAAACATATTAAGAGATCAGGGCTGGAGAGATGGTTCAGAGGTTAAAAGCACTGGCTGCTCTTCCAGAGGACTTGATTTGATTCCCAGCACCCACATGGCAGTTCACAACTGTCTGTAACTCCCTTCCTGGGGGACCCGATGGACTCTTCTGGCCTCCTCAGGAACCAGGCTCATACACGCTGCACAGATATATTTGCAAGCAGAACACACGTACAAAGAAAGATTTTTTTCCTTAAAAAGAGATTAGAGAGAAGACTCAGTAGTAAAGAGCACTGACTACTATTCCGGAGGTCCCAGGTTCAAGTCCCAGCGCCCATATGACTACTAACAACCATGTATAATAACTTCAGTTCCCGAGTCTCCAACACCCACTTCTGACTCTCATGGGCACCAGGCGTGCACAGTGAGTATACACATATACACGGGCAAAACACCCACATACATAAAGTTTTTAAAAATTGAAAATATTAAGAAAAGGTATTAGAGGCTTCGCAGGAAACCAACTGATTGGGGTCAATTGGGATGGCCTTGAATGCAAAGATGGGAAGTGGCGCCTGATGCTGAAGGGTTCTGAGCAAGAGGCTGTGCACAATGATTCTGAAGTCTGTCTCCAGTGTGGAGCTGCAGAGGCGCAGCCGCGTGAGCGATAGACTTGTGGAGGAGTAGAGTAGGGCAGTGGAAGAGGGCTCTGCCTCCAGTAGGTTGAATTTGAGACAAAAATCTTAGATACGCAGGTGAAGATGTCTCTCGGGCTCTGAGAAATGCAAGTGGGCAGGCAGGGAATGCAGCCATGGCAACAGAAAGATTTGGGAGTCATCCTTCATTTGCGCTGATCAAGGAAGCCCTGGAGTAATTGAAGTCACCAGCGGAGAAAGGGCAGTGAGAGAAACGAGGCCAAGACAAGGGATCGGCTTCTCGGGGCCCAGCTTTCCAAAGAGATTGGTATGCAGGAGGTATGCTGGTGACTGATTGCTTTTTGAAGTGGGAGGGAATTGGGAGAATTGTTTGTTTCTGTTTAGTTTTGTGGAGGGGTCTTACTACATAGCCCTGACTGGCCTGTTGCTTGCTGTGTAGCTCAGATTAGCCTTGAATTCACAGAAATCTCCCAACTCCAGCTCAACCTCTTGTCCACCCTGCTGGGGACTGGAACTACCCCTTTAATGAAGGACAGTGTCTGGAGCCAAAGACAAGAGTTGAATTTTTAGCTGGGTGGTGGCCCCTCATGCCTTTAATCCCAGCATGCAGGAGGCAGAGACAGGAGGATCTTTGTGAGTTCGAGGTCAGCCTGGTTTACAGAGTTAGTTCCAGCACAGGCTCCAAAGTTACAGAGAAACCCTGCCTTGAAAAAACAAAACAAAAGAGTTGATCTCTTTCATACTTCATGAGAGACTTTCGTCCAGCGTGTGGTCCTAACAGAAACCAGGCAGCCTGGCCTCTTTTTTATTCACTTGACAAGGTATTGTCTAGACTCTGGGTGCAGACAAGGTTGTTGCCTTGGACAGACTCAAATGTGAGCTATGAGCATTGCCAGCTTAGGCATGTGTGCCTTGGTCCTGAACCATGTCCAGGCGCAGCTCAAAGTCTGTGTGCTGTAGAAAATGCAACTTCCCTATACAGGAATCCGGGTGAGCCTCGTGTAAACTCCCAGAGTCATCATTGCAATGGTAGGACCAAAGAGCCTGATTCTGAAAGGAACGAGAGTACTTTTCAATCTGGTTCAATACTAGGTCCTGAGGATTTCTTCCAACTGCTCCCATTTAAAGCCATGCTAGAGAGCATAAGGTTCAGGAAGCTGGAGAGAATGGAGCCAGTGCCATTCTCAGCACACTGTGCGCTTGAAAGCTTACCAAATTAAGCAAGTCAATGCCACAGAAGCTGGTTCTGTGGTCTCCGTGCCCCTTCCTTCCTTCTGGGGTGACCCATATCTCAAAGAGAGGGTGTCATCACATTGAGGTTACAGGCCTATTCTAAGGCCTGTGGGTTGCCTGGGAAACCTGATATTGTTAGAGCTGCCAAGGGGGAAAAAAGCTGAACTTGATATTAAAAGACAGAAATCAAAAAAGTTGGCTTTTGATTTTGACTTTCATGTCCTTATACCAACTGACAAGGCACAAATTCTTCCCAACACTTGAAATTTAGAATAGCTGTAGGAGACTTGGGAGAACACAAAGAGAGAATGAGAGAGAGATAGAGAGAGACAGACAAAGAGAGAGAGATTGGCATTTGACAATTGATAGGCTAAAAGATCCACTGTAACCTGACAATTGTTTCTCATTCTACACAGACTTTAAATAATTTAAGGACCAGAACTTTTGGCAAAAGCCTATAATCCTGAGACTTGGGAGGTTGAGGCAGAAGGATCTTAAGTCCAAGGGCAGCCTAGACTACATAGTAAGAGTCAGCCCTCCCCCAAAAAATTAATATCTGAAGTGTAGCTCAGTGATCGAAGGTGTGTCTCCCATGTGCAAGGCCTTGGATTTTATTCCCAGCACCAACATAACTGGGTTGCCAATGTACTTGTTTTGTTTTTCTTTTTTGAGTGGTTCTGAAGCCCAGGCTGGCCTTGAACTCATACCAATCTTTCTCCCTCATCCTCTTGAGTTCTGGGGATTAGAGACCTGAGCCAAAACATCAGGCTACCGATGCACTCTTTAAAATTTTAAGGTGTGGCTGTCGTGGAAGCATCAGCTAGAACTAAGGAGTGCTGCCCCCTTCTGTGTGGGCAGGTAGCCCCCCAGGTAGATTCAGGCCCCATTGAGCATGCATCTCTCCTCAGCACTGTCTACCTGGGTCCTGTCAGCTGAGCTGCTTGCCAAGGCCGTGATGTTGCCCTGCTGGCATGAGGAGTTTTTGACCCTGGGGATTTTGAGGCAAAAGGGTGAGCTGATCTGTGTGTCTAGAAGATGAGCATGGGGCGCCATGTGGGTTGGACTGTAAGTGAGCGAGAGCTGATCCGAGAAGGAAGAGCTGCAGGTAGAAGAAATCCAGCTTTGACTTGGGGAGGTGCCAGGGCGTTAGATGAAGGAAGGGATAGAGGATTTAGGAATCACACTAATTGGTCTCAGTGACTCCTCAAAGCAGGAGGAAAATTTGCACACTCTGGCACATGAATGCTGTCTGTGATCCCAGCCACAAATTAGCTGTTGTGTTTTCTGGGCTCTGTGACACTGACGGCACTTACCCATCCATTCAGTCACCGAAGCTCACCCATCTACTGTCTGGCCAGCAGGATACTTGGTAGGCACCAGCCAGAGGGAAACCCAATCTTCACACCTCCCTTGGGAATAGATACCCAGACACCCCTTCAGATAGCTTTGGCTAACTTAATACTTTATGCCTTAGTCTACATCCTTACCATGTGAGGAAACTGAGGCACATAGGGACAATGTGATTTTCCCAGGGCTGCATAGCTAAGTGACAGAGCAAGAATTTGAACCTGTGAAGTGTGCTACAGAACAGAATTGCCCAACACTCAGTCCCTGTTGACTAGTCTATGCCTACTGTAGCTGGCTAGGGGCACAAGCAGGCTACACGCCGCTTCTGCACCCCAAACCTTGAGTCTGCTGGTGGCCCTGTGAGCTCAGGGGACCATGCTATATCAAGGTAGAGAGGAGAGAAAGGCTGAGCACAGGTCACCAGCAGTGCAGGCCGTGAAGCAGCCTGTTTGGTCATAGTGCATGCCATTCCTGCCCCGAATCAGCCCTTCTAGTAGTTTTTGATTGTGCTAGGCATCAAATCTAACTTCCCGACCAATGGCCTGCAAGACCTTGTGGCAATGTGGCTCTTGATCACATCAGCAATGTCTTTATTTTTCAACTATACTCGCCCTCAGTTACACCCAAACATACATTTGTCCCTACAGTCATTTTTCCCCACTCCAGGGCCTTTGTACTTGCATTGCCCTTGCCAGGCGTGCTCTTTCCC
The DNA here is from genome assembly GCF_018167655.1 of Microtus oregoni. Classification (NCBI taxonomy): domain Eukaryota; kingdom Metazoa; phylum Chordata; class Mammalia; order Rodentia; family Cricetidae; genus Microtus; species Microtus oregoni. The sequence continues at coordinate 3,653,898 of NW_024544710.1, read as the reverse complement.
CCTCTTTTGTATGGCTGCTTTCTTGTGGTCCTATGTAGTTCCTTTGCTGAAGTGGGAACTCCATCCTCTTCACTGTTATATCCCCCAGGGTCGATGTGCCCAATACACAGAAAGAGTTCTCATTATCATGGCACCAGCTATGTCTTAGGCCCTTTACAAATGTCCTTTTTTAATCTTTGAAAACGCCCCTCTAAGTTAGCTGTGATTGTTCCCATTGTGTGGTAGGGCACAGAGGCGATGTGACGAATGCTCCCCTGTAACACATCACTCCAAAGGAGGCATTCAAATGTGATCTTTTTTTTAAAAAAAAAAGTTTTTTTGGATTTATTTATGTGTATAGGTGTACTGCAGCAGATGTGTTCCTGGTGCCCAGGGAGTCAGAAGTAGGCATCAGATTACCTGGAACTGGAGTTATAGGTGGTTGTGAGCATCATGTGGGTACTGGGAACTGAACCCAGATCTTCTGCCAGAGTAACAAATGCTTTTCATTGCTGGCCCATCTCTCCAGCCCCACTAAGTGAAGTCTTAAGAAGATTCTGGACTCTATCTTCCCCATAACATGCCAGTTGACTGACTTGAACTTCCTCAGGAAGGAACTGAGGCAATTCAGGCGGTCACTAGCTGGAGCTGTTTAACCACCGGGATTGTACCACATTTTCGTTCTTATTTATGAAAGACCCCAGAAGTACCTCAGAAAGCAAAACAGAATTCCCCACCCACTCAAATGAAAAGTAGCCCCACTCCAGTGGGAAATGCAGCTGAGACCCGTAGGACTGAGCAGCCTCTGGAGGATGCTGGGAATAGAGGAGTAAGATGCTTCCCGCTGGACCTGAAATGTCTTCTCTTCCAACTTCCAATTTGCCTAGCTCCTTGCCTACCTCAAAGTAAGAGATGAGAACTTGGGAAGGCAAGCAGAATGCAGAGTCTCTGTGTGCCGCTTTTTCGCCTACTGTTTCCAGCCGGCATTTCAGTGAGATCTCCAGCGATTTAGTGACTCCGGAACACAGAACATTTTGAGAAGCAGTGTCCTTGAAGGGTAGCCTCTGAGTACTGGACTGGGGTTCCCCAAGGGCAGGGAAGGATCTTGATATTGATCACCAGGACCTCTGTGCAGGCCTGATCCCAACTTGCTTCTCAGTATTGCTTGCTGAATATGGCCACCGATAGCCAGCCACAGATAAAATAATTTACTATGCACACTCTGCGGTTCTGTCCCTTTCTGTCACCCCTCCTGGCCTGTGGTCCCATGAGGGAGGTCCAGCAATTAGACATTTGTATATGTAAGCCCCAGACTTCAGAAAGTCGTTGAATGGCCTTGTGCCTTTCCTCTTCCCCAAAAGCCCCAAGAAGGAACTTCTAGGGTGTCTACACTGTTGCTCTCCTTGTCATGGCCTTCTCAGTTTTCCTGGCCACTGAGGTCTCTATGCCAGTTCTCAAATGCCCCCTGGAAATTCCAGTCCTACACAAAGTGCAGAAGGTGTTGCCAAGTGCTGGCTACCAAGCCCTCACTGCACACAGAACCAAAATAAACCCCTGTTGATATGGAAACGGGTCAAATTATTTTAAGAAAAAAATTACTCCTTCATTAAGTCATGTTGTTATAGAAACCAGAATTAGGAAAGTAACTTGGCCGTGGGGGTTAGGTGCCATGTTTGGGACAGGGGGTTTTCAAATAGTGGAAAATAATTTGTGCCCATGTTTCCCCTGGCCTTTGTGTCTAGGCCAGGAAATGACGGGAAAGGTCAGTTTAGAGATCCCACTGCCCCATCTGGACAGTTCACTCAGCAGGGTCTTGTCAGTGGAATGCACCAATGTGGGAAGCATGATATAAGCTAAAGCTAATTGAGGGGTGTCCGGCACCACCCAGTATGCAAATCAGCACCTCCACTCAGCAGCAGAGTGAGTATCCCAGCTTCCCGGAACTAGAAGAAGGTCAGCTAGACCTGAAAAAGAAAATTAGCAATACCTGATTTTTTACTGTCTTTTTTTTTTTTAAGACGGGGTTTCTGTATATAACAGCCCTGGCTGTCCTGAAACTCTCCTTGTAGATCAGGCTGGCCTCAAACTCACAGAGATCCACCTGCCTCTGCCTCCCTGCTGGGAATAGGTATGTGCCACCACACTGACTATAAATGTAACTTTAGAAAAAAAAATATAAAGAAATCCTAGCTGAGCCTAATGTGGTGGTATATGGCTATAATTGCAGCACTCAGGAGGCCCAGGCAGAAGGATCATGAGTTGTAGGCTAGCCTGGACTACAGAGTGAGCCCCTGGCTCAGTTTCAAACAGTAAAGAAGTGTTTTTTTTTAATGACTGGGAATGTAGTTCGGTGTTAGAGTGCTTGCCTATCTATCACATGCAAGGCCCTGGATTCCATCCTAAGCATCACTATTCTGAAAAATGGAAACCTTATCTGTTTTTCACAAGGCTTTAAAGCTTTTAATTTACATTATATGTATATATATAATGATATACATACTTACACATAGTAAAAAAAATCATGACTAAAAGATTCTCAAGGAGAGCTTTTAAAATTCATCTTAGCCAATAAATAAAAACATAAAAAATTGCGTGTATCAGCGGGGTAATGCTTCCATGAATGTATATATATATATATTAGGTGATGTTTAAGTCATGTCAACAGCCAGCTCTTCAATTGCATATCTAGAAACTGTATCTGCTTTTGCTGAGCGGGCTGGGAAATTAACTGCTGGAGGGACCTGAATTTCAGTGTGGATCTATTGTTTACCACCTGTGACCTGCGCAATTTATAGAGCCTCTCTTGGTCTCATTTTTACAATGGGAATGTGTTGTGGGAATTAGTGATAATGCATGCACAGGGCTTGTCTGGTGCCTGACACACAATAGAGATCCAATAAATGTTTTTGAAGACTTGATTAGGGAGCTTTTAAAAACAGTTCATGTTGAACCCCACTCAGAGCAAATAAGTCAAATGTGAAGTTCAGAATGATTATTTGGATGGCCCTGGATGGCCCTAAAGTTCAGACAGGGTTGGCAACCCGCACCTTCAGGCAGGTGTATGCCCACCCTTGGCTCCAATTTGGGCAGAAAAATAAACAAGCTTCCAGAGGAAACACTACTGAATACTCAAGCATACAAAAGCCAGCACACAGATATCTATCACTGGGTCATACTGTGGGGTTCCAGAAATGGTGATTATGGCTTCTTCCCCTCAGGAGGGTCTTAAGCAGGCAGTAGAAAGGATAAAGGCTAGTAAGTAGCCACAGTATTTATGATCAAGCCTGCAGCCAGGGTGCTGGGTGTGTGCCGGGGATGTCAAGTAGTAAACTCTATGAAGAACCGACTGGAAGAATTACAGGACTAAGCACAGTGGTGCACACCTATCATCTCATGGTTAGGGAGGCTGAAGGCAGGAAGATTGAGGGGTTGAAGGCCAGCCTGAGCTATATACAGCAAGACTCTTCCTGGGGGAAAAAAAGAGGAAAAAATCATAGCAGCCATTTCCTGGTAGCATTTTAGTGGCAGGGAAGCGATGCAGGCACTCTGGTCAGTCAGTCAGTCTATCTTCCTTGGAAGAAGGGGTGGGTATTTGTTCAGCTAACATGCATTTGCTGGGCATCTATTACGTGCCTCAGACTATGGGCATGCTGGCAATCAAGGCAGACAAGGCCCTTGGCCTCAGGGTAAGGCAATTGGTTTAATAGTGAGACCAAAAAACCAGAAAAGTTTTAGATGGTGGTGAGTGCTGTGACGAAAAGCAGAGGGGCATGGCTCGAGTGACTAAGATGGAGACAACATAGCAAAAGCCCAGAGAGCCTTCCCCAATGGGGTATGTGAGCACATTCAAATAGCGTCTCTGGCAGAGTGGATAGGTATGCAAAAGTTTTTTGTTTGTTTGTTTGGTTGGTTGGTTTTTTTTTTTTTTCGAGACAGTGTTTCTTCGTAGCTTTTGGTTCCTGTCCTGGAACTAGCTCTTCTAGACCAGGCTGGCCTCCAACTCACAGAGATTCGCCTGCCTCTGCCTCCAGAGTGCTGGGATTAAAGGCGTGTGCCACCACCGCCCGGCTTGTATGCAAAAGTCTTAACACTGGAATTGGCCTGTCGTATTTGAGGAGCAACAAGAAGGCCTTTGTAATGAGAAAGAGCCAAGCAATGACGTCAGATTGAGGCCGGGGAGCAGAGGCAAGCTCACTCAGACCCTGGATTGTACTAAGAACTTGCCTCTTAGTATACAGTGATGAAATACAGGGAGGGGAACAGTAGGATGTGATTTGCCTTTTTCTTTACTAACAGCTTGAAATGGATCTAACTCGCCATACAACTCACCTATCTAAGACATACAAGTTCTTAGTATGTGGTTCCCAGATATATGCTGCGGTCACCACATTTGAGACAAAGACTTTTATTATCCCTAAAAGGACATATTTTACTCATGAGCAGTCGCTTCTCACTTCTAGCAACTCTTTCACCCACCCCTACCTTAAGGCAACCTCCCATCTATTTTCTTTTCTTTTTTTTTAAATTTATTTATTATGTGTACAACATTCTGCTTCCCACACACCAGAAGAGGGTGCCAGATCTCATTACAGATGGTTGTGAGCCATCATGTGGTTGCTGGGAATTGAACTCAGGACCTCTGGAAGAGCAGTCAGTGCTCTTAACCTCTGAGCCATCTCTCCAGCCCTCCCCCCCCCCATCTATTTTCTGTCTCTGTAAATTTGGCTATTCTGGACACGTCATCTAAACAGAATCATACAATGTGGGACCTTTTGCAACTGGCTTCTGCTACTTAGCACAGTGTTTTCAAGCTTCCCATGTGTTGTGCCCTAGGGCAGCGCTTGGTTCTTTTCATGGCGGAATAAAACCCCACGGTTTTTCCTTTTCCATTGCCATTTGATGAGCATTTGGGTGCTGTATTACTTACTTTTCTGTTGCTGTGGCAAAACACAATGACCAAGGCAACTTAGGGAAGAAAAGGTTTATCTGGGCTTATGGTTCCAGAGGGTTAGAGTCCGTGATGTTGAATAGAGGTAGCTGGTGTGAGTCTTTAAGCCCTCAAAGCCTGCCTCCGTGACATGCTTCCTCTAGTAAGGCCACACTTCCCACACCTCTCAGTGTCATTAACTGGGGACAAGGCATTCAAAATTTAAACATCTGAGACTATGGGGAACACCTCATTCACACCACTACGAGAGGTTTGTTAGTTTTGCCTATTACACATAACGTAACTCAAAAACGCTTGCCAATGTTTTCTCTCTTTTGGGTGGATGCTCGGCGTAGGCTGCTGGGTTCTATGGAGACTCTATGGGTGAGCTCTCTGGTTAGTCATCTGAGGAACTGCCGGGCTGTTCTCCATAGCGGCTGTACTGTTCGCCTTCCCCAGCACTCGCTATCAGCTGTTTCTTCTTGCTGGCAGTCCTAATGTCTATGAAGCAGTTCCCATTGTGGTTTGTTCGCATTTCCCCATTAATTTGGAATTCCTGGCATGTGTTTACCGATCATTTGAGATAAGGTTTCATTTTGTAGCTCAGGGTGCCCTGGTACTCTCTACATATACCCAGGTTGGCCTTAAACGCATGATGCTCCCATCCCTGCAACCCAAGAACTGGGATTATAGATTTGCATCACCATATCGAGTTCCTTTATTATTATTTTTAATATTCATTTATTTATTATGCATACAATATTCTGTCTATATGTCTGCAGGCCAGAAGAGGGCACCAGACCTCATTACAGATGGTTGTGAGCCACCATGTGGTTTGCCGGGAAATGAACTCAGGACCTTTGGAAGAGCAAGCAATGCTCTTAACCACTGAGCCATCTCTCCAACCCCCCCTTTATTATTTTTTTAAAAAAATTTTATGTTTATGGGTGTCTCGCATGCCTCTATGTCTGTGCAACACATGAATCTGGTGTCAGAAGAGGCCAGAAGAGGGCATTGGATCCCTGGAACTAGAGTTACTAATGGTTGTAAGCTGCCATGTGGATGCTGGGAATTGACCCCGGGTCCTCTGAAAGAGTGGCCAGTACTCTTAACTTCTGAGCCATCACTCCAGCCCTTTTTATTTTTATTACTGAATTGTCAAAACAGTACTCTAGACACAAATCCCTTATCAAATACATGATTGGCAAATATTTTCTTCATTGTTTGAGTTGCCCTTGATTTTCTTTTTTCCCTCTTTCTATTTATTGTTGGAGAATTTCATACACACAGAAAATTCATTTTTACCAAATCCAACCCCCATTTTCACCTCCAATTCCTCCTCTATCCCCCACCATTTTTCCCTCCATCTTTATGTACTCTCTTTAAAACCCACTGGGTCCACTTAGTGTTGCCAGGATGTACAGCGGAGCAGGAACGTCCTCTGGAGCACGGGCAGCCTACCAGGAGCTGCATCCCACATAAACTGCCTGGCCCTCTGGTAACAGTCAACACTTTCCTGTAGCTCCTCAACTAGAGGTGGGACTTCACGAGCCCCTGCTCCCCATACATGCTGGATTTTGGCTACTTTGATCTTGTGCCATCATCGCTTTGCCTGCTGTCCCAGATACTGTGAGCCATTTCGCTTTCTTGATGGTCAACTTTGAAATTCAAGAGTTTGTAACATCGATGCAGTCCAGTTCGCCTACTTTTTCCTTGTGTTGCTCATGCTTGACTACCAAATAATCCACAGCCTCATCCGTGAGTGAATTTCAAGAAGAAAATTTCTTTGCTTGGTACACAAGGAACAGAGGGGTCAGAGCTACAAGAGAAGGTGATCTGAACCCGGGCACACTGGTGGGCTGGCCTCATTTTCTTGGACTATTTTTATATCCATGCCACTTCCTGCTTCTTTCCTGCTTTGACCCTTGTTGGGCAAGTCAGACATTTGAAAGGATGCGGGCTCAGGTCCAGGTCAGAAGGCAGTCTGGGTGATCTCCTGTGTCTCTGCAGAGGAGCCTCTGTCATAGTCACTCAGTGTGAAACCCAAAAAGAGCCCTTCCCCTTTCTGGACCTCAGTCTCCATGTCTGCTGCTTGTGGGAGCTGTATAAGGCCTCTGACTTCCCACAGGCTTCTCTCAGTTCTCCCAAGGTAACTAAGCAATAAATATTTATCAAGGTAGCAAGGGAGAGGCCACGCAAACCGCAGAGTGATGTTTACAGTATGGTCACATCTTTGTTTGACACAGGAGACCTTCCAGAAAGATGCACCCAAGGTGTGTATCGGCAGTGCTCGCCTCTGGAGTCAGGTTGGGGTTTCCTACTTCGATCTGTTTGCTTTGATCTCTAACCGTGATAAACTTGTTTTTGTAAGAACAAGAAAAGCATGACAGATAAAATTTTAAAGCTGACAAATTTTTCAAAGAGAAGTTGTCTAGAAATGATTAGCAGGCAAAGGGAGTGGGAAGGTGGCAGAAGGCTACCTCATCCGTCAGCGGAAGGCACCTCAAACCCACGAACCTCCCTCCCTGGCAGGTCAGCTGTGAGGCTGACATTAGTGCAAGAGGGCTGTTGGGGAGGCTCTTGGGGTCCTGGACTGTGAAAAGGGGGTGTACCAAGGGGCTGCCATAAATTCAGTGCCGTCAGAACAAGCCCCTTCTCCTATACCCTCTCAATGCCAGGGGAAGCTCTGAAGCTGAGCTGGATTCTTGGAGTTGCCCTAAGTTGGGATGAGGTCCCTCGCTGCTGGAGGAGGTGTGACATCACACAAAGCAATCCTCAAAGCAGGTAGATAATACAATGCTTTCCCTGGGCAACTCCACCATTGGGAGACTAATCATTTATCCCCAGGCAAGAGCTGAGCAGCTTTTCAAAGCACCCACTGCCTAGCAGTCATGATAGTAGATATTATGAGCTTGCTTGCTTTTTCTCTCTTTTTCCTCTCTTTCCATCCGTCCCTCCTTTCTTGCGCATATGTGTGCTGAGGCTTGAACCTAGGTCCTCACGCATACTAGGTCATCTCTCCGCTACTAAGCTACAACTGCACCTAGGGACTTTTGAAAAAGGAAAAAAAACATTGTTTAACAACGAGTCCTGACTACTTCTACCACTCCGAGCACAGACTCATATCCATGAGGGAGTGGTCATTGCAGGTCTGCCTGGGTCAGTCCTTAGTTTTCCCAGGATCCAGGAACTACCTTGGACCTATGGTTCTTTAACTTCTCTGGAAGTTATCAACAAGGAAATCTAAGCTCAGGGAGTTCACACAGCTGGGTTAGGTAGAGGCAGTCTCAACGCTAGCGGTGTCCAACTCCAAGGCTCCATCATCTCTCTCTGGAAACATAACTTCCCCAACTTGCCAACTATATGTTTCTTGGTTAGAAAGATGAGTCTTCCTCTGGTTAGTGCTGAGCCAGTTGGTTTCCCGTGTTCACCAATCAGCATTTGCTGAGCTGGGTTCCATCAGTAGGTCCCAAAGCTGATCTTGACTTAGTAAAGCCCTTACTTTTCCCCTTTATAAAGACAGCTTTTTTTTCCTACCATAAACAAGCCAGAATTTCCTTAAATTTGGGGGACAGAGGAGGCTGTGGGCAATCCAGCTGAGTTAATCTTGAGCTAATCTTATTTGCCTGTGAGATCAATTGGCTGCGGGCACCATGCAAGTGACAGCATGGGCATTAATTCAGCAGCAGTTGGAGCGGCCTCGCAGCCAGGGACTGATTTATCAATCCCTTTAATGGATGGGATCACATTTAGCTAATTGTGTCTGAGGCCAGCACGAATAAGATGACCTCCTTGTCATATGGCTCTCCTGCATGCACGAGGGAATGAGAGGAGAGGGTGGCTAGGAAGGTAGGCCACCTTCCTGGCCACTCCTGTTTGGGTTCTGGGTAGTAGCCCTGAGCTGTGTGTTACTGTCTAAGGCAGCATAGTGTAAGTAAAACTAGTGGTCCTTGCACCAACAGCATCAGCATCCCATGGGATCCCATTAGGCATGCAGATTTCTGGGTTCCTTCCCTCAGCTGGAGTATCTGGAAGTGCTGAATAATAAATAAATAACTAAATATTCTGCTTTAATTTCCCCAAAGAGTTGTGAGCACAAACTGTGGTGCTAGGCAGCCTTGATCTGTGTGACCTTGGACAAGCTCTCTGACCTCTCAGTGTCTCCACGTCTTTATCTGTAACATGAGGGAAATAATAGTATGTGGTTCACGGGATTCTTGTGGAGATTAAGTTTGTGCCTAGAACAATGTCTGGGACATTGGTGTGTATTTGTGAATACATATAGATACATACATATGTATGTGTATATTTTTTTTCCTTCAGAACAACAGTGATTCTAAAAGGATCATAAATTCCTGTGGTTTACTAAGTAGAATTTTATTATTATTGTAATGGTATTTATGTATAAATATGTGTGTGTATACAAAGTGGACTTATGAGTGATTGCTTTCTACTGTTACAAACTTTTATAATATAATTTGAGATAATACATCGTTAGAATCCAATGAGTCTACTCTGGTGAAGTAAAGAAGCACAATGCTTCATGAGCAAACAATTGGCAGAGTGAACGTCAAGGCTGCTGTAGGGGACATGGGGTGGTGTGGCTTCTATCCACGGAGCTCCTCCTCACCTAAGGGTGGGAGAGTGGATCTCTGCTCCTCGGGTGACATTGCAGTAAAATGGAGCTTGAGGTTCCAGAAGTCTAGAAGTGGAAAGGTGTGACCAGGTGTCTGTTACACCGAAGGAAGCCTAGCCACAGTATTGAGAGTGGCTGGCCTGGGGAGTTCAGCTGGGGAATGGATGTGAGGCTAAGGGCTGGACACAACAGAAAAGGAGAGAGCATCCCTCTAAGATGCAGGGAAGTCTTGGAAGCTGTCTGCGCTCATTGATTGCTGTGGAGATGTCTGGATTACCCGATGTGGGTCCAAGTAGATTTTGATTTTTAAAGCTGGTCAGTCGGCTCTCTACTCATTGCCATCTCCTTTTTCACAAGTTCTAGCATCCTGACTGGGCTGTGAAATCTGGTATAGGGTCGGATAATCTGATTACAAGACCAGGATCCAGCTTAGGTTATTGGGGTGGGAGTGAATGGGGTAAGTTTGAAGCTCCAACCATGCTATTCCAGCCCCACTTGTTCCTTTTAAACTATGGTCCCCAGAATACAGACCACAGTAAGAGTTTAGTATAGTGCTTGCCTCTAAAGCATATTTCTCTGCATCCCAATAAACACTTTAATTCTTAGTGGGCCTAATGCCTACTTATATCTGATCACTGTCTGGGCTCTACTGCAATGCACTGGGATTTTGCAGCTTGTCACATAGTTCCCCAGTCAAATTTTCCCCCCTTGTGTCGATGCTTCCATATGGTTTGTGGTATACTTCTACTTTATAAGGCTTGTTGTTTGGTTGGGTTTTTTGTTTGCTTCTTCTGTTGTTGTTTCAGAACAGCTTCATTGAGACAAAAGCCTGTAGACACCATAAAATCCAGCCATTTCCAGTTGTGCAATCCAGTGGGTTTATGCTGCACTAAAGTAACTTCAGAGAGTATGCAGCCATCACCATTACCAATTTCAGAGCATCCCCTAATGTGCCCATTAGCAGCCTCTCTCCAGCCTCAGGCAAGCATTGCTGGAGTTTCTGATTTTGTGAATTTGCCTGTTCTGGATGTCATGAAATGGGATCATTCATTATGTGGCCTTTTGCAGCCATCTTCTCTCACATAGTGTGATGCTTTCAACGTCTGTCCATAGCATAGGATGTATCAGTACTTCCTTTCTGCTGACGAGGAACTTTTCGTTGTATGATTGGTTTATGTAGTCTCCCGTTGGTGAACATTTGGATTATTCTACTTTGGTGAGAGAATAAATAGTTCAGCTACGAACATCCATGTATAAGTTTTTATGTGGACATATGTTTTCATTTTTCTCGGGTATATCTCTAGGAACAAAAGCATTGCATCATGCGGTAACTCTGTGTTTAACGTTTTGGAAGACTGCAAAGCTGTTTTCCAAAGTGGATGCCTCAGCAGTGTATGAAGGTACTAGTTTCTCCACATCCCAACTACCATGTATCTAATTATATCATCATCATCATCATTATTATAGATATACTAGTGGATGTCAAGTAGTATTTTTTTTTAGTTGTTTCCCTAGTGATTGCATGTTGAACATCTTCTGGTGTATTTTTGTGTATCTTCTTTGGAAAAACATCTTTTAAGATCCCTTGCCAACTTTTGTCCTGGATTATTTATCTCATTGATTTATAAGAGATGCTTATACATTTTAGATGCAAGCCTCTTATCATATACACAGTTTGCAAATATGCTCTCGTATTCTGCAGGGTATCTTCACTTTCTGCATGAAATTACTGGTAGGATTTGATGAAGGAGGAGGAGCTAGGAGGATCACGAGTTTGAGGCCAGTCTGGGCTACACAGAGCTCTGGTCCTTAGGGTCTGACTTCTCCTGGGGACACCGTCTCTGGACCACAGGGGAGTCTGAAACACTTTCTGGAGGTTGTCTTGGAGCCAAGGGAGAATGGGAAAAACCTAAGGATCCACCTGAAACCACCTGAGTTTCATGGCTACTTTCACCACTAGGTGCTGACCTCTATTTTTTTTATTTTTTATTTTATTTTATTTTATTTTATTTTATTTTATTTTTTGGTTTTTCGAGACAGGGTTTCTCTGTGGTTTTGGAGCCTGTCCTGGAACTAGCTCTTGTAGACCAGGCTGGTCTCGAACTCACAGAGATCCGCCTGCCTCTGCCTCCCGAGTGCTGGGATTAAAGGCGTGCGCCACCGCCGCCCGGCTATTTTTTATTTTTTAATTTATTTATTTATTAAGGATTTCTGCCTCCTCCCCGCAACCGCTTCCCATTTCCCTCCCCCTCCCCCGATCAAGTCCCCCTCCCTCATCTGCTCGAAGAGCAATCAGGGTTCCCTGACCTGTGGGAAGCCCAAGGACTGCCCACCTCTATCCAGGTCTCATAAGGTGAGCATCCAAACTGCCTAGGCTCCCACAAAGCCAGTACGTGCAGTAGGATCAAAAACCCACTGCGATTGTTCTTGAGTTCTCAGTATTCCTCATTGTCCGCTATGTTCAGCTAGTCCGGATTTATCCCATGCTTTTTCAGACCTAGGCCAGCTGGCCTTGGTGAGTTCCCAATAGAACATCCCCATTGTCTCAGTGTGTGGGTACACCCATCGTGGTCCTGAGTTCCTTGCTGACCTCTATTTATAGCAAAAAGTTTTCAATTTCAACTTGTTTGTATTTTTCTTTTATTGTCATATCTAAGAAACCGCGATCTAATCCAAGGGCTCAAAGATTTATACCTATGTTTCCTTTTAAGTTTTGTAGTTGTAGCTACTACATATAGGTATTTGATACACTTAGGTTTACTTTCGTGTGTACATAAGAGTGGATTACAGTTCTACTTTTTTGCATTTACCTAGACAGTTGCCCCAACACCACTTTTTGAAAAGACTTTGCCATTGAATTGGCATCTGTGTCCAAAGTCAGTTGGCAATAGATGAGCGGGCTTGCCTCTGGACTCTCGATTCTGTTATATTGCTTTCTATATTTAATTTTAAGTCTGATAATTAAGATTTTAATAATCAAAAAACTTGTGTGAAACTTTAAAATCAGCAAGTAATTCCTTCAACTTTGTTCTTTTTCAAGGTTGCTTTGGCAATTTTGGGCCATCTGAATTTCCATGTAGACTTTGTCAGTTTCTACAAAGGAAAGTGTTACAAGAATTGTGTTGTGTCTATATATCAATATGGGTGCTATTTTAATAATATTAAGTATTCTAATCCATAAACATGGTATATCTTTCTGCTTACTTTCATAGTTATCTTTTCCATGTTTCATGGTTTTTAAAATACAAATTCTGTATCTCTTTTGTTAACTTTGTTTCTGTGTGTTTTATTCTCTTTGGAGAAGAGGTGTTGGTACTACAGATTGAACCTAGGGTCTTATGCATGCAAATGAAGTGTGCTACCACTGAGCAATATTCTCAGCCCTCTGTTTTATTTTGATCCTCTGTAGACCAGGCTGCAATTAAAGGCATGTGCCACCATGCCCAGCTTTATTTTAATTTTTAAAAGGAAAAGTCTTATGTATCTCTGCCTCAATGCCCTCCAAGTGTGTGGTGTGTGTGTGTACGTGTGCCCGTGTGTGTGTGCGCATGTGCGTGTGTGTGTGCGTGCGTGTGTGTGTGTGTGTGTGTGTGTGTGTGTTTAGGTAGGTGCATGCATATTGCGGTGCACATGTGGACATGAGGACAACAGTTTTGGGAGTCAGTTCTCTCCTTTCATGTTTTTGCTTCTGTTGCTGAGCAGTGAATTCCAAGATAGCTGGCCCACAAGTGTCCAGGTGATTCTTCTGTCTCTGCCTCCCATGTCTTCTCACGAGTACTGGCATTACAGATGTTTACCACCACATCTGCTTTCTACATGTATTCCAGGCAGAAAGTCAGGGCTCGTAGGGTAGTATTTTGCCCTTTAAGTCATCTCTCTAGCCCACATTGCTTTATTTTTCCATGATGATGTCCTAAATAGACTTGGTTTCTTTTTTATTAGTGGTCAGCATTGGATAGCAAATGAACCTTGTATATGCCAATCAGGGCTACCGACCTAACTCTCTTTTTTGAATTTTTATTTGGAGACATGGTCTCACGAAGTCACCCAGGCTAACCACCAGCTTGATATCTTCCTGTTGATGCCTTTTGAATAACTTGCACTATCCATCACTCCTGCCTTATTTTTCATTTCAGATTTTATTACAAGTATATAATACTACATTTTTAAATAATTCATAGGCTACAACCTCATCAAACATATTATTTTTAATAGATTTCTAGTGGATTTCTTAGAATCTTTCATGTATGAGATCGCGTCATCTTTGAAATTTAATTTACTTCTTCCTTTCGAATCTGTATGTATTTTATTTGATTTTTAAAGGTAATTTATTTAACCAGGCAATGGTGGTGCATGTCTTTAATTCCAGCACTCAGGAGGCAGAAATAGGTGGATCTCTGTGAGCTCAAGGCCAGCCTGGTCTACAGAGTGAGTTCCAGGACAGCCAGGACTGTTGTATATAGAAATCTTGTCTTAGAAAACTAAAAAATATATTTATTTTTATTTTTGTGCATTGGCATTTTGCCTACATGTATGTCTGTGTGAGGGTGTCAGATCTTGAAGTTACAGACAGGTGTGAGCTGCCATGTGGGTGCTGGGAATTGAACCTGGGTCCTCAGGAAGAGCTGCCAGTGCTCTTAACTGCTGAACTCTCTCCAACCCCTTTTATTTAATTTTTTAATTTAATCATTCTGGTTACAACCTGTATATATTAGTTACTTTTCTGATGCCATGATAAAATGCCATGATCAAAAAGCAACTCAAGGAAGAAAGGATTTATTTGAACTTCTGGCTCCAGAGGGATCGATCAAGTTCATCGTATGGGGAAGGCATGGCAACAGAAGCAGGAAGTAGAGAGATCACATTTCATCTGTATAAAGGAAGCAGACAGCTGGAACAGGAAGTGGGTGAGCCCTTAAAGCACACCCCCAGTGATGCACTTCTTCCAGGAAGGCTCCATCTCCAAAAGGTTCCATAACTTCCCCAGACAGCATCCCCAACTGGGGACCGAGTGTTTATACACATGAGCCTGTGAGGAGGATCTCTCATTCACACTCAGTATAATGTTGAATGGAAGTAGTAGAACGTAGACACCCTGCTCTTGTTTCTGATCTTTGGGGAATATATTCAGTGTTTCAACACATTAAATGTGATGCTATTGTGAGTTTCTCTTTGTCTATTCTTAGTTTGTTTGCATGCTTTTATCATGAAAGGATATTGAATTTTTTAAATACCAAAGCCTTTTTGTGCCTTCTGAAATCGATCATTTTTTTCATTCTATCAATATGATGCATTATATTGATTTTCAGATGTTAAAACAATCTTTCATTCTTAAAATAAATTATCCTTGGTAGTGGTATATGATTACTTTTTTATATTACTGGATTTGGTATGCTAGTATTTCATTGAGAATTTTTGCATTCATATTGATAAGGGATAATGGTCTGTATTTGTATTGTTTGTTGTCGGTGTTAGTGTCAGTGTAGTGGTGGCCTAATGGAATGACCTGAAAAGTGTTACATTTTCCTCAATATTTTGAAAGAGTTTATATATAAAGAATTGATGTTTTCTTTAAGTATTTGGTAGACTTCACCAGTGAATCCATATGTTTCTGGCCTTTTCTTTTTAAAAAATTCCATTGTGTATATATATATTATATTTTATTTATCCATTCATTTTTAAAAGATTTATTTATTTGTACTTTATTGGTATTAATGCTTTTCCTGCATGTAAGTAAGTCTGTGCACCACATGCATGCAGTGTTCATGAAAGGGAGAAAAGGGTATCAGAGTCCCTGCACCTAAGCTGCCAAGTGAGTGCCAGGAACTGAACCTAGGTCCTCTATAAGAGTAGCAATGCGCTATTTTCCCAGGCCCTCTGAGCTTTTCTTTGTAGGTAGCTTAGTCTCTTTAGTTGTTATAAGATTATTTGAAGTTTCTAAACTTCTTTGCTACTTCAATTTTTTTATTTTTCAATAGTGTGTGTGTGTGTGTGTGTGTGTGTGTGTGTGTGTGTGTAAGTGCAGGCATGAGCATGCCACAGAGCATGTGTGTCTTAGTCACGTTCTATTGCTATAAAGAGGCACCATGACAAGATTATAAAAGAAAGCATTTAGTTGGAAGCTTGCTTATAGTTTCTGAGGATTGGTCCATTATCATCATGGCAGAAAGCATGGCAGCACAAACAGCTCCGGAGCAATAGCTGAGAGCTTTACATCCTGATCTGGAGGCAGTAGAGAGACAGAGACAGACAGACAGACTGCACCTGACATGGACTTTCAAATTCTCAAAGCTCACCTCTAGTGACACTCTTCCTCCACCAGGACCACACCTCTTGATCCTTTCGAAGAGTTCCACTCCCCAGTGACATTTAAATACGTGATCCTCTGGGGGCCATTCTTACTAAACCACCACAATGTGTGGTGGTCAGAGAACAACTTTCTAGAGTAAATTCTCCCCTTCTCCGGTGGAATCCAAGGACAGGAGCCAGAGCACCAGGCTTGCCCAGCAAACACTGATCTGCTGGGCCATGTTGCTGGCCTCATTGCCAGGCATTTTTGACAGTTTGTGTCTTTCTAGAAATTTAGTCATTTCACCTAGGTTGTCTTTTGGGCATACAATTGCTCTCAGGTTCTTCCTTTCTATTCCTTTTGCTTCTATAAGGTCAGTTATAATATCGCCATGTTTGCTTCCGAGGTTTATTCACTGACAGCCTTCTGTCTCTTCTTATTCTTGGTCAGTCTGACCAAGAGTTTTGGAAATCCCATTGTGTTTGAACATCTACGAATGCGTGTGCATGTGCTTTACAGGCAAGAAAGTAACTCTCCTCATTCCTGTGTATGTAGCTTTCGGCCTGAGTCTCAGAAAGCATACTTTTCTGTTCCTCGTGTTGAGGCAGATTTATCCTCAACTATCAGCGTCTTTAGTGCCCAGCGGCCCTGGTGCACAGGGCTGTCACAGTCCTACCTCTCACTGTGGGAATTAAGCTGCAACTTTTTAGTACATGGCCCTCAGCCAAAGTGGCTCATTTCTAAGTATGAGGGCCTGGAACAGAGCCGAAGGCATCAGGTTCTAACAGCAGGGACCCTCAAGCCAGGCATTGTAGATAGGCCCGGGGCTTGATCATCTGGAGCATTGTCTACGTTGTGTTCTGAATAGGAACTGAGGCAAGGAAGGCCTCCTACTGTTCTGACCATACTCTCTTTGGTCCCAGTGACCAGTACTGTGCTGTCCTGCTTAACAGGGACTCCAATGACAGGTGGGAGACTCCGGAAGGCAGGAAAAGGCATTTGAGATATGGGGCAAGGCCTGATTCTATCTGATGATCTGGGGTGACTGACCCAGTTGGTAGTTTTCCCCCTTTTCTCAGCATGCCCCAAGTCTGGCCCAAGTCCTAGGGTAAGGCATTCATTAGTTCAAAATATGTGCTAGGGTTGATAACACGTCTACTTATTTCCAGACTAATGAGACATCTGTGTCTCTCGCAAACAGGTCTTCATTTTATTTTTATGTTTTATTTATTTATTTATTTATTTATTTATTTATTTATTTAAGATTTCTGTCTCTTCCCCGCCACCGCCTCCCATTTCCCTCCCCCTCCCCGGGTCAAGTCCCCCTCCCTCATCAGCCCAAAGAGCAATCAGGTTCCCTGCCCTGTGGGAAGTCCAAGGACCACCCACCTCCATCCAGGTCTAGTAAGGTGAGCATCCAAACTGCCTAGGCTCCCACAAAGCCAGTACGTGCAGTAGGATCAAAAACCCATTGCCAGTGTTCTTGAGTTCTCAGTAGTCCTCATTGTCCGCTATGTTCAGCAAGTCTGGTTTTATCCCAGGCTTTTTCAGGCAGGTCTTCATTTTAAAACAAAATAAACACCACCAACATTTCCTTGGTGAGAAAAGTGAAAAAAAAATCAACTCTCTGGGATGGGTTTGCAGAGAGCCAGAAATGCAAACGAACTATGACAGCAACAGCCCCACCCAGGGTTGCTGATTCAGGACCAAGAGGAAGAGGGAGCTGCCAGAATTCATGATTTCTGTAAACAGTTCTTGAAAGAGAAACCACACACTTGCCCCTCTGCCAGCCACAGCTTGTCCCCACAGCTGACAGGGCAGTCATTGTCTTTCCTCTGATGCCCTCTGGCAGGACTCCTTAGTTTGAACTCCATGGATCTCTAGTGAGTCTACAGCTAGAATTTAGGAGATCTGAGAACTGGGGTAGAAAAACAATTTGATCTTTTCTCTACGAACCATGAACAGAATTTTAGCATTTCCTTGAAGTCTGAATGTAGGCAACAATAGTATAAGCCAAATCAGGATTTTCTCTCCAACAGAAATCACAACTATTTTCATATTGTGATACAGTTGTTACATCTCAGAAATCACCAGACTCTAATCTCTAGACTTGCCATCAAATCTTTTGTTATTAGAGATAAAACTGGACTATGAAATGATTTTTAAAAAATGAACCTCATATGACTGATCTCCTTTGTTATACTATATATTTCATTTTATTTTATGCATGTAAGACAAGAATGTATCTTTTTAAAATATTTATTATGTACACAGTGTTCTGCCCGCATGTATGCCTGCAGGCCAGAAGAGGGCACCAGATCTCATTACAGATGGTTGTGAGCCACCGTGTGGTTACTAGGAATTGAACTCAGGACCTTGGGAAGAGCAGGCAATGCTCTTAACTGCTGAGCCATCTCTCCAGCCCAAAAGAATGTATCTTTAAAAAAATGTTATTTTAAGAAAGGATCCAGGTTTACCAAACTGCCAGAGGAGTCCACACATTACTTGCCAAAGCTGAGAACCTACCCTAGATCTTAGACCACTTACGTTCCTTGGGCCTCGTTCTGTTGTTTTGTTTGTGTGTTTGTGTGTTTTTCCCTATTTGTTGAGATAGGGAGGGGTGTCTCACTATATAGCCAAGGCTGGCCTTGAACCCGAGGTCATCCTGCCTCAGCTTACCAGGTGCCATGCTTGAGTCCTAGTGTGTCATTGCTTTGTTTTCCTTGAGACTGGGTTTTACAGTCAAAATGGTCTTATAGATAAATCTGGCCTACAACTTGCCATCCTCCTGCCTCAGTGCTTGGATTACAGGTGTATGTCACCATGCCCAGCTCTCTTGGGCTTCATTTCTGAAGCACAAAAGTTTGCCTATCTGCGTGCTTAATGTTAATGACATTGGTCAGCTTCACCTCTGTGCCAGGTGTCTTAGTCTACCAAAGTAGGACTAGGAGCACTGCTCATAGGAATGTTGTGATGATTAATGAATGCGAAGCATTTGGACTGGACCCATGGTCAGTGCCAGCTAGGTATTGGCTATTATCGTCAATGCTGGTTCATAGCAACGAGCTCAATAATATGTTCTCCTATGACCTCCATTTTTAGAAAAAAAGGAAAGCAAGACTTAGAGAAGCGCAGTGATCAACTCAAGGGCATCACATCAAGTGATCACAAGAATGGCAGAGGCCGAGGGCAAGGCTAAGTTTGTGTAAACCCCGTGGAGGTCGCTTTTCACTACAGAGTGAGAGGAGGTCATGGCCCTCTGAGAGATGATGGGTGTTGCCGAGGAGCTCAGCCGAGAAGGAGCAACTAGCTGCCTGGCAGGCTGAATAAGCTCGGCTTCGCCGCCTATCCTCAATATACCAATTAAAGAAGAACTAAGATTAAGGAGGAAGTAAAGAGAAGTAATAATGAAAACCAGATAAAAGTGGTTTTCAGTGTGGCCACACTGAGAAGAGGAACAGTGAGTCCAAGTCAATATTTGGGGTTACAGACATGGCGGGTAATCATTGAGCCATTATAGTCTGGGCTCTGGTCTGTCCTGCACATTGGTCTCATAAGTTGTCAGAACTCTTCCTGAGAGGCAGGTTCCTCTTCTGGCTGACACCAGGGCTTCAGCCCTTCCCTTCTGGGATTCCGGAGAAATTTTTTATTCTTTGGGGTCCACTGTTTCAGAAGTCTGATGGCAGAAGGGAGGGGCATGAGCCTCCTCTCCTGCTCAGATGGTTATGGTCCCTATTGTCTCCTCTCCCTGTGTTTTCAGGGACCTCCCAGCTTCATATGCCCAGCAGCAGCCAGGTCTAAGGGTCCAGTCCTCCTTCCAAAGGAGCATCCATATTCCACGGGGGAAAGTCCGCATTCTCATGCTGCACAGGCCCTGCAGCAATGAGCTCATATTACACCCCAGAACACCCTTGTTCCTAAGTGGAGCTCTGGCCACATGGTTCAGTGGAGCCAGGAGGACGGGAGGGGGTTGCTTAGAAGAGCAGGGGCTGTTGGGATCAGAGATGGTTTCGTGAAGTGATCTTGGAGCTGAGCGGATTGCCACTGGAGTAGAGCCAAGAATGTTTGTAAATTCCACCCCTTTCCCCTTCTCCTTTTCCGTTTTTTCTCTTTCCTCATTTCCTTCCCTACTCTCCTCTTCAGAAGGTTCTCTTTATAGTGTGCAGGTTGGTATTGAACTCCTGGGCTCAAACAATCCTCCAGCTTCAGTCTCCCATATAAAGTAGACAGTAGGGTCATGTCATCACATCCTGAATGTTTATGAGTTTTTAAAGCAGAAGAATGGGATGTGCAAAGGCCCAGGGCATGAAAAGGTCTGGTGTGTAAGTAGAAAAAGGAAGTGATTCGACATATCTGAAGATAGACTAGAAGAAGGAAGGATGAGTGGGCATGCCTCCCCTGATCAGATTGTGAAGAATGTCAGAATCAGGTCCGGAAGGCTTCCTCTCCAGAAAGAGTGCCATTGAGAATGAGATTTGTAAGCTCAAGGAGGCATGTGTGTCTGTGCACATGTGCACGCGCGCGCGCACACACACACACACACACACACACACACACACACACACAGAGGAACACCATCTCAGATACCTGGAACACCACCTCAGATACATGGAAAGTGACTTGATTGGTAGGAGCAGAGATTAGGAGCTGTTTAGGACAGCAAGGAGCTACAATAGTCTAGGGGAGAGATGATCGGGACTCAGCGAAGGGGATGGGGAGTCTGGGCTGGCCAGATTGTCTGACTTAGTCCATACCCCAGCCAGATTTCGTTCTTGTGCCCTAAATGGGGGAGAAAGGAATTACAAGGAAACTGGCCCTCCTTGTTTTGACTTGTGTGGGTCCTGTGAGATAAGCTCCTCCCCCAAACCATGGCCAGCACTTCACACATTCCATTTTAACATTCTCATATTAACAGCCAGGGCCCAATTCCCAGTCCTCACCCCACTCCATCCCCCATCAGGAGGGCTGCTGAGGTAAGGGGCCCCTATTCTGCATCTGTGTGTGGCAGGCAGGAAGGGGAGGGGGTGCAGGGAACAGGTCAGGGCCTGCTCATTGTCAAAGGAAATAACCACCCTTTTAAGCCTTTAAGAAACTGTTTTCTTCCAAGTAGATTCCCTGTTACCAAGGCAACTTGAGAACTCTGGGCTTTGTGTTTCTGCCTAGGGTCCCTGGGGAGAAATGGCCTGCTGAGCTTTCCCGAGTCTGGGCAAGATGCAGGACATGCTAGCTGGAAGTCCTTTTGTGGGGGCAGTCTCTCACTTCATTCTTTAGGTGCTTATCCCTAGGAGGAGCCCACGCCACCCCTTCCTCAGCCCCAGAAGCCAGTTTTGGCCATGGAGAGCACAGGCTTCACACTGATAGGCCCAGTTTCTCCAGAACAAATGTCTGCACCCACCCTATGGACCAACCCTCCTAAAAGCTGGGGCAGGTGTCAGGGAGGGGTGAGTTTACACCAGACCATGGTATATGCTGAGGAATCGCTGTTCCATGTGTTTCTCAGTCATGTACTCTATATTAGAACCATGTCTCTGGCCTCATGCCTGCATTGGGAGCTGTATGGGAGGGCACGGGGGAAACTGGCCAGTAAATGTCATCTGGGCTTCTTAGTCCCCACAGCTAGACTGGCATTAGAATTGCCTAGGAAGTTTTCCAGAAATAGGAATCATGGAGATTGATTCTATCGGTGGTGTAGGTAGAGATCAAGAGCACAGGTCCTGGATGTCACACTCTGGGGGTGACCCAGAGCCAACTGTGTGAACTTTCAGATCTGTTTCCTCGCTGAAAGATCATTTAAACATCAGAGGGCGTAAACAATGAACGGTGGGACCAGTGTCATAGGCAGCAGAATCTCTGTCTTCCTCCATCTCTTGGGAAGAGGGTTTTGGGAACCCTCAAGATCCTTTTCGCCCTCCACCCCCACATCCTCCTTCCTTTCTTCTGTTCTGGCATTTTTCTTGGCATACCAAAGGGCTGCTACTGTGAGGTGCAAAGGTCCCTCAGGTTCAGGGCCCAGGATCCCGGGAAGGGCCTGTCTACCTTTGGGTGGCAGCAACAACCCAGAAATGTAGTGGTGTCTTTGGCTGCCCTGCCTACTTGCCTGTATGCACTGAGTGCCGTCCGTTCCCATTCTTGTGTGCCTTCTCGCTAGCTTCTTCAAGTCACCTCTCCTACACTCAGGCATCTGTGAGACTTGATGGGTTGTTTGGTTTTTTTTCCTCTCTCTGTAAATCATGACTGCGTTTTCATTCTAGAAGCTGGCATCCTTTAGTCCTCGAAGCATCTTGATATCTACAGGTATCCTTAGTAATCACTTCTAGTTCCCCATGCAGAGGCTTGTTTAGACACCCACCTTTTAAGTTACGGACCAAACTGCTGCTGCTGCTACTTTCCTGTGTGTCCCATGCATGCCATGAGCTGGTTCTGTGAATGCAAAGGTATAAACAAGCAAAGAGGGTGTGGCCAGCAAGAGGTTGCTGGCAGCCCTGGGAGCCCGCAGGGCTGGCACACAGTTGGTCCTTTTTCCTATTGTCCTTCACCTGCTTTCGTGAGTCTTTATACAAACTGACCCGACCTGTCCCGGCCTGCTACATCATGAAAAATCTCAGGGCTGCTGGGTACCCTGTCTGACCTCCTACCGTCCTAGAAAGCATGGGGACCGCTCACAGCCTGTATAGCCTAGTCCTTCCTCAGAATGGGCCATCAGCCACGTACTTATCACTGCCACTGGTCCAGCCTTGCTGGCCTTTTCTGCTGAATTCTAGAACCACCGCCTGGCTGATTCCCTTGGAGCCCCCAGATACAGTACGCTGGACCCAGAGTCTCCCATCGGACCTTAGATTCCTGAGACTTGGGTTCCTCAGTTCTAAAGGAAAGACCGACTGACCATTGTCTTCCTGGATTGTAGCAATGAAATGGTTCTCCCTTTATTCCTCTCAAAGGGTCAAGTCAAATGTCGCTGTAACTAGGACTGGTTCTCCAGAAACCCGTGAGGAAGGAGAGCAGGTCAGAATCAGGAGACAGACCTGGCTTGTTAGACAGTTGGATGGGAGGAGCTGTTCTGGTATGAAAACCAACAGCTCCAGGGTTGTGAAGAGGCCACCCACTTTCACCTACAGGGCAGTGACTTCTAAGCCTGTATCCTTAACTTGAAGAGCATGAGAATAATAAATAACCCACTGTCCAGGGTGGTTATGGGGATGAAGGGTAATGGTCTCCCCTAAGTGCCCACCCCAGCACACACAAGTAGCAGGGCTTCTGGGGGAAAATGTCTTAACTCATTTCTGAGCGAGCTGAGCAAGTACCAGAATGGGCTGTAGTTTTTTTCTGATTCCACGGTCTGTCTTGGAGCAAGAAACAGAGAGGTCTTGCTGCCTCTGGCTGGCCTGCTCTGGGAATTTGTTTCCAGCTAGCTCAATGAAGTCCCATAGCACCATCTAGTGTCCCAAAGTGGAAAGGCGCCCTTTCTCCACCTCTCCATTCTCTCTCCTCCCAGCACTGCTTTGCCTAGAAGATTTCAAGGCTTCGGGCTAGCACAGATCAGCTAAGCTGCCTGGGAAGTTAAGTAACCGCAGGTCCCTGTCTCTGTTCGTTCAGTAACACAGACAGACACAAGGTTTACACACCCTTTTTTGGCTTTTTATTGGGGAGAAAAAGCGTTAGCGTACAGAACAATTGCTCTTCACAACACAATGTAATACAACAGCAATAGTCACAACAGTAACGTATTTGTTTCTCCCAGGCTTCAGGGAGTCCTTGGGCTACCCTTATACCCTGCATGCATCCCCTACCCCACCCCCACCCCTTCCCTTCCCCCACCCCCACCCCTCTCCCTCCCCCACCCCTCACACCCACCCCCATCCCCAACCCAAGGAGGCACTCAGAGCTTCAGACAGCTCCTGTAGCTGTCACATCACACACAAAATATATTGAAGATCTGGGAAAGAAGGGAAAAGGTCAAAGGAAGTCCAAGCCCCCCAGAGGCCTACAAACCAGTTTACTGCTCATGCGCACTCTCCCTGGCTGAGGCTGCACGTGTTCAGAGTAAGAAGAGCCAGCGGGGTCCGACAAGGCCTGTACCAAGGAGGGTTCCGAAATTTGAGGTACAGGACACCTGCCCTTTGCACTTCTCCACAAGCACAGGGTCAGCATGACCAGCATGCTGACATCAACAGACAGGGTCCAGAGCTTCGAAGAACGGTGTTTTCCCTTCTGGAACTCTCGCCTGAGGAAATAAGCTGAAAAACAGACACAGAACAAAATCTTCACGTGGTGTTTTTTACTCCTGCCCCTGTGAGAATGGGGAAGCCAAACAACTGAAGTGTCTAACAGCTCGGGAGGGTGAAATGATTCCATGGCACACAGGTGACAGCCATTTCAGTCACACTGTTGGCCCTCTAGCAGGATGACCTCCGCTTTAAGAAAGGGCAGTGAGAACCCACTAGAAGGAAATGAGCGACTGCTGCTTCTGCGCTATGCGATTCTGCATGTTTACACATGGCTTTTTGTCCTTAGAGTGTTCTCTGCTTCCCAAATTTCCCATAATGACTATATGTTAACCCTTCTCTTGGGGGAAACCACTGTAAAAGGTAGCAACAGATTATAGGAACCCAGTTCCACTGATCTTCAGGCTAAGAAACAAAAGTAATAAGCAAACAGGCATCTTACCTCTTGCAGATGAACAGAGATCTCACCCTAAACCAGTCTGAGGACTGGGTCTGTTTCCGATTCCTCTTCCTCAGGTTCCTTCCTCGGGTCTTAGGTTCAAATTCTAGGGCTGAGCTCTCATGGAATTTCCCTCCTGCTGGCCACAGACACTTGGGCTGCACTTGCCCAGCTGCTAGGCACTGTGCAGCAAGTTCAGTGTCCATGGGGACAAGTGTGGCCAGCAGTGAATCGGGCTGCCATTTTGTGGCCAGAGCTGATAATAACGCATCTATGGCTTTCACCGCAAAAGCAGTATTTTCTGGACCCAACTGAACAGCAGATGTCTTTCTAAGGGCACCTGAATTTGTGCCCCAGAAGCCCCTGGAGTGTGAAGGAGGCAGTTACCCCTGAAGCTGGCTAACTGAAGTTCGGCAACAGGCCTGAGAGAGATTGTCCCTCCTGAGAGAGCCGTGGGGGTGTTGGGCAGCTGCACTGCACGGGTGCAGTCTCTAGTGAGCTAGCCCTGGTCTCTTCTCTCAGAACCAAAGACTCCTTAGAGTCAGAGGGGCTTGAAGAGCAGGGCAGCAAGGCCACCTCCACCACCTTGACGACAAAGTCTGCAGACCAGAGCTTAGCTGGGTGAAAAAGGCCATGTACCTAAAGCAAGAGTCACTCCTTAGGATGTCAAACTGAGTCGTAACACTGCTGCCACCTCGGCTGCCCCACCCCCCGCATCCCTAACACCAACCCTTTAAGGGAAAAGAGGCCAACGCCTCTTTTCAAGGGTCATGGTGCAGGAGTCTGAGGGAAGGTGACTCCAGCACTCAAAGTGGAATCAGGTTGCCACCATCAGGCCAAGAGAGCAAGCCTCAGTGACTGTCCACTGCACGTGTGACTTCGTGTTCTCGCTGCACCGGGTGTAAGTCAGTTTCCCTTTTTCAGGCTCTTCTGCTGCAAACATGACAAGTATATACTTCTTGGTACCATCCTGCTCATTGTCCAGTAAGTGGCCTCAGTGGCATCAGGAGGTTAATGTAGCCTGTCCTTTAAGTCATTGGGGAAGATCAGTGAGGCATTGGGTGAAGTCCTGACAAGTCAGAGTGAAACCGTAAGAACACAGGGCAAAGAACACACAGAGAGGCAAAGGCTGGGGACAACTAGAGGAGAGGACAAAGGTGACCAGTGCATTTACAAGAACAGGCCCAGAAACTTGCTCTCCAACTTGTGCAAGGATTGAGCACGGTACATGGCAAGAGGACAGTGACGACTGACCTCTCCCTTCTTAGGTGGCCTTGGTTGGGCACATTTCACTCGCTGGTTGTGGTTGCAAAACAGTCTGGAATTCTATAGGTCTCCCTTGAATTCTTCAGGTCTGGAGCTTTCTCAAGGACTGGTCAGTAGATGTGGCAGGTACAGCAGCAATAGCAAGAGCAAGGGATGCGATAGAAGGGTGTGTTCCCTGTGGCCAGCTCACCAAAGGATTCACACGCGAATTCGGCCTTGAGCTCGGTGCCCCCCCTGTCTAGGATTGAGGCAGAACAGCACGGAGGGATGCCTTTGCACTTGGTCTTGCTCCACGTGACCTGCATGGTGAATCAGTGGTGGTGAGCTGTAGAAGGGAGAATTGGTATCTGGAAGGCCCTCCAGAAGTGGGACGCGATTTTGGCTCCCCTGTCTGCTCGGTTGCATTATGGAAGGTGCCACGCTCAGGTAATTCTCGGCATGGTAGCCTGTCGCAGAGCTCACGGTCTGGGTCGACGTGTCCACAAGGACAGGTTCTTCTATCTCCAACACCTCTCCATGTAGGCCATAATGATGGGCAGCAAGCGCATGCATGTGTAAGTGAATGCAGTCGTGCACATACACATGATCGTGCTCATGCTGGACCTCCTCTATCACTTGCTCCTGTTCTGGAAGCAGGACCCTAACCTCAACTTCAGCTTCCTCCTCGTATTTATCTTCACCGCCGTCCTCATTCTTCTTCATCTCCTCCTCCTTGTCTTCTTCATCATCATCCTCCTCTTCCTCATCCTCCTCTTCCTCCTCATCCTCATCTTCCTCCTCATCCTCATCTTCCTCATCCTCCATCTCTTCTTCCTCTTTCCTCATCTCCTCCTCCTCCTCCCTCAGCTCCTGTGAGAAGGGCCTTCCCTGATCCACCAGATAAAGCCTGTGCCCGCATGCCTGTTCACCCTCATCCTCATTCTCAATGTGGCACGCCACCACAGCTTCATTTCCATTCTCATTAAGAACTGGAGCCAAAGGGTAGAAGCTGCTTTGAACTTCAGGGAGTGGGGTTGGCTTGGGGACCCGCACTTTCTTTTCTATCTCCGCACACTCGAGAATCAGCTCATCCAGATCTGCAATTTCAGTTGACCAAAAGAGCTCCCTTCGGACACATTCTGACAAGCCTTTAAGGAACTGCTTTTGGAGGCGATTGTCATCCCAAGACAAGAACTGGGCCAAGAACTGAAAAGCATCTGCGTAGCTGCTTAAGGTACAATCTCCCTGCTTGAGCCTACGGATGGCCTTTTTAGCCACGCGTGAGGGGATGGGGCCACAGAATACCTTACGCATTTCATCCAGGAAGAGCGGGAAGTTGGAATTCAGGGAGCTTCCTTCCTGAGTGACTGAGATAGCCCAGTCTCTCGCTTCCCCTATGAAAAAAGAAACCAGAAAGGCCACCCGTTCCTCGCCCCCAGGGAAGTAATCTTCATGATCTGCTATGAAAGTCTCTAGCTGCATCAGAAATTCAGCCAGGTAGACGGGGTCGCCTGCAAATGGTTCTATGTCTGGCCACTCAAGCGGTGGCAGAAAGACCTGTAGGGCCAGCTCTTTTGGCGCGGGGGAGTGCAGCTCCGACTGGGACAGGTTGGGTGACAGAGGGGGCTCAGTGGACTCATCGGGGTTGGAATAGTCCTGGACCACGTTAATCAAAAGATCATCTGAGACATCCTCGGGATCTGTGCGCGGAGGAGGCCAGCACAGGAAAGGCACCTCCGCCTCCTCCTCCTCCTCCTCTTCCTCCTCCTCAGGAGCGGGCTCGTTCTCACTGGGCGGGTACTCAAAGTTCTCCCCTGCAAGGACGGGCACTATGGGCACCGGCCGGTGGATGTGGCCCCTCAAGGAATTAACCTCGGCCAAGGCTCTCCCGAGCTGCAGGCCCAGATGGGCATTCTCTCCTCGAAGGGCATTTAACTCCTCTTGCAGGGCCTCATTCGCCAAGCGGAGGCTATTGAGATTTCCCGCCGCCTCTGACATCGTCACTAGTTCTTGGGGCTTTGAGTGTCCCGCAGTTGGGGGCAGGGAGTTACAGGGTCTGCGGGAGGAAGCAGAAATGAGGAGGTGGGCGCGGGAAGCTACCGAAGTGCGGCCAGAAGGCGACGGGGCCAAGCGAGCCCGAGCCACACCCACCCGGGGGACTCGGGCCCGGGACGCCTTACCTTGCTGCAGGGGTCGGAGAAGGCGGGCGGCTGCGCGGGTCCTGGAGGCAGCAGGCGCAGGGCACAAGTGAGACGCTGGCAGCGGTGGTGCGGTCTGAAGCAGGCAGAGCGGGAGGGAACGGACTGCGGCAGGATCTGTCGAGGAATAATCTTGCGGACAGCGAGCCCTCGCCTTTTAAGCGCCGCCAAAGAGCGCCCCCAGCAGGGGCGGGCCTTCGGGAACTGAGCGAGCCCACTGGCTCCCGCGGCTGCGCTCTCACTCACTCTCTCCTTCCCTAGCTGCAGCTAACTCGGGTCGGGAAAATGTGACAGCGACTGCCCACTCGAGGTCGTCATGGCGACAGCCAGTGAACGTGTTCCTCTCCTCGGGCAGGCCCCCGAGTGTAGAGGAACTGCTTCGCGAGGCGCAGCTCAATCTCCAGAGCCTGTTGCAAGGTACTGCGAGGGAGGGGGGCTGCCCAGAGGCGGCTGCGCAGCAGGAGGGGGGCAAAGAAGAAACCGGGAACAGCGAGAAAGAAAGAAAACAGTTCCAAAGCATCTCTCTTTTCACCTTCCAGACTGATGATGCTAAGACTCTGTTTCTGGGGCTGTTGCTCGCTCCCTCCCTTTTTGATTCAGTAGTCCCTAAGTGGAAAGCATACAGGCTGAGGCCAGGCAAGTCACAGAGAGGGGAATAGAAGACTCCCTCAAAGGAGACACATATTCCCTCCAGCACTCCTGTCGTCATATCTCCCATGCCTTGGAATTCTGGCACTAGAAAACAAAGGGTCATCTATAGGGTCTCCTAATCCGGACTCCACACACTCTTTACCTGTAATAACCTCCCAATCGCAATGAGGTTCTCCGTAGAAATCACGTCCCCAAGCTGGAGGTGTAGCTCTGTGGTAGCATGTGCAAGGCCCGAGACTGTATGTCCAGCACCACTAAAAAAGGCCATCTCTCCCTACTTTTGAGTTTCTCTTACTACTCTTGAGTTTTTCAGGCACACTGGACACAGAGCTGGACCCCCCCCCAGAGGTGTCTAATGAATACTAAATGGACAAAAGGTCTTCTCAGTTCTTATTTCTCCATACCAGCAAAAAAAATTTTCCTAAGTCGGGTGCAGACTAGAAAATCCCTGATGGGCCTCCCAAGTGGGGTGCAGCTAAAACTCCTAATCTCTGCAAAGGGCAGTGGTGACCTTAGAGAAGCGAGATGCTGAGTGCTAACCATGAGCCCTGTGTCCAGCAAGGAAGAGGTAGAGTGCAGGGTGGAGGGGGGTGACTGCACTGTTCTGACCACAGGCAGAATCCAGAATCCAGTAGGACTAGTGAGCAGGAGCTCAGGGAGAGCGCATTCCACCTCCTGACAGAGATGGGTTTTTCTCACATGCCCAGTAGCCACAGTCCAAAGGAAGGAGTGGTCTTCAGGTGTCTGCCCTGAGACTGAAAAGGCACCTGAGAGGGCTCCTGAAGAGGGGCATAGACTAGGAACACTGGTGCAAAGAATGAGCCGTGAGAGCAACAAGCCCCAGGACCAGAGTCAAGAGTCTGTTGAGCTCTTGCTTTCCTCGCCATTTCATCTAAGCCATCGCTTTGGCCAACCCTACTCCATCTTACACATACTTACCTCCTCTCGTTGGCTCGTGAACTTCGCTGTCTTCTCTGCCACCACCTTCGGTTCCCTTACTTTTCGCCTGCCTAGACCTGATCCCATCCACAGTGGAACCAGACCTAAAAGCCATCAAGTATGAGTTCTTGCATCCAGGTATGGTGGCACAAGCCTGTAATTCCAGCACTCAAGAGACTGAGGCAGGAGGATCTTGAGTTCTGAGGCCTGCCTGGGCTACATGCAAGATTTTGTCTCACAGAAAACCAAGAAACCGTAAAGTTCTTGCGATCCAAGACAGAGTTCCAGACTGGACTTCTCAGTGTGGGTCTCTTCTTGCTTCGTGCACATTGTTCCTTGGTAGCACTGCAGAACACCCGAAGAGCTGCAGCGCCTCAGAAAATGGAACCGTTAGCAAAGGGTGTCTACATCCCGAGTCTTGGCTCTCCGGGCTGAGTGCTTAAGGTGGGGACCACTATAGAGGGCATGGGCCCCAAAGCAGCACGGCTTGGATTTACTGACTTCCTTTCCTCTTCTGCCCTCATGGTCCTGGGAACCAAGCACTTTTCCATTTCTGAACCCAGTGGCCAGGAAATAGCTCAAAGAAGCAATATGAGTCAGGCTGGGCAGCTTAGTGCAGGAGCCTGGCTCATTGTTCTCCCCCAGCCTGGCACCTGGCTCCCTAGAGTGTGTCTCCACTATGCTATTTTTCAGAAGAATATGAGGAACAGTATTCGGAGGCCAGACTTCTGGGGCAGACCTTCCGCTCTTCTGATGAGGCCCCTGAGCCTACTGCCAGCCAAAGGCCCCAGTCTACCAAGCGTCTGGAGTTTGTATTGATGGTGAGTTGTCTCTTCCCCAACCTGGGAGAGCCAGCGTGCACCCACCGGCAGGGCATCTTGAACTTCTTATGTGATCCCCTGGAAGCAACTGTTCATCACTGCTCACAAGCAGGGCTACTGCGAGGTCCCCATGGGAAGGGCCCCGCACAGCAGGTGCCTAGCCAGGCACCCTGTACAGTGCTTTCCCATCTTCAAGAGGACGCCTCCAACCGCTCTGCCTAAGCAGTCATCCTATGGGCATCAGCTCCTCCAGTCAGAAGCGCACCTTTCCATCACACCCTCTCTCCCAACAGCCTGCAAAACGGCAGCTGAGCGAGGATGAGACCACGACCCAGGGTGTGAGGGCCCCCGAGGCCTGCCTGAGCCTGCCTACAGCCGACAAGCAAACTGTCTGGAATGGCCCCTTCCCTCTACCCATCCTAAAGGAGAAGCGCTGGCTTCAACCCTGCTCCACGCAGTCCGACCTTGTGCCCATCAACATCTCTGGTAGAGTTGCTTAGCACCGCCTGTTTGTTTCCCTCATGCCAAAGGCCCATCCTCTCCGAATGCTCTGGGTACTGGGGAGGGAGGGCCACTCTATCTGCTGCTGACAAGGTCATGACTCCCCCGGGAGTGGAGGGGACTTCGAGAGCCAGCTGAAGAGGGGGCAATGGCTCCTCTTCCCTCATTCCCTATCTGCAGTCACTGTAACTGATACCATGGAATAGCGAACAAAAAGTTTCTTTGCAGAATGTGCCAAAAGTTTTCTGAACGTGGGTTTTCTTTTGAGTTTAAATGAAAACAAAGTTTGAGAATTTTGTTTGTTTCAGGTAAAGATAATGTTAGAAACCCAAAGTTCTGGGTTTGGACTATACAAATAACAGCCAGAAGGAGATGAGAATCCGAGCACATGTGCTTTAACGGTAGTGTAACAAGGGAAGGGCACAGAAAGGGCACACGGGGGAAAAAAGAAAGAGCCACAGGAGGCCCAGGATGACCTTGAGAGTAGTGGTGGGGGGGGATACTTGCATCTCTCTTTTTTTCGTTCTCCATTGCTGCAATTAGGAACCCTGACAGAAGCGACTTAAGGGGGCAGGGAGTAAGAGTATAGACCGGTTCACAGTTCAAGGTACAGCTTGTCAAAGGCAGCAGGAACTTGGAAGCAGCGAGTCTCATTGTCTCCGCAGACAAGAAGCAGAATACAGTGGCTACTTGCTGCTGCTCAGTTCCCTTTCTCCGTCTCTAGGGTCCAGGATTCCCCTGCCCGAGGAATGGTGCCATCCACAATTAAAGCTGGTTCTCCTCATATCAGTTAATGCCCAGAAGCACATCTCCTGGGTGATTCTAGGTTCTGTCAAGTTGACAGCACAATCACAGTCTCCGGGTTGGGGTCGTGTGGCATTTCTACTTCCCACTCCAGTGGAAGGAAAGGAACAGGGCCAGTCCTATCAGGAACCCCTGCAGGGCCCTGATGGAAGCAAGACACCAGTAATCTGAAGGGACTGGAGGAGGCCTTGACTAGCATGGGCCCTGCTGTGGTGGAAAAGGTCGGTGAGAGCAGTGAGGGTAGCTCTGTCTCGCGTGACCATGCTCCCCGGATCTGGCTTGATCCACCGCCCCTAGAGTCATCTTGAGGAAGAGAGGCAGGAAGTAGAGCTCATTTGCCAAGGGAGGAAAAACTGTGCTGGGAGATTCGCAAAGCAACACTGATGTGCTCTGTCTAAATGGCTGTCTCACTTTCGGGCTGCTCTTGACTCTGTCCTGTGGAACCATTTGCTGGGATGGGGCTGCAGTGAGTGCTGTGACTGGTGGGGGACGGGTCCTGCTTAACCAGCCACTAAGCTAGAGACAGGGCGGGGGAACTGCCTGTTTAGCCCCATGGATCTCCTCATCCTGACTTTGCCCCCTACAGATTCCCAGAACTAAAAGCTGACCGCTGGGAATTAGACAGGGTCCAGTCAACACCAACTGCCAGTTTTGGTAATGTGGCCAGGTAGCTGTAGGTCAGACTATCCAACTGCTTCCTAAACAATGGGATCAGTAGGAGCGCTTCTTAGAGATGCCATTTTCACTTGGTCCCTGTGAAGTCAGTCTGGGCATTATGGCACAAATCTGTAATCGCAGCACTCTGGAGGCAGAAGCAGGGTGATGAGGGCAAGTCCAGCCTGGATAACCAAATGAGTCCTTCACTCACAAAAAAACACACCCAGGAGTACAGGGTGCATCTCAGTGGTCGAGTACTTGCCTTGAATATAAAAGGCTCCAGATTCTGTCCCCAGCACCACAGGAGAAACCCTATAATCATAATCAAATAATGCTAGCCCCGGCCCATCTCTCCACAAGCAGTGATGCTCACCCCTGGCTATGCATCTGAAAAACCACCCAAGGACTCCTAGGCAATGCTTCTACCTAGGCCCTCCTCCCAGAAAGTTGAATGTTCTGGAGTTCAGATTGTGGAGTTTCAAAAGCTACCCAGTTTATTTCAGTGTGGGGCTGAAAAATACTGCCCAGTGCACCTAAGAAGTGCAAATGAGCTGGGTGTGGCCTGTAAAACCAAGAGTGTGTGCCCAGCACCAACCTGGGGGGAGAGGGAGGGATGCGGGAAGAAGTACCACCTTCCTGGATGCTGCTGTTCATGCTCATCGCTACTGCCGTCATCCTTTCTCTCTACCTCAGGCCAGTTTTCACTGTGCTTTAAACAGAAACCAGGATGCACCCAAGTGTCTTTATTTTGGCTACAGGGCAGCAGTTTGATAGACATGCAAGTTTGCGACACTCGTTGTTTAACACAGAGACAGCCGTGAACCCCAAGTCCACCCTGAGGCGGAGGCGGACCATTATTGGATTCTCTAACATTTCTCAGCGAGACCCAGGTGACCCCAATACAGTTGATTCCCTCAAACCCTTTCCCCATCTCCCACTACTCCTGTCATGCAAGTGCCATTGTGGCAGTGGGGACCTGAAATAATTCTGGGTAGAGGGGCTTTGACTATCCTGAGAAAGCCAATGTGTGATTAATGTCAACCAGGGGCCCTTGGAAAAACCAGCGATTGAGTCTGGAGGGCAGGGATCTCGGGCTAATAAATCCACCACATCCTTGTTTTCCATTACAAATGTACTGTAAATTAGATATGAAGTACACACCTTTAAACCCAGCACTCAGTAGCAGAAGCAGGAAGATTATCTCCAGTTTAAGGCCAGCTTGGTCTCCATGAATTCTAGCCCAGCCAAAGACTACATAATGAGGTCTTATCTCAAAAAAAAGTAATGTTACCATATATGCCAAATTTATGCAAATAGAAGTGGGGAATCATCCCCCGAATTGTAATCTTGTATTGACCCAATACAGTCACTGTAGTAACTAAAGATATCTGTGTAGACTGCCTGCCATGTGCCTGGGATATAGTCAATATTCAACAAATTCTGGCTATTATGAATTACCATGTCAGTAAGGTAGCAGTAACAGTAATGTTAGAATAGCTGTGGATGTGAGAACACTTCTGGAGATTGGAACATCTGAATGGTATCACATCTGTGAATTACTCTAAGTCTTTTATGTTCAAAGGCAAAAGGTGGCAGATGCCAGAAATATAGCATTCAGGCAAAGTCCAGATTCATAGCTGGGGCTGTGAGCCACATGCTGCTGTGGGCTTTAGTCAGTTTAGAAATTTCTGCTCTCACCTCAGGCCTGACGACCCCTGAGATCTGCTGGTTCTGTGAACCCAGGGAGAAAGAAAGTATGGGGGAAACCCGAGGTAGCCACACGTGATACGTGTACTCTGGAAAAAAGTCGTCAAAGCTGGGAAGTCTTTGGCAGCCATCTGGCCAATCCAAGGGTACCCCGTGACTCACTGTGTGGCGATGGGCAAGATCCCAACTTCCCCCAGTATCCTCATCTGTGAAAAGGAAGAACCAAGGAATTCTGACAAAGCTGTTGGCAATGCTGCTTGGCACAAAGCTGGTGTTCTGGTTATAAACAGCTGACGGGGGATCCCTTGCTATAGCAGTAACATGTGTTTTCTATCTCCAGGGCACAGCACCAGCCCGGTAGGCAGCCTGGCCTCAGACATCAGGCCTGGCCACTCGGCTCCACAAGTTGTTCAGGGAAGAGTTGCTATTGGGCAGGAAGCTCGGTTTCCAAGTCTCACCTCGCCGGGACTGAGGCACTCATCGAGTGAGCCTGCAGACCCTCACCAGGCACGTGGTGGCCCAGACCCTCCTGGCACGGAGAGCATGGCAATGCTGTACAGTGTCCCCAGTTCTTGCAATGGACCAACAGAGTCAACGTTCTCCACCTCCTGGAAGGGAGATGCTTTCACGTACATGACTCCAAGTGCCAGCAGCCAGGGCAATCAAGTCAGTGAAAATGGAAAAAATCCTTCCTCTGGGAATTCTTGGGTCTCTCTGAACACACTCCCACCTCTGGTTCCTAAAGAGGCGGCTACCCTCTTTGTCACCCGTGATAACCCAGCAGGATGCACTGGGCTACCCAGCTACTCTGAGCACCCCACTCAACGAAGGCAAATACCAGAAAGACCTCCCAAGATTGGCCTCCTGGCCCGTGGTACCTCAAGACTGGAAACAGGCCCAGGTGGAACTAACAGATTCCGGGAGCGGTCACTTTCTGTGCCCACGGACTCAGGTGTCACCTCAGTGGACTATGGTGAAGAGCAGAAGGCTGGTGAGGCCTGCATCCTGCCTTATGCCAGTGCAAACTCTGAAGGAAGTAACAGTACTGACAACATTGCAGCCCTCAGCACTGAGCAAGAGGTGCAGCACAGGAGGCAAAGATCCAAAAGTATTTCACTCAAGAAGGCCACAAAGAAGCCCTCTCCACCCATGAGAAGCGTCTCACTAGTCAAAGATGAGCCAGTCCTCCCACCAGAAGGTGAATTGGCACTGCCCAAGGACCAGAGGCCCAGGAGCCTTTGCCTCTCCTTGGAACACCAAGGGCACCATTCATCTCACCCAGATCCTCAAGGTCATCCATCTTGGCCAACTCTCAAAGATCCAGAAGGTTCACAGTTCTCTCACCACTGGTATCTTACTGACTGGAAGTCTGGTGACACCTACCAATCCTTGTCCAGCTCCAGCACAGCCACTGGCACCACAGTCATTGAATGCACTCAAGTTCGGGGAAGCTCGGAGTCTCTGGCCTCCCCTTCCACCTCCAGAGCAACAACACCCTCCCAGCTCTCCATTGAGGTGGAAGCCAGGGAAGTAGCCTCTCCTGGAAGGCCCACTGGACTGATGTCCCCTTCCAGTGGCTACTCGAGCCAGTCAGAGACACCCACACCCACTGTCTCCATGTCCTTGACCCTGGGCCACTTACCGCCTCCAAGCACCAGTGTCCGAGTACGTCCGGTGGTACCAGAAAGGAAGTCATCACTGTCCCCGATGTCACCAATGGAAAAAATCTGCAAGTCACGGTTATCATTTGACCTACCATTGAGCTCTTCAACCACCCTGGATCTGTCGGGGATGAGTATCTCCATCCGCAGCAAGACCAAGGTGAGCCGCCATCACTCTGATACCAATTTTGGAGCCAAACTGGCACAGAAAACTAGTCCAAACCAGCCAATCATGCCCATGGTTACTCAGTCTGACCTCCGTTCTGTTCGCCTGAGGTCAGTCAGCAAGTCTGAGCCAGAAGATGACATTGAGAGCCCAGATTACACCGAGAAACCTGGAGCAGAAGAAGTCTTCACCTTGCCAGAGAGAAAAGTGAAACCTCCCATAGCTGAGAAACCACCACTGGCCCGAAGGCCTCCAAGCTTGGGTCACAGGCCACCCTCGCTCCCTGGGGAGTATCAGCTAACTTCTCCTACTATGGCTATGACACCCAGGAGCTCCGTTCCACACGTGAAGCAGCTCCCCCAAGACAGCTACACAGTGTTGCGGAAACCAAAGTCACCTAGCTTCCCCAGTGGCAGGAGCCCTGGGGAGTCTACAGCACCCTCCACCCTTGTCTTCACACCTCTTGCCAGTTCCTCTGGTGCTTTCTTCTCAGGAACACAGCAACCTCCCCAGGCCAGTGTAGAAGATGGGGTCCCCAAAGTGAGAGCCCTACCAGAAAGAATCAGCCTCCAGAGCCAGGAAGAAGCTGAGAAAAAGATGAGCAAGATTCCACCTCCTGTACCAAAAAAGCCCAGTGTGCTCTACCTGCCTCTCACCCCCCCTGTAGCTCAAATGGATGCCTGTATGGCCGAGCCAAGGCTGCCTTTCAGCCCCATCATCACCTTAGAGGAAGATACCAAGTGTCCCTCCGCTGAGGAGGACCCGAAGGCACCTGGTAAAAGGATGACTTCCGCTCTTCCTGTTGACGGTGAAAAGGAGGCCGTCTCTCCAGGTTAGTAAACTGTCTTGGCTTTGCCCTTCAGTTGCAGGAGGGATGAGGGTGAAGTTGGAGTTAACTCTGGAAAGACAGAGCAATTGCCCCAGCATGACCAAAGCTGTAGGGAGCACATCTAGAGGGCGTGAGTTAACTCTGTAAAGGAACTGCCAGTTGGCCTTACTGTACAGGAGATCAGGACTGACCCAGGACAGATCCCCAAGGCTAAGTCTGGACAATCTACCCTTGGCACAGGCACCACGATAACAAATCAAACAAAGCCTTAGCACACTGGGACTTCCCGACCGCATCTGGCCAGTCAGGCATGCAGCCCTTGCCCTGGGATTCCCACTCAGCCGACAATAGTTTTCATTAGTCAGACTAATTTAGACTAACACTCGGGACTCAGTATTCCGGAAGTCCTCGTCCAAGAGTTCTGGAAGGCTCGTGGGACTCTGAAATGATGGCCTGCACACTTTTCCAGTGTTTTCCACTAGAAAGGACACAGTCTTCCTTGGAAGGTTTGATTCTAACTCTTCCTGAACCCATAAGAATAGGCTAGTTAATGATTCTTCACTTTGGTTGGTGTTGTTTCTGTGGCTTTTTGTTTTAATTGTAAGATACACATGACACTTATATTTTAACCACTTGCCTATGTGGCCGGCGGTGGGTGGGGCACAGGTTGTGTTGAGTGTCTTTGGCTCTCAACCTTTACCCTGTCTTTTGAGACAGAGTCTCTACAGGAATCAGAGCTTTTTATTGGCTAGACTGGCTGGCCAGCAAGCCCTGGGCATCCACCTGTCTCCGTCCCCCAAGATCTGGATTATTAGGGTTATAGGCATACACAAGAGTGTGAGTACCAGAGATCCGAACTCCATGCTTGTATGGAAGGTGCTTTACCAACCGAACTACCTTCCTGGCACCAACTCCTTTTTTTTTTTGTTTTTGTTTTTGTTTTTTCGAGACAGGGTTTCTCTATGGTTTTTGGAGCCTGTCTTGGAACTAGCTCTTGTAGACGAGGCTGGTCTCGAACTCACAGAGATCCGCCTGCCTCTGCCTCTCAAGTGCTGGTATTAAAGGCGTGCACCACCACCGCCCGGCTACCAACTCCTTTTTTGAGACAGAATTTCACTGTGTTACCTAGGTTGGCCTGAAAGTCACAATTCTCCTGTCTCAGCACTTCACCCCCGAATGTTAAAATTGTAGATATGTGCCGCCATCCTGGGCTTAATTTTAGCCATCTTGAGCCATGCAGTTCATTAGTGTTTAAGAACATTCATGTTGAGAGACCCATCTCTAGAATGTCTTTTATCTTGGGAAAATGAAAGTCTATACCCTTGAAACAACTCCCCATTTCCTCCACTTCATCCCCTCTTTCCTCCTCCTTCCCTCCCCCTTTCCTCCCTACCTGCTAACCACAGGTTTATGGCTCTGACTGTTCTGGATGCCGAGTGGAGTCATAGATTTGTTGTCTTTTTTATGACTTTCTTATTTTTTATTAATGTCCTCAAGGCTCAACTCTGTCTCGCATCATTTTTGAACCCTTAATGTTAAACATTAAAATCTCATGACCTTCTTTAAACTAGTTTAGACTTTCAGCATAAGTTAATCACTGTGACGAAAGCAAGTGAGCATGTCAAAGCCACAGGTTATTTCCAAATATGCTTCCTCCAACTCCACAGGCTCCCTCCGATTCAAGCAAGTCTCATCCCCCACTGGGCGAGGATAATTGCTTTACCCTTCTCTCAGTATCTTGAGTTTTTAATTATGTATTTATAACAAGGGGGCTGGGGATATAACTCAGTGCCAAAAGAGCTTATCTAGTGTGTTCCATCCCCAGCACTGTTTTTTTTTTTAATAAATAAGAAAACGAGCATGTTCAGATGACCTATATTAACGAAAAGCAAGCATGAGAACAGGGATTTGGGCCAGTCTTCACCATGGGAGCATTGAAAGGCCTGAGGGTAAATCATTAACCTTCTGAACTTCATGTTCCTCCTAGCAAAATGGAGATATCAAAAGGCTCTGTCCTGCTGTCTAGCTAGAGTTGCTTTGAACATTGAGGGGAATGGCAAGAAAGCATGTGCCCTGTCCTAACTCTCATGGCCAAAGTCATGCCTTTTGGTTCTTATACCTAGGGAAGACTGTGGAACCAAGTGCCGAAGAGAAAAGTTTAATCAGTGATAAGACATCCGAATGGATCTCGGAGGAGGACGATGACGTGTTTGTGGCTTCGCGCACGACTGAAGATTTATTTACTGTGATACACAGGTCAGGATCCTTTTCCTTCATTATAATTGCAATTGCTTTCCCATTTTCTGCTTAAAGAAAAACTGCTGCCTCTGAGCAGCCGCTGGAATTGCAACTGGAGATTCAGTTCAGTACCTACCTACGTATGTGAGCACAGTCTGGGGCCTCACATCTCAAATTCACTGATATCTTTGGTTGAAGCGGGGGAGGAGGGGAGGACCAGGTGCTGAGAGAGGCCCCTCGTCTCCTAGCAACTGCTTGGCCTATTGTGTCTCCATCTGCTGCCTCACAGCTCTATCTGCAGAGAGAGACATTTAACCCTTCATGGAACTTCTTGTACCACAGAATTCTGTCACTAGGTGATACAGAGCACCGGACAACATATGAGAGCAGGGACTCAGGCAGAGGGGGAACAGAGGTGGGCATTGGGACATGAGGCAGGGGCTTGTAATGAGGTACCTGGATCCACGAGCCCAGTTACTGGATCTGGAGCAGCAGCTCAAATCAGTTCCACATCCCTAGCTGTCTTGATTCAGTCACTGAGCTCCTGGTCTTGACCCTTTACGTTTGTTCTTGATCTCATATCTGAGAAGGACTGAACCTGTAGCATAGGGCAAGTGACTCTAGTTGTGGCCATTGAAAAGCATGTGGGGAACAGAGGGGCCCCCAAGGGGCTTGGGAGCACGGGGCTGTCATATGCATGATCTTGAGCACATCCCTGGTTGTCAGTTCTTCAGAGCTTTGCTAGCTGTCTGCTCCCTGAATTCCCTGACTTCGCTCAGACCAGTCTTTCCTTCGTTTAGGTCCAAAAGAAAGCTCCTGGGCTGGAAAGAGCCTGGGGAGGGCTTCCCAGGCAGCAGACCCAGCTCCCACTCACCAGTGAAGAACACAGCTGATTCTCCCACCACTGAGTCTGCTGCTGCCACAGGGGCAAGTGGCAGTGCCTGCCTAGACGCTGGCAGAAATGATGATTTCAAGGCCCTGCTCCAGAAGAAGGGAAGTAAGGCAACTCCTAGGACCCGCCCCTCAGCGGCTGAGCTGCTCAAGACCACGAACCCTCTGGCTCGAAGAATCATTGCGCAGTTCTCAAAAGACTATGAACCCACTGAAAGCCCCAGTACCTAAGCCCTGCTTCTTATTCACTAGGTCTGAGGAGAGCAGGGGAAAGATAGAGGGCTTCAGAAAGGGACCAACCACAGGAATGACAAAACATTCTGTCTTTGACATTAACTCACACTCTGGACAGCAGAGAGGCCAACACAACACACCTGCGTTCCCCAGGCACTCTGATAGGCTTCAGGCCATCTGCGTTTCCATGCTTACCGTGGCGGAACATCGGTGTTCTTCTTAGATTCTCCCAGCGTTGTCCATTAAGAAGAGATCCTCAGATTTGAGAGCCCGTATGCCACCTTTTTCAATGTCCTGGCTGTTTTGTCCATTGGCTCCTGTTGCTGAAAGGCACGGTGGGAGAATAGATCGGGGACCTTCCAAACCAGGGCTGGGGACAGAGGCACCAATCCCACTGCTGATTATCTCCTCTCCTGGGGTGGCTTTGATGGCCCTATGTGAAGACCCAGACAGACACCGAGGCCTCCTCAACCCCAGAGAGAACTCTGCAGGAGGCGTGCACTAATTTCAGCATGGGGTTGATTGGATGGCTTCTGTGGTGCAAACATGAGTGTGACTGTCTAAAACTCCATGCCTTTTTCAGTTTGATTGTCTATGCGGAGATCAGGGTGATGAGTTTCAATAAACTTCTAGGATTTCCCCCCTCCCCCATTAGCTAGAAAAGATGGGACTGGGTGGCTTTGGCTGAGCCAAGCTCTGCAAACGAACGGGACATTTGTTCGCTTGCATCTAGCCAAGGTAACTCGCATGCACGCCTTGAGGTCTTTCGAGTGTCTGTCAATGTGGGTAGCCAGGATCTGTGCCAAGCTCATGCTGTAGACTCCAAGAACTCTCATTTCACTCGCATGTAACATTCATTACAGGAAGTAATTAGGCGAAGGACTGGCATCATCCGAGGCTCCAGAAGTAGAACGGAAATGTACCTTGCCCCACACCGTTGGATTCAGAGTGTGCTTTTAGTGGTTCTTTGGGTTTTGTGTCAAGGAAATCTGACTCTGTTTCAAAGATCAAGAACCTGTAGACTGAAAAAGATCTACGTGAAATCAAAAAGACAGCCCATAATTCAAGAAGGCTACGTTTTGCCATTTAGGTACTGCTGTTTGGCCAACTTTCAGCTTGCCGCGGCAGGGGGGCGGGGGGAGCAGCTAGGATAAAGAGGATACTGAAAGAGTTCCAAAACAATCACAATTACCCCTTCCCTTCCAAAGGCAACAGGCACAGGCTGTTCTTGTCAACTCGACTTTGTAAGTATTGCAAGAGCACCTGCTCTCCGAGAGCTGAGGACAAGCTGAGCAAAGCACTGAACAGAGAACCTGCTGGCCAGTGTTGGGAAGTTCTTTGTCTTCTGCCCCCAAAGGGCCCAAAGGAACTGAACTTGTAGTGTGCTTTGCAAAAACAAACAAACAAAAATGGGCTTTGACTCATCGCCCGCACTCCCTGCCCTAAAAGATTCCTTGCTCAGTCTCCCGGAGGAAGCAGTAAGGAGTCCAGGGACAAGCATATCTCCATTTTGATAGGTCACACTCCTCACCAATGAGAAGCAAACTGTTAGCTCTACTGCCCACACTCCAGCAAGGCAAAGTGGCTGCAAAACTACCCCGAGTACTGAGAGGACTCGGGTCTCTGGCGTAGAAGTCCTAGGCTGAGGTCCTTGCTTGGGTGGCTCTAGTTCCGATTGGTCTAATTCTAGACAAATGGAAAGAGCTCAAGCTCGCCAGCTCTCTTCCAGCTAGCACTTCCCTCTCGGGTCTAGAAAGAAGCCACTTAAATAATCAACAGTTAGGGGAACTCTGAAAGCGCTTAAACCATTTAACATGAAGATCTTCTAAGCCAAGTTTCATGAGTCAGACGGGAATGCGGGATATACACTTTGAACCACCGCACCTGGGAGATGGAGACAGGCAGACTTCTGTGAGTTTGAAGCCAGCCTGATCTACATAGGTAGTTCCAGGAAGCCAAGGCTCCATATTGAGACCCTGACTTCAGTCTTGGCCTTGGTTTATACATAACTACCACACCTGACTTAACTCAGAATTCCAAAAGACAGAGGCATTCTCCTCTGTAGGAAAATGAAGGAGTGGAGTGCCCTTGCTTCTGCCTATCAGGAGAAAAAGTTCCCTGGGTCTGCTCCACAGAACCGTTATGAATCAATCACTGAATTCTAAAGTTTGAGCATATGAAACTGTATAGGGCTTGCTACTTTTGCTGATGATTTATTTGAAGTGTCTTGTTTGTTCCTTCTCATGGGTTTGGCCTCTCCCCTCATCTTGCTACCTCTGGAGGTTCCCCCCAAAAGATTCTAAACTGAATGCTTAGACTGCTTGAGGTTGTTTCAGTGACCTGAATCCCTGCTCTCCTCTATACGACTCTGTATGCCTGTAATGTTTAGAACATTTCCTCGTCACTATGACCCCCAGAAGCCCAACTAGCACAAGAGATTTGGGGCAGAGACTTTACAGTCAGAGGAAACACTTTGGACTGGGAGTAGTCGTTCTGTCCCTCCAGGCTTGGCAGGGAGTAGACCTAGTCCTACGCAAACAACCTGATTGTTAAATAATAATAGTAACTAAAAACAGTCATTGATTAGCACAGCACCAAGCATCTTTTTGAATACTTAACCGCTCTCCTGTCCCTATTATCATAATCTCTCTCCCCTGAGGACAATGTGTGCTGCCCAGGAGGCTGGATTGGGAGGGGGACCCCTTTCAGGAAAGTCTCAGGGAGGTTGCTGAGGCTGCTGTGACACACGGCACACGGAAAGAAAGAGAGGGACCTCTAAGGATGGCACACACAGTGAGTCGGGG
This sequence comes from Microtus oregoni, assembly GCF_018167655.1. Lineage (NCBI taxonomy): Eukaryota > Metazoa > Chordata > Mammalia > Rodentia > Cricetidae > Microtus > Microtus oregoni. Next base: position 3,611,060 of record NW_024544710.1, on the reverse strand, counting down.
GGAAATGAAAGGGGGTTCAGGTGGTCAGCCTCTGCTTCAGGCTCTTCCTATCCCCTTGTTTTCCTCCAGCTCCAGCCCTCAGTGGCAGGTGGCCCTGTTAGAAGAGCTTTGGTCCAGTCAAGGGTGGGGGGAGACCCCCCAGAGGCAGTTAATGTGTACCTACGTGCTTTGCATTTGGTGGCTATGTATTTGTGGTTCAGATGTGAGTGCCGGAGAGCATGTTGGTCTTAATACAAAGGCTGGCTTTGCTTGTGGATCCTCCCCATTGCCTGTACTATTGGCCTGCCTGGGCCTCTCTCTCCCTCCTGGCTCCAGCTTGTCTTTCAGTCCTAACACCCAGGAACTGCACCGAGGAGACCAGCAGCTCAGCCACAAAGGAGTCAAGGCCTCAGGCAGCCAGTTCATTCACAGTAGCCTCACGACCACAAGGTTGATCTGGAAAAAAATGACCTTGAATGTACAAAGACGGGCAAATCTCCAGGGTTCCCCCAACAAGCATTCTGCCTGGCATCTACGTCATCAAGACAACAGAGATCCAGTTGTCATCTCTGTGTACCTGTCACTCTGAGCAGATCTCCCCAGGCACCCGACCCCCTCCTCACCTCCGAACCAGTCAGGAAAAAGACTCGGTACCACTCAGTGCTCTGTTGCTCACTACTTCCGCCCTCTGTGTTTGCCAAGTCTGTGGCACAATGGTGAGCTTTTCCTTTGCTATGATTTGCCAGGGCCAGGATTAGGGTGAGGCGATTGGGGAGACGCCCACTCTCAAGGCCCCCCGCCAGTGCCTTACCCTTGCCACGGCCCTGTGATTTGCGCTCTGTAAAGTAGTATGAGTTGCTCTTTCTTCCTCTGAGTGTAGTTCTGATTTGGGGGCAGGTTTTGCGCCAAATGTTTTCTTGCTGTTTTTCCATTGGTTGCCAGCAGCCTTTGTATGCGTTAAAGAATCTTCAGTATTATCACAAACATTTCAGCTGGCAAGTTAGCGCCCCGTTCAGGAGGAGCACGAGGGCCAGAGAACTTCAACAGGAAGTTGAGGTCTGCCCGTGTGGCCTTCTGTTTGCTCTTTCTGCTCCCTTCTCCCTTGTAGTCCTTGTGGCCCAGCACCGATTCTCCTCAGTGCCTCCTACTTCGTTCTCCTCCTAAGAAAAACATGCTCTCAGGAAAGGGATGAATTCATTGACTCTGAGACTGGGAGGCTTCATGCTACCTTTTTCGAGGGTTGCTTGCATTTTAACAGGGGAACAGCCTTAAGCCAAAGGAATGAAGTCCTTGCAGAATGTTAGGCGTCACCTAGTTGTACAAGTTCTTTTTCACCGTGGAAAGACCAGACTCCCTGACAGCTGACTCCAGAGTATAGAACCTCTGGTCTTCTCCTGGAATCATTGGAGTTAGTAGCTGCTGGTCAATTATCTAGATAACCCTGTGCTATTTTCCTACCAAGGGATTCTGAGAAAAAGCTACTTACAAGCCTCTGAGAAGGCCTACATCAAGCACTCCTATTGTACATTAACATGTTTGTGTAAACGGTATTAATACTACTTACCACTTAGGTAAAAGACACAAAGATTTAACAAGTTTGTGAAGTGTGTCCTGTTTGTGCAAGGTGACTCTACCGAGTCCACTTCTTATCGATGTCAGTCGTCCAGTATCAGTGGTGATTATTAAATTGCGTGGAGGCCTAGTTACTAAGCACAGGCCTCCACTACCCCTCCTGCCGTTCGTCTCTGTGGTGTGCTATGACTCCAGCTTGGTGTGAGAATGAGACCTTTTCTAAAGCAGAGCCCCAGTCCCTAATGCCTTTGCATGTATTCAGCTCTAAGTGACCAAGATAGGAAGGATTTAAGAGGACAAGCGAGTAGGAAAGAGGTACAAAACAGTGCCTTTGTCATAAGTCAGCAGACAGTGTGATGACTTTCACGTGACTTGAAACAAGCAAGTCAACTATTTTAAAACACTTTGAAATCAGTTTGTAAAGGACTATGGTTGCGAGTGGTTTTTGAACACATGTTGGAGGCACTTTAATAAGTTTAGCAAAAAAGAAATTTGCCTAATGAAGACTGTGTGAAATAAATATATACCTTTGTTTGGTAAAGGCCCAAATCTAGGCCACTGGTTCTCAAAGGATGGTCTTGGAATCACCAAGAGCAACATATGAGAGAAGGAGGGGGAGAGACAGAGAGAGAGGTGTCACACCTTTTAAGTCCTCTGAATCGCCAGAGCCACGCCTCTCTGCAACAGGTTACCTTTCTGACCGTTAGTTACAGTTAGCAGTCCAATCTCTGGCAAAGAAGCATGTCTAGCATCTTCTTGCTCCACTACACATTTGTCTGGCATTAAGAAAGTGCCAGATTGAATCAGGCCCATCTGGCCTGGTTTGGGATTTTAAAATAGTAACAACAACAACAAAACCTGTGGTGGTGGTGGTGATGGTTGCATTTGGTAGGACCAGTCCTTAAATGAACGTCCTCACCGCCGTGATTGTTCTCTAGGAGGGCTCTTGCAGAAATGGATTTGCTTCTGAGGCTCTACCCGAAGGCTAAAGTGTGGCATTTGATAGTAGTGATCCCCCCTACAGGGAAACAAACACCTAAACCAGAACAACCAGTTAACCCCTCTCAGCCTCTTTGTAATGCTAAGCTTTATAGAAATTTATTCCGTATGTGGTCTTGAGATTTTCTATGTCCAGTTTTATAAAATGTTCTGCATGCCAATACAGCATTGTGGTCACGTCAAAGCCATTCCTCCTCCGTGTGTGTGCTGGTGAAGAAATACCAACATGTATGTTCTGATGTTTTCTGATCAACTGTAAATTACATTTTCATTAATTTTTAAATGAGATATATTTACTCTGGCTAGCAGTTAAAATTTTATTCTTTTTCTTATCTTTCATTGCTACTTTTTTCTACTGACTCCAAGGCTTACTTTGGGAAGAGAATTTCTTATTTCTAGATTGTTGTATCTCTCTTATTTCTATATTTACCTATAATCACAGAGTGTAAGAGCTGAAAGGGACCAATCTCCCTCATTTCATAGAGGGAATTAAGGCCCAGATGGGTCAAACGGCTTGCCGCAGGTCACACAATGAGTCTGAGGCAGGGCCCAGCCTCAATTCTAGGTTGCCTGCCTCTGGGATGAATGTTTTATCATTTAAATCATTATATTTATGAAGGACCCATGACTGGCTTCTACTTGTCTGGCTCATTAATTTCCCAGGTATTTCAGAGAAAAAAATCTATATGCTTTAAAAGGAACGCTTGTTCTTCAGTTAATGAATCCAAAGAAAATCTGGTTTTTAGTTTAGAAAATCATTTCCCTCCATGTTTTCTATCTGTGCCCTACTTTGTACAGTGGATGTTTCCCCTAAAAGCTGTGGGAGGATGAATTTATATAGAGCAAATTTCCTTTTTTAGTAGGAAAGCTTCCCTGTGTAAGGGAATCTTCTAGGGGCTTTTTTGGAGAAACAAAACTAAACAGACCCCTCTTGTCGTTTGCTCCTTTAGGTCTTTAATTACTTATTAGTGTGATTTTTTTTTGTACTTGCTTTTATTTAAAGTAGGGCAAACCAGTGTTAGCTTTCCTAGAATTTACTAGAACCTTACCTTCCTAATCTTTTTGAGAAATCTTTAGACTGTTATATGCTTATGAGCTATTCAATTGTATTCTAGAAACTTCACCTGACCTGACATTTTGCCAATCCCTGGGCTCAAATTCCATCTCTATCTGATCAGATAAGAACAAGAGTTCCCTAATCAGTACTTATCTCTACATATGATCTCTTTTCCAGAACATTCTTTGCCCAGTATTCCTTCCTGTGCTCTTACTTTAGCCATCTCAGGCCTCTTTCCTAAATCACACATACCTCACTGTCCTGTGCACTTTTGGGCACTACACCTTGAGGGCCGGGCTAGTCATCCTGAGCAATATCTCCAGTTACTTCCATGTGCCCATTTCTCTTGGATCTCTTCTGGTTTCCCTTCCTAGACTCAAAGGCTTCTCTCACCAGAGACTGCTGGGATTTTCCCATCGTTTCAGGAAATCAATGAACTTCCCCTTCAAAGGGCCTGAGAGAAATTGTTTTAGTCTTTGTGGGTCATCTATGGTTTTTGTGGCAGATTCTTTCTTGTGGCTGATTGTTCATTCACTCGTTTTACACCTTTGGAACATCTGAAAACCATTCTCAGCTCACAGACCATGCAAGGCTGACCCCCGATCCACACTACCATTTTTTGACCGTCCCCATTGTAAAAAGTGGACGAGGGCTGGCATGAAAAATCAGCACGTAAAGGTGTCTGCCACCAAGCCTGATGATCAATGGGATCTAAGTTTGAGTGGAACCCACGTAGTGAAAGGAGAGAACCCCTGCAAATTATCCTCTGACCTCTGTAAGCATGATACACACACACACACACACACACACACACACACAAATAGATAAATATAATACTAGAAGACGGGTTTTTGTTTTGTTTTGTTTTGTTTTGTTTTTGTTTTTGTTTTTCGAGACAGGGCTTCCTCTGTAGCTTTGAGGCTTGTCCTGGAACTAGCTCTTGTAGACCAGGCTGGCCTTGAACTCACAGAGATCTGCCTGCCTCTGCCTCCAGAGTGCTAGAAGCCACCACTGCCAGGCTTCTAAGAAGGTTTTTTAGGTTGAGTCTTGTACCAGAGGCTGTCGCTCACTGCCTCACATACGCTGTACCATGAAACCGGTCTGCTCACATCAGGACGCGAAGAGGTGGGGGGGGCTGCATGTGACAGTCTTTCTCTATGTCCCACTGTCACTAATTATTTTGATAGAGAACACCTTATTTCTAGCCCATTCATTGTGCCTCTATTTGCCCAAGGTTGGGGTAAGGTGGTAGGAATGTTTCCTTAGGTCTTTTGTCCTGTCCTTGCTCTCCCTGTCTTGGGCCATCTGGTCATATCCCACACTGCTGTCACCAGTTTAGGGCGCTGTCATTCAAAAGTCTGATAGCATACACCCTAAGAGTCCAGTTCAGTTTACAATTTCCTGGAAAAACCACCAACTTCCTGGTTCCACAGCCTGGTTTTAAAACCCAGAATACACACATATCTCTGTCCTAATACAATTGAGACCTAGCACTAGACAGCATGGAACCCCAGCAAGGAACCTATGGGGTACAGGAAGTATCTGTGCCACAGTGTCTCCAGCCTCCTGAATCCCCATCGGCTAAAGTGCTTCATTGCATCCCTCCAACCGATGGGCATCCGACACATCACATCCTGTTTCCTTCACTTCTCCGGCTACCCTGCTCTCATCCCACTCTCTCACGCTTTCAGAAACTGGAGTTCAGATTCACAGTTCTCACACTTACCGTGTGTGAATTGCGGTGTACTGCGAAAGCGTGCACCTGTGTGCGTGTTTTCTGCACCTGGCTGTGAATCACACCTGAGCACATGCACCATATATACAGCGCTCTCACTGGTCCTCTGGTCCAGGACCAGATCTAACGAAACTGGTCAAGGAAGGAAATAGCGGGGGATCCTGAGGCATCTCTCTTCCTGTCCTCTGAGAGCTTCTTCGCATTGGCTTGGGCTGTCTCCTCTCGCATGGAGCCCTTTAAAGAACTCCTCTATGTCATTCCTGGGCAGGCAGCATCCACAGAGCCAGGAGATTATTGCATGTGGACTCAGTTACTGGGACAGAAGCGTCATCTTTTCTAGCTCAACAGATGCACGTCTCTGGCCCTTTAGCTTAACTTCTGTCATTTGAGCCCAGGGATCCACTCATTTCCTGAAACCTAAATTTTCAAACATCAGACTCGAGTAATTTTCAGGGTTTCCTTTTTCAGAGTTCCCATGAAGTGGTTCATTTCTGCCTTTTCTTTAGGGTTTGCAGAGTTAGGAAGGGAAGGAAAGGAGGGCTGTGCCTTGGACCCAGAAGCAGAGCAAGGACAAGGAACAACCTATTGTGCAGCAGACCCCATAGAGTTGGGTCGAGTTAGTGCTGCAGTCCGTGCTCCCGGGTCCGCTGTGCCCTGAAGACAATTCCAGGTGGGAATGTGCAGAGTGATGGGCTACACTGAAAGGTAGGGCTAATGCCCACCCCCAGGGATGGGACTACGTCTTGAATTCCAACTCCAGGAGAAGCAGTAACTAGGAGAGATGGCAAACCTTGTCTTTGGAGAATTCCATCGCAAACTAGAAGGGAGTCCTCTGTGGTGTGATATTACAAAGGTGGTTTCTTGTGTTTCTTTTCTTTAGTTGTTTTGTTTTGTTTCTTTCAAGATTCCTTACTGGCTTGCTGCCAGCAATTGAACTGTGTTCTTTCTAGAGCTAGAGCTGTTTGTGTCTTCTTGGAATAAACTTTTTCTGTTAAAACCACCTTCTGCTTCCTCCCTTGCTTGTGCTGCACAGATCAAAGCCCCAATTCAGGAGCAGGTCCAGTTCATGCTTTGGTTTTACTCGCCACACAAATGGCACTGAACCAACCCGTTCGACCCGTTCACAACATGTCAACTATGGAGACAAGTTTTGTGAAGCAGAATGTACTCAAGAAGCAGGAAAGGAGGGCAGATGTCCTCGGATGTCAAGGGGCCATTCATTGGGCATCTGGCACAAGCAGGGAGTCAACAGAAGCAGCCCTTCAGTGCTGGAAAGACCGTTATCATCATACGCACACAGCTAAGGGATTAGCCATAGCAGAGCTGGTAGAGACTAAACGCTCGGCTCAGCTGCAAGGCCTCCAAAATCAGGGTTTCTTGTTCGTTTTCTGCTTCCGATCAATCCCAGGGCTTTACATAGGCTAGGCAAGGACTTTACCGCTAGGCTCGAGTTCCAGACCTAAAACAGTGATTGTTATGTTCTACTAAAGCCATAAGCTCGAAAGTTTACTCACGTCTTCCCTCAGTTTCATGAGGGGCTCGCATACATTGCAGTCGGTGCTCACAAACCCTGAGAACACCCAACAAACAAATGACCCACAATATCTTCAGAAGCATGCCCAGATGGATATACCTTAGGCCTAAGGGTATCTGGGTGGGTGGTTCATGTTCCGAGACTTGCTCTGAAGGACGCAAGTCCAGGCACTCACAGAGATGGCAAGAGCCATAGATGTGTACAGCACTGGGAATTGGGCCACATTGTCCCTGCTTTGTTCTCTGGCTCAATAGGGCCACGCAGCAAGGGGGACTACAGTGACTAACCAAGAGCCAAATACCCAGACCACATGTGACCCAAGTCACTTCTGCTTCTCAAAGAATGTGGTCCCACCATGCAACTGTGTAGGAACAATCAAGTCCCACCTGAAATGAACATTAAAGCCAGACATGGTGGCACAGGCTTGGAGACCCATCATTTGGGAGGCTGAGGTAGGAGGGTCCCAGGTTCAAGGCCAGATTGCATAGAGAGATCTTGTCTCCAAACAGAAAAAAAAAAGAAAGAAAAGAAGAAAAGTAAAGGAATTTTTATTACCTGGCTTATCTTTATCTTTCTTTTTTTTTCTTTTTCTTCTTTTGAGTTATGATCTCACTATGTAGCTGTGGCTGGCTTGGCTTGAAACATACTGGGTAGATGAAGCTGGCCTCAAATTCACAGAGATCCAACAACCTGCCTTTGCCCCCAAGTGCTAATATAAATTTGTTCTTTGTCTTTGAAGGCTGCGGCCCTTGCAGCTCCACATCTCTGTCTTTTCCAGAACCCAGTGCGAGCTTATGTCGCCTGATGCCACCAATTTGCTCTTCCTACAAGATACACCAGAACTACAAACCACTTACAAAGCCAACATGGCAAGGGAAGGGGTAGGGCTACCCTCGGCTTGAGGCTAGAAGGGCCAGCAAGATGGCTCTATGGGTAAAGGCCTACCACCAAGCCTCATGGATGTGAATTTGATCCCTGGGACCTACATAGTGAAAGGAAAGAACTTCCCCTTGCAAGTTGTCCCCTGATAGCTGTGTGTGCCCTGAGGCTTGTACACCCCAAGCATATGGACTGAGGCCTGTGCGGTTTGGGTCCTGGAGTCCTGACGAAGGTATCAAGGGCCTGAGGAAAGGACTGAGACATAAAAACAAGTACACAGAGGATAGAGCCGCACGGGATTCTGCTACCACCTCAACCGGACTTTAAAGCTTTTATTACACACAACACAGGGGATGGGTTGCCTAGTCTTGGTAGGAAGTCTCTGCAAACAGTTTCAGGCTTTAAACATCCCTAAGAAGGAAGCTGGAGTTGCTAGTCTTTGCACACACTGATCTATCATTCATAAACACTCATACTCGGAGTACAAAGGAAGCTTTGCCATCGCAGTGAACCAAACAGGAAAGGCTTTGCCACTGTCATGGGGCTGAGGCCTTGGAGTCCTTGGCATGGCTGTCTGTCCCTATGATGACATTACACAGAGTTGACAAGAGTACTTGCCTAGTATGTGCTAAACCCTGGGATTAATCCGAAGGAGAAAATAAACAAACAAACAAGAAACCCTGATTTTGCCAGGCAGTGGTGATGCACACCCTTTAATTCCAGCACTCGGGAGGCAGAGGCAGGCAGATCTCTCTGGGTTCAAGGCCAGCCTGGTCTACAAGAGCTAGTTCCAGGACAGCCAGCGCAGTTAAACCCTGTCTCAAAAAACCAAAAAAAGAAAGAAAGAAAGAAAGAAAGAAAGAAAGAAGAAAGAAAGAAAAAAGAAACACTGATTTTGGAGGACTTCATTCTTTCAGGACTTTCTCTGCTCTTCACATATGTACAACACACACTAAATAAAATCTAATTTAAAATAAAAGCTTTATAGAATTGAGGTGATACAGACGAGGAGGCTGGACTCATGACAGGTACTTCCTTAGTGGGACCTTGCAGTTCAGTTCAGCATCTGGCTTTCGCTGTGGTAGCCTCACAACTCCTGTGGCCACCGCATCAGGAGTTAGTGATGCTTTTAGGGATTCACCTTACTGAGCAATCTCACCGAAGGCAAGTCCTGGCAGAGTAATTAGGGAAGAGAAAGAATCCCCTGGGCACAAGGCATGTGTGCACTTCCAGACTAAATGGACTTATAAGCATTTCATTGGAACCTTGCTTGCAGTTTCAGAGGGTGAGTGCAAGCCCATCATGGTGGGGAGCATGGCAGCAGGCAGGTAAGTGGGGCAGTGGAGTAGTAGCCGAGAGCTTACATCTTCTCTACAGCAGGAGGGAGGGAGGGAAGGAGGGAGGGAGGGAGGGAGGGAGGGAGGGAGGGAGGAGGAGAAGAGAGAAAGAGAGAGAGAAAGAGATTATGAGACTGTGCCTGGTGGCTTTTTGAACCATTGAAGGCTGCCCCCCAGTGACACATCTTCTCCACAAGGCCACATTTAGTCTTTCCCAAAGAGTCCACCCTTCGAAACCAAACATTCAAATACATTAGTCCGTGGGGGCCGTTCTCATTCCGAGCACTGCAGAGGGGGATCCAGGTGACACATTATACATTCATCACAGGCATCTTTCTCCCCAGAATACCACACATCACATAATAACCAATTCCTATTATTGGAGTCTCCTCTTCACAGATCTCATCCCGTTGACACTCCATGTCAGTTAAAGTTCATTTGATTATGTTTACAACTTTTTAAAGTTGTCGTCGACTTCTCAGGACACACACATACCAGCAACCTTCACTGGACTTGGTATGTCCCACACCCCACTAATATCCACTAGGAAATCCTTGCCAAGGGAATGGCATGGAACACAAGCAGATGGCTAGTCTACCTATTATAGAGAGCCATGAGGAAAATAGTGCTAATATCTACCAAGCGCCCGGGATGCTCCAGGCCCCACTTGCCCCTCCATTGCCTTCTTTTACTCTTTCTTCAGCACCTGCGTGATGAGCTCCTACTTACACACCAGGCACAGCACTAGGTGTCATGCCCAGTGCTGACTCTATGCCCGCTCTCATGGAGCTTGCCATCAGCTGGGCCGTCTCTGGGCCTGGAACCAACAAGCCCACATTCCCGTTATTGCAGAGCCACCACTCCAGCTCCGTGCTCCCGTGGTTACCTCTCCTCTCCCAGCGTTCATTCTACAATGTTCTAAGCAAACATCCTGCCCCCCCTTTTTTCATCAGTGCCCATTGGAACTTCAGTTCTGGCAACTGAGAGCTTCCCTCAATACCTTTTATGACTGCCTGCCTGGCAGGCTCCCAAGGAACCCACTCCTTTTGTAGGCCTCTCCAGGGCATCCTGCCCTCCTGTGATTCTCTGTGTGTGGGGATGGAACATCCCCTGCCCAACTCCACGGCCCTTCCAGCTGTTGAATGCTGACAGGATCCACATCTTGAAGATCTAGCAGTACCACCCGCACATATCCATCCTGGGGGAATACGCATGTGGCTCCCAGAGGAACTGTCGACAGCCGCATTGCGTGCAATGACTCACATTGTACAATGTCCATCCAGAGCAGAGTGGAGCTAGCCATCGTGACACATCCCTGCAACCACAGAACTTGAAAGGTAGTGGTGGGGGAGGAAACTTAGGCCAGCCTAGACTGGAGAGTGAAACCCTCAATTTTGTTATTGTTCTTGTCGTCTATAATGGGTAAGGTGGATATGGCGAAGGGCTGCAGGAGTCCCAGCAACTCTGGAGGCTGAGGAGGATTCCTGAAGCTGAGGAGTTCAAATCCAGTCTGAGCTATATATTAAGGCTCTCAAAACAAAAGAACAAAAAAATAGAATGGAAAAATTATGAACTACTATACAAAAATAGCCACAACTACAACACACAGCAAAATCACCACAACTACAACAACACACAGCAGCATATCTGAATCATGTGAATCTAAAGCTGAGCAGGCTCAGGATGTGGCTCAGTTTAGTAGAATGCTTGCCTGTCGTGCATGAAGCCCTGGGTTCCATCCCTAACACTGTATAAAATCAGACAAATTGGTACATGCCTGTAATCCTAGCACCCAGGAGGTGGAGGCAGGAGGATCAGAAATTCAGGTCATCCTCAGCTGTGTAAGGAATTTTAGGCCATCCTAGAGTATGGGAGATCCTGTCTCAAAAAACAGCAAATTGGTGTGTATGTGCATGCATGTATGTTCATGCATGTGTGTGCATGCATGTGTGTGCGTGCATGTATGTG